>NC_083705.1:7101319-7811819 GCF_033118175.1 Dama dama
CAGTGGTTTTGGGTTTTCTCTGGAGTGCCATCAAGGAAATCAAGGCTCCTTTCACGTTTGATGTGGAACACGGAATTGCTCTGCACGCAGTGCAGGGGAATAGGGTCTCATCTCGCGGCGAGGGGGAAGTCTCATGGTTTTTCTCGAGTTGCGGACGGAACCTGTGGTATATTCTCGAGTTACAAAGGGGAGGGCCCTTCCAGACACGTGTTTGTTCAGCGACGTCAGGACTCCTGCCTAGGTGCGAGGGACACCTCGGCATTCTCCTCGAGTCTTGACATGGCAATTGGGACGCGTCTCCACGTGAGGCGGGAGACCCAGGGTCCCTTATAACGTGCCACAGGCATCCTGGGACTCCTATCCATTTTCAAGAGGAGTGAAGCATCGTCTCCTTTGAAAGCATTGATCTCCGCGGACCTCTCGAGTTATCACTGGATGTGAGGGTTCCGGTCGTGATGAGGCGGAGGACTAGGTCTTTCTCTGTGGTCTCCACAGGGGATTCAGACATCCCTTCGTCTTGGGAGATGCAAGACGAGCCTGCATTCAATTCACTGCAGGGATATCCGGCCTTACTTCGAGTCAGAGCATCTCGGTGTCCATTCCACTTGAGGCCACAAACTCAGGGTCCCTCTCACATACCTGTAGCTGAGAGAAGCCTCCTCTTGAGGTGCTTGTGGAAAGTTGGTATTCCTCTTGAGTCGAAGCCAGGGACTAAGCTCTCATCTCGAGTTGATTTGGGGTCCATGGAGCCCTTTCGTGTTGCTCCAGTGACCTCAGGATCCCTCTAGACTTGAGACAGTGATCTTGGGTTTTCTCTAGAGTGCCATCAAGGAAATCAAGGCTCCTTTCACGTTAAGGTGGAACACGGAATTGCTCTGCACGCAGTGCAGGGGAATCGGGCCTCATCTCACGGCGAGGGGGAAGTCTCATGGTTTTTCTCGAGTTGCGGCCGGAACCTGGGTATATTCTCGAGTTACGATGGGGAAGGGAACTTCCAGACACGTGTTTGTTCACCTACATCAGGACTCCTGTCTAGGTGCGACGGACACCTCGGGATTCTCCTCGAGTCTTGGCATGGCAATTGGGACGTGTCTCCACCTGAGGCGGGAGACCCAGGGTCCCTTTCCACGTGCCACAGGGATCCTGGGACTGCTATCCATTTTCAAGAGGAGTCAGGCATCGTCTCCTTTGGAAGCATTGATCTCCGCGGACTTCTCGAGTTTTCAAAGGATGTGAGGCCTCCGCTCGCGATGAGGCGGAGAATTAGGTCTTTCTCTGTGGTCTCCACAGGGGATTCAGACATACATTCGTCTTGGGAGATGCAAGACGAGCCTGCATTCAATTCACTGCAGGGATATACGGCCTTACTTCGAGTCAGAGCATCTCGGTGTCCATTCTACTTGAGGCCACAAACTCAGGGTCCCTTCACATACCTGTAGCTGAGAGAAGCCTCCTCTTGAGGTGCTTGTGGAAAGTTGGTATTCCTCTTGAGTCGAAGCCAGGGACTAAGCTCTCATCTCGAGTTGATTTGGGGTCCACGGAGCCCTTTCGTGTTGCTACATGACCTCAGGATCCCTCTAGACTTGAGACAGTGATCTTGGGTTTTCTCTGGAGTGCCATCAAGGAAATCAAGGCTCCTTTCACGTTTGATGTGGAACACGGAATTGCTCTGCGCGCAGTGCAGCGGAATCGGGCCTCATCTCACGGCGAGGGGGAAGTCTCATGGTTTTTCTCGAGTTGCGGTCGGAACCTGTGGTATATTGTCGAGTTACGCCGGGGAGGGCCCTTCCAGACACGTGTTTGTTCAGCGACGTCAGGACTCCTGCCTAGGTGCGAGGGACACCTTGGCATTCTCCTCGAGTCTCGGCATGGCAATTGGGACGCGTCTCCACGTGAGGCGGGAGACCCAGGGTCCCTTTCCACGTGCCACAGGGATCCTGGGACTCCTATCCATTTTCAAGAGGAGTCAGGCATCGTCTCCTTTGGAAGCATTGATCTCCGTGGACCTCTCGAGTTTTCAAAGGCTGTGAGGCCTCCGGTCGCGATGAGGCGGAGAACTAGGTCTTTCTCTGTGGTCTCCACAGGGGTTTCAGACATCCCTTCGTCTTGGGAGATGTAAGACGAGCCTGCATTCAATACACTGCAGGCATATCTGGCCTTACTTCGAGTCAGAGCATCTCGGTGTCCATTCCACTTGAGGCCACAAACTCAGGGTCCCTCTCACATACCTGTAGCTGAGAGAAGCCTCCTCTTGAGGTGCTTGTGGAAATTTGGTATTCCTCTTGAGGCGAAGCCAGG
Organism: Dama dama; assembly: GCF_033118175.1. Taxonomy (NCBI): domain Eukaryota; kingdom Metazoa; phylum Chordata; class Mammalia; order Artiodactyla; family Cervidae; genus Dama; species Dama dama. The sequence goes on from NC_083705.1 coordinate 7,103,618, forward strand.
GACTAAACTCTCATCTCGAGTTGATTTGGGGTCCACGGAGCCCTTTCGTGTTGCTAGAGTGACCTCAGGATCCCTCTAGACTTGAGACAGTTATCTTGGGTTTTCTCTGGAGTGCCATCAAGGAAATCAAGTCTCCTTTCACTTTTGATGTGGAACATGGAATTGCTCTGCACGCAGTGCAGGGGAATAGGGCCTCATCTCGCGTCGAGGGGGAAGTCTCTTGGTTTTTCTCGAGTTGCGGACGGAACCTGTGGTATATTCTCGAGTTACAAAGGGGAGGGCCCTTCCAGACACGTGTTTGTTCAGCGACGTCAGGACTCCTGCCTAGGTGCGAGGGACACCTCGGGATTCTCCTCGAGTCTTGACATGGCAATTGGGACGCGTCTCCACGTGAGGCGGGAGACCCAGGGTCCCTTATAACGTGCCACAGGCATCCTGGGACTCCTATCCATTTTCAAGAGGAGTGAAGCATCGTCTCCTTTGGAAGCACTGATCTCTGCGGACCTCTCGAGTTATCAATGGATGTGAGGGTTCCGATCGTGATGAGGCGGAGGACTAGGTCTTTCTCTGTGGTCTCCACAGGGGATTCAGACATCCCTTCGTCTTCGGAGATGCAAGACGAGCCTCCATTCAGTTCACCTCAGGAATATCCGGCCTTACTTCGAGTCAGAGCATCTCGGTGTCCATTCCACTTGAGGCCACAAACTCAGGGTCCCTCTCACATACCTGTAGCTGAGAGAAGCCTCCTCTTGAGGTGCTTGTGGAAAGATGGTATGCCTCTTGAGTCGAAGCCAGGGACTAAGCTCTCATCTCGTGTTGATTTGGGGTCCACGGAGCCCTTCCGTGTTGCTCCAGTGACCTCAGGATCCCTCTAGACTTGAGACAGTGATCTTGGGTTTTCTCTGTAGTGCCATCAAGGATATCAAGGCTCCTTTCACTTTTGATGTGGAACACGGAATTGCTCTGCACGCAGTGCAGGGGAATGGGGCCCCATCTCGCGGCGAGAGGGAAGTCGCATGGTTTTTCTCGAGTTGCGGCCGGAACCTGGGGTATATTCTCGAGTTACGACGGGGAGGGCCCTTCCATACACGTGTTTGTTCAGCGACGTCAGGACTCCTGCCTAGGTGCGAGGGACACCTCGGGATTCTCCTCGAGTCTTGGCATGGCAATTGGGACGCGTCTCCACGTGAGGCGGGAGACCCAGGGTCCCTTTCCACGTGCCACAGGGATCCTGGGACTCGTATGCATTTTCAAGAGGAGTCAGGCATCGCCTCCTTTAGAAGAATAGATCTCAGCGGACCTCTCGAGTTTTCAAAGGATATGAGGCCTCCGTTCGCGTTGAGGCGGAGGACTAGGTCTTTCTCTGTGGTCTCAACAGGGGATTCAGACATCCCTTCGTCTTGGGAGATGCAAGATGAGCCTGCATTCAATTCACTGCAGGGATATCCGGCCTTACTTCGAGTCAGAGCATCTCGGTGTCCATTCCACTTAAGGCCACAAACTCAGGGTCCCTCTCACATACTCATAGCTGAGAGAAGTCTCCTCTTGAGGTGCTTGTGGAAACTTGGTATTCCTCTTAAGTCGAAGCCAGGGACTAAGCTCTCATCTCGAGTTGATTTGGGGTATACGGATCCCTTTCGTGTTGCTCCAATGACCTCAGGATCCCTCTAGACTTGAAACAGTGATCTTGGGTTTTCTCTGGAGTGCCATCAAGGAAATCAAGGCTCCTTTCACATTTGATGTGGAACACGGAATTGCTCTGCACGCAGTGCAGGGGAATCGGACCTCATCTCGCGGCGAGGGGGAAGTCTCATGGTTTTTCTCGAGTTGCGGCCGGAACCTGCGGTATATTGTCGAGTTACAACCTGGAGCGCCCTTCCAGACACGTGTTTGTTCAGTGACGTCAGGACTCCTGCCTAGGTGAGGGGGACACCTCGGGATTCTCCTCGAGTCTTGGCATGGCAATTGAGACGCGTCTCCAAGTGAGGTGGGAGACCCAGGTTCCCTTTCCACGTGCCAAAGGGATCCTGGGACTCCTATCCATTTTCAAGAGGAGTCAGGCATCGTCTCCTTTGGAAGCATTGATCTCCGCAGACCTCTCGAGTTTTCAAAGGATGTGAGGCCTCCGTTCGCGTTGAGGCGGACGACTAGGTTTTTCTCTGTGGTCTCCACAGGGGAATCAGACATCCCTTTGTCTTGGGAGATGAAAGACGAGCCTGCATTCAATTCACTGCAGGGATATCCGGCCTTAATTCGAGTCAGAGCATCAAAGTGTCCATACCACTTGAGGCCACAATCTCAGGGTTCCTCTCACATACCTGTAGCTGAGAGAAGCCTCCTCTTGTGATGCTTGTGGAAAGTTGGTATTCCTCTTCAGTCTAAGCCAGTGACTAAGCTCTCATCTCGAGTTGATTTGGGGTCCACGGAGCCCTTTCGTGTTTCTCCAGTGACCTCAGGATCCCTCTAGACTTGACACAGTGATCTTGCTTTTTCTGTGGAGTGCCATCAAGGAAATCAAGCCTCCTTTCATGTTTGATGTCGATCACGGAATTGCTCTGCACACAGTGCAGGGGAATCGGGCCTCTTCACTCGGCGAGGGGGAAGTCTCATGGTTTTTCTCGAGTTGCGGCCGGAACCTGGGGTATATACTCGAGTTCCGACGGGGAGGGCTTTTGCAGACACGTGTTTGTTCAGCGACGTCAAGACTCCTGCCTAGGTGGGAGGGACACCTCGGGATTCTCCTCGAGTCTTGGCATGGCAATTGGGACGCTTCTCCCCGTGAGGCGGGATACCCAGGGTCCCTTTCCAGGTGCCACAGGGATCCTGGGACTCCTATCCATTTTCAAGAGGAGTCAGGCATCGTCTCCTTTCGAAGCATTGATCTCCGCGGACCTCTCGAGTTTTCAAAGGATGTGAGGCCTCCGGTCGCGATGAGGCGGAGGACTAGGACTTTCTCTGTGGTCTCCACAGGGGATTCAGACATCCCTTCGTCTTGGGAGATGCAAGACGAGCCTGCATTCAATTCACTGCAGGGATATCTGGCCTTACTTCGAGTCAGAGCATCTCGGTGTCCTTTCCACTTGAGGCCACAAACTCAGGGTCCCTTTCCCATACCTGTAGCTGAGAGAAGCCTCCTCTTGAGGTGCTTGTGGAAAGTTGGTATTCCTCTTGAGTCGAAGCCAGGGACTAAGCTCTCATCTCGAGTTGATTTGAGGTCCACGGATCATTTCGTGTTGCTCCAGTGACGTCAGGATCCCTCTAGACTTGAAACAGTGATCTTGGTTTTCTCTGGAGTGCCATCAAGGAAATCAAGGCTCCTTTCACGTTTGATGTGGAACAAGGAATTGCTCTGCATGCAGTTCAGGGGAATCGGGCCTCATCTCGCGGCGAGGGGGAAGTCTCATGGTTTTTCTCGAGTTGCGGCCGGAACCTGGGGTATATTCTCGAGTTACGACGGGGAGGGCTCTTCCAGACACGTGTTTGTTCAGCGACGTCAGGACTCCTGCCTAGGTGCGAGGGACACCTCGGGATTCTCCTCGAGTCTTGGCATGGCAATTGGGACGCGTCTCCACGTGAGGCGGGAGACCCAGGGTCCCTTTCCACGTGCCACAGGGATCCTGGGACTCCTATCCATTTTCAAGAGGAGTCAGGCATCGTCTCCTTTGGAAGCATTGATCTCCTCGGACCTCTCGAGTTTTCAAAGGATGTGAGGCCTCCGGTCGCGATGAGGCGGAGGACTAGGTCTTTCTCTCTGGTCTCCACAGGGGTTCAGACATCCCTTCGTCTTGTGAGATGCAAGACAAGCCTGCATTCAATTCACTGCAGGGATATTCGGCCTTACTTTGAGTCAGAGCATCTCAGTGTCCATTACACTTGAGGCCACAAACTCAGGGTCCCTCTCACATACCTGTAGATGAGAGAAGCCTCCTCTTGAGGTGCTTGTGAAAAGTTGGTATTCCTCTTGAGTCGAAGCCAGGGACTAAGCTCTCATCTCGAGTTGATTTGGGGTCCACGGAGACCTTTCGTGTTGCTCTAGTGACCTGAGGATCCCTCTAGACTTGAAACAGTGATCTTGGGTTTTCTCTGGAGTGCCCTCAAGGAAATCAAGGCTCCTTTCATATTTGATGTGGAACACGGAATTGCTCTGCACGCAGTGCAGTGGAATCGGGCCTCATATCGCGGCGAGGGGGAAGTCTCATGGTTTTTCTCGAGTTGTGGCCGGAACCTGGGGTATATTCTCGAGTTACGACGGGGAGGGCCCTTCCAGACACGTGTTTGTTCAGCGACGTCAGGACTCCTGCCTAGGTGCGTGGGACACCTCGGGATTCTCCTCGAGTCTTGGCATGGCAATTGGGACGCGTCTCCACGTGAGGCGGGAGACCCAGGGTCCCTTTCCACATGCCACAGGGATCCGGGACTCCTATCCATTTTCCGGAGGTGTCAGGCATCGTCTCCTTTGGAAGCATTGATCTCCGCGGACCTCTCGAGTTTTCAAAGGATGTGAGGCCTCCGGTCTCGATGAGGCAGAGAACTAGGTCTTTCTCTGTCGTCTCCACAGGGGATTCAGACATCCCTTCGTCTTGGGAGATGCAAGACGAGCCTGCATTCAATTCACTGCAGGGATATCCGGTCTTACTTCCAGTCAGAGCATCTCGGTGTCCATTCCACTTGAGGCCACAAACTCAGGGTCCCTCTCACATACCTGTAGCTGAGAGAAGCCTCCACTTGAGGTGCTTGTGGAAAGTTGGTATTCCTCTTGAATCGAAGCCAGTGACTAAGCTCTAATCTCGAGTTGATTTGGGGTCCACGGAGCATTTTGGTGTTGCTCCAGTGACCTCAGGATCCCTCTAGACTTGAGACAGTGATCTTGGGTTTTCTCTAGAGTGCCATCAAGTAAATCAAGGCTCCTTTCACGTTTGATGTGGAACACGGAATTGCTCTGCATGCAGTGCAGGGGAATCGGGCCTCATCTCGCGGTGAAGGGGAAATATCATGGTTTTTCTCGAGTTGCGGCTGGAAAATGGGGTATATTCTCGAGTTACGACGGGGAGGGCCCTTCCAGACACGTGTTTGTTCAGCGATGTCAGGACACCTGCCTAGGTGCGAGGGACACCTCGGGATTCTTCTCGAGTCTTGGCATGGCAATTGGCACGTGTCTCCACGTGAGGCGTGAGACCCAGGGTCCCTTTCCACGTGCCACAGGGATCCTGGGACTCCTATCCATTTTCAAGAGGAGTCAGGCATCGACTCCTTTGGAAGCATTGATCTCCGCAGACCTCTCAAGTTATCATAGGATGTGAGGCCTCCGGTCGCGATGAGGCGGAGGACTAGGTCTTTCTCTGTGGTCTCCACAGGGGATTCAGACATCCCGTCGTCTTGGGAGATGCAAGATGAGCCTGCATTCAATTCATTGCAGGAATATCCGGGCTTACTTCGAGTCAGAGCATCTCGGTGTCCTTTGCACTGAGGCCACAAACTCAGGGTCCCTCTCACATACATGTAGCTGAGAGAAGCCTCCTCTTGAGGTGCTTGTGGAAAGATGGTATTTCTATTGAGGCGAAGCCAGGGACTAAGCTCTCATCTCGAGTTGATTTGGGGTACACAGAGCCCTTTCAGGATCTGTGATGCTCCAGTGACCTCAGGATCCCTCTAGACTTGAGACAGTGATCTTGGGTTTTCTCTGGAGTGCCATCAAGGAAATCAAGGCTCCTTTCACGTTTGATGTGGAACACGGAATTGCTCTGCACGCAGTCCAGGGGAATCGGGCCTCACCTCGCGGCCAGGGGGAAGTCTCATGGTTTTTCTCGAGTTGCGGCCGGAACCTGGGGTATATTCTCGAGTTACGACGGGGAGGGCCCTTCCAGACACGTGTTTGTTCAGCGACGTCAGGACTCCTGCCTAGGTGCGAGGGACACCTCGGGATTCTCCTCGAGTCTTGGCATGGCAATTGGGATGCGTCTCCACATGAGCCGGGAGGCCCAGGGTCCCTTTCCACGTGCCACAGGGATCCTGGGACTCCTATCCATTTTCAAGAGAAGTCAGGCATTGTCTCCTTTGATAGCATTGATCTCCGCAAGCCTCTCGTCTTTTCAAAGGATGTGAGGCCTCCGGTCGCGATGAGGCGGAGGACTAGGTCTTTCTCTGTCGTCTCCACAGGGGATTCAGACAAACCTTCGTCTTGGGAGATGCAAGACGAGCCTGCATTCAATTCACTGCAGGGATATCCAGCCTTACTTCGAGTCAGAGCATCTCGGTGTCCTTTCCACTTGAGGCCACAAACTCAGGGTCCTTCTCACATACCTGTAGCTGAGAGAAGCCTTCTCTTGAGGTGCTTGTGGAAAGTTGGTATTCCTCTTGAGTCGATACCTGGGACTAAGCTCTCATCTCGAGTTGATTTGGGGTCCACGGAGCCCTTTCGTGTTGCTCCAGTGACCTCAGGATCCCTCTAGACTTGAGACAGTGATCTTGGGTTTTCTCTGGAGTGCCATCAAGGAAATCAAGGCTCCTTTCACGTTTAATGTGGAACACGGAATTGCTCTGCACGCAGTGCAGGGGAATCGGGCCTCATCTCACGGCGAGGGGGAAGTCTCATGGTTTTTCTCGAGTTGCGGCCGGAACCTGGGGTATATTCTCGAGTTACGACGGGGAGGGCCCTTGCAGACACGTGTTTGTTCAGCGATGTCAGGACTCCTGCGTAGGTGCGAGGGACACCTCGGGATTCTCCTCGAGTCTTGGCATGGCAATTGGGATGCGTCTCCACGTGACGCGGGAGACGCAGGGTCCCTTTCCACGTGACACAGGGATCCTGGGACTCCTATCCATTTTCAAGAGGAGTCAGGAATTGTCTCCTTTGGAAGCATTGATCTCCGCAGGCCTCTCGAGTTTTCAAAGGATGTGAGGCCTCCGGTCGCGATGAGGCGGAAGACTAGGTCTTTCTCTGTCGTCTCCACAGGGGATTCAAACATCCCTTCGTCTTGGGAGATGCAAGACGAGCCTGCATTCCATTCACTGCAGGGATATCCGGCCTTACTTCCAGTCAGAGCATCTCGGTGTCCATTTCACTTGAGGCCACAAACTCAGGGTCCCTCTCAGATACCTGTAGCTGAGAGAAGCCTCCTCTTGAGGTGCTTGTGGAAAGTTGGTATTCCTCTTGAGTCGAAGCCAGGGACTAAGCTCTCATCTCGAGTTGATTTGGGGTCCACGGAGCCCTTTCGTGTTGCTCCAGTGACGTCAGGATCCCTCTAGACTTGAGACAGTAATCTTGGGTTTTCTCTGGAGTGCCATCAAGGAAATCAAGGCTCCTACATGTTTGATGTGGAACACGGAATTGCTCTGCACGCAGTGCAGGGGAATTGGGCCTCATCTCGCGGCAAGGGGGAAGTCTCATGGTTTTTCTCGAGTTGCGGCCGGTACCTGGAGTATATTCTCGAGTTACGACAGGGAGGGCCCTTCCAGACACGTGTTTGTTCAGCGACGTCAGGACTCCTGCCTAGGTGCGAGGGACACCTCGGGATTGTCCTCGAGTCTTCGCATGGCAATGGGACGCGTCTCCACGTGAGGCGGGAGACCCAGGTTCCCTTTCCACGTGCCACAGGGATCCTGAGAATCCTATCCATTTTCAAGAGGAGTCAGGCATCGTCTCCTTTGGAAGCATTGATCTACGCCGACCTCTCGAGTTTTCAAAGGATGTGAGGCTTCGGGTCGCGATGAGGCGGAAAACTAGGACTTTCTCTGTGGTCTCCACAGGGGATTCAGACATCCCTTCGTCTTGGGAGATGCAAGACGAGCCTGCATTCAATTCACTGCAGGGATATCCGGCCTTACTTCGAGTCAGAGCATCTCGGTGTCCATTCCACTTGAGGCCGCAAATTCAGCGTCCCTCTCACATACCTGCTGCTGAGAGAAGCTTCCTCTTGAGGTGCTTGTGGAAAGTTGGTATTCCTCTTGAGTCGAAGCCAGGGACTAAGCTCTCATCTCGAGTTGATTTGGGGTCCACGGAGCCCTTTCTTGTTGCTCCAGTGACCTCAGGATCCCTCTAGACTTGAGCCAGTGATCTTGGGGTTTCTCTGGAGTGCCATCAAGGAAATCAAGGCTCCTTTCACGTTTGATGTGGAACACGGAATTGCTCTGCACGCAGTGCAAGGGAATCGGGCCTCATCTCGCGGCGAGGGGGAAGTCTCATTGTTTTTCTCGAGTTGCGGCCGGAACCTGGGGTATATTCTCGACTTACGACGGGGAGGGCCCTTCCAGACACGTGTTTGTTCAGCGACGTCAGGACTCCTGCCTAGGTGCGAGGGACACCTCGGGATTCTCCTCGAGTCTTGGCATGGCAATTGGGATGCGTCTCCACATGAGCCGGGAGGCCCAGGGTCCCTTTCCACGTGCCACAGGGATCCTGGGACTCCTATCCATTTTCAAGAGGAGTCAGGCATCGTCTCCTTTGGAAGTATTGATCTCCGGAGACCTCTCGAATTTTCAATGGATATGAGGCCTCTGGTTGCGTTAAGGTGTAGGACTAGGTCTTTCTCTGTGGTCTCCACAGGGGATTCAGACAAACCTTCGTCTTGGGAGATGCAAGATGAGCCTGCATTCAATTCACTGCAGGGATATCCGGTCTTACTTTTAGTCAGAGCATCTCGGTGTCCATTCCACTTGAGGCCACAAACTCAGGGTCCCTCTCACATACTTGTAGCTGAGAGAAGCCTCCTCTTGAGGTGCTTGTGGAAAGTTGGTATTCCTCTTGAGTCGAAGCCAGGGACTAAGCTCTCATCTCGAGTTGATTTGTGGTCCACGGATCCCTTTCGTGTTGCTCCAGTGACCTCAGGATCCCTCTAGACTTGAGAGAGTGAACTTGGGTTTTCCCTGGAGTGCCATCAAGGAAATCAAGGCTCCTTTCACGTTTGATGTGGAACACGGAATTGCTCTGCACGCAGTGCAGGGAAATCGGGCCTCATCTCACGGCGAGGGGGAAGTCTCATGGTTTTTCTCGAGTTACGGCCGGAACCTGTGGTATATTCTCGAGTTACGATGGGGAGGGCCCTTCCAGACACGTGTTTGTTCAGCGACGTCAGGACTCCTGCCTAGGTGCGAGGGAAACCTCGGGATTTTCCTCGAGTCTTGTCATGGCAATTGGGATGGGTCTCCACGTGAGGCGGGAGACCCTGTGTCCCTTTCCACGTCCAAAGGGATCCTGGGACTCCTATCCATTTTCAAGATGACTCGGGCATCGTCTCCTTCGGAAGCATAGATCTCTGCAGACCTCTCGAGTTTTCAAAGGATGTGAGGCCTCCGGTCGCGATGAGGCGGAGGATTAGGTCTTTCTCTGTGGTCTCCACTGGGGATTCAGACATCCCTTCGTCTTGGGAGATGCAAAACGAGCCGGCATTCAATGCACTGCAGGGATATCCGGCCTTATTTCGAGTCAGAGCATCTCGGTGTCCATTCCACTTGAGGCCACAAACCCAGGGTCCCTCTCACATACCTGTAGCTGAGAGAATCCTCCTCTTGAGGTGCTTGTGGAAATTTGGTATTCCTCTTGAGTCAAAGCCAGTGACGAAGCTCTCATCTCGAGTTGATTTGGGGTCCACGGAGACCTTTCCTGTTGGTCCAGTGACCTCAGGATCCCTCTAGACTTGAGACAGTGATCTTGGGTTTTATCTGGAGTGCCATCAAGGAAATCAAGACTCCTTTCACGTTTGATGTGGAACACGGAATTGCTCTGCATGCAGTGCAGGGGAATCGGGCCTCAACTCGCGGCGAGAGGGAAATCTCATGGTTTTTCTCGAGTTACGGCCGGAACCTGGGGTATATTCTCGAGTTACGACGGGGAGGGCCCTTCCAGACACGTGTTTGTTCAGCGGTCTCAGGACTCCTGCCTAGGTGCGAGGGACACCTTGGGATTCTCCCCGAGTCTTGGCATGGCAATTGGGACGCGTCTCCACGTGAGGCTGGAGACCCAGCATCCCTTTCCACGTGTCACAGGGATCCTGGGACTCCTCTCCATTTTCAAGAGGAGTCAGGCATCGTCTGCTTTGGAAGCACTGATCTCCGCGGACCTCTCGAGTTTTCAAAGGATGGGAGGCCTCCTGTCGCGATGAGGCAGAGAACTAGGACTTTCTCTCTGGTCTCCACAGGGGATTCAGTCATCCCTTCATCTTGGTAGATGCAAGACGAGCCTGCATTCAATTCACTGCAGGGATATCCGGCCTTACTTCGAGTCAGAGAATCTCGGTGACCATTCCACTTGAGGCCACAAACTCAGGGTCCCTCTCACATACCTGTAGCTGAGAGAAGCCTCCCCTTGAGGTGCTTGTGGAAAGTTGGTATTCCTCTTGATTCGAAGCCAGGGACTAAGCTCTCATCTAGAGTTGATTTGGGGTCCACGGAGACCTTTCGTGTTTCTACAGTGACCTCAGGATCCCTTTAAGACTTGAGACAGTGATCTTGCTTTTTCTCTGGAGTGCCATCAAGGAAATCAAGCCTCCTTTCATGTTTGATGTGGGACACGGAATTGCTCTGCACGCAGTGCAGGGGAATCGGGCCTCATCTCACGGCGAGGGCGAAGTCTCATGGTTTTTCTCGAGTTGTGGCCGGAACCTGGGGTATATTCTCCAGTTACGACGGGGAGGGCCCCTCCAGACACGTGTTTGTACAGCGATGTTAGGACTCCTGCGTAGGTGCGAGGGACACCTCGGGATTCTCCTCGAGTCTTGGCATGGCAATTGGGTCGCGTCTCCACGTGACGCGGGAGACCCAGGGTCCATTTCCACATGCCACAGGGATCCTGGGACTCCTATCCATTTTCAAGAGGAGTCAGGAATTGTTTCCTTTGGAAGCATTGATCTCCGCAGGCCTCTCGAGTTTTCAAAGGATGTGAGGCCTCCGGTCGCGATGAGGCGGAAGACTAGGTCTTTTTCTGTCGTCTCCACAGGGGATTCAGACATCCCTTCGTCTTGGGAGATGCAAGACGAGCCTGCATTCCATTCACTGCAGGGATATCCGGCCTTACTTCCAGTCAGAGCATCTCGGTGTCCATTCCACTTGAGGCCACAAACTCAGGGTCCCTCTCAGATACCTGTAGCTGAGAGAAGCCTCCTCTTGAGGTGCTTGTGGAAAGTTGGTATTCCTCTTGAGTCGAAGCCAGGGACTAACCTCTCATCTCGAGTTGATTTGGGGTCCACGGAGCCCTTTCATGTTGCTCCAGTGACCTCAGGATCCCTCTAGACTTGAGACAGTGATCTTGGGTTTTCTCTGGAGTGCCATCAAGGAAATCAAGGCTCCTTTCAAGTTTGATGTGGAACACGGAATTGCTCTGCACGCAGTGCAGGGGAATCGGGCCTCATCTCGCGGCGAGGGGGAAGTCTCATTGTTTTTCTCGAGTTGTGGCCGGAACCTGCGGTATATCTCGAGTTACGACGGGGAGGGCCCTTCGAGACACGTGTTTGTTCATCGACGTCAGGACTCCTGCCTAGGTGCGAGGGACACCTCGGTATTCTCCTCGTGGTTTGGCATGGCAATTGGGACGCGTCTCCACGTGAGGCGGGAGACCCAGGGTCCCTTTCCACGTGCCACAGGTACCCTGGGACTCCTATCCATTTTCAAGAGGAGTCAGGCATCGTCTCCTTTGGAAGCATTGATCTCCGCGGACCTCTCGAGTTTTCAAAGGATGTGAGGCCTCCGGTCTCGATGAGGCGGAGAACTAGGTCTTTCTCTGTGGTCTCCACAGGGGATTCAGACATCCCTTCGTCTTGTTAGATGCAAGACGAGCCTGCATTCAATTCACTGCATGGATATCCCGCCTTACTTCGAGTCAGAGCATCTCGGTGTCCATTCCACTTGAGGCCACAAACTCAGGGTCCTTCTCACATACCTGTAGCTGAAAGAAGCCTCCTCTTGAGGTGCTTGTGGAAAGTTGGTGTTCCTCTTGAGTCGAAACCAAGGACTAAACTCTCATCTCGTGTTGACTTGGGGTCCACGGAGCCCTTTCGTGTTGCTCCAGTGACCTCAGGATCCCTCTAGACTTGAGACAGTGGTTTTGGGTTTTCTCTGGAGTGCCATCAAGGAAATCAAGGCTCCTTTCACGTTTGATGTGGAACACGGAATTGCTCTGCACGCAGTGCAGGGGAATAGGGACTCATTTCGCGGCGAGGGGGAAGTCTCATGGTTTTTCTCGAGTTGTGGCCGGAACCTGCGGTATATCTCGAGTTACGACGGGGAGGGCCCTTCCAGACACGTGTTTGTTCATCGACGTAGGGACTCCTGCCTAGGTGCGAGGGACACCTCGGGATTCTCCTCGAGTCTTGGCATGGCTATTCTGACGCTTCTCCACGTGAGGCGGGAGACCCAGTGTCCCTTTCCACGAGCCACAGGGATCCTGGGACTCCTATCCATTTTCAAGAGGAGTCAGGCATCGTCTCCTTTGGAAGCATTGGGCTCCGCGGACCTCTCGAATTTTCAAAGGATGTGAGGCCTCCGGTCGCCATGAGGCGGAGAATTAGTTCTTTCTCTGTGGTCTCCACAGCGGATTCAGACATACATTCGTCTTGGGAGATGCAAGACGAGCCTGCATTCAATTCACTGCAGGGATATCCAGCCTTACTTCGAGTCAGAGCATCTTGGTGTCCATTCCATTGTGGGTACAAACTCAGGGTCCCTCTCACATACCTGTAGCTGAGAGAAGCCTCCTCTTGAGGTGCTTGTGGAAAGTTGGTATTCCTCTTGAGTCGAAGCCAGGCCTAAGCTCTCATCTTGAGTTGTTTTGGGGTCCACGGAGCCCTTTTGTGTTGCTCCAGTGACTTCAGGATGCCTCTAGACTTGAGACAGTGATCTTGGCTTTTCTCTGCAGTGCCATCAAGAAAATCAAGGCTCCTTTCACGTTTGATGTGGTACACGGAATTGCACTGCACGCAGTGTAGGGGAAACGGGCCTCATCTCAGGGCGAGAGGGAAGTCTCATGGTTTTTCTCGAGTTGCGGCCGGAACCTGGGGTATATTCTCGAGTTACGACGGGGAGGGCCCTTGCAGACACGTGTTTGTTCAGCGACGTCAGGACTCCTGCCTAGGTGCGAGGGACACCTCGGGATTCTCCTCGAGTCTTGGCATGGCAATTGGGACGCGTCTCCATGTGAGGCGGGAGACCCAGGGTCCCTTTCCACGTGCCACAGGGATCCTGGGACTCCTATCCATTTTCAAGAGGTGTCAGGCATCGTCTCCCTTGGAAGCATTGATCTCCGCGGACCTCTCGAATTTTCAAAGGATGTGAGGCCTCCGGTCGCGATGAGGCGGAGAACTTAGTCTTTCTCTGTGGTCTCCACAGGGGATTCACACATCCCTTCGTCTTGGCAGATGCAAGACGAGCCTGCATTCAATTCACTGCAGGGATATCCGGCCTTACTTTGAGTCAGAGCATCTCGGTGTCCATTCCACTTGAGGCTACAAACTCAAGGGCCCTCTCACATACCTGTAGCTGAGAGAAGCCTCCCCTTGAGGTGCTTGTGAAAAGTTGGTATTCCTCTTGAGTCGAAGCCAGGGCCTAAGCTCTCATCTCGAGATGATTTGGGGTCCACGGAGCACTTTTGTATTGCTACAGTGACCTCAGGATCCCTCTAGACTTGAGACAGTGATCTTGGGTTTTCTCTGGAGTGCCTTAAAAGAAATCAAGGATTCTTTCAAGTTTGATGTGGAACACGGAATTGCTCTGCACGAAGTGCAGGAGAATCGGCCCTCATTTGGTGGGCGAGGGGGAAGTCTCATGGTTTTTCTCGAATTGCGGCCGATACCTGGGGTATATTCTCCAGTTACGATGGGGAGGGCCCTTCCAGACACGTGTTTGTTCAGCGACGTCAGGTCTCCTGCTTAGGTGCGAGGGACACCTCGGGATTCTCCTCGAGTTTTGGCATGGCAATTGGGACGCATCTCCACGTGAGTCAGGAGACCCAGGGTCCCTTTCCACGTGCCACAGGAATCCTGGCACTCCTATCCATTTTCAAGAGGAGTCAGGCATCGTCTCCTTTGGAAGCATTGATCTCCACGGACCTCTCGAGTTTTCAAAGGATGTGAAGCTTCCGGTCGCGATGAGGCGGAGAACTAGGTCTTTCTCTGTGGTCTCCACAGGGGATTCAGACATCCCTTTGCTTGGGAGATGCAAGACGAGCCTGCATTCAATTCACTGCAGGGATATCCAGCCTTACTTCGAGTCAGAGCCTCTCTGTGTCCATTCCACTTGAGGCCACAAACTCAGGGTCCCTGTCACATACCTGTAGCTGAGAGAAGCCTCCTCTTGAGGTGCTTGTGGAAAGTTGGTATTCCTCTTGAGTCGAAGCCAGGGCCTAAGCTCTCATCTCGAGATGATTTGGGGTCCACGGAGCCCTTTCGTGTTTCTCCAGTGACCTCAGGATCCTTCTAGACATGAGACAGTGATCTTGGGTTTTCTCTGGAGTGCCATCAAGGAAATCAAGGCTCCTTTCACGTTTGAGGTGGAACACGGTATTGCTCTGCACGCAGTGCAGGGGAATCCGGCCTCATCTCTCGACGAGGGGGAAGTCTCATGGCTTTTCTCGAGTTGCGGCCGTAAGCTGCCGTATATTTTCGAGTTACGACAGGGAGGGCCCTTCCAGACACGTGTTTGTTCAGTGACATCAGGACTCCTGCCTAGGTGCGAGGGACACCTCGGGAGTCTCCTCGTGTCTTGGCATGGCAATTGGGATGCGTCTCCACGTGAGGCAAGAGACCCAAGGTCCCTTTCCACATGCCACAGGGATCCTGGGACTCCTATCCATTTTCGAGAGGAGTCAGGCATCGTCTCCTTTGGAAGCATTGATCTCCGCGGACCTCTCGAGTTTTCAAAGGATGTGAGGACTCCGGTCGCGATGAGGCTGAGAACTAGGTCTTTCTCTGTGGTCTCCACAGGGGATTCAGTTTTCCCGTCGTCTTGGGAGATGCAAGACGAGCCTGCATTCAATTCACTGCATGGATATCCGGCCTTACGTCGAGTCAGAGCATCTGGGGTCCATTCCACTTGAGGCCACTAACTCAGGGTCCCTCTCACATACCTGTAGCTGAGAGAAGCCTCGTCTTGAGGTGCTTGTGGAAAGTTGGTATTCTTCTTGAGTCGAAGCCAGGGACTAAGCTCTCATCGCGAGTTGATTTGGACTCCACGGATCCCTTTCGTGTTGCTCCCATGACCTCAGGATCCCTCTAGACTTGAGACAATGATCTTGGGTTTTCTCTGGAGTGCCATCTAGGAAATCAAGGCTCCTTTCACGTTTGATGTGGAACACGAAATTGCTCTGCACGCAGTGCAGGTGAATCGGGCCTCCTCTCGCGGCGAGGGGGAAGTCTCATGGTTTTTCTCGAGTTGCGGCCGGAACCTAGGGTATATTCTCGAGTTACGACTGGGAGGGCCCTTCCAGACACGTGTTTGTTCAGCGACGTCAGGACTACTGCCTAGGTGCGAGGGACACCTCGGGATTCTCCTCGAGGCTTGGCATGGCAATTGGGACGCGTCTCCACGTGAGGCCGAAGACCCAGGGTCCCTTTCCACGTGCCACAGGGATCCTGGGACTCCTATCCATTTGCAAGAGGAGTCAGGCATCGTCTCCTTTGGAAGCATTGATCTCCGCGGACCTCTCGAGTTTTCAAAGGATGTGAGGCCTCCGCTCGCGATGAGTCGTAGGACTAGGTCTTTCTCTGTGGTCTCCACATGGGATTCAGACAACCCTTCGTCTTGGGAGATGCAAGACGAGCCTGCATTCAATTCACTGCAGGGATATCCAGCCTTACGTCGAGTCAGAGCATCTCGGTCTCCATTCCACTTGAGGCCACAAACTCAGGGGCCCTCTCACATATCTGTAGCTGAGAGAAGCCTCCTCTTGAGGTGCTTGTGAAAAGTTGGTATTCCTCTTGAGTCGAAGCCAGTGACTAAGCTCTCATCTCGAGTTGATTTGGGGTCCACTGAGCCCTTTCTTGTTGCTCCAGTGACCTCAGGATCCCTCTAGACTTGAGACAGTGATCTTGGGTTTTCTCTGGAGTGCCATGAAGGAAATCAATTCTCCTTTCACGTTTGATGTGGAACACGGAATTGCTCTGCACGCAGTGCAGGGGAATCGGGCCTCATCTCGCGGCGATGGGGAAGTCTCATGGTTTTTCTCGAGTTGCGGCCGGAACCTGGGGTATATTCTCGAGTTACGACGGGGAGGGCCCTTCCAGACACGTGTTTGTTCAGCGACGTCAGGACTCCTGCCTAGGTGCGAGGGACACCTCGGGATTCTCCTCGAGTCTTGGCATGGCAATTGGGACGCGTCTCCACGTGAGGCGGGAGACCCAGTGTCCCTTTTCACGTGCCACAGGAATCCTGGGACTCCTATCCATTTTCAAGCGGAGTCAGGCATCATTTCCTTTGGAAGCATTGATCTCCGCGAACCTCTCGAGTTTTCAAAGGATGTGAGGCCTCCCGTCGCGATGAGGCGGAGGACTAGGTCTTTCTCTGTCGTCTCCACAGGGGATTCAGACATCCCTTCGTCTTGGGAGATGCAAGACGAGCCTGCATTCAATTCACTGCAGGGATATCCGGCCTTACTTCGAGTCAGAGCATCTCAGTGTTCATTCCACTTCAGGCCACAAACTCAGGGTCCCTCTCACATACCTGTAGCTGAGAGAAGCCTCCTCTTGAGGTGCTTGTGGAAAGTTAGTATTCCTCTTGAGTCGAAGCCAGGGACTAAGCTCTCATCTCGAGTTGATTTGGGGTCCACGGAGCCCTTTCGTGTTGCTCCAGTGACCTCAGGATCCCTCTAGACTTGAGCCAGTGATCTTGGGTTTTCTCTGGAGTGCCATCAAGGAAATCAAGGCTCCTTTCACGTTTGATGTGGAACACGGAATTGCTCTGCACGCAGTGCAGGGGAATCGGGCCTCATCTCGCGGCGAGTGGGAAGTCTCATGGTTATTCTCGAGTTGCGGCCGGAACCTGGGGTATATTCTCGAGTTACGACGGAGAGGGCCCTTCCAGACACGTGTTTGCTCAGAGACGTCAGGACTCCTGCCTAGGTGCGAGGGACACCTCGGGATTCTCCTCGAGTCTTGGCATGGCAATTGGGACGCGTCTCCACGTGAGGCGGGAGACCCAGGGTCCCTTTCCACGTGCCACAGGGATCCTGGGACTCCTATCCATTTTCAAGTCATCGTCACCTTTGGAAGCATTGATCTCCGCGGACCTCTCTAATTTTCAAAGGACGTGAGGCCTCCGTTCGCGTTGAGGCGGAGGACTAGGTCTTTCTCTGTGGACCCCACAAGGTATTCAGACAACCCTTCGTCTTGGGAGATGCAAGACGAGCCTGCATTCAATTCACTGCAGGGATATACGGCTTTACTTCGAGTCAGAGCATCTCGGTGTCCATTCCACTTGAGGCCACGAACTCAGGGTCCCTCTCACATACCTGTAGCTGAGAGAAGCCTCCTCTTGAGGTGCTTGTGGAAAGTTGGTATTCCTCTTGAGTCGAAGCCAGGGACTAAGCTCTCATCTCGAGTTGATTTGGGGTCCACGGAGCCCTTTCGTGTTGCTCCAGTGACCTCAGGATCCCTCTAGACTTGAGCCAGTGATCTTGGGTTTTCTCTGGAGTGCCATCAAGGAAATCAAGGCTCCTTTCACGTTTGATGTGGAACACGGAATTGCTCTGCACGCAGTGCAGGGGAATCGGGCCTCATCTCGCGGCGAGGGGGAAGTCTCATGGTTTTTCTCGAGTTGCGGCCTAAACCTGGGGTATATTCTCGAGTTACGACGGGGAGGGCCCTTCCATACACGTGTTTGTTCGGCGACGTCAGGACTCCTGCCTAGGTGCGAGGGACACCTCGGGATTCTCCTCGAGTCATGGCATGGCAATTGGTAGGCGTCTCCACGTGAGGCGGCAGTCCCAGGGACCCTTTGCACGTGCCACAGGGATCCTGTGACTCCTATCCATTTTCAAGAGGAGTCAGGCATCGTCTCCTTTGGAAGCATTGATCTCCGCGGACCTCTCGAGTTTTCAAAGGATGTGAGGCCTCCGGTCGCGATGAGGCGGAGGACTAGGTCTTTCTCTGTGGTCTCCACAGGGGATTCAGACATCTCTTCATCTTGGGAGATGCAAGACGAGCCTGCATTCAATTCACTGCAGGGATATGCGGCCTTACTTCGAGTCAGAGCATCTCGGTGTCCATTCCACTTGAGGCCACAAACTCAGGGTCCCTCTCACATACCTGTAGCTGAGAGAAGCCTCCCCTTGAGGTGCTTGTGGAAAGTTGGTATTTCTCTTGAGTCGAAGCCAGGGACTAAGCTCTCATCTCGAGTTGATTTGGGCTCCACGAATCCCTTTCGTGTTGCTCCAATGACCTCAGGATCCCTCTAGACTTGAGACAGTGATCTTGGGGTTTCTCTGGGGTGCCATCAAGGAAATCAAGGCTCCTTTCACGTTTGATGTGGAACACGGAATTGCTCTGCACCCAGTGCAGGGGAATCGGGCCTCATCTCGCGGCGAGTGGGAAGTCTCATGGTTTTTCTCGAGTTGCGGCCGGAACCTGGGATATATTCTCGAGATACGAAGGCGAGGGCCCTTCCAGACACGTGTTTGTTCAGAGACGTCAGGACTCCTGACTAGGTGCGAGGGACACCTCGGGATTCTCCTCGAGTCTTGGCATGGCATTTGGGACGCGTCTCCACGTGAGGCGGGAGACCCAGGGTCCGTTTCCACGTGCCACAGGGAACCTGGGACTCCTATGAATTTTCAAGAGGAGTCAGGCATCATCTCCTTTGGATGCATTGATCTCCGCGGACCTCTCGAGTTTTCAAAGGATGTGAGGCCTCCGGTCGCGATGAGGCGGAGGACTAGGTCTTTCTCTGTCGTCTCCACAGGGGATTCAGACATCCCTTCGTCTTGGGAGATGCAAGACGAGCCTGCATTCAATTCACTGCAGGGATATCCGGCCTTACTTCGAGTCAGAGCATCTCGATGTCCATTCCACTTGAGGCCACAAACTCAGGGTCCCTCTCACATACCTGTAGCTGAGAGAGGCCTCCTCTTGAGGTGCTTGTGGAAAGTTGGTATTCCTCTTGAGTCGAAGCCAGGGACTAAGCTCTCATCTCGAGTTGATTTGGGGTCCACGGAGCCCTTTCGTGTTGCTCCAGTGACCTCAGGATCCCTCTAGACTTGAGCCAGTGATCTTGGGTTTTCTCTGGAGTGCCATCAAGGAAATCAAGGCTCCTTTCACGTTTGATGTGGAACACGGAATTGCTCTGCACGCAGTGCAGGGGAATCGGGCCTCATCTCGCGGCGAGTGGGAAGTCTCATGGTTATTCTCGAGTTGCGGCCGGAACCTGGGGTATATTCTGGAGTTACGACGGGGAGGGCCCTTCCAGACACGTGTTTGTTCAGAGACGTCAGGACTCCTGCCTAGGTGCGAAGGACACCTCGGGATTCTCCTCGAGTCTTGGCATGGCAATTGGGACGCGTCTCCACGTGAGGCGGGAGACCCAGTGTCCCTTTTCACGTGCCACAGGGATCCTGGGACTCCTATCCATTTTCAAGAGGAGTCAGGCATCATCTCCTTTGGAAGCATTGATCTCCGCGGACCTCTCGAGTTTTCAAAGGATGTGAGGCCTCCCGTCGCGATGAGGCAGAGGACTAGGTCTTTCTCTGTCGTCTCCACAGGGGATTCAGACATCCCTTCGTCTTGGGAGATGCAAGACGAGCCTGCATTCAATTCACTGCAGGGATATCCGGCCTTACTTCGAGTCAGAGCATCTCGGTGTCCATTCCACTTCAGGCCACAAACTCAGGGTCCCTCTCACATACCTGTAGCTGAGAGAAGCCTCCTCTTGAGGTGCTTGTGGAAAGTTGGTATTCCTCTTGAGTCGAAGCCAGGGACTAAGCTCTCATCTCGAGTTGATTTGGGGTCCACGGAGCCCTTTCGTGTTGCTCCAGTGACCTCAGGATCCCTCTAGACTTGAGCCAGTGATCTTGGGTTTTCTCTGGAGTGCCATGAAGGAAATCAAGGCTCCTTTCACGTTTGATGTGGAACACGGAATTGCTCTGCACGCAGTGCAGGGGAATCGGGCCTCATCTCGCGGCGAGGGGGAAGTCTCATGGTTATTCTCGAGTTGCGGCCGGAACCTGGGGTATATTCTGGAGTTACGACGGAGAGGGCCCTTCCAGACACGTGTTTGTTCAGAGACGTCAGGACTCCTGCCTAGGTGCGAGGGACACCTCGGGATTCTCCTCGAGTCTTGGCATGGTAATTGGGACGCGTCTCCACGTGAGGCGGGAGACCCAGGGTCCCTTTCCACGTGCCACAGGGATCCTGGGACTCCTATCCATTTTCAAGAGGAGTCAGGCATCGTCTCCTTTGGAAGCATTGATCTCCGCGGACCTCTCGAGTTTTCAAAGGATGTGAGGCCTCCGTTCGCGTTGAGGAGGAGGACTAGGTCTTTCTCTGTCGTCTCCACAGGGGATTCAGACATCCCTTCGTCTTGGGAGATGCAAGACGAGCCTGCATTCAATTCACCGCAGGGATATCCGGCTTTACTTCGAGTCAGAGCATCTCGGTGTCCATTCCACTTGAGGCCACAAACTCAGGGTCCCTCTCACATACCTGTAGCTGAGAGAAGCCTCCTCTTGAGGTGCTTGTGGATAGTTGGTATTCCTCTTGAGTCGAAGCCAGGGACTAAGCTCTCATCTGGAGTTGATTTGGGGTCCACGGAGCCCTTTCGTGTTGCTCCAGTGACCTCAGGATCCCTCTAGACTTTAGCCAGTGATCTTGGGTTTTCTCTGGAGTGCCATCAAGGAAATCAAGGCTCCTTTCACGTTTGATGTGGAACACGGAATTGCTCTGCACGCAGTGCAGGGGAATCGCGCCTCATCTCGTGGAGAGGGGGAAGTCTCATGGTTTTTCTCGAGTTGCGGCCTAAACCTGGGGTATATTCTCGAGTTACGACGGGGAGGGCCCTTCCATACACGTGTTTGTTCGGCGACGTCAGGACTCCTGCCTAGGTGCGAGGGACACCTCGGGATTCTCCTCGAGTCATGGCATGGCAATTGGTAGGCGTCTCCACGTGAGGGGGCAGTCCCAGGGACCCTTTGCACGTGCCACAGGGATCCTGTGACTCCTATCCATTTTCAAGAGGAGTCAGGCATCGTCTCCTTTGGAAGCATTGATCTCCGCGGACCTCTCGAGTTTTCAAAGGATGTGAGGCCTCCGGTCGCGATGAGGCGGAGGACTAGGTCTTTCTCTGTGGTCTCCACAGGGGATTCAGACATCTCTTCATCTTGGGAGATGCAAGACGAGCCTGCATTCAATTCACTGCAGGGATATGCGGCCTTACTTCGAGTCAGAGCATCTCGGTGTCCATTCCACTTGAGGCCACAAACTCAGGGTCCCTCTCACATACCTGTAGCTGAGAGAAGCCTCCTCTTGAGGTGATTGTGGAAAGTTGGTATTTCTCTTGAGTCGAAGCCAGGGACTAAGCTCTCATCTCGAGTTGATTTGGGCTCCCCGGATCCCTTTCGTGTTGCTCCAATGACCTCAGGATCCCTCTAGACTTGAGACAGTGATCTTGGGGTTTCTCTGGGGTGCCATCAAGGAAATCAAGGCTCCTTTCACGTTTGATGTGGAACACGGAATTGCTCTGCACGCAGTGCAGGGGAATCGGGCCTCATCTCGCGGCGAGTGGGAAGTCTCATGGTTTTTCTCGAGTTGCGGCCGGAACCTGGGATATATTCTCGAGATACGAAGGCGAGGGCCCTTCCAGACACGTGTTTGTTCAGAGACGTCAGGACTCCTGACTAGGTGCGAGGGACATCTCGGGATTCTCCTCGAGTCTTGGCATGGCAATGGGGACGCGTCTCCACGTGAGGCGGGAGATCCAGTGTCCCTTTCCACGTGCCACAGGAATCCTGGGACTCCTATTCATTTTCGGAGGAGTCAGGCATCTTCTCCTTTGGAAGCATTGTTCTCCGCGGACCTCTCGAGTTTTCAAAGGATGTGAGGCCTCCGGTCGCGATGAGGCGGAGATCTCGGTCTTTCTCTGTGGTCTCCACAGGGGATTAAGACATCCCTTCGTCTTGGGAGATGCAAGACGAGCCTGCATTCAATTCACTGCAGGGATATCCGGCCTTACTTCGAGTCAGAGCATCTCGGTGTCCATTCCACTTGATGCCACAAACTCAGGGTCCCTCTCACATACCTGTAGCTGAGAGAAGCCTACTCTTGAGGTGCTTGTGGAAAGTTGGTATTCCTCTTGAGTCGAAGCCAGGGACTAAGCTCTTATCTTGAGTTGATTTGGGGTCCACGGAGCCCTTTCGTGTTGCTCCAGTGACCTCAGGATCCCTCTAGACTTGAGACAGTGATCTTGGGTTTTCTCTGGAGTGCCATCAAGGAAATCAAGGCTCCTTTCACGTTTGATGTGGAACACGGAATTGTCTCTGCACACAGTGCAGGGGAATCGGGTCTCATCTCGCGGCGAGGGGGAAGTCTCATGGTTTTTCTCGAGTTGCGGCCGGAACCTGGGGTATATTCTCGAGTTACGACGGGGAGGGCCCTTCCAGACACGTGTTTGTTCAGCGACGTCAGGACTCCTGCCTAGGTGCGAGGGACACCTCGGGATTCTCCTCGAGTCTTGGCATGGGAATTGGGACGCATATCCACGTGAGGCCGGAGACCCAGGGTCCCTTTCCACGTGCCACAGGGATCCTGGGACTCCTATCCATTTTCAAGAGGAGTCAGGCATCGTCTGCTTTGGAAGCATTGATCTCCGCCGACCACTCGAGTTTTCAAAGGATGTGAGGCCTCCGGTCGTGATGAGGCAGAGGACTAGGTCATTCTCTGTGGTCTCCACAGCGGATTCAGACATCCCTTCGTCTTGGGAGATGCAAGACGAGCCTGCATTCAATTCACTGCAGGGATATCTGGCCTTATTTTGAGTCAGAGCATCTCGGTGTCTTTTCCACTTGAGGCCTCAAACTCAGGGTCCCTCTCACATACCTGTAGCTGAGAGAAGCCTCCTCTTGAGTTGCTTGTGGAAAGTTGGTATTCCTCTTGAGTCGAAGCCAGGGACTAAGCTTTCATCTCGAGTTGATTTGGGGTCCACGGAGAACTTTCGTGTTGCTCCAGTGACCTCAGGATCCCTCTAGACTTGAGACAGTGATCTTGGGTTTTCTCTGGGGTGCCATCAAGGAAATCAAGGCTCCTTTCACATTTGATGTGGAACTTGGAATTGCTCTGCACGCAGTGCACGGGAATCGGGCCTCATCTCGCGGCGAAGGGCAAGTCTCATGTTTTTCTCGAGTTGCGGCCGTAACCTGGGGTATATTCTCGAGTTACGACGGGGAGGGCCCTTCCAGACACGTGTTTGTTCAGCGACGTCAGGACTCCTGCCTAGGTGCGAGGGACACCTCGGGATTCTCCTCGTGTCTTGGCATGGCAATTTGGACGTGTCTCCACGTGAGGCGGGAGACCCAGGGTTCCTTTCCACGTGCCACAGGGATCCTGGGACTCCTATCCATTTTCAAGAGGAGTCAGGCATCGTCTCCTTTGGAAGCATTGATCTCCAGGAAGCTCTCGAGTTTTCAAAGGATGTGAGGCCTCCGCTCGCGTTTAGGCGGAGGACTAGGTCTTTCTCTGTGGTTTCCACAGGGGATTCAGACAACCCTTCTTCTTGGGAGATTCAAGACGAACCTGCATTCATTTCACTGCAGGGATATCCGGCCTTCCTTCGAGTCAGAGCATCTCGGTGTCCATTCCACTTGAGGCCACAAACTCAGGGTCCCTCTCACATACCTGTAGCTGAGAGAAGCCTCCTCTTGAGGTGCTTGTGGAAAGTGGGTATTCCTCTTGAGTCGAAGCCAGGGACGAAGCTCTCATCTCGAGTTGATTTGGGGTCCACAGATCCCTTTCCTGTTGTTCCAGTGACCTCAGGATCCCTCTAGACTTGAGACAGTGTTCTTGGGTTTTCTCTGGAGTCCCATTAAGGAAATCAAGGCTCCTTTCACGTTTGATGTGGAACACGGAATTGATCTGCACGCAGTGCAGGGGAATCGGGCCTCATCTCGCGGCGAGGGGGAAGTCTCATGGTTTTTCTCGAGTTGCGGCCGGAACCTAGGATACATTCTCGAGTTACGACGGGGAGGGCCCTTCCAGACACGTGTTTGTTCAGCGACGTCATGACCCCTGCCTAGGTGCGAGGGACACCTCGGGATTCTCCTCGAGTCTTGGCATGGCAATTGGGACGCGTGTCCACGTGAGGCGGGAGACCCAGTGTCCCTTTCCACGTGCCACAGGGATCGTGGGACTCCTATCCATTTTCAAGAGGAGTCAGGCATCGTCTCCTTTGGAAGCATTGATCTCCCCGGACCTCTCGAGTTTTCAAAGGATGTGAGGCCTCCGCTCGCGATGAGGCGGAGAACTAGGTCTTTCTCTGTGGACTCCACAGGGGATTCAGACATCCCTTCGTCCTGGGAGATGCAAGACGAGCCTGCATTCAATTCACTGCAGGGATATCTGGCCTTCTTTCGAGTCAGAGCATCTCGGTGTCCATTCCACTTGAGGCCACAAACTCAGGGTCCCTCTCACATACCTGTAGCTGAGAGAAGCCTCCTCTTGATGTGCTTGTGGAAAGTGGGTATTCCGCTTGAGTCGAAGCCAGGAACGAAGATCACATCTCGAGTTGATTTGGGGTCCACGGAGCCTTTCGTGTTGCTACAGTGTCCTCAGTATCCCTCTAGACATGAGACAGTGATCTTGGGTCTTCTCTGGAGTGCCATCAAGGAAATCAAGGCTCCTTTCATGTTTGATGTGGAACACGGAATTGCTCTGCACGCAGTGCAGGGGAATCGGGCCTCATCTCGCGGCGAGGGGGAAGTCTCATGGTTTTTCTCGAGTTGCGGCCGGAACCTGGGGTATATTCTCGAGTTATGACGGGGAGCGCCCGTCCAGACACGTGTTTGTTCAGCGACGTCAGGACTCCTGCCTAGGTGCGAGGGACACCTCGGGATTCTCCTCGAGTCTCGGCATGGCCATTGGGACGCGTCTCCACGTCAGGCGGGAGACCCAGGTTCCCTTTCCACGTGCCACATGCATCCTGGGACTCCTATCCATTTTCAAGTGGAGTCAGGCATCGTCTCCTCTGGAAGCATTGATCACCGCGGACCTCTCGAGTTTTCAAAGGACGTGAGGCCTCTGGTCGCGATGAGGCGGAGAACTAGGTCTTTCTCTGTGGTCTCCACAGGGGATTCAGACATCCCTTCGTCTTGGGAGATGCAAGACGAGCCTGCATTCAATTCACTGCAGGGATATCCGGCCTTCCTTCGAGTCAGAGCATTTCGGTGTCCATTCCACTTGAGGCCACAAAATCAGGGTCCCTCTCACATACCTGTAGCTGAGAGAAGCCTCCTCTTGAGGTGCTTGTGGAAAGTTGGTATTCCTCTTGAGTCGAAGCCAGGGACGAAGCTCTCATCTCGAGTTGATTTGGGTCCACGGAGCCCTTTCCTGTTGCTACAGTGACCTCAGTATCCCTCTAGACATGAGACAGTGATCTTGGGTGTTCTCTGGAGTGCCATCAAGGAAATCAAGGCTCCTTTCAAGTTTGATGTGGAACACGGAATTGCTCTGCACGCAGTGCAGGGGAATCGGGCCTCATCTCGCGGCGAGGGGGAAGTCTTATGGTTTTTCTCGAGCTGCAGCCGGAACCTGGGGTATATTCTCGAGTTAAGACGGGGAGGGCCCTTCCAGACACTTGTTTGTTCAGCGACGTCATGACTCCTGCCTAGGTGCGAGGGACACCTCGGGATTCTCCTCGAGTCTTGGCATGGCCATTGGGACGCGTCTCCACGTGAGGCGGGAGACCCAGGGTCCCTTTCCAAGTGCCACAGGGATCCTGGGACTCCTATCCATTTTCAAGAGGAGTCAGGCATCGTCTCCTTTGGAAGCATTGATCTCCGCGGACCTCTCGAGTTTTCAAAGGACGTGAGGCCTCCGGTCGCTATGAGGAGGAGAAATAGGTCTTTCTCTGTGGGCTCCACAGGGGTTTCAGACATCCCTTCGTCGTGGGAGATGCAAGACGAGCCTGTATTCAATTCACTGCAGGGATATCCGGCCTTCCTTCGAGTCAGAGCATCTCAGTGTCCATTCCACTTGAGGCCACAAACTCAGGGTCCCTCTCACATACCTGTAACTGAGAGAAGCCTCCTCTTGAGGTGCTTATGGAAAGTGGGTTTTCCTCTTGAGTCCAAGCCAGGGACGAAGCTCTCATCTCGAGTTGATTTCGGGTCCACGGAGACATTTCGTGTTGCTACAGTGACCTCAGGATCCCTCTAGACTTGAGACAGTGATCTTGGGTTTTCTCTGGAGTGCCATCAAGGAAATGAAGGCTCCTTTCAAGTTTGATGTGGAACACGGAATTGCTCTGCACGCAGTGCAGGGGAATCGGGCCTCATCTCGCGGAAAGGAGGATGTCTCATGGTTTTTCTCGAGTTGCGGCCGAAACCTGGGGTATATTCTCGAGTTACGACGGGGAGGGCCCTTCAATACACGTGTTTGTTCAGCGACGTCAGGACTCCTGCCTAGGTGCGAGGGACACCTCGGGATTCTCCTCGAGTCTTGGCATGGCAATTGGGACGCGTCTCCACGTGAGGCGGGAGACCCAGGGTCCCTTTCGACGTACCACAGGAATCCTGGGACTCCTATCCATTTTCAAGAGGAGTCAGGCATCGTCTCCTTTGGAAGCATTGATCTCTGCAGACCTCTCGAGTTTTCAAAGGATGTGAGGCCTCCGGTCGCGATGAGGCAGAGAACTAGGTCTTTCTCTCTGGTCTCCACAGGGGATTCAGACATCCCTTCATCTTGGGAGATGCAAGAGGAGTCTGCATTCAATTCCCTGCACGGATATCTGGCCTTACTTCGAGTCAGAGCATCTTGGTGTCCATTCCACTTGAGGCAACAAACTCAGGGTCCCTCTCACATACCTGTAGCTGAGAGAAGCCTCCTCTTGTGGTGCTTGTGGAAAGTTGGTATTCCTCATGAGTCGAAGCCAGTGACTAAGCTCTCATCTCGAGTTGATTTTGGGTTCCCGGAGCCCTTTCGTGTTGTTCCAGTGACCTCAGGATCCCTCTAGACTTGAGACAGTGATCTTGGGTTTTCTTTGGAATGACATTAAGGAAATCAAGGCTCCTTTCACGTTTGATGTGGAACACGTAATTGATCTGCATGCAGTGCAGAGGAATCGGGCCTCATCTCGCGGCGAGGGGGAAGTCTCATGGTTTTTCTCGAGTTGCGGCCGGAACCTGGGGTATATTCTCGAGTTACGACGGGGAGGGCCCTTCCAGACACGTGTTTGTTCAGCGACGTCAGGACTCCTGCCTAGGTGCGAGGGACACCTCGGGATTCTCCTCGAGTCTTGGCATGGCAATTGGGACGCGTCTCCACGTGAGGCGGGAGACCCAGGGTCCCTTTCCACGTGCCATAGGGATCCTGGGACTCCTATCCATTTTCAAGAGGAGTCAGGCATCGTCTCCTTTGGAAGCATTGATCTGCGCGGACCGCTCGAGTTTTCAAAGGATGTGAGGCCTCCGGTCGCGATGAAGCGGAGGACTAGGTCTTTCTCTGTGGTCTCCACAGGGGATTCAGACATCCCTTCGTCTTGGGAGATGCAAGACGAGCCTGCATTCAATTCACTGCAGGGATATCCGGCCTTACTTCGAGTCAGAGCATCTCGGTGTCCATTCCACTTGAGGCCACAAACTCTGGGTCCCTCTCACATACCTGTAGCTGAGAGAAGCCTCCTCTTGAGGTGCTTGTGGAAAGTTGGTATTCCTCTTGAGTCGAAGCCAGGGACTAAGCTCTCACCTTGAGTCGATTTGGGGTCCACGGAGCCCTTTCGTGTTGCTCCAGTGACCTCAGGATCCCTCTAGACTTGAGACAGTGATCTTGGGTTTTCTCTGGAGTGCCATCAAGGAAATCAAGGCTCCTTTCACGTTTGATGTGGAACACGGAATTGCTCTGCACGCAGTGCAGGGGAATCGGGCCTCATCTCGCTGCGAGGGTTAAGTCTCATTGTTTTTCTAGAGTTGCGGCCGGAACCTGGGGTATATTCTCGAGTTACGACGGGGAGGGCCCCTGCAGACACGTGTTTGTTCAGCGACGTCAGGACTCCTGCCTAGGTGCGAGGGACACCTCGGGATTCTCCTCGAGTCTTGGCATGGCAATTGGGACACGTCTCCACGTGAGGTGGGAGACACAGGGTCCCTTTCGACGTGCCACAGGGATCCTGGGACTCCTATCCATTTTCAAGAGGACTCAGGCATCGTCTCCTTTGGAAGTATTGATCTCCGCGGACCTCTCGAGTTTTCAAAGGATGTGAGGCCTCCGGTCGCGATGAGGCGGAGATCTAGGTCTTTCTCTGTGGTCTCCACAGGGTATTCAGACATCCCTTCGTCTTGGGAGATGCAAGACGAGCCTGCATTCAATTCACTGCAGGGATATCTGGCCTTACTTCGAGTCAGAGCATCTCGGAGTCCATTCCACTTGAGCGCACGAACTCAGGGTCCCTCTCACATACCTGTAGCTGAGAGAAGCCTCCTCTTGAGGTGCTTGTGGAAAGTTGGTATTCCTCTTGAGTCGAAGCCAGGGACTAAGCTCTCATCTCGAGTTGATTTGGGGTCCACGGAGCCCTTTCGTGTTGCTCCAGTGACCTCAGGATCCCTCTAGATTTGAGACAGTGATCTTGGGTTTTCTCGGAGTGCCATCAAGGAAATCAAGGCTCCTTTCATTTTTGATGTGGAATTCGGAATGGCCTTGCACGCAGGGCCGGGGAATCGGGCCTCATCTCGCGGCGAGGGGGAAGTCTCATGGTTTTTCTCAAGTTGCGGCCGGAACCTGGGGTATATTCTCGAGTTACGACGGGGAGGGCCCTTCCAGACACGTGTTTGTTCAGCAACGTCAGGACTCCTTCCTAGGTGCGAGGGACACCTCGGGATTCTCCTCGTGTCTTGGCATGGCAATTGGGACGCGTCTCCAAGTGAGGCGGGAGACCCAGGGTCCCTTTCCACGTGCCACAGGGATGCTGGGACTCCTATCAATTTTCAAGAGTAGTCAGGCATCGTCTCCTTTGGAAGCATTGATCTCTGCAGACCTCTCGAGTTTTCAAAGGATGTGAGGCCTCCGGTCGCGATGAGGCGGAGAACTAGGTCTTTCTCTGTGGTCTCCACAGGGGATTCAGACATCCCTTCGTCTTGGGAGATGCAGGACGAGCCTGCATTCAATTCACTGCAGGGATATCCGGCCTTACTTCGAGTCAGAGCATCTCGGTGTCCATTCCACTTGAGGCCACAAACTCAGGGTCCCTCTCACATACCTGTAGCTGAGAGAAGCCTCCACTTGAGGTGCTTGTGGAAAGTTGGTATTCCTCTTGAGTCGAAGCCAGGGACTAAGCTCTCATCTCGAGTTGATTTGGGGTCCACGGAGAACTTTCATGTTGCTCCAGTGACCTCAGGATCCCTCTAGACTGGAGACAGTGATCTTGGGTTTTCTCCGGAGTCCCATCAAGGAAATCAAGGCTCCTTTCACGTTTGATGTGGAACACGGAATTGCTCTGCATGCAGTGCAGGGGAATCGGGCCTCATTTCGCGGCGAGTGGGAAGTCTCATGGTTTTTCTCGAGTTGCGGCCGGAACTTGGGGTATATTCTCGAGTTACGACGGGGAGGGCCCTTCCAGACACGTGTTTGTTCAGCGACGTCAGGATTCCTGCCTAGGTGCGAGGGACACCTCGGGATTCTCCTCGAGTCTTGGCATGGCAATTTGGCGCATCTCCACGTGAGGCGGGAGACCCAGGGTCCCTTTCCACGTGCCACAGGGATCCTGGGACTCCTATCCATTTTCAAGAGGATTCAGGCATCGTCTCCTTTCGAAGCATTGATCTCCGCGGACCTCTCGAGTTTTCAAAGGACGTGAGGCCTCCGGTCGCGATGAGGCAGAGAACTCGGTCTTTCTCTGTGGTCTCCACAGGGGATTCAGACATCCCTTCGTCTTGGGAGATGCAAGAAGAGCCTGCATTCAATTCACTGCAGGGATATCCTGCCTTACTTCGAGTCAGAGCATCTCGGTGTCCATTCCATTTGAGGCCACAAACTCAGGGTCCCTCTCACATACCTGTAGCTGAGAGAAGCCTCCTCTTGAGGTGCTTGTGGAAAGTGGGTATTCCTCTTGAGTCGAAGCCAGGGACGAAGCTCGCATCTCGAGTTGATTTGGGGTCCACGGAGACCTTTCGTGTTGCTACAGTGACCTCAGTATCCCTCTAGACATGAGACAGTGATCTTGGGTGTTCTCCGGAGTGCCATCAAGGAAATCAAGGCTCCTTTCATGTTTGATGTGGAACACGGAATTGCTCTGCACGCAGTGCAGGGGAATCGGGCCTCACCTCGCGGCGAGGGGAAAGTCTCATGGTTTTTCTCGAGTTGCGGCCGGAACCTGGGGCATATTCTCGAGTTATGACGGGGAGGGCCCTTCCAGACACGTGTTTGTTCAGCGACGTCAGGACTCCTGCCTAGGTGCGAGGGACACCTCGGGATTCTCCTCGAGTCTTGGCATGGCAATTGGGACGCGTCTCCACGTGAGGCGGGAGACCCAGGGTCCCTTTCCACGTGCCACAGGGATCCTGGGACTCCTATCCATTTTCAAGAGGAGTCAGGCATCGTCTCCTTCAGAAGTATTGATCTCCGCGGTCCTCTCGAGTTTTCAAAGGATATGAGGCCTCCGATTGCGTTGAGGTGGAGGACTAGGTCTTTCTCTGTGGTCTCCACAGAGGATTCAGACAACCCTTCGTCTTGGGAGAAGCAAGACGAGCCTGCATTCAATTCACTGCAGGGATATCCGGCCTTACTTCGAGTCAGAGCATCTCGGTGTCCATTCCACTTGAGGCCACAAGCTCAGGGTCCCTCTCACATACCTGTAGCTGAGAGAAGCCTCCTCTTGAGGTGCTTGTGGAAAGTTGGTATTCCTCTTGACTCGAAACCAGGGACTAAGCTCTCATGTCGAGTTGATTTGGGGTCCACGGAGCCCTTTCGTGTTGCTCCAATGACCTCAGTATCCCTCTAGACTTGAGACAGTGATCTTGGGTGTTCTCCGGAGTGCCATCAAGGAAATCAAGGCTCCTTTCATGTTTGATGTGGAACACGGAATTGCTCTGCACGCAGTGCAGGGGAATCGGGCCTCACCTCGCGGCGAGGGGAAAGTCTCATGGTTTTTCTCGAGTTGCGGCCGGAACCTGGGGCATATTCTCGAGTTATGACGGGGAGGGCCCTTCCAGACACGTGTTTGTTCAGCGACGTCAGGACTCCTGCCTAGGTGCGAGGGACACCTCGGGATTCTCCTCGAGTCTTGGCATGGCAATTGGGACGCGTCTCCACGTGAGGCGGGAGACCCAGGGTCCCTTTCCACGTGCCACAGGGATCCTGGGACTCCTATCCATTTTCAAGAGGATTCAGGCATCGTCTCCTTTCGAAGCATTGATCTCCGCGGACCTCTCGAGTTTTCAAAGGACGTGAGGCCTCCGGTCGCGATGAGGCAGAGAACTCGGTCTTTCTCTGTGGTCTCCACAGGGGATTCAGACATCCCTTCGTCTTGGGAGATGCAAGAAGAGCCTGCATTCAATTCACTGCAGGGATATCCTGCCTTACTTCGAGTCAGAGCATCTCGGTGTCCATTCCATTTGAGGCCACAAACTCAGGGTCCCTCTCACATACCTGTAGCTGAGAGAAGCCTCCTCTTGAGGTGCTTGTGGAAAGTGGGTATTCCTCTTGAGTCGAAGCCAGGGACGAAGCTCGCATCTCGAGTTGATTTGGGGTCCACGGAGACCTTTCGTGTTGCTACAGTGACCTCAGTATCCCTCTAGACATGAGACAGTGATCTTGGGTGTTCTCCGGAGTGCCATCAAGGAAATCAAGGCTCCTTTCATGTTTGATGTGGAACACGGAATTGCTCTGCACGCAGTGCAGGGGAATCGGGCCTCACCTCGCGGCGAGGGGAAAGTCTCATGGTTTTTCTCGAGTTGCGGCCGGAACCTGGGGCATATTCTCGAGTTATGACGGGGAGGGCCCTTCCAGACACGTGTTTGTTCAGCGACGTCAGGACTCCTGCCTAGGTGCGAGGGACACCTCGGGATTCTCCTCGAGTCTTGGCATGGCAATTGGGACGCGTCTCCACGTGAGGCGGGAGACCCAGGGTCCCTTTCCACGTGCCACAGGGATCCTGGGACTCCTATCCATTTTCAAGAGGAGTCAGGCATCGTCTCCTTCAGAAGTATTGATCTCCGCGGTCCTCTCGAGTTTTCAAAGGATATGAGGCCTCCGATTGCGTTGAGGTGGAGGACTAGGTCTTTCTCTGTGGTCTCCACAGAGGATTCAGACAACCCTTCGTCTTGGGAGAAGCAAGACGAGCCTGCATTCAATTCACTGCAGGGATATCCGGCCTTACTTCGAGTCAGAGCATCTCGGTGTCCATTCCACTTGAGGCCACAAGCTCAGGGTCCCTCTCACATACCTGTAGCTGAGAGAAGCCTCCTCTTGAGGTGCTTGTGGAAAGTTGGTATTCCTCTTGACTCGAAACCAGGGACTAAGCTCTCATGTCGAGTTGATTTGGGGTCCACGGAGCCCTTTCGTGTTGCTCCAATGACCTCAGTATCCCTCTAGACTTGAGACAGTGATCTTGGGTTTTCTCTGGAGTGCCATCAAGGAAATCAAGGTTCCTTTCACTTTTGATGTGGAACACGGAATTGCTCTGCACGCAGTGCAGGGGAATCGGGCCTCATCTCGCGGCGAGGGGGAAGTCTCATGGTTTTTCTCGAGTTGCGGCCGGAACCTGGGGTATATTTTCGAATTACGACGGGGAGGGCCCTTCCAGACACGTGTTTGTTCAGCGACGTCAGGACTCCTGCCTAGGTGCGAGGGACACCTCGGGATTCTCTTCGAGTCTCGGCATGGCCATTGGGACGCGTCTCCACGTCAGGCGGGAGACCCAGGGTCCCTTTCCACGTGCCACATGCATCCTGGGACTCCTATCCATTTTCAAGAGGAGTCAGGCATCGTCTCCTCTGAAAGCATTGATCACCGCGGACCTCTCGAGTTTTCAAAGGACGTGAGGCCTCCGGTCGCAATGAGGTGGAGAACTAGGTCTTTCTCTGTGGTCTCCACAGGGGATTCAGACATCCCTTCGTCGTGGGAGATGCAAGACGAGCCTGCATTCAATTCACTGCAGGGATATCCGGCCTTCCTTCGAGTCAGAGCATCTCGGTGTCCATTCCACTTGAGGCCACAAAATCAGGGTCCCTCTCACATACCTGTAGCTGAGAGAAGCCTCCTCTTGAGGTGCTTGTGGAAAGTGGGTATTCCTCTTGAGTCGAAGCCAGGGACGAAGCTCTCATCTCGAGTTGATTTGGGTCCACGGAGCCCTTTCGTGTTGCTACAGTGACCTCAGTATCCCTCTAGACATGAGACAGTGATCTTGGGTGTTCTCTGGAGTGCCATCAAGGAAATCAAGGCTCCTGTCAAGTTTGATGTGGAACACGGAATTGCTCTGCACGCAGTGCAGGGGCATCGGGCCTCATCTCGCGGCGAGGGGGAAGTCTCATGGTTTTTCTCAAGCTGCAGCTGGAACCTGGGGTATATTCTCGAGTTACGACGGGGAGGGCCCTTCCAGACACGTGTTTGTTCAGAGACGTCAGGACTCCTGCCTAGGTGCGAGGGACATCTCGGGATTCTCCTCGAGTCTTGGCATGGCAATTGGGACGCGTCTCCACGTGAGGCGGGAGACCCAGGGTCCCTTTCCACGTGCCACAGGGATCCTGGGACTCCTATCCATTTTCAAGAGGAGTCAGGCATCGTCTCCTTTGGAAGCATTGATCTCCGTGGACCTCTCGAGTTTCAAAAGATGTGAGGCCACAGGTCGCAATGAGGCGGAGAATTAGGTCTTTCTCTGTTGTCTCCACAGGGGATTCAGACATCCCTTCGTCTTGGGAGATGCAAGACGAGGCTGCATTCAATTCACTGCAGGGATATCCGGCCTTACTTCGAGTCAGAGCATCTCGGTGTCCATTCCACTTGAGGCAACAAACTCAGGGTCCCTCTCACATACCTGTAGCTGAGAGAAGCCTCCTCTTGAGGTGCTTGTGGAAAGTTGGTATTCCTCTTGATTCGAAGCCAGGGACTAAGCTCTCATCTCCAGTTGATTTGGGGTCCACGGAGAAATTTCGTGTTATTCCAGTGACCTCACGATACCCCTAGATGAGACAGTGATCTTGGGTTTTCTCTGAAGTGCCATCAAGGAAATCAAGGCTCCTTTCACGTTTGATGTGGAACACGGAATTGCTCTGCATGTATTGCAGGGGAATCGGGCCTCATCACGCGGCGAGGGGGAAGTCTCATGGTTTTTCTCGAGTTGCGGCCGGAACCTGGGGTATATTCTCGAGTTACAACGGGGAGGGCCCTACCAGACACGTGTTTGTTCAGCGACGTCAGTACTCCTGCCTAGGTGCGAGGGACACCTCAAGATTCTCCTCGAGTCTTGGCATGGCAATTGCGACGCGTCTCCACGTGAGGCGGGAGACCCAGGGTCCCTTTCCACGTGCCACAGGGATCCTGGGACTACTATCCATTTTCAAGAGGAGTCAGGCATCGTCTCCTTTGGAAGCATTGATCTCCGCAGACCTCTCGAGTTTTCAAAGGATGTGAGGCCTCCGGTCGCGATGAGCCGGAGGACTAGGACTTTCTCTCTGGTCTCCACAGGGGATTCAGACATCCCTTCGTCTTGGGAGATGCAAGACGAGCCTGCATTCAATTCACTGCAGGGATATCCAGCCTTACTTCGAGTCAGAGCCTCTCTGTGTCCATTCCACTTGAGGCCACAAACTCAGGGTCCCTGTCACATACCTGTAGCTGAGAGAAGCCTCCTCTTGAGGTGCTTGTGGAAAGTTGGTATTCCTCTTGAGTCGAAGCCAGGGCCTAAGCTCTCATCTCGAGATGATTTGGGGTCCACGGAGCCCTTTCGTGTTTCTCCAGTGACCTCAGGATCCTTCTAGACATGAGACAGTGATCTTGGGTTTTCTCTGGAGTGCCATCAAGGAAATCAAGGCTCCTTTCACGTTTGATGTGGAACACGGAATTGCTCTGCACGCAGTGCAGGGGAATCGGGCCTCATCTCTCGGCGAGGGGGAAGTCTCCTGGTTTTTCTCGAGTTGCGGCCGGAACCTAGGGTATATTCTCGAGTTACGACGGGAAGTGCCCTTCCAGACCCGTGTTTGTTCAGCGACGTCAGGACTCCTGCCTAGGTGCGAGGGACAGCTCGGGATTCTCCTCGAGTCTTGGCATGGCAATTGGGACGCGTCTCCACGTGAGGCGGGAGATCAAGTGTCCCTTTCCACGTGCCACAGGGATCCTGGGACTCCTATCCATTTTCAAGAGGAGTCAGGCATCGTCTCCTTTGGAAGCATTGATCTCCGCGGATCTCTCGAGTTTTCAAAGGATGTGAGGCCTCCGGTCCCGATGAGGCGGAGAACTAGGACTTTCTCTGTGGTCTCCACAGGGGATTCAGTCATCCCTTCGTCTTCGTAGATGCAAGACGAGCCTGCATTCAATTCACTGCAGGGATGTCCGGCCTTACTTCGAGTTAGAGAATCTCGGTGACCATTCCACTTGAGGCCACAAACTCAGGGTCCCTCTCACATACCTGTAGCTGAGAGAAGCCTCCCCTTGAGGTGCTTGTGGAAAGTTGGTATTCCTCTTGATTCGAAGCCAGGGACTAAGCTCTCATCTAGAGTTGTTTTTGGGTCCACGGAGACCTTTCGTGTTTCTACAGTGACCTCAGGATCCCTTTAAGACTTGAGACAGTGATCTTGCTTTTTCTCTGGAGTGCCATCAAGGAAATCAAGGCTCCTTTCACGTTTGATGTGGAACACGGAATTGCTCTGCACGCAGTGCAGGGGAATCCGGCCTCATCTCTCGACGAGGGGGAAGTCTCATGGCTTTTCTCGAGTTGCGGCCGTAAGCTGCCGTATATTTTCGAGTTACGACAGGGAGGGCCCTTCCAGACACGTGTTTGTTCAGTGACATCAGGACTCCTGCCTAGGTGCGAGGGACACCTCGGGAGTCTCCTCGTGTCTTGGCATGGCAATTGGGATGCGTCTCCACGTGAGGCAAGAGACCCAAGGTCCCTTTCCACATGCCACAGGGATCCTGG
This sequence comes from Dama dama, assembly GCF_033118175.1. NCBI lineage: Eukaryota > Metazoa > Chordata > Mammalia > Artiodactyla > Cervidae > Dama > Dama dama. Next base: position 7,139,855 of record NC_083705.1, read on the forward strand.
GACTCCTATCCATTTTCGAGAGGAGTCAGGCATCGTCTCCTTTGGAAGCATTGATCTCCGCGGACCTCTCGAGTTTTCAAAGGATGTGAGGACTCCGGTCGCGATGAGGCTGAGAACTAGGTCTTTCTCTGTGGTCTCCACAGGGGATTCAGTTTTCCCGTCGTCTTGGGAGATGCAAGACGAGCCTGCATTCAATTCACTGCATGGATATCCGGCCTTACGTCGAGTCAGAGCATCTGGGGTCCATTCCACTTGAGGCCACTAACTCAGGGTCCCTCTCACATACCTGTAGCTGAGAGAAGCCTCGTCTTGAGGTGCTTGTGGAAAGTTGGTATTCTTCTTGAGTCGAAGCCAGGGACTAAGCTCTCATCGCGAGTTGATTTGGGCTCCACGGATCCCTTTCGTGTTGCTCCCATGACCTCAGGATCCCTCTAGACTTGAGACAATGATCTTGGGTTTTCTCTGGAGTGCCATCTAGGAAATCAAGGCTCCTTTCACGTTTGATGTGGAACACGAAATTGCTCTGCACGCAGTGCAGGTGAATCGGGCCTCCTCTCGCGGCGAGGGGGAAGTCTCATGGTTTTTCTCGAGTTGCGGCCGGAACCTAGGGTATATTCTCGAGTTACGACTGGGAGGGCCCTTCCAGACACGTGTTTGTTCAGCGACGTCAGGACTACTGCCTAGGTGCGAGGGACACCTCGGGATTCTCCTCGAGGCTTGGCATGGCAATTGGGACGCGTCTCCACGTGAGGCCGAAGACCCAGGGTCCCTTTCCACGTGCCACAGGGATCCTGGGACTCCTATCCATTTGCAAGAGGAGTCAGGCATCGTCTCCTTTGGAAGCATTGATCTCCGCGGACCTCTCGAGTTTTCAAAGGATGTGAGGCCTCCGCTCGCGATGAGTCGTAGGACTAGGTCTTTCTCTGTGGTCTCCACATGGGATTCAGACAACCCTTCGTCTTGGGAGATGCAAGACGAGCCTGCATTCAATTCACTGCAGGGATATCCAGCCTTACGTCGAGTCAGAGCATCTCGGTCTCCATTCCACTTGAGGCCACAAACTCAGGGGCCCTCTCACATATCTGTAGCTGAGAGAAGCCTCCTCTTGAGGTGCTTGTGAAAAGTTGGTATTCCTCTTGAGTCGAAGCCAGTGACTAAGCTCTCATCTCGAGTTGATTTGGGGTCCACTGAGCCCTTTCTTGTTGCTCCAGTGACCTCAGGATCCCTCTAGACTTGAGACAGTGATCTTGGGTTTTCTCTGGAGTGCCATGAAGGAAATCAATTCTCCTTTCACGTTTGATGTGGAACACGGAATTGCTCTGCACGCAGTGCAGGGGAATCGGGCCTCATCTCGCGGCGATGGGGAAGTCTCATGGTTTTTCTCGAGTTGCGGCCGGAACCTGGGGTATATTCTCGAGTTACGACGGGGAGGGCCCTTCCAGACACGTGTTTGTTCAGCGACGTCAGGACTCCTGCCTAGGTGCGAGGGACACCTCGGGATTCTCCTCGAGTCTTGGCATGGCAATTGGGACGCGTCTCCACGTGAGGCAGGAGACCCAGTGTCCCTTTTCACGTGCCACAGGAATCCTGGGACTCCTATCCATTTTCAAGCGGAGTCAGGCATCATTTCCTTTGGAAGCATTGATCTCCGCGAACCTCTCGAGTTTTCAAAGGATGTGAGGCCTCCCGTCGCGATGAGGCGGAGGACTAGGTCTTTCTCTGTCGTCTCCACAGGGGATTCAGACATCCCTTCGTCTTGGGAGATGCAAGACGAGCCTGCATTCAATTCACTGCAGGGATATCCGGCCTTACTTCGAGTCAGAGCATCTCAGTGTTCATTCCACTTCAGGCCACAAACTCAGGGTCCCTCTCACATACCTGTAGCTGAGAGAAGCCTCCTCTTGAGGTGCTTGTGGAAAGTTAGTATTCCTCTTGAGTCGAAGCCAGGGACTAAGCTCTCATCTCGAGTTGATTTGGGGTCCACGGAGCCCTTTCGTGTTGCTCCAGTGACCTCAGGATCCCTCTAGACTTGAGCCAGTGATCTTGGGTTTTCTCTGGAGTGCCATCAAGGAAATCAAGGCTCCTTTCACGTTTGATGTGGAACACGGAATTGCTCTGCACGCAGTGCAGGGGAATCGGGCCTCATCTCGCGGCGAGTGGGAAGTCTCATGGTTATTCTCGAGTTGCGGCCGGAACCTGGGGTATATTCTCGAGTTACGACGGAGAGGGCCCTTCCAGACACGTGTTTGCTCAGAGACGTCAGGACTCCTGCCTAGGTGCGAGGGACACCTCGGGATTCTCCTCGAGTCTTGGCATGGCAATTGGGACGCGTCTCCACGTGAGGCGGGAGACCCAGGGTCCCTTTCCACGTGCCACAGGGATCCTGGGACTCCTATCCATTTTCAAGTCATCGTCACCTTTGGAAGCATTGATCTCCGCGGACCTCTCTAATTTTCAAAGGACGTGAGGCCTCCGTTCGCGTTGAGGCGGAGGACTAGGTCTTTCTCTGTGGACCCCACAAGGTATTCAGACAACCCTTCGTCTTGGGAGATGCAAGACGAGCCTGCATTCAATTCACTGCAGGGATATACGGCTTTACTTCGAGTCAGAGCATCTCGGTGTCCATTCCACTTGAGGCCACGAACTCAGGGTCCCTCTCACATACCTGTAGCTGAGAGAAGCCTCCTCTTGAGGTGCTTGTGGAAAGTTGGTATTCCTCTTGAGTCGAAGCCAGGGACTAAGCTCTCATCTCGAGTTGATTTGGGGTCCACGGAGCCCTTTCGTGTTGCTCCAGTGACCTCAGGATCCCTCTAGACTTGAGCCAGTGATCTTGGGTTTTCTCTGGAGTGCCATCAAGGAAATCAAGGCTCCTTTCACGTTTGATGTGGAACACGGAATTGCTCTGCACGCAGTGCAGGGGAATCGGGCCTCATCTCGCGGCGAGGGGGAAGTCTCATGGTTTTTCTCGAGTTGCGGCCTAAACCTGGGGTATATTCTCGAGTTACGACGGGGAGGGCCCTTCCATACACGTGTTTGTTCGGCGACGTCAGGACTCCTGCCTAGGTGCGAGGGACACCTCGGGATTCTCCTCGAGTCATGGCATGGCAATTGGTAGGCGTCTCCACGTGAGGCGGCAGTCCCAGGGACCCTTTGCACGTGCCACAGGGATCCTGTGACTCCTATCCATTTTCAAGAGGAGTCAGGCATCGTCTCCTTTGGAAGCATTGATCTCCGCGGACCTCTCGAGTTTTCAAAGGATGTGAGGCCTCCGGTCGCGATGAGGCGGAGGACTAGGTCTTTCTCTGTGGTCTCCACAGGGGATTCAGACATCTCTTCATCTTGGGAGATGCAAGACGAGCCTGCATTCAATTCACTGCAGGGATATGCGGCCTTACTTCGAGTCAGAGCATCTCGGTGTCCATTCCACTTGAGGCCACAAACTCAGGGTCCCTCTCACATACCTGTAGCTGAGAGAAGCCTCCCCTTGAGGTGCTTGTGGAAAGTTGGTATTTCTCTTGAGTCGAAGCCAGGGACTAAGCTCTCATCTCGAGTTGATTTGGGCTCCACGAATCCCTTTCGTGTTGCTCCAATGACCTCAGGATCCCTCTAGACTTGAGACAGTGATCTTGGGGTTTCTCTGGGGTGCCATCAAGGAAATCAAGGCTCCTTTCACGTTTGATGTGGAACACGGAATTGCTCTGCACCCAGTGCAGGGGAATCGGGCCTCATCTCGCGGCGAGTGGGAAGTCTCATGGTTTTTCTCGAGTTGCGGCCGGAACCTGGGATATATTCTCGAGATACGAAGGCGAGGGCCCTTCCAGACACGTGTTTGTTCAGAGACGTCAGGACTCCTGACTAGGTGCGAGGGACACCTCGGGATTCTCCTCGAGTCTTGGCATGGCATTTGGGACGCGTCTCCACGTGAGGCGGGAGACCCAGGGTCCGTTTCCACGTGCCACAGGGAACCTGGGACTCCTATGAATTTTCAAGAGGAGTCAGGCATCATCTCCTTTGGATGCATTGATCTCCGCGGACCTCTCGAGTTTTCAAAGGATGTGAGGCCTCCGGTCGCGATGAGGCGGAGGACTAGGTCTTTCTCTGTCGTCTCCACAGGGGATTCAGACATCCCTTCGTCTTGGGAGATGAAAGACGAGCCTGCATTCAATTCACTGCAGGGATATCCGGCCTTACTTCGAGTCAGAGCATCTCGATGTCCATTCCACTTGAGGCCACAAACTCAGGGTCCCTCTCACATACCTGTAGCTGAGAGAGGCCTCCTCTTGAGGTGCTTGTGGAAAGTTGGTATTCCTCTTGAGTCGAAGCCAGGGACTAAGCTCTCATCTCGAGTTGATTTGGGGTCCACGGAGCCCTTTCGTGTTGCTCCAGTGACCTCAGGATCCCTCTAGACTTGAGCCAGTGATCTTGGGTTTTCTCTGGAGTGCCATCAAGGAAATCAAGGCTCCTTTCACGTTTGATGTGGAACACGGAATTGCTCTGCACGCAGTGCAGGGGAATCGGGCCTCATCTCGCGGCGAGTGGGAAGTCTCATGGTTATTCTCGAGTTGCGGCCGGAACCTGGGGTATATTCTGGAGTTACGACGGGGAGGGCCCTTCCAGACACGTGTTTGTTCAGAGACGTCAGGACTCCTGCCTAGGTGCGAAGGACACCTCGGGATTCTCCTCGAGTCTTGGCATGGCAATTGGGACGCGTCTCCACGTGAGGCGGGAGACCCAGTGTCCCTTTTCACGTGCCACAGGGATCCTGGGACTCCTATCCATTTTCAAGAGGAGTCAGGCATCATCTCCTTTGGAAGCATTGATCTCCGCGGACCTCTCGAGTTTTCAAAGGATGTGAGGCCTCCCGTCGCGATGAGGCAGAGGACTAGGTCTTTCTCTGTCGTCTCCACAGGGGATTCAGACATCCCTTCGTCTTGGGAGATGCAAGACGAGCCTGCATTCAATTCACTGCAGGGATATCCGGCCTTACTTCGAGTCAGAGCATCTCGGTGTCCATTCCACTTCAGGCCACAAACTCAGGGTCCCTCTCACATACCTGTAGCTGAGAGAAGCCTCCTCTTGAGGTGCTTGTGGAAAGTTGGTATTCCTCTTGAGTCGAAGCCAGGGACTAAGCTCTCATCTCGAGTTGATTTGGGGTCCACGGAGCCCTTTCGTGTTGCTCCAGTGACCTCAGGATCCCTCTAGACTTGAGCCAGTGATCTTGGGTTTTCTCTGGAGTGCCATGAAGGAAATCAAGGCTCCTTTCACGTTTGATGTGGAACACGGAATTGCTCTGCACGCAGTGCAGGGGAATCGGGCCTCATCTCGCGGCGAGGGGGAAGTCTCATGGTTATTCTCGAGTTGCTGCCGGAACCTGGGGTATATTCTGGAGTTACGACGGAGAGGGCCCTTCCAGACACGTGTTTGTTCAGAGACGTCAGGACTCCTGCCTAGGTGCGAGGGACACCTCGGGATTCTCCTCGAGTCTTGGCATGGTAATTGGGACGCGTCTCCACGTGAGGCGGGAGACCCAGGGTCCCTTTCCACGTGCCACAGGGATCCTGGGACTCCTATCCATTTTCAAGAGGAGTCAGGCATCGTCTCCTTTGGAAGCATTGATCTCCGCGGACCTCTCGAGTTTTCAAAGGATGTGAGGCCTCCGTTCGCGTTGAGGAGGAGGACTAGGTCTTTCTCTGTCGTCTCCACAGGGGATTCAGACATCCCTTCGTCTTGGGAGATGCAAGACGAGCCTGCATTCAATTCACCGCAGGGATATCCGGCTTTACTTCGAGTCAGAGCATCTCGGTGTCCATTCCACTTGAGGCCACAAACTCAGGGTCCCTCTCACATACCTGTAGCTGAGAGAAGCCTCCTCTTGAGGTGCTTGTGGATAGTTGGTATTCCTCTTGAGTCGAAGCCAGGGACTAAGCTCTCATCTGGAGTTGATTTGGGGTCCACGGAGCCCTTTCGTGTTGCTCCAGTGACCTCAGGATCCCTCTAGACTTGAGCCAGTGATCTTGGGTTTTCTCTGGAGTGCCATCAAGGAAATCAAGGCTCCTTTCACGTTTGATGTGGAACACGGAATTGCTCTGCACGCAGTGCAGGGGAATCGCGCCTCATCTCGTGGAGAGGGGGAAGTCTCATGGTTTTTCTCGAGTTGCGGCCTAAACCTGGGGTATATTCTCGAGTTACCACGGGGAGGGCCCTTCCATACACGTGTTTGTTCGGCGACGTCAGGACTCCTGCCTAGGTGCGAGGGACACCTCGGGATTCTCCTCGAGTCATGGCATGGCAATTGGTAGGCGTCTCCACGTGAGGGGGCAGTCCCAGGGACCCTTTGCACGTGCCACAGGGATCCTGTGACTCCTATCCATTTTCAAGAGGAGTCAGGCATCGTCTCCTTTGGAAGCATTGATCTCCGCGGACCTCTCGAGTTTTCAAAGGATGTGAGGCCTCCGGTCGCGATGAGGCGGAGGACTAGGTCTTTCTCTGTGGTCTCCACAGGGGATTCAGACATCTCTTCATCTTGGGAGATGCAAGACGAGCCTGCATTCAATTCACTGCAGGGATATGCGGCCTTACTTCGAGTCAGAGCATCTCGGTGTCCATTCCACTTGAGGCCACAAACTCAGGGTCCCTCTCACATACCTGTAGCTGAGAGAAGCCTCCTCTTGAGGTGATTGTGGAAAGTTGGTATTTCTCTTGAGTCGAAGCCAGGGACTAAGCTCTCATCTCGAGTTGATTTGGGCTCCCCGGATCCCTTTCGTGTTGCTCCAATGACCTCAGGATCCCTCTAGACTTGAGACAGTGATCTTGGGGTTTCTCTGGGGTGCCATCAAGGAAATCAAGGCTCCTTTCACGTTTGATGTGGAACACGGAATTGCTCTGCACGCAGTGCGGGGGAATCGGGCCTCATCTCGCGGCGAGTGGGAAGTCTCATGGTTTTTCTCGAGTTGCGGCTGGAACCTGGGATATATTCTCGAGATACGAAGGCGAGGGCCCTTCCAGACACGTGTTTGTTCAGAGACGTCAGGACTCCTGACTAGGTGCGAGGGACATCTCGGGATTCTCCTCGAGTCTTGGCATGGCAATGGGGACGCGTCTCCACGTGAGGCGGGAGATCCAGTGTCCCTTTCCACGTGCCACAGGAATCCTGGGACTCCTATTCATTTTCGGAGGAGTCAGGCATCTTCTCCTTTGGAAGCATTGTTCTCCGCGGACCTCTCGAGTTTTCAAAGGATGTGAGGCCTCCGGTCGCGATGAGGCGGAGATCTCGGTCTTTCTCTGTGGTCTCCACAGGGGATTAAGACATCCCTTCGTCTTGGGAGATGCAAGACGAGCCTGCATTCAATTCACTGCAGGGATATCCGGCCTTACTTCGAGTCAGAGCATCTCGGTGTCCATTCCACTTGATGCCACAAACTCAGGGTCCCTCTCACATACCTGTAGCTGAGAGAAGCCTACTCTTGAGGTGCTTGTGGAAAGTTGGTATTCCTCTTGAGTCGAAGCCAGGGACTAAGCTCTTATCTTGAGTTGATTTGGGGTCCACGGAGCCCTTTCGTGTTGCTCCAGTGACCTCAGGATCCCTCTAGACTTGAGACAGTGATCTTGGGTTTTCTCTGGAGTGCCATCAAGGAAATCAAGGCTCCTTTCACGTTTGATGTGGAACACGGAATTGTCTCTGCACACAGTGCAGGGGAATCGGGTCTCATCTCGCGGCGAGGGGGAAGTCTCATGGTTTTTCTCGAGTTGCGGCCGGAACCTGGGGTATATTCTCGAGTTACGACGGGGAGGGCCTTCCAGACACGTGTTTGTTCAGCGACGTCAGGACTCCTGCCTAGGTGCGAGGGACACCTCGGGATTCTCCTCGAGTCTTGGCATGGGAATTGGGACGCATATCCACGTGAGGCCGGAGACCCAGGGTCCCTTTCCACGTGCCACAGGGATCCTGGGACTCCTATCCATTTTCAAGAGGAGTCAGGCATCGTCTGCTTTGGAAGCATTGATCTCCGCCGACCACTCGAGTTTTCAAAGGATGTGAGGCCTCCGGTCGTGATGAGGCAGAGGACTAGGTCATTCTCTGTGGTCTCCACAGCGGATTCAGACATCCCTTCGTCTTGGGAGATGCAAGACGAGCCTGCATTCAATTCACTGCAGGGATATCTGGCCTTATTTTGAGTCAGAGCATCTCGGTGTCTTTTCCACTTGAGGCCTCAAAATCAGGGTCCCTCTCACATACCTGTAGCTGAGAGAAGCCTCCTCTTGAGTTGCTTGTGGAAAGTTGGTATTCCTCTTGAGTCGAAGCCAGGGACTAAGCTTTCATCTCGAGTTGATTTGGGGTCCACGGAGAACTTTCGTGTTGCTCCAGTGACCTCAGGATCCCTCTAGACTTGAGACAGTGATCTTGGGTTTTCTCTGGGGTGCCATCAAGGAAATCAAGGCTCCTTTCACATTTGATGTGGAACTTGGAATTGCTCTGCACGCAGTGCACGGGAATCGGGCCTCATCTCGCGGCGAAGGGCAAGTCTCATGTTTTTCTCGAGTTGCGGCCGTAACCTGGGGTATATTCTCGAGTTACGACGGGGAGGGCCCTTCCAGACACGTGTTTGTTCAGCGACGTCAGGACTCCTGCCTAGGTGCGAGGGACACCTCGGGATTCTCCTCGTGTCTTGGCATGGCAATTTGGACGTGTCTCCACGTGAGGCGGGAGACCCAGGGTTCCTTTCCACGTGCCACAGGGATCCTGGGACTCCTATCCATTTTCAAGAGGAGTCAGGCATCGTCTCCTTTGGAAGCATTGATCTCCAGGAAGCTCTCGAGTTTTCAAAGGATGTGAGGCCTCCGCTCGCGTTTAGGCGGAGGACTAGGTCTTTCTCTGTGGTTTCCACAGGGGATTCAGACAACCCTTCTTCTTGGGAGATTCAAGACGAACCTGCATTCATTTCACTGCAGGGATATCCGGCCTTCCTTCGAGTCAGAGCATCTCGGTGTCCATTCCACTTGAGGCCACAAACTCAGGGTCCCTCTCACATACCTGTAGCTGAGAGAAGCCTCCTCTTGAGGTGCTTGTGGAAAGTGGGTATTCCTCTTGAGTCGAAGCCAGGGACGAAGCTCTCATCTCGAGTTGATTTGGGGTCCACAGATCCCTTTCCTGTTGTTCCAGTGACCTCAGGATCCCTCTAGACTTGAGACAGTGTTCTTGGGTTTTCTCTGGAGTCCCATTAAGGAAATCAAGGCTCCTTTCACGTTTGATGTGGAACACGGAATTGATCTGCACGCAGTGCAGGGGAATCGGGCCTCATCTCGCGGCGAGGGGGAAGTCTCATGGTTTTTCTCGAGTTGCGGCCGGAACCTAGGATACATTCTCGAGTTACGACGGGGAGGGCCCTTCCAGACACGTGTTTGTTCAGCGACGTCATGACCCCTGCCTAGGTGCGAGGGACACCTCGGGATTCTCCTCGAGTCTTGGCATGGCAATTGGGACGCGTGTCCACGTGAGGCGGGAGACCCAGTGTCCCTTTCCACGTGCCACAGGGATCGTGGGACTCCTATCCATTTTCAAGAGGAGTCAGGCATCGTCTCCTTTGGAAGCATTGATCTCCCCGGACCTCTCGAGTTTTCAAAGGATGTGAGGCCTCCGCTCGCGATGAGGCGGAGAACTAGGTCTTTCTCTGTGGACTCCACAGGGGATTCAGACATCCCTTCGTCCTGGGAGATGCAAGACGAGCCTGCATTCAATTCACTGCAGGGATATCTGGCCTTCTTTCGAGTCAGAGCATCTCGGTGTCCATTCCACTTGAGGCCACAAACTCAGGGTCCCTCTCACATACCTGTAGCTGAGAGAAGCCTCCTCTTGATGTGCTTGTGGAAAGTGGGTATTCCGCTTGAGTCGAAGCCAGGAACGAAGATCACATCTCGAGTTGATTTGGGGTCCACGGAGCCTTTCGTGTTGCTACAGTGACCTCAGTATCCCTCTAGACATGAGACAGTGATCTTGGGTCTTCTCTGGAGTGCCATCAAGGAAATCAAGGCTCCTTTCATGTTTGATGTGGAACACGGAATTGCTCTGCACGCAGTGCAGGGGAATCGGGCCTCATCTCGCGGCGAGGGGGAAGTCTCATGGTTTTTCTCGAGTTGCGGCCGGAACCTGGGGTATATTCTCGAGTTATGACGGGGAGCGCCCGTCCAGACACGTGTTTGTTCAGCGACGTCAGGACTCCTGCCTAGGTGCGAGGGACACCTCGGGATTCTCCTCGAGTCTCGGCATGGCCATTGGGACGCGTCTCCACGTCAGGCGGGAGACCCAGGTTCCCTTTCCACGTGCCACATGCATCCTGGGACTCCTATCCATTTTCAAGTGGAGTCAGGCATCGTCTCCTCTGGAAGCATTGATCACCGCGGACCTCTCGAGTTTTCAAAGGACGTGAGGCCTCTGGTCGCGATGAGGCGGAGAACTAGGTCTTTCTCTGTGGTCTCCACAGGGGATTCAGACATCCCTTCGTCTTGGGAGATGCAAGACGAGCCTGCATTCAATTCACTGCAGGGATATCCGGCCTTCCTTCGAGTCAGAGCATTTCGGTGTCCATTCCACTTGAGGCCACAAAATCAGGGTCCCTCTCACATACCTGTAGCTGAGAGAAGCCTCCTCTTGAGGTGCTTGTGGAAAGTTGGTATTCCTCTTGAGTCGAAGCCAGGGACGAAGCTCTCATCTCGAGTTGATTTGGGTCCACGGAGCCCTTTCCTGTTGCTACAGTGACCTCAGTATCCCTCTAGACATGAGACAGTGATCTTGGGTGTTCTCTGGAGTGCCATCAAGGAAATCAAGGCTCCTTTCAAGTTTGATGTGGAACACGGAATTGCTCTGCACGCAGTGCAGGGGAATCGGGCCTCATCTCGCGGCGAGGGGGAAGTCTTATGGTTTTTCTCGAGCTGCAGCCGGAACCTGGGGTATATTCTCGAGTTAAGACGGGGAGGGCCCTTCCAGACACTTGTTTGTTCAGCGACGTCATGACTCCTGCCTAGGTGCGAGGGACACCTCGGGATTCTCCTCGAGTCTTGGCATGGCCATTGGGACGCGTCTCCACGTGAGGCGGGAGACCCAGGGTCCCTTTCCACGTGCCACAGGGATCCTGGGACTCCTATCCATTTTCAAGAGGAGTCAGGCATCGTCTCCTTTGGAAGCATTGATCTCCGCGGACCTCTCGAGTTTTCAAAGGACGTGAGGCCTCCGGTCGCTATGAGGAGGAGAAATAGGTCTTTCTCTGTGGGCTCCACAGGGGTTTCAGACATCCCTTCGTCGTGGGAGATGCAAGACGAGCCTGTATTCAATTCACTGCAGGGATATCCGGCCTTCCTTCGAGTCAGAGCATCTCAGTGTCCATTCCACTTGAGGCCACAAACTCAGGGTCCCTCTCACATACCTGTAACTGAGAGAAGCCTCCTCTTGAGGTGCTTATGGAAAGTGGGTTTTCCTCTTGAGTCCAAGCCAGGGACGAAGCTCTCATCTCGAGTTGATTTCGGGTCCACGGAGACATTTCGTGTTGCTACAGTGACCTCAGGATCCCTCTAGACTTGAGACAGTGATCTTGGGTTTTCTCTGGAGTGCCATCAAGGAAATGAAGGCTCCTTTCAAGTTTGATGTGGAACACGGAATTGCTCTGCACGCAGTGCAGGGGAATCGGGCCTCATCTCGCGGAAAGGAGGATGTCTCATGGTTTTTCTCGAGTTGCGGCCGAAACCTGGGGTATATTCTCGAGTTACGACGGGGAGGGCCCTTCAATACACGTGTTTGTTCAGCGACGTCAGGACTCCTGCCTAGGTGCGAGGGACACCTCGGGATTCTCCTCGAGTCTTGGCATGGCAATTGGGACGCGTCTCCACGTGAGGCGGGAGACCCAGGGTCCCTTTCGACGTACCACAGGAATCCTGGGACTCCTATCCATTTTCAAGAGGAGTCAGGCATCGTCTCCTTTGGAAGCATTGATCTCTGCAGACCTCTCGAGTTTTCAAAGGATGTGAGGCCTCCGGTCGCGATGAGGCAGAGAACTAGGTCTTTCTCTCTGGTCTCCACAGGGGATTCAGACATCCCTTCATCTTGGGAGATGCAAGAGGGGTCTGCATTCAATTCCCTGCACGGATATCTGGCCTTACTTCGAGTCAGAGCATCTTGGTGTCCATTCCACTTGAGGCCACAAACTCAGGGTACCTCTCACATACCTGTAGCTGAGAGAAGCCTCCTCTTGTGGTGCTTGTGGAAAGTTGGTATTCCTCATGAGTCGAAGCCAGTGACTAAGCTCTCATCTCGAGTTGATTTTGGGTTCCCGGAGCCCTTTCGTGTTGTTCCAGTGACCTCAGGATCCCTCTAGACTTGAGACAGTGATCTTGGGTTTTCTTTGGAATGACATTAAGGAAATCAAGGCTCCTTTCACGTTTGATGTGGAACACGTAATTGATCTGCATGCAGTGCAGAGGAATCGGGCCTCATCTCGCGGCGAGGGGGAAGTCTCATGGTTTTTCTCGAGTTGCGGCCGGAACCTGGGGTATATTCTCGAGTTACGACGGGGAGGGCCCTTCCAGACACGTGTTTGTTCAGCGACGTCAGGACTCCTGCCTAGGTGCGAGGGACACCTCGGGATTCTCCTCGAGTCTTGGCATGGCAATTGGGACGCGTCTCCACGTGAGGCGGGAGACCCAGGGTCCCTTTCCACGTGCCATAGGGATCCTGGGACTCCTATCCATTTTCAAGAGGAGTCAGGCATCGTCTCCTTTGGAAGCATTGATCTGCGCGGACCGCTCGAGTTTTCAAAGGATGTGAGGCCTCCGGTCGCGATGAAGCGGAGGACTAGGTCTTTCTCTGTGGTCTCCACAGGGGATTCAGACATCCCTTCGTCTTGGGAGATGCAAGACGAGCCTGCATTCAATTCACTGCAGGGATATCCGGCCTTACTTCGAGTCAGAGCATCTCGGTGTCCATTCCACTTGAGGCCACAAACTCTGGGTCCCTCTCACATACCTGTAGCTGAGAGAAGCCTCCTCTTGAGGTGCTTGTGGAAAGTTGGTATTCCTCTTGAGTCGAAGCCAGGGACTAAGCTCTCACCTTGAGTCGATTTGGGGTCCACGGAGCCCTTTCGTGTTGCTCCAGTGACCTCAGGATCCCTCTAGACTTGAGACAGTGATCTTGGGTTTTCTCTGGAGTGCCATCAAGGAAATCAAGGCTCCTTTCACGTTTGATGTGGAACACGGAATTGCTCTGCACGCAGTGCAGGGGAATCGGGCCTCATCTCGCTGCGAGGGGTAAGTCTCATTGTTTTTCTAGAGTTGCGGCCGGAACCTGGGGTATATTCTCGAGTTACGACGGGGAGGGCCCCTGCAGACACGTGTTTGTTCAGCGACGTCAGGACTCCTGCCTAGGTGCGAGGGACACCTCGGGATTCTCCTCGAGTCTTGGCATGGCAATTGGGACACGTCTCCACGTGAGGTGGGAGACACAGGGTACCTTTCGACGTGCCACAGGGATCCTGGGACTCCTATCCATTTTCAAGAGGACTCAGGCATCGTCTCCTTTGGAAGTATTGATCTCCGCGGACCTCTCGAGTTTTCAAAGGATGTGAGGCCTCCGGTCGCGATGAGGCGGAGATCTAGGTCTTTCTCTGTGGTCTCCACAGGGTATTCAGACATCCCTTCGTCTTGGGAGATGCAAGACGAGCCTGCATTCAATTCACTGCAGGGATATCTGGCCTTACTTCGAGTCAGAGCATCTCGGAGTCCATTCCACTTGAGCGCACGAACTCAGGGTCCCTCTCACATACCTGTAGCTGAGAGAAGCCTCCTCTTGAGGTGCTTGTGGAAAGTTGGTATTCCTCTTGAGTCGAAGCCAGGGACTAAGCTCTCATCTCGAGTTGATTTGGGGTCCACGGAGCCCTTTCGTGTTGCTCCAGTGACCTCAGGATCCCTCTAGATTTGAGACAGTGATCTTGGGTTTTCTCGGAGTGCCATCAAGGAAATCAAGGCTCCTTTCATTTTTGATGTGGAATACGGAATGGCCTTGCACGCAGGGCCGGGGAATCGGGCCTCATCTCGCGGCGAGGGGGAAGTCTCATGGTTTTTCTCAAGTTGCGGCCGGAACCTGGGGTATATTCTCGAGTTACGACGGGGAGGGCCCTTCCAGACACGTGTTTGTTCAGCAACGTCAGGACTCCTTCCTAGGTGCGAGGGACACCTCGGGATTCTCCTCGTGTCTTGGCATGGCAATTGGGACGCGTCTCCAAGTGAGGCGGGAGACCCAGGGTCCCTTTCCACGTGCCACAGGGATGCTGGGACTCCTATCAATTTTCAAGAGTAGTCAGGCATCGTCTCCTTTGGAAGCATTGATCTCTGCAGACCTCTCGAGTTTTCAAAGGACGTGAGGCCTCCGGTCGCGATGAGGCGGAGAACTAGGTCTTTCTCTGTGGTCTCCACAGGGGATTCAGACATCCCTTCGTCTTGGGAGATGCAGGACGATCCTGCATTCAATTCACTGCAGGGATATCCGGCCTTACTTCGAGTCAGAGCATCTCGGTGTCCATTCCACTTGAGGCCACAAACTCAGGGTCCCTCTCACATACCTGTAGCTGAGAGAAGCCTCCACTTGAGGTGCTTGTGGAAAGTTGGTATTCCTCTTGAGTCGAAGCCAGGGACTAAGCTCTCATCTCGAGTTGATTTGGTGTCCACGGAGAACTTTCATGTTGCTCCAGTGACCTCAGGATCCCTCTAGACTGGAGACAGTGATCTTGGGTTTTCTCCGGAGTCCCATCAAGGAAATCAAGGCTCCTTTCACGTTTGATGTGGAACACGGAATTGCTCTGCATGCAGTGCAGGGGAATCGGGCCTCATTTCGCGGCGAGTGGGAAGTCTCATGGTTTTTCTCGAGTTGCGGCCGGAACTTGGGGTATATTCTCGAGTTACGACGGGGAGGGCCCTTCCAGACACGTGTTTGTTCAGCGACGTCAGGATTCCTGCCTAGGTGCGAGGGACACCTCGGGATTCTCCTCGAGTCTTGGCATGGCAATTTGGCGCATCTCCACGTGAGGCGGGAGACCCAGGGTCCCTTTCCACGTGCCACAGGGATCCTGGGACTCCTATCCATTTTCAAGAGGATTCAGGCATCGTCTCCTTTCGAAGCATTGATCTCCGCGGACCTCTCGAGTTTTCAAAGGACGTGAGGCCTCCGGTCGCGATGAGGCAGAGAACTCGGTCTTTCTCTGTGGTCTCCACAGGGGATTCAGACATCCCTTCGTCTTGGGAGATGCAAGAAGAGCCTGCATTCAATTCACTGCAGGGATATCCTGCCTTACTTCGAGTCAGAGCATCTCGGTGTCCATTCCATTTGAGGCCACAAACTCAGGGTCCCTCTCACATACCTGTAGCTGAGAGAAGCCTCCTCTTGAGGTGCTTGTGGAAAGTGGGTATTCCTCTTGAGTCGAAGCCAGGGACGAAGCTCGCATCTCGAGTTGATTTGGGGTCCACGGAGACCTTTCGTGTTGCTACAGTGACCTCAGTATCCCTCTAGACATGAGACAGTGATCTTGGGTGTTCTCCGGAGTGCCATCAAGGAAATCAAGGTTCCTTTCACGTTTGATGTGGAACACGGAATTGCTCTGCACGCAGTGCAGGGGAATCGGGCCTCATCTCGCGGCGAGGGGGAAGTCTCATGGTTTTTCTCGAGTTGCGGCCGGAACCTGGGGTATATTTTCGAATTACGACGGGGAGGGCCCTTCCAGACACGTGTTTGTTCAGCGACGTCAGGACTCCTGCCTAGGTGCGAGGGACACCTCGGGATTCTCTTCGAGTCTCGGCATGGCCATTGGGACGCGTCTCCACGTCAGGCGGGAGACCCAGGGTCCCTTTCCACGTGCCACATGCATCCTGGGACTCCTATCCATTTTCAAGAGGAGTCAGGCATCGTCTCCTCTGAAAGCATTGATCACCGCGGACCTCTCGAGTTTTCAAAGGACGTGAGGCCTCCGGTCGCAATGAGGCGGAGAACTAGGTCTTTCTCTGTGGTCTCCACAGGGGATTCAGACATCCCTTCGTCGTGGGAGATGCAAGACGAGCCTGCATTCAATTCACTGCAGGGATATCCGGCCTTCCTTCGAGTCAGAGCATCTCGGTGTCCATTCCACTTGAGGCCACAAAATCAGGGTCCCTCTCACATACCTGTAGCTGAGAGAAGCCTCCTCTTGAGGTGCTTGTGGAAAGTGGGTATTCCTCTTGAGTCGAAGCCAGGGACGAAGCTCTCATCTCGAGTTGATTTGGGTCCACGGAGCCCTTTCGTGTTGCTACAGTGACCTCAGTATCCCTCTAGACATGAGACAGTGATCTTGGGTGTTCTCTGGAGTGCCATCAAGGAAATCAAGGCTCCTGTCAAGTTTGATGTGGAACACGGAATTGCTCTGCACGCAGTGCAGGGGCATCGGGCCTCATCTCGCGGCGAGGGGGAAGTCTCATGGTTTTTCTCAAGCTGCAGCTGGAACCTGGGGTATATTCTCGAGTTACGACGGGGAGGGCCCTTCCAGACACGTGTTTGTTCAGAGACGTCAGGACTCCTGCCTAGGTGCGAGGGACATCTCGGGATTCTCCTCGAGTCTTGGCATGGCAATTGGGACGCGTCTCCACGTGAGGCGGGAGACCCAGGGTCCCTTTCCACGTGCCACAGGGATCCTGGGACTCCTATCCATTTTCAAGAGGAGTCAGGCATCGTCTCCTTTGGAAGCATTGATCTCCGTGGACCTCTCGAGTTTCAAAAGATGTGAGGCCACAGGTCGCAATGAGGCGGAGAATTAGGTCTTTCTCTGTTGTCTCCACAGGGGATTCAGACATCCCTTCGTCTTGGGAGATGCAAGACGAGGCTGCATTCAATTCACTGCAGGGATATCCGGCCTTACTTCGAGTCAGAGCATCTCGGTGTCCATTCCACTTGAGGCAACAAACTCAGGGTCCCTCTCACATACCTGTAGCTGAGAGAAGCCTCCTCTTGAGGTGCTTGTGGAAAGTTGGTATTCCTCTTGATTCGAAGCCAGGGACTAAGCTCTCAACTCCAGTTGATTTGGGGTCCACGGAGAAATTTCGTGTTATTCCAGTGACCTCACTATACCCCTAGATGAGACAGTGATCTTGGGTTTTCTCTGAAGTGCCATCAAGGAAATCAAGGCTCCTTTCACGTTTGATGTGGAACACGGAATTGCTCTGCATGTATTGCAGGGGAATCGGGCCTCATCACGCGGCGAGGGGGAAGTCTCATGGTTTTTCTCGAGTTGCGGCCGGAACCTGGGGTATATTCTCGAGTTACAACGGGGAGGGCCCTACCAGACACGTGTTTGTTCAGCGACGTCAGTACTCCTGCCTAGGTGCGAGGGACACCTCAAGATTCTCCTCGAGTCTTGGCATGGCAATTGCGACGCGTCTCCACGTGAGGCGGGAGACCCAGGGTCCCTTTCCACGTGCCACAGGGATCCTGGGACTGCTATCCATTTTCAAGAGGAGTCAGGCATCGTCTCCTTTGGAAGCATTGATCTCCGCAGACCTCTCGAGTTTTCAAAGGATGTGAGGCCTCCGGTCGCGATGAGCCGGAGGACTAGGACTTTCTCTCTGGTCTCCACAGGGGATTCAGACATCCCTTCGTCTTGGGAAATGCAAGAAGAACCTGCATTCAATTCACTGCAGGGATATCCGGCCTTAATTCGAGTCAGAGCATCTCGGTGTCCCTTCCACTTGAGGCCACAAACTCAGGGTCCTTCTCACATACCTGTAGCTGAGAGAAGCCTCCTCTTGAGGTGCTTGTGGAAAGTTGGTATTCCTCTTGAGTCGAAGGCAAGGAAAAGCTCTCATCTCGAGTTGATTTGGGGTCCACGGAGCCCTTTCGTGTTGCTCTAGTGACCTCAGGTTCCCTCTAGACTTGTGACAGTGATCTTGGGTTTTCTCTGGAGTGCCATCAAGGAAATCAAGGCTCCTTTCACGTTTGATGTGGAACACGGAATTGCTCTGCACGCAGTGCAGTGGAATCGGGCCTCATCTCTCGGCGAGGAGGAAGTCTCATGGTTTTATTCGAGTTGCGGTCGGAACCTGGGGTATATTCTCGAGTTACGACGGGGAGGGCCCTTCCAGACACGTGTTTGTTCAGCGACGTCAGGACTCCTGCCTAGGTGCGAGGGACATCTCGGGATTCTCCTCGAGTCTTGGCATGGCAATTGGGACGCGTCTCCACGTGAGGCGGGACACCCAGTGTCCCTTTCCACGTGCCACAGGGATCCTGGGACTCCTATCCATTTTCAGGATGAGTCAGGCATCGTCTCCTTTGGAAGCACTGATCTCTGCAGACCTCTCGAGTTTTCAAAGGATGTGAGGCCTCCGGTTGCGATGAAGAGGAGGACTAGTTCTTTCTCTGTCGTCTCCACAGGGGATTCAGACATCCCTTCGTCTTGGGAGATGCAAGACGAGCCTGCATTCAATTCTCTGCATGGATATCTGCCCTTACTTTAGTCAGAGCATCTCGGTGTCCATTCCACTTGAGGCCACAAACTCAAGGTCCCTCTCACATACCTGTAACTGAGAGAGGCCTCCTCTTGAGGTGCTTGTGGAAAGTTGGTATTCCTCTTGAGTCGAAGCCAGGGACGAAGCTCTCCTCTCGAGTTGATTTGTCGTCCACGGAGCTCTTTCGTGTTGCTACAGTGACCTCAGGATCCCTCTAGACTTGAGACAGTGATCTTGGCTTTACTTTGGAGTGCCATCAAGGAAATCAAGAATCTTTTCACGTTTGATGTGGAACACGGAATTGGTCTGCACGCAGTGCAGGGGAATCGGGCCTCATCTCGCGGCGAGGGGGAAGTCTCATGATGTTTCTCGAGTTGCGGCAGGAACCTGGGGTATATTCTCGAGTTACGATGGGGAGGGCCTTTCCAGACACGTGTTTGTTCTGCGAGGTCAGGATTCCTGCCTAGGTGGGAGGGACACCTCGGCATTCTCCTCGAGTCTTGGCATGGCAATTAGGACAAGTCTCCACGTGAGGCGGGAGATCCAGGGTCCCTTTCCACGTGCCACAGGGATTCTTGGACTCCTATCCATTTTCAAGAGGAGTCAGGCATCGTCTCCTTTACAAGCATTGATCTCCGCGGACCTCTCGAGTTTTCAAAGGATGTGATGCCTCCGGTCGTGATGAGGCGGAGATCTTGGTCTTTGTCTGTGGTCTCCACAGGGGATTCAGTCATCCCTTCGTCTTGGGAGATCCACGACGAGCCTGCATTCAATTCACTGCAGGGATATCCGGCCTTACATTGAGTCAGAGCATCTCGGTGTCCATTCCACTTCAGGCCACAAACTCAGGGTCCCTCTCACATACCTGTAGCTGAGAGAAGCCTCCTCTTGAGGAGCTTTTGGAAAGTTGGTATTCCTCTTGAGTCGAAGCCAGGGACTAAGCTCTCATCTCCAGTTGATTTGGGGTCCATGGGGCCCTTTCGGGTTGCTCCAGTGACCTCAGGATCCCTCTAGACTTGAGACAGTGATCTTGGGTTCTCTCTGGAGTGCCATCAAGGAAATCAAGAATCCTTTCACGTTTGATGTGGAACACGGAATTGGTCTGCACGCAGTGCAGGAGAATCGGGCCTCATCTCGCGACAAGGGAGATGTCTCATGGTTTTTCTGGAGTTGCGGCCGGAACCTGGGGTATATTCTCGAGTTACGACGCGGAGGGCCCTTCCAGACACGTGTTTGTTCAGCGACGTCAGGACTCCTGCCTAGGTGCGAGGGACACCTCGGGATTCTCCTCGAGTCTTGGCATGGTAATTGGGACTCGTCTCCACGTGAGGCGGGAGACCCAGTGTCCATTTCCACGTGCCACAGGGATCCTGGGACTCCTATCCATTTTCAAGAGGAGTCAGGCATCGTCTCCTTTGGAAGCACTGATCTCCGCGGACCTCTCGAGTTTTCAAAGTATGTGAGGCCTCTGGTCGCGATCAGGCGGAGAACTCGGTCTTTCTCTGTGGTCTCCACAGGGGATTCAGACATCCCTTCTTCTTGGGAGATGCAAGACGAGCCTGCATTCAATTCACTGCAGGGATATCCGGCCTTACTTCGAGTCAGAGCATCTCGGTGTCCATTCCACTTGAGGCCACAAACTCAGGGTCCCTCTCACATACCTGTAGCTGAGAGAAGCCTCCTCTTGAGGTGCTTGTGGAAAGGTGGTATTCCGCTTGAGTTGAAGCAAGGGACTAAGCTCTCATCTCGAGTTGATTTGGGGTCCACGGAGCCCTTTCGTGTTGCTCCAGTGACCTCAGGATCCCTCTAGACTTGAGACAGTGATCTTGGGTTTTCTCTGGAGAGCCATCAAGGAAATCAAGGCTCCTTTCATTTTTGTTGTGGAATACGGAATGGCTCTGCACTCAGGGCAGTGGAATCGGGCCTCATCTCGCGGCGAGGGGGAAGTCTCATGGTTTTTCTCGAGTTGTGGCCGGAACCTGGGGTATATTCTCGAGTTACGACGGGGAGGGCCCTTCCAGACACGTGTTTGTTCAGCGACGTCAGGACTCCTGCCTAGGTTGGAGGGACACCTCGGGATTCTCCTCGAGTCTTGGCATGGCAATTGGGACACGTCTCCACGTGAGGTGGGAGACCCAGGGTCCCTTTTCACGTGCCACAGGGATCCTGGGACTCCTATCCATTTTCAAGAGGAGTCAGGCATCGTCTCCTTTGGAAGCATTGATCTCCGCGGACCTCTCGAGTTTTCAAAGGGTGTGAGGCCTCCGGTCGCGAAGAGGCGGAGAACTCGGTCTTTCTCTGTGGTCTCCACAGGGGATTCAGACATCCCTTCATCTTGGGAGATGCAAGACGAGCCTGCATTCAATTCACTGCAGGGATATCCGGCCTTACTTCTAGTCAGAGCATCTCGGTGTCCATTTCACTTGAGGCCACAAACTCAGGGTCCCTCTCACATACCTGTAGCTGAGAGAAGCCTCCTCTTGTGGTGCTTGTGGAAAGTTGGTATTCCTCTTGAGTCGAATACAGGGACTAAGATCTCATCTCGAGTTGATTTGGGGTCCACGGAGACCTTTCGTGTTGCTCCAGTGACGTCAGGATCCCTCTAGACTTGAGACAGTGATCTTGGGTATTCTCTGGAGTGCCATCAAGGAAATCAAGTCTCCTTTCACGTTTGATGTGGAACACGGAATTGCTCTGCACGCAGTGCAGGGGAATCGGACCTCATCTCGCGGCGAGGGGGAAGTCTCATGGTTTTTCTCGAGTTGCGGCCGGAACCTGGGGTATATTCTCGAGTTACGACGGGGAGGGCCCTTCCAGACACGTGTTTGTTCAGCGACGTCAGGACTCCTGCCTAGGTGCGAGGGACACCTCGGGATTCTCCTCGAGTCTTGGCATGGCAATTGGGACGCGTCTCCACGTGAGGCGGGAGACCCAGGGTCCCTTTCCACGTACCACAGGGATCCTGGGACTCCTATCCATTTTCAAGAGGAGTCAGGCATCGTCTCCTTTGGAAGCATTGATCTCCGCGGATCTCTCGAATTTTCAAAGGATGTGAGGCCTCCGGTCGCGTTGAGGCGGAGGACTAGGTCTTTCTCTGTGGTCTCCACAGGGGATTCAGACATCCCTTCGTCTTGGGAGATGCAAGACGAGCCTGGATTCAATTCACTGCAGGGATATCCGGCCTTACTTCGAGTCAGAGCATCTCGGTGTCCATTCCACTTGAGGCCACAAACTCAGGGTCCCTCTCACATACCTGTAGCTGAGAGAAGCCTCCTCTTGAGGTGCTTGTGGAAAGTTGGTATTCCTCTTGAGTCGAAGCCAGGGACTAAGCTCTCATCTCGAGTTGATTTGGGGTCCACGGAGCCCTTTCGTCTTGCTCCAGTGACCTCAGGATCCCTCTAGACTTGAGACAGTGATCTTGGGTTTTCTCTGGAGTGCCATCAAGGAAATCAAGGCTCCTTTCACGTTTGATGTGGAACACGGAACTGTTCTGCACGCAGTGCAGGGGAATCGGGCCTCATCTCGCGGCGAGGGGGAAGTCTCATGGTTTTTCTCGAGTTGTGGCCGGAACCTGGGGTATATTCTCGAGTTGCGACGGGGAGGACCCTTCCACACACGTGTTTGTTCAGCGACGTCAGGACTCCTGCCTAGGTGCAAGGGACACCTAGGGATTCTCCTCGAGTCTTGGCATGGCAATTGGGACGCATCTCCACGTGAGGCGGGAGACCAAGGGTCCCTTTCCACTTGCCACAGGGATCCTGGGAATCCTATCCATTTTCAAGAGGAGTCAGGTATCGTCTCCTTTGCAAACATTGATCTCCGCGGACCTCTCGAGTTTTCAAAGGATGTGAGGCCTCCGGTCGCGATGAGGCAAAGAATTAGGTCTTTCTCTGTGGTCTCCACATCGGATTCAGACATCCCTTCGTCTTGGGAGATGCAAGACGAGCCTGCATTCAATTCACTACAGGGATATCCGGCCTTACTTCGAGTCAGAGCATCTCGGTGTCCATTCCACTTGAGGCCACAAACTCAAGGTCCCTCTCACATACCTGTAACTGAGAGAAGCCTCCTCTTGAGGTGCTTGTGGAAAGTTGGTATTCCTCTTGAGTCGAAGCCAGGGAATAAGCTCTCATCTCGAGTTGATTTGGGGTCCACAGAGCCCTTTCGTGTTGCTCCAGTGACCTCAGGATCCCTCTAGACTTGAGACAGTGATCTTGGGTTTTCTCTGGAGTGCCATCAAGGAAATCAAGGCTCCTTTCACTTCTGATGTCGAACACGGAATTGCTGTGCACGCAGTGCAGGGGAATCGGGCCTCATCTCGCGGCGAGGGGGCAGTCTCATGGTTTTTCTCGAGTTGCGGCAGGAACCCGGGGTATATTCTCGAGTTACGATGGGGAGGGCCCTTCCAGACACGTGTTTGTTCAGTGACGTCAGGACTCCTGCCTAGGTGTGAGGGACACCTCGGGATTATCCTCGAGTCTTGGCATGGCAATTGGGACGCGTCTCCACGTGAGGCGGGAGACCCAGGTTCCCTTTCCACGTGCCACGCGGATCCAGGGACTCCTATCCATTTTCAAGAGGAGTCAGGCATAGTCTCCTTTGGAAGCATTGACCTCCGCGGACCTCTCAAGTTTTCAAAGGATGTGAGGCCTCCGGTCGCGATGAGGCGGAGATCTAGATCTTTCTCTGTGGTCTCCACAGGGCATTCAGACATCCCTTCGTCTTGGGAGATGCAAGACGAGCTTGCATTCAATTCACTGCAGGGATATCCAGCCTTACTTCGAGTCAGAGCTTCTCGGTGTCCATTCCACTTGAATCCCCAACTCAGGGCCCTCTCACATAACTTTATCTGAGAGAAGCCTCCTCTTGAGGTGCTTGTGGAAAGTTGCTATTCCTCTAGAATCGAAGCCAGTGACTAAGCTCTCATCACGAGTTGATTTGGGGTCCATGGACCCATTTCGTGTTGCTACAGTGACCTCAGGATCCCTCTAGACTTGAGACAGTGATCTCGGGTTTTCTCTGGAGTGCCATCAAGGAAATCAAGGCTCCTTTCACGTTTGATGTGGAACACGGAATTGCTCTGCACGCAGTGCAGGGGAATCGGGCCTCATCTCAAGGCGAGGGGGAAGTCTCATGGTTTTTCTCGATTTGCGGCCGGAACCTGGGGTATATTCTCGAGTTACGATGGGGAGGTCCGTTCCAGACACGTGTTTGTTCAGCGACGTCAGGACTCCTGCGTCGGTGCGAGGGACACCTCGGGATTCTCCTCGAGTCTTGGCATGGCAATTGGGACGCGTCTCCACGTGAGGCAGGAGATCCAGGGTCCCTTTCCATGTGCCACAGGGATCCTGGGACTCCTATCCATTTTCAAGAGGAGTCAGGCATCGTCTCCTTTGGAAGCATTGATCTCCGCGGACTTCTCGAGTTCTCAAAGGATGTGAGGACTCACGTCGCGATGAGGCGGAGAACAATGTCTTTCTCTATGGTCTCCACAGGGGATTCATACATCCCTTCTTCTTAGGAGATGCAAGACGAGCCTGCATTCAATTCACTGCAGGGATATCCGGCCTTTATTCGAATCAGTGCATCTCGGTGTCCATTTCATTTGAGGCTACACACTCAGGGTCCCTCTCACATAAATGTAGCTGAGAGAAACCTCATCTTGAGGTGCTTGTGGAAAGTTGGTATTCCTCTTGAGTCGAAGCCAGGGAGTAAGCTCTCATCTCGAGTTGATTTGGGGTCCACGGAGCTCTTTCGTGTTGCTACAGTGACCTCAGGATCCCTCTAGACTTGAGACAGTGATCTTGGGTTTTCTCTGGAGTGCCATCAAGGAAATCAAGGCTCCTTTCACGTTTGATGTGGAACACGGAATTGCTCTGCACGCAGTGCAGCGGAATCGGGCCTCATCTCGCGGCGAGGGGGAATTCTCATGGTTTTTGTCGAGTTGCGGCCGGAACCTGGGTTATGTTCTCGAGTTACGACGGGGAGGGCCCTTCCAGACACCTGTTTGTTCAGCGACGTCAGGACTCCTGCCTAGGTGCGAGACACAACTCGGGATTCTCCTCGAGTCTTGGCATGGCAATTGGGACGCGTCTCCACGTGAGGCGGGAGACCCAGGGGCCCTTTCCACGTGCCACAGGGATCCTGGGACCCCTATCCATTTTCAAGAGGAGTCAGGCATCGTTTCCTTTGGAAGCATTGATCTCCGCACACCTCTCGAGGTTTCAAAGGATGTGAGGCCTCAATTCGGGATGAGGCGGAGAACTAGGTCTTTCTCTGTGGTCTCCACAGTGGATTCAGACATCCCTTCCTCTTGGGAGATGCAAAACGAGCCTGCATTCAATTCACTGCAGGGATATCCGGCCTTACTTCGAGTCAGAGCATCACGCTATCCATTCGACTTGAGGCCACCAGCTCAGGGTCCCTCTCACATACCTGAAGGTGACAGAAGCCTCCTCTTGAGGTGCTTGTGGAAAGTTGGTATTCCTCTTGAGTCGAAGGCAGGGACGAAGCTCTCATCTCGAGTTGATTTGCGGCCCACGAAGCCCTTTCGTGTTGCTACAGTGACCTCAGGATCCCTCTAGAATTGAGACAGTGATCTTGGGTTTTCTCTGGAGTGCCATCAAGGTAATCAAGGCTCCTTTCACGTTTGATGTGGAACACGGAATTGCCTTTGCTCGCAGTGCAGGGGAATCGGGCCTCATCTTGCCGCGAGGGGGAAGTCTCATGGTTTTTCTCGAGTTGCGGCCAGAACCTGGGGTATATTCTGGAGTTAAGACAGGGAGGGCCCTTCCAGACACGTGTTTGTTCAGCGACGTGAGGACTCCTGCCTAGGTGCGAGGGACACCTCGGGATTCTCCTCGAGTCTTGGAATGGCAATTGGGACCCGTCTCCACGTGAGGCGGGAGACCCAGGGTCCCTTTCCACGTGCCACAGGGATCCTGGGACTCCTATCCATTTTCAAGAGGAGTCAGGCATCGTCTCCTTTGGAAGCATTGATCTCCGCGGACCTTTCGAGTTTTCAAAGGATTAGAGGCCTCCGGTCGCGATGAGGCGGAGAACTAGGTTTTCTCTGTGGTCTCCACAGTGGATTCAGACATCCCTTCATCTTGGGAGATGCAAGACGAGCCTGCATTCAATTCACAGCAGGGATATCCGGCCTTACTTCGAGTCAGAGCATCACAGTGTCCATTCCACTTGAGGCCACAAACTCAGGGTCCCTCTCACATACCTGTAGCTGAGAGAAGCCTCCTCTTGAGGTGCTTGTGGAAAGTTGGTATTCCTCTTGAGTCGAAGCCAGGGAAAAGCACTCATCTCGAGTTGATTTGGGGTCCACGGAGCCCTTTCGTGTTGCTCCAGTGACCTCAGGATCCCTCTAGACTTGAGACAGTGATCTTGGGTTTTCTCTGGAGTGCCATCAAGGAAATCAAGGCTCCTATCATGTTTGATGTGGAACACGGAATTGCTCTGCACGCAGTACAGGGGAATCGGGCCTCATCTCGCGGCGAGGGGGAAGTCTCATGGTTCTTCTCGAGTTGCGGCCGGAACCAGGGGTATATTCTCGAGTTACGACGGGGAGGGCCCTTCCAGACACGTGTTTGTTCAGCGACGTCTGGACTCCTGCCTAGGTGCGAGGGACACCTCGGTATGCTCCTCGAGTCTTGGCATGGCAATTGGGACGCGTCTCCACGTGAGGCGGGAGACCCAGTGTCCCTTTCCACGTGCCACAGAGATCCTGGGGCTCCTATCCATTTTCAAGAGGAGTCAGGCATCGTCTCCTTTGGAAGCATTGATCTCCGCGGACCTCTCGAGTTTTCAAAAGATGTGAGGCCTCCGGTCGCGATGATACGGAAAACTAGGTCTTTCTCAGTGGTCTCCACAGGGCATTCAGACATCCCTTCGTCTTGGGAGATGCAAGACGTGCCTGCATTCAATTCACTGCAGGGATATCCGGCCTTACTTTGAGTCAGAGCATCTCGGTGTCCATTCCACTTGAGTCCACAAACTCAGGGTCCCTCTCACATACCTTTAGCTGAGAGAAGCCTCCTCTTGAGCTGCTTGTGGAAAGTTGGTATTCCTCTTGATTCGAAGCCAGCGACGAAGCTCTCATCTCGAGTTGATTTGGGGTCCACGGAGCACTTTCGTGTTGCTACAGTGACCTCAGGATCCCTCTAGACTTGAGACAGTGATTTTGGGTTTTCTCTAGAGTGCCATCAAGGAAATCAAGGCTCCTTTCACGTTTGATGTGGAACACGGAATTGCTCTGCACGCAGTGCAGGGGAATCGGGTTTCATCTCGTGGCGAGGGGGAAGTCTCATTGTTTTTCTCGAGTTGCGGCCGGAACCTGGGGTATATTCTCGAGTTACGACGGGGAGGGCCCTTCCAGACATGTGTTTGTTCAGAGACGTGAGGACTCCTTCTTAGGTGCGAGGGACACCTCGGGATTTTCCTAGAGTCTTGTCATGGCAATTGGGCCGCGTCTCCACGTGAGGCAGGAGACCCAGGGTCCCTTTCCACGTTCCACAGGGATCCTGGGACTCCTATCCATTTTCAAGAGGAGTCAGGCATCGTCTCCTTTGGAAGCCTAGATCTCAGCGGACCTCTCGAGTTTTCAAAGGATGTGATGCCTCCGTTCGCGATGAGGCGGAGAACTAGGTCTTTCTCTGTGGTCTCCACAGGGGATTCAGACATCCCTTCTTCTTGGGAGATGCAAGACGAGCCTGCATTCAATTCACTGCAGGGATATCCGGCCTTACTTCGAGTCAGAGCATCTCAGTGTCCATTCCACTTGAGGCCACAAACTCAGGGTCCCTCGCACATACCTGTAGCTGACAGAAACCGCTTCCTGAGGTGCATGTGGAAAGTTGGTATTCCTCTTGAATCGAAGCCAGGGACTAAGCTCTCATCTCGACTTGATTTGGGGTCCACGGAGACCTTTCTTGTTGCTACAGTGACCTCAGGATCCCTCTAGACTTGAGACAGTGATCTTGGGTTTTCTCTGGAGTGCCATCAAGGAAATCAAGGCTCCTTTCACGTTTGATGTGGAACACGGAATTGCTCTGCATGCAGTGCAGGTAAATCGGGCCTCATCTCGTGGCGAGGGGGAAATCTCATGGTTTTTCTCGAGTTGCGGCCGGAACCTGGGGTATATTCTCGAGTTCCGACGGGGAGGGCCCTTCCAGACACGTGTTTGTTCAGCGACCTCAGGACTCCTGCCTAGGTCGGAGGGACACCTCGGGATTCTCCTCGAGTCTTGGCATGGCAAATGGGTCGCGTCTCCACTTGAGGCAGGAGACCCAGGGTCCCTTTCCACGTGCCACAGGGATCCTGGGACTCCTATCCATTTTCAAGAGGAGTCAGGCATTTTCTCCTTTGGAAGCATTGATCTATGCAGACCTCTCGAGTTTTCAAAGGATGTGAGGCCTCCGGTCGCGATGAGGCGGAGGACTAGTTCTTTCTCTGTCGTCTCCACAGGGGATTCAGACATCCCTTCGTACTGGGAGATGCTAGACGAGCCTGCATTCAATTCACTGCAGGGATATCCGGCTTTACTTCGAGTCAGAGCATCTCGGTGTCCATTCCACTTGAGGCCACAAACTCAGGGTCCTTCTCACATACATGTAGCTGAGAGAAGCCTCCTCTTGAGGTGTTTGTGGAAAGTTGGTATTCCTCTTGAGTCGAAGCCAGGGACTAAGCTCTCATCTCGAGTTGATTTGGGGTCGACGGAGCCCTTTCGTGTTCTTCAGTGACCTCAGGATCCCTCTAGACTTTAGACAGTGATCTTGGGTTTTCTCTGGAGTGCCATCAAGGAAATCAAGGCTCCTTTCATTTTTGATGTGGAATACGGAATTGCTCTGCATTCAGTGCAAGGGAATCGGGCCTCATCTCGCGGCGAGGGGGAAGTCTCATGGTTTTTCTCGAGTTGCGGCCGGAACCTGGGGTATATTCTCGAGTTACGACAGGGAGGGCCCTTCCAGACACGTGTTTGTTCAGCGACGTCAGGATTCCTGCCTAGGTGCGAGGGACACCTCGCGATTCTCCGCGAGTCTTGGCATGGCAATTGGGACACGTCTCCACGTGAGGCGGGAGACCCAGGGTCCCTTTCCACGTGCCACCGGGATCCTGGGAATCCTATCCATTTTCAAGAGGAGTCAGGCATCGTCTCCTTTGGAAGCATTGATCTCCGCGGACCTCTCGAGTTTTCAAAGGATGTGAGGCCTCCGGTCACGATGAGGCGGAGAACTAGGTCTTTCTCTGTGGTCTTCACAGGGGATTCAGACATCCCTTCGTCTTGGGAGATGCAAGACGAGCCTGCATTCAATTCACTGCAGGGATATCCGGCCTTACTTCGAGTCAGAGCATCTCGGTGTTCATTCCACTTGAGGCCACAAACTCAGGGTCCCTCTCACATACTTGTAGCTGAGAGAAGCCTTCTCTTGAGTTGCTTGTGGAAAGTTGGTATTCCTCTTGAGACGAAGCCAGGGACTAAGCTCTCATCTCGAGTTGATTTGGGGTCCACGGAGTCCTTTCTTGTTGCTCCAGTGACCTCAGGATCCCTCTAGACTTGAGACAGTGATCTTGGGTTTTCTCTGGAGTGCCATCAAGGAAATCAAGGCTCCTATCATGTTTGATGTGGAACACGGAATTGCTCTGCACGCAGTGCAGGGGAATTGGGCGTCATCTCGCGGCGAGGGGAAGTCTCATGGTTTTTCTCGAGTTGTGGCCAGAACCTGGGGTATATTCTCGAGTTACAACGGGGAGGGCCCTTCCAGACACGTGTTTTTTCAGCGACATCAGGACTCCTGCCTAGGTGCGAGGGACACCTCGGGATTCTCCTCGAATCTTGGCATGGCAATTGAGACGCGTCTCCACGTGAGGCGGGAGACCCAGGGTCTCTTTCCACGTGCCACAGGGATCCTGGGACTCCTATCCATTTTCAAGAGGAGTCAGGCATCGTCTCCTTTGGAAGCATTGATCTCCGCGGACCTCTCGAGTTTTCAAAGAATGTGAGGCCTCCGGTCGTAATGAGGCAGAGAACTAGGTCTTTCTCTGTGGTCTCCATCGGGGATTCAGACATCCCTTCGTCTTGGGAGATGCAAGACGAGCCTTCATTCAATTCATTGCAGGGATATCCGGCCTTACTTCGAGTCAGAGCATCTCGATGTCCATTCCACTTGAGGCCACAAACTCAGGGTCCCTCTCACATACCTGTAGCTGAGAGAAGCCTCCTCTTGAGGTGCTTGTGGAAAGTTTGTATTCCTCTTGAGTCGAAGCCAGGGACTAAGCTCTCATCTCGAGTTGACTGGGGTTTCACGGAGCCCTTTCGTGTTGCTACAGTGACCTCAGGATCCCTCTAGTCTTGAGACAGAGATCTTGGGTTTTCTCTGGAGTGCCATCAAGGAAATCAAGGCTACTTTCACGTTTGATGTGGAACACGGAATTGCTCTGCATGCAGTGCAGGGGAATCGGGCCTCATCTCGCGGCGAGGGGGAAGTCTCATGGTTTTTCTCGAGTTGCGGCCGGAACCTGGGGTATATTCTCGAGTTACGATGGGGAGGGCCATTCCAGACACGTGTTTGTTCAGCGACGTCAGGACTCCTGCCTAGGTGCGATGGACACCTCGGGATTCTCCTCGAGTCTTGGCATGGCAATTGGGACGCCTCTCCACTTGAGGCGGGAGACCCAGGGTCCCTTTCCACGTGCCACAGGGATCCTGGGACTCCTATCCATTTTCAAGAGGAGTCAGGCATTGTCTCCTTTGGAAGCATTGATCTCCGCAGACCTGTCGAGTTTTCAAAGGATGTGAGAGCTCCGGTCGCGATGAGGTGGAGGACTAGGTCTTTCTCTGTGGTCTCCACAGGGGATTCAGACATCCCTTCCTCTTGGGAGATGCAAGACGAGCCTGCATTCAATTCACTGCAGGGTTATCCGGCCTTATTTCCAGTCACAGCATCTCGGTGTCTATTACACTTGAGGCCACAGATTCAGGGTCCCTCTCACATACCTGTAGCTGAGAGAAGCCTCCTCTTGAGGTGCTTGTGGAAAGTTGGTATTCCTCTTGAGTCGAAGCCAGGGACTAAGCTCTCATCTCGAGTTGATTTGGGGTCCACGGAGCCCTTTGGTGTTGCTCCAGTGACCTCAGGATCCCTCTAGGCTTGAGACAGTGATTTTGGGTTTTCTCTGGAGTGACATCTAGGAAATCAAGGCTCCTTTCACTTTTGATGTGGAATACGGAATTGCTCTGCACGCAGTGCAGGGGAATCCGGCCTCATCTCGCGGCAAGGGGGATGTCTCATGGTTTTTCTCAAGTTGCGGGCGGAACCTGGGGTATATTCTCGAGTTAAGACAGGGAGGGCCCTTCGAGACACGTGTTTGTTCAGCTACGACAGGACTCTGCCTAGGTGCGAGGGACACCTCGGGATTCTCCTCGAGTCTTGGCATGGCAAATGGGTCGCGTCTCCACTTTAGGCGGGAGACCCAGGGTCCCTTTCCACGTGCCACAGGGATCCTGGGACTCCTATCCATTTTCAAGAAGAGTCAGGCATCGTCTCCTTTGGAAGCATTGATCTCCGCAGACCTCTCGAGTTTTCAAAGGATGTGATGCCTCCGGTCTCGATGAGGCGGAGGACTAGGTCTTTCTCTGTCATCTCCACAGGAGATTCAGACATCACTTCGTCTTGGGAGATGCAAGACGAGCCTGCATTCAATTCACTGCAGGGATATCCGGCCTTACTTCGAGTCAGAGCATCTCGGTGTCCATTCCACTTGAGGCCAAGAACTCAGTGTCCCTTCCACATACCTGTGGCTGCGAGAAGCCGCCTCTTCAGGTGCTTGTGGAAAGTTGGTATTCCCCTTGAGTCGAAGCCAGTGACTAAGCTCTCATCTCGAGTTGATTTTGGGTCCACGGAGCCCTTTCGTGTTGCTCCAGTGACCTCAGGATCCCTCTAGATTTGAGACAGTCATCTTGGGTTTTCTCTGGAGTGCCATCAAGGAAATCAAGGCTCCTTTCACGTTTGATGTGGAACACGGAATTGCTCTGCACGCAGTGCAGGGGAATCGGGCCTCATCTCGCGGCGAGGGGGAAGTCTCATGGTTTTTCTCGAGTTGCGGCCGGAACCTGGGGTATATTCTCGAGTTACGACGGGGAGGGCCCTTCCAGACACGTGTTTGTTCAGCGACGTCAGGATCCCTGCCTAGGTGCGAGGGACACCTCGGGACACTCCTCGAGTCTTTGCATTGCAATTTGGACGCGTCTCCACGTGAGGCGGGAGACCCAGGGTCCCTTTCCACGTGCCAAAGATATCCTGGGACTCCTATCCATTTTCAAGAGGAGTCAGGCATCGTCTCCTTCGGAAGTACTGATCTCAGCGGACCTCTCGAGTTTTCAAAGGATATGAGGCCTCCGGTCGCGAGGAGGCGGAGGACTAGGTCTTTCTCTGTGGTCTCCACAGGGGATTCAGACAACCCTTCGTCTTGGGAGATGCAAGACGATCCTGCATTCAATTCACTGCAGGGATATCCGGCCTTACTTGAAGTCAGAGCATCTCGGTGTCCATTCCACTTGAGGCAACAAACTCAGGGGCCCTCTCACATACCTGTAGCTGAGAGAAGCCTCCTCTTGAGGTGCTTGTGGAAAGTTGGTATTCCTCTTGAGACGAAGCCAGGGACTAAGCTCTCATCTCGAGTTGATTTGGGGTCCACGGAGCCCTTTCATGTTGCTCCAGTGACCTCAGGATCCCTCTAGACTTGAGACAGTGATCTTGGGTTTTCTCTGGAGTGCCATCAAGGAAATCAAGGCTCCTTTCACGTTTGATGTGGAACACGGAATTGCTCTGCACGCAGTGCAGGGGAATCGGGCCTCATCTCGCGGCAAGGGGGATGTCTCATGGTTTTTCTCAAGTTGCGGCCGGAAGCTGGGGTATATTCTCGAGTTACGACGTTGAGGGCCCTTCCAGACACGTGATTGTTCAGCGACGTCAGGACTCCTGCCTAGGTGTGAGGGACACCTCGGGATTCTCCTTGAGTCTTGGCATGGCAATTTGGACGCGTCTCCACGTGAGGCGGGAGACCCAGGGTTCCTTTCCACGTGCCACAGGGATCCTGGGACTCCTATCCATTTTCAAGAGGAGTCAGGCATCGTCTCCTTTGGAAGCATTGATCTCCGCATACCTCTCGAATTTTCAAAGGATGTGAGGCCTCCGGTCGCGATCAGGCGGAGGACTAGGTCTTTCTCTGTCGTCTCCACAGCGGATTCAGACATCCCTTCGTCTTGGGAGATGCAAGACGAGCCTGCATTCAATTCACTGCAGGGATATCCGGCCTTAATTCGAGTCAGAGCATCTCGGTGTCCATTCCAATTGAGGCCACAAACTCAGGGTACCTCTCACATACCTGTAGCTGAGAGAAGCCTACTCTTGAGGTGCTTGTGGAAAGTTGGTATTCCTCTTGAGTCGAAGCCAGGGACTAAGCTCATATCTCGAGTTGATTTGGGGTCCACGGAGAACTTTCGTGTTGCTCCAGTGACCTCAGGATCCCTCTAGACTTGAGACAGTGATCTTGGGTTTTCTCTGGAGTGCCATCAAGGAAATTAAGGCTCCTTTCACGTTTGATGTGGAACACGGAATTGCTCTGCACGCAGTGCAGGGGAATCGGGCCTCATCTCGCGGCGAGGGGGAAGTCTCATGGTTTTTCTCGAGTTGCGGCCGGAACCTGGGGTATATTCTCGAGTTACCACGGGGAGGGCCCGTCCAGACACGTGTTTGTTCAGCGACGTCAGGACTCCAGCCTAGGTGCGAGGGACACCTCGGGATTCTCCTCGAGTCTTGGCATGGCAATTGGGACGCGGCTCCACGTGAGGCGGGAGACCCAGGGTCCCTTTCCACGTGCCACAGGGATCCTGGGACTCCTATCCATTTTCAAAAGGAGTCAGGCATCGTCTCCTTTGGAAGCATTGATCTCCGCGGACCTCTCGAGTTTTCAAATGTTGTGAGGCCTCCGGTCGCGATGAAGCGGAGGACTACGTCTTTCTCTGTCGTCTCCACAGGGGATTCAGTCATCCCTTCATCTTGGGAGATGCAAGACGCACCTGCATTCAATTCACTGCAGGGATATCCGGCCTTACTTCGAGTCAGAGCATCTCGGTGTCCATTCCACTTGAGGCCACAAACTCAGGGTACCTCTCACATACCTGTAGCTGAGAGAAGCCTCCACTTGAGGTGCTTGTGGAAAGTTGGTATTCCTCTTGAGTCGAAGCCAGGGACTAAGCTCTCATCTCGAGTTGATTTGGGGTCCACGGAGCCCTTTCTTGTTGCTCCAGTGACCTCAGGATCCCTCTAGACTTGAGACAGTGATCTTGGGTTTTCTCTGGAGTGCCATCAAGGAAATCAAGGCTCCTTTCACGTTTGTTGTGGAACACGGAATTGCTCTGCACGCAGTGCAGGGGAATCGGGCCTCATCTCCCGGCGAGGGGGAAGCCTCATGGTTTTTCTCGAGTTGCGGCCGGAACCTGGGGTATGTTCTCGAGTTACCACGGGGAGGGCCTTTCCAGACACGTGTTTGTTCCGCGATGTCAGGACTCTTGTCTAGGTGCGAGGGAAACCTCGGAATTCTCCTCGAGTCTTGGCATGGCAATTGGGACGCATCTCCACGTGAGGCGGGAGACCCAGGGTCCCTTTTGACGTACCACAGGGATCCTGGGACTCCTATCCATTTTCAAGAGAAGTCAGTCATCATCTACCTTGGAAGCATTGATCTCCACGGACCTCTCGAGTTTTCAAAGGATGTGAGGCCTCCGGTCGCGATGAGGCGGAGAACTAGGTCTTTCTCTGTGGTCTCCACAGGGGATTCAGACATCCCTTCGTCTTGGGAGATGCAGGACGAGCCTGCATTCAATTCACTGCAGGGATATCCGGACTTACTTGAAGTCAGAGCATCTCGGTGTCCATTCCACTTGAGGCAACAAACTCAGGGGCCCTCTCACATACCTGTAGCTGAGAGAAGCCTCCTCTTGAGGTGCTTGTGGAAAGTTGGTATTCCTCTTGAGACGAAGCCAGGGACTAAGCTCTCATCTCGAGTTGATTTGGGGTCCACGGAGCCCTTTCATGTTGCTCCAGTGACCTCAGGATCCCTCTAGACTTGAGACAGTGATCTTGGGTTTTATCTGGAGTGCCATCAAGGAAATCAAGGCTCCTTTCACGTTTGATGTGGAACACGGAATTGCTCTGCACGCAGTGCAGGGGAATCGGGCCTCATCTCGCGGCAAGGGGGATGTCTCATTGTTTTTCTCAAGTTGCGGCCGGAAGCTGGGGTATATTCTCGAGTTACGACGTTGAGGGCCCTTCCAGACACGTGTTTGTTCAGCGACGTCAGGACTCCTGCCTAGGTGTGAGGGACACCTCGGGATTCTCCTCGAGTCTTGGCATGGCGATTTGGACGCTTCTCCACGTGAGGCGGGAGACCCAGGGTCCCTTTCCACGTGCCACAGGGATCCTGGGACTCCTATCCATTTTCAAGAGGAGTCAGGCATCGTCTCCTTTGGAAGCATTGATCTCCGCATACCTCTCGAATTTTCAAAGGATGTGAGGCCTCCGGTCGCGACAGGCGGAGGACTAGGTCTTTCTCTGTCGTCTCCACAGCGGATTCAGACATCCCTTCGCCTTGGGAGATGCAAGACGAACCTGCATTCAATTCACTGCAGGGATATCCGGCCTTAATTCGAGTCAGAGCATTTCGGTGTCCATTCCAATTGAGGCCACAAACTCAGGGTCCCTCTCACATACCTGTAGCTGAGAGAAGCCAACTCTTGAGGTGCTTGTGGAAAGTTGGTATTCCTCTTGAGTCGAAGCCAGGGACTAAGCTCATATCTCGAGTTGATTTGGGGTCCACGGAGAACTTTCGTGTTGCTCCAGTGACCTCAGGATCCCTCTAGACTTGAGACAGTGATCTTGGGTTTTCTCTGGAGTGCCATCAAGGAAATTAAGGCTCCTTTCACGTTTGATGTGGAACACGGAATTGCTCTGCACGCAGTGCAGGGGAATTGGGCGTCATCTCGCGGCGAGGGGGAAGTCTCATGGTTTTTCTCGAGTTGCGGCCGGAACCTGGGGTATATTCTCGAGTTACCACGGGGAGGGCCCGTCCAGACACGTGTTTGTTCAGCGACGTCAGGACTCCTGCCTAGGTGCGAGGGACACCTCGGGATTCTCCTCGAGTCTTGGCATGGCAATTGGGACGCGGCTCCACGTGAGGCGGGAGACCCAGGGTCCCTTTCCACGTGCCACAGGGATCCTGGGACTCCTATCCGTTTTCAAGAGGAGTCAGGCATCGTCTCCTTTGGAAGCATTGATCTCCGCGGACCTCTCAAGTTTTCAAATGATGTGAGGCCTCCGATAGCGATGAAGCGGAGGACTACGTCTTTCTCTGTCGTCTCCACAGGGGATTCAGACATCCCTTCGTCTTGGGAGATGCAAGACGAGCCTGCATTCAATTCACTGCAGGCATTTCTGGCCTTACTTCGAGTCAGAGCATCTCGGTGTCCATTCCACTTGAGGCCACAAACTCCGGGTCCCTCTAACATCCCTGTAGCTGAGAGAAGCCTCCTCTTGAGGTGCTTGTGGAAAGTTGGTATTCCTCTTGAGTCGAAGCCAGGGACAAAGCTCTCATCTCGAGTTGATTTGGGGTCCACGGAGCCCTTTCGTGTTGCTCCAGTGACCTCAGGATCCCTCTAGACTTAAGACAGTAATCTTGGGTTTTCTCTGGAGTGCCTTCAAGGAAATCAAGGCTCCTTTCACGTTTGATGTGGAACACGGAGTTGCTCTGCACACAGTGCAGGGGAATCGGGCCTCATCTAGTGGAGAGGGGGAAGTCTCATGGTTTTTCTCGAGTTGCGGCCGGAACCTGGGATATATTCTCGAGTTACGACGGTGAGGGCCCTTCCACACACGTGTTTGTTCAGCGACGTCAGGACTCCTGCCTAGGTGTGAGGGAAACCTCGGAATTCTCCTCGAGTCTTGGCATGGCAATTGGGACGCGGCTCCACGTGAGGCGGGAGACCCAGGGTCCCTTTCCACGTGCCACAGGGATCCTGGGACTCCTATCCATTTTCAAGAGGAGTTAGGCATCGTCTCCTTTGGAAGCATTGATCTCCGCAGACCTCTCGAGTTTTCAAAGGATGTGAGGCCTCCGGTCGCGATGAGGGGAGGACTAGGTCTTTCTCTGTGGTCTCCACAGGGGATTCAGACATCCCTTCGTCTTGGGAGATGCAAGTCGAGCCTGAATTCAATTCACTGCAGGGATATCCGACCTTACTTCGAGTCAGAACATCTCGGTGTCCATTCCACTTGAGGCCAAAAACTCAGGGTCCCTCTCACATACCTGTAGCTGAGAGAAGCCTCCTCTTGAGGTGCTTGTGGAAAGTTGGTATTCCTCTTGAGTCGAAGCCAGGGACTAAGCTCTCATCTCGAGTTGATTTGGGGTCCACGGAGCCCTTTCGTGTTGCTCCAGTGACCTCAGGATCCCTCTAGACTTGAGACAGTGACTTTGGGTTTTCTCTGGAGTGCCATCAAGGAAATCAAGGCTCCTTTCACGTTTGATGTGGAACACGGAATTGCTCTGCATGCAGTGCAGGGGAATCGGGCCTCATCTCGTGGCGAGGGGGAAGTCTCATTGTTTTTCTCGAGTTGCGACGGAACCTGGGGTATATTCTCGAGTTACGACGGCAGGGCCGTTCCAGACAAGTGTTTGTTCCGCGACATCAGGACTCCTGCCTAGGTGCGAGGGACACCTCGGGATTCTCTTCGAGTCGTGGCATGGCAATTGGGACGCGTCTCCACGTGAGGCGGGAGACCCAGGGTCCTTTTCCACGTGCCACAGGGATCCTGGGACTCCTATCCATTTTCAAGAGGAGTCAGGCATCGTCTCCTTTGGAAGCATTGATCTCCGCGGACCTCTCGAGTTTTCAAAGGATGTGAGGCCTCCAGTCGCGATGAGGCGGAGGACTAGGTCTTTCTCTGTGGTATCCACAGGGGATTCAGACATCCCTTCGTCTTGGGAGATGCAAGATGAGCCTGCATTCAATTCACTGCAGGGATATCCAGCCTTACTTCGAGTCAGAGCGTCTCGGTGTCCATTCCCCTTGAGGCCACAAACTCAGGGTCCCTCTCACATACCTGTAGCTGAGAGAAGCCTCCTCTTGAGGTGCTTGTGGAAAGTGGGTATTTCTCTTGAGTTGAAGCCAGGGACGAAGCTCTCATCTCGAGTTTATTTGGGGTCCACGTAGCCCTTTCATGTTGCTCCAGTGACCTCAGGATCCCTCTAGACTTAAGACAGTAATCTTGGGTTTTCTCTGGAGTGCCATCAAGGAAATCAAGGCTCCTTTCACGTTTGATGTGGAACACGGAATTGCTCTGCACACAGTGCAGGGGAATCGGGCCTCATCTCGCGGCGAGGGGGAAGTCTCATGGTTTTTCTCGAGTTATGGCCGGAACCTGGGATGTATTCTCGAGTTACGACGGGGAGGGCCCTTCCACACACGTGTTTGTTCAGCGACGTCAGGACTCCTGCCTAGGTGTGAGGGAAACCTCGGGATTCTCCTCGAGTCTTGGCATGGCAGTTGGGACGCGTCTCCACGTGAGGCGGGAGACCCAGGGTCCCTTTCCACGTGCCAAAGATATCCTGGGACTCCTATCCATTTTCAAGAGGAGTCAGGCATCGTCTCCTTCGGAAGTACTGATCTCAGCGGACCTCTCGAGTTTTCAAAGGATATGAGGCCTCCGGTCGCGAGGAGGCGGAGGACTAGGTCTTTCTCTGTGGTCTCCACAGGGGATTCAGACAACCCTTCGTCTTGGGAGATGCAAGACGATCCTGCATTCAATTCACTGCAGGGATATCCGGCCTTACTTGAAGTCAGAGCATCTCGGTGTCCATTCCACTTGAGGCAACAAACTCAGGGTCCCTCTCACATACCTGTAGCTGAGAGAAGCCTAGTCTTGAGGCGCTTGTGGAAAGTTGGTATTCCTCTTGAGTCGAAGCCAGAAACTAAGCTCTCATCTCGAGTTGATTTGGGGTCCACGGAGCCTTTTCGTGTTGCTTCACTGACCTCAGGATCCCTCTAGACTTGAGACAGTGACTTTGGGTTTTCTCTGGAGTGCCATCAAGGAAATCAAGGCTCCTTTCACGTTTGATGTGGAACACGGAATTGCTCTGCATGCAGTGCAGGGGAATCGGGCCTCATCTCGTGGCGAGGGGGAAGTCTCATTGTTTTTCTCGAGTTGCGACGGAACCTGGGGTATATTCTCGAGTTACGACGGCAGGGCCGTTCCAGACAAGTGTTTGTTCCGCGACGTCAGGACTCCTGCCTAGGTGCGAGGGACACCTCGGGATTCTCTTCGAGTCGTGGCATGGCAATTGGGACGCGTCTCCACGTGAGGCGGGAGACCCAGGGTCCTTTTCCACGTGCCTCAGGGATCCTGGGACTCCTATCCATTTTCAAGAGGAGTCAGGCATCGTCTCCTTTGGAAGCATTGATCTCCGCGGATCTCTCGAGTTTTCAAAGGATGTGAGGCCTCCAGTCGCGATGAGGCGGAGGACTAGGTCTTTCTCTGTGGTATCCACAGGGGATTCAGACATCCCTTCGTCTTGGGAGATGCAAGATGAGCCTGCATTCAATTCACTGCAGGGATATCCAGCCTTACTTCGAGTCAGAGCATCTCGGTGTCCATTCCCCTTGAGGCCACAAACTCAGGGTCCCTCTCACATATCTGTAGCTGAGAGAAGCCTCCTCTTGAGGTGCTTGTGGAAAGTGGGTATTTCACTTGAGTCGAAGCCAGGGACGAAGCTCTCATCTCGAGTTTATTTGGGGTCCACGGAGCCCTTTCGTGTTGCTACAGTGACCTCAGGATCCCTCTAGACTTGAGACAGTGATCTTGGGTGTTCTCTGGAGTGCCATCAAGGAAATCAAGGCTCCTTTCATGTTTCATGTGGAACACGGAATTGCTCTGCACGCAGTGCAGGGGAATCGGGCCTCATCTCGCGGCGAGGGGGAAGTCTCATGGTTTTTCTCGAGTTGCGGCCGGAACCTGGGGTATTTTCTCTAGTTACGACGGGGAGGGCCCTTCCAGACACCTGTTTTTTCAGCGACGTCAGCACTCCTGCCTAGGTGTGAGGGACACCTCGGGATTCTCCTCGAGTCTTGGCATGGCAGTTGGGACGCGTCTCCACGTGAGGCGGGAGACCCAGGGTCCCTTTCCGCGTGCCACAGGGATCCTGGGACACCTATCCATTTTCAAGAGTAGTCAGGCATCGTCTCCTTTGGAAGCATTGATCTCCGCGGACATATCGAGTTTTCAAAGGACGTGAGGCCTCCGGTCGCCATGAGGCGGAGAACTAGGTGTTTCTCTGTGGTCTCCACAGGGGATTCAGACATCCCTTCGTCGTTTGAGATGCAAGACGAGCCTGCATTCAATTCACTGCAGGGATATCCGGCCTTCCTTCGAGTCAGAGCATCTCGGTGTCCATTCCACTTGAGGCTACAAACTCAAGGTCCCTCTCACATACCTGTAGCTGAGAGAAGCCTCCTCTTTAGGTGCTTGTGGAAAGTGGGTATTGGTCTTGAGTCGAAACCAGGGACGTGGCTCTCATCTCGAGTTGATTTGGGGTCCAGGGAGCCCTTTCGTGTTGCTACAGTGACCTCAGGATCCCTCTAGAGTTGAGACAGTGATCTTGGGTGTTCTCTGGAGTGCCATCAAGGAAATCAAGGCTCCTTTCATGTTTGATGTGGAACACGGAATTGCTCTGCACGCAGTGCAGGGGAATCGGGCCTCATCTCGCGGCGACGGGGGAAGTCTCATGGTTTTTCTTGAGTTGCGGCCGGAACCTGGGGTATATTCTCGAGTTACGACGGGGAGGGCCCTTCCAGACACGTGTTTCTTCAGCGACGTCAGGACTCCTGCCTAGGTGCGAGGGACACCTCGTGATTCTCCTCGAGTCTTGGCATGGCCATTGGGACGTGTCTCCACGTGAGGCGGGAGACCCAGGTTCCCTTTCCACGTGCCACAGGGATCCTGGGACTCCTATCCATTTGCAAGAGGAGTCAGGCATCGTCTCCTTGGGAAGCATTGATCTCCACGGACCTCTCGAGGTTTCAAAGGACGTGAGGCCTCCGGTCGCGATGAGGCAGAGAACTAGGTCTTTCTCTGTGGTCTCCACAGGGGATTCAGACATCCCTTCGTCTTGGGAGATGCAAGTCGAGCCTGAATTCAATTCACTGCAGGGATATCCGACCTTACTTCGAGTCAGAACATCTCGGTGTCCATTCCACTTGAGGCCAAAAACTCAGGGTCCCTCTCACATACCTGTAGCTGAGAGAAGCCTAGTCTTGAGGCGCTTGTGGAAAGTTGGTATTCCTCTTGAGTCGAAGCCAGGGACTAAGCTCTCATCTCGAGTTGATTTGGGGTCCACGGAGCCCTTTCGTGTTGCTCCAGTGACCTCAGGATCCCTCTAGACTTGAGACAGTGACTTTGGGTTTTCTCTGGAGTGCCATCAAGGAAATCAAGGCTCCTTTCACGTTTGATGTGGAACACGGAATTGCTCTGCATGCAGTGCAGGGGAATCGGGCCTCATCTCGTGGCGAGGGGGAAGTCTCATTGTTTTTCTCGAGTTGCGACGGAACCTGGGGTATATTCTCGAGTTACGACGGCAGGGCCGTTCCAGACAAGTGTTTGTTCCGCGACATCAGGACTCCTGCCTAGGTGCGAGGGACACCTCGGGATTCTCTTCGAG
This sequence comes from Dama dama, assembly GCF_033118175.1. Classification (NCBI taxonomy): domain Eukaryota; kingdom Metazoa; phylum Chordata; class Mammalia; order Artiodactyla; family Cervidae; genus Dama; species Dama dama. Next base: position 7,181,132 of record NC_083705.1, read on the forward strand.
TCGTGGCATGGCAATTGGGACGCATCTCCACGTGAGGCGGGAGACCCAGGGTCCTTTTCCACGTGCCACAGGGATCCTGGGACTCCTATCCATTTTCAAGAGGAGTCAGGCATCGTCTCCTTTGGAAGCATTGATCTCCGCGGACCTCTCGAGTTTTCAAAGGATGTGAGGCCTCCAGTCGCGATGAGGCAGAGGACTAGGTCTTTCTCTGTGGTATCCACAGGGGATTCAGACATCCCTTCGTCTTGGGAGATGCAAGATGAGCCTGCATTCAATTCACTGCAGGGATATCCAGCCTTACTTCGAGTCAGAGCGTCTCGGTGTCCATTCCCCTTGAGGCCACAAACTCAGGGTCCCTCTCACATACCTGTAGCTGAGAGAAGCCTCCTCTTGAGGTGCTTGTGGAAAGTGGGTATTTCTCTTGAGTTGAAGCCAGGGACGAAGCTCTCATCTCGAGTTTATTTGGGGTCCACGTTGCCCTTTCATGTTGCTCCAGTGACCTCAGGATCCCTCTAGACTTAAGACAGTAATCTTGGGTTTTCTCTGGAGTGCCATCAAGGAAATCAAGGCTCCTTTCACGTTTGATGTGGAACACGGAATTGCTCTGCACACAGTGCAGGGGAATCGGGCCTCATCTCGCGGCGAGGGGGAAGTCTCATGGTTTTTCTCGAGTTATGGCCGGAACCTGGGATGTATTCTCGAGTTACGACGGGGAGGGCCCTTCCACACACGTGTTTGTTCAGCGACGTCAGGACTCCTGCCTAGGTGTGAGGGAAACCTCGGGATTCTCCTCGAGTCTTGGCATGGCAGTTGGGACGCGTCTCCACGTGAGGCGGGAGACCCAGGGTCCCTTTCCACGTGCCACAGGGATCCTGGGACTCCTATCCATTTTCAAGAGTAGTCAGGCATCGTCTCCTTTGGAAGCATTGATCTCCGCAGACCTCTCGAGTTTTCAAAGGATGTGAGGCCTCCGGTCGCGATGAGGGGAGGACTAGGTCTTTCTCTGTGGTCTCCACAGGGGATTCAGACATCCCTTCGTCTTGGGAGATGCAAGTCGAGCCTGAATTCAATTCACTGCAGGGATATCCGACCTTACTTCGAGTCAGAACATCTCGGTGTCCATTCCACTTGAGGCCAAAAACTCAGGGTCCCTCTCACATACCTGTAGCTGAGAGAAGCCTAGTCTTGAGGCGCTTGTGGAAAGTTGGTATTCCTCTTGAGTCGAAGCCAGAAACTAAGCTCTCATCTCGAGTTGATTTGGGGTCCACGGAGCCTTTTCGTGTTGCTTCACTGACCTCAGGATCCCTCTAGACTTGAGACAGTGACTTTGGGTTTTCTCTGGAGTGCCATCAAGGAAATCAAGGCTCCTTTCACGTTTGATGTGGAACACGGAATTGCTCTGCATGCAGTGCAGGGGAATTGGGCCTCATCTCGTGGCGAGGGGGAAGTCTCATTGTTTTTCTCGAGTTGCGACGGAACCTGGGGTATATTCTCGAGTTACGACGGCAGGGCCGTTCCAGACAAGTGTTTGTTCCGCGACGTCAGGACTCCTGCCTAGGTGCGAGGGACACCTCGGGATTCTCTTCGAGTCGTGGCATGGCAATTGGGACGCGTCTCCACGTGAGGCGGGAGACCCAGGGTCCTTTTCCACGTGCCTCAGGGATCCTGGGACTCCTATCCATTTTCAAGAGGAGTCAGGCATCGTCTCCTTTGGAAGCATTGATCTCCGCGGATCTCTCGAGTTTTCAAAGGATGTGAGGCCTCCAGTCGCGATGAGGCGGAGGACTAGGTCTTTCTCTGTGGTATCCACAGGGGATTCAGACATCCCTTCGTCTTGGGAGATGCAAGATGAGCCTGCATTCAATTCACTGCAGGGATATCCAGCCTTATTTCGAGTCAGAGCATCTCGGTGTCCATTCCCCTTGAGGCCACAAACTCAGGGTCCCTCTCCCATATCTGTAGCTGAGAGAAGCCTCCTCTTGAGGTGCTTGTGGAAAGTGGGTATTTCACTTGAGTCGAAGCCAGGGACGAAGCTCTCATCTCGAGTTTATTTGGGGTCCACGGAGCCCTTTCGTGTTGCTACAGTGACCTCAGGATCCCTCTAGACTTGAGACAGTGATCTTGGGTGTTCTCTGGAGTGCCATCAAGGAAATCAAGGCTCCTTTCATGTTTCATGTGGAACACGGAATTGCTCTGCACGCAGTGCAGGGGAATCGGGCCTCATCTCGCGGCGAGGGGGAAGTCTCATGGTTTTTCTCGAGTTGCGGCCGGAACCTGGGGTATTTTCTCTAGTTACGACGGGGAGGGCCCTTCCAGACACCTGTTTTTTCAGCGACGTCAGGACTCCTGCCTAGGTGTGAGGGACACCTCGGGATTCTCCTCGAGTCTTGGCATGGCAGTTGGGACGCGTCTCCACGTGAGGCGGGAGACCCAGGGTCCCTTTCCGCGTGCCACAGGGATCCTGGGACTCCTATCCATTTTCAAGAGGAGTCAGGCATCGTCTCCTTTGGAAGCATTGATCTCCGCGGACCTCTCGAGGTTTCAAAGGACGTGAGGCCTCCGGTTGCGATGAGGCAGAGAACTAGGCCTTTCTCTGTGGTCTCCACAAGGGATTCAGACATCCCTTCGTCGTGGGAGATGCAAGACGAGCCTGCATCAATTCACTGCACGGATATCCGGCCTTACTTCGAGTCAGAGCATCTCGGTGTTCATTCCACTTGAGGCCACAAACTCAGGGTCCCACTCACATACCTGTAGCTGAGAGAGCCTCCTCTTGAGGTGCTTGTGGAAAGTGGGTATTCCTCTTTAGTCGAAGCTAGGGAAGAAGCTCTCATCTCGAGTTGATTTGGGGTTCACGGAGCCCTTTCGTGTTGCGACAGTGACCTCAGGATCCCTCTAGATTGAGACAGTGATCTTGGGTGTTCTCTGGAGTGCCATTAGGAAATCAAGGCTCCTTTCATGTTTGATGTGGAACACGGAATTGCTCTGCACGCAGTGCAGGGGAATCGGGCCTTATCTCCTGGCGAGGGGGAAGTCTCATGGTTTTTCTCGAGTTGCGGCCGGAACCTGGGGTATATTCTCGAGTTACGACGGGGAGGGCCCTTCCAGAAACGTGTTTCTTCAGCGACGTCAGGACTCCTGCCTACGTGCGAGGGACACCTCGGGATTCTCCTCGAGTCTTGGCATGGCCATTGGAACGCGTCTCCACGTGAGGCGGGAGACCCAGGGTCCCTTTCCCCGTGCCACAGGGATCCTGGGACTCCTATCCATCTTCAAGAGGAGTCAGGCATCGTCTCCTTTGGAAGCATTGATCTCCGCGGACCTCTCGAGTTTTCAAAGGACGTGAGGCCTCCGGGCACGATGAGGCGGAGAACTAGGTCTTTCTCTGTGGTCTCCACAGGGGATTCAGACATCCCTTCGTCTTGGGAGATGCAAGACGAGCCTGCATTCAATTCACTGCACGGATATCCGGCCTTCCTTCGAGTCAGAGCATCTCGGTGTCCATTCCACTTGAGGCCACAAACTCAGGGTCCCTCTCACATACCTGTAGCTGAGAGAAGCCTTCTCTTGAGTTGCTTGTGGAAAGTTGGTATTCTTCTTGAGTCGAAGCCAGGGACTAAGCTCTCGTCTCGAGTTGATTTGGGGTCCACGGAGTCCTTTCTTGTTGCTCCAGTGACCTCAGGATCCCTCTAGACTTGAGACAGTGATCTTGGGTTTTCTCTGGAGTGCCATCAAGGAAATCAAGGCTCCTATCATGTTTGATGTGGAACACGGAATTGCTCTGCACGCAGTGCAGGGGAATTGGGCGTCATCTCGCGGCGAGGGGGAAGTCTCATGGTTTTTCTCGAGTTGTGACCAGAACCTGGGGTATATTCTCGAGTTACGATGGGGAGGGCCCTTCCAGACACGTGTTTTTTCAGCGACGTCAGGACTCCTGCCTAGGTGCGAGGGACACCTCGGGATTCTCCTCGAATCTTGGCATGGCAATTGAGACGCGTCTCCACGTGAGGCGGGAGACCTAGGGTCTCTTTCCACGTGCCACAGGGATCCTGGGACTCCTATCCATTTTCAAGAGGAGTCAGGCATCGTCTCCTTTGGAAGCATTGATGTCCGCGGACCTCTCGAGTTTTCAAAGGATGTGAGGCCTCAGTTCGCGATCAGGCGGAGAACTAGGTCTTTCTCTGTGGTCTCCACAGGGGATTCAGACATCCCTTCGTCTTGGGAGATGCAAGACGAGCCTTCATTCAATTCACTGAAGGGATATCCGGCCTTACTTCGAGTCAGAGCATCTCGGTGTCCATTCCACTTGAGGCCACAAACTCAGGGTCCCTCTCACATACATGTAGCTGAGAGAAGCCTTCTCTTGAAGTGCTTGCGGAAAGTTGGTATTCCTCTTGAGTCGAAGCCAGGGACTAATCTCTCATCACGAGTTGATTTGTGGTCCACGGAGCCCTTTCTTGTTGCTCCAGTGACCTCAGGATCCCTCTAGACTTGAGACAGTGATCTTGGGTTTTCTCTGGAGTGCCATCAAGGAAATCAAGGCTCCGTTTACGTTTGATGTGGAACACGGAATTGCTCTGCACGCAGGGCAGGGGAATCGGGCCTCATCTCGCGGCGAGGGGGAAGTCTCCTGGTTTTTCTCGAGTTGTGGCCTTAACCTGGGGTATATTCTCGAGTTACGACGCGGAGGGCCCTTCCAGACACGTGTTTGTTCAGCGACGTCAGGTCTCCTGCCTAGGTGCGAGGGACACCTCGGGATTCTCCTCGAGTCTTGGCATGGAAATTGGGACGCGTCTCCAGGTGAGGCGGGAGACCCAGGGTCCCTTTCCACGTGCCACAGGGATCCTGGGACTCCTATCCATTTTCAAGAGGAGTCAGGCATTTTCTCCTTTGGAAGCATTGATCTCTGCAGACCTCTCGAGTATTCAAAGGATGTGAGGCCTCCGGTCGCGATGAGGCGGAGGACTAGTTCTTTCTCTGTCGTCTCCACAGGGGATTCAGACATCCCTTCGTATTGGGAGATGCTAGACGAGCCTGCATTCAATTCACTGCAGGGATATCCGGCCTTACTTCGAGTCAGAGCATCTCGGTGTCCATTCCACTTGATACCACAAACTCAGGGACCCTCTCACATACCTGTAGCTGTGAGAATCCTCCTCTTGAGGGGCTTGTGGAAAGTTCGTATTCCTCTTGAGTTGAATTGAGGGAATAATCTCTCATCTCGAGTTGATTTGGGGTCCACGGATCCTTTTCGTGTTGCTCCAGTGACCTCAGGATCCCTCTAGACTAGAGACAGTGATCTTGGGTTTTCTCTGGAGTGCCATCAAGGAAATCAAGGCTCCTTTCATTTCTGATGTGGAATACGGAATTGCACTGCACGCAGGGCAGGGGAATCGGGCCTCATCTCGCGGAGAGGGGGAAGTCTCATGGTTTTTTTCGAGTTGCGGCCGGAACCTGCGGTATATTCTCGAGTTACGACGAGGAGGGCCCTTCCAGAAACGTGTATGTTCTGCGACGTCAGGACTCCTGCCTAGGTGGGAGGGACACCTCGGGATTCTCCTCGAGTCTTGGCATGGCAATTGGGACGCGTCTCCACGTGAGGCGGGAGACCCAGGGTCCCTTTCCACGTGCCACAGGGATCCTGGGACTCCTATCCATTTTCAAGAGGAGTCAGGCATCGTCTCCTTTGGAAGCATTGATCTCCGCGGACCTCTCGAGTTTTCAAAGGATGTGATGCCTCCGGTCTCGATGAGGCGGAGAGCTAGGTCTTTCTCTGTGGTCTCCACAAGGGATTCAGACATCCCTTCGTCTTGGGAGATGCAAGACGAGCCTGCATTCAATTCACTGCAGGGATATCCGGCCTTACTTCGAGTCAGAGCATCTCGGTGTTCATTCCACTTGAGGCCACAAACTCAGGGTCCCACTCACATACCTGTAGCTGAGAGAGCCTCCTCTTGAGGTGCTTGTGGAAAGTGGGTATTCCTCTTTAGTCGAAGCTAGGGAAGAAGCTCTCATCTCGAGTTGATTTGGGGTTCACGGAGCCCTTTCGTGTTGCTACAGTGACCTCAGGATCCCTCTAGATTGAGACAGTGATCTTGGGTGTTCTCTGGAGTGCCATTAGGAAATCAAGGCTCCTTTCATGTTTGATGTGGAACACGGAATTGCTCTGCACGCAGTGCAGGGGAAACGGGCCTCATCTCCTGGCGAGGGGGAAGTCTCATGGTTTTTCTCGAGTTGCGGCCGGAACCTGGGGTATTTTCTCGAGTTACGACGGGGAGGGCCCTTCCAGACACGTGTTTGTTCAGCGACGTCAGGACTCCTGCCTACGTGCGAGGGACACCTCGGGATTCTCCTCGAGTCTTGGCATGGCCATTGGGACGCGTCTCCACGTGAGGCGGGAGACCCAGGGTCCCTTTCCCCGTGCCACAGGGATCCTGGGACTCCTATCCATCTTCAAGAGGAGTCAGGCATCGTCTCCTTTGGAAGCATTGATCTCCGCGTACCTCTCGAGTTTTCAAAGGACGTGACGCCTCCGGGCACGATGAGGCGGAGAACTAGGTCTTTCTCTGTGGTCTCCACAGGGGATTCAGACATCCCTTCGTCTTGGGAGATGCAAGACGAGCCTGCATTCAATTCACTGCACGGATATCCGGCCTTCCTTCGAGTCAGAGCATCTCGGTGTCCATTCCACTTGAGGCCACAAACTCAGGGTCCCTCTCACATACCTGTAGCTGAGAGAAGCCTCCTCTTGAGATGCTTGTGGAAAGTGGGTATTCCTCTTGAGTTGAAGCCAGGGACGAAGCTCTCATCTCGGGTTGATTTGGGGTACAGGGAGCCCTTTCGTGTTGCTACAGAGACCTCAGGATCCCTCTAGACTTGAGACAGTGATCTTGGGTTTTCTCTAGAGTGTCATCAAGGAAATCAAGGCTCCTTTCATGTTTGATGTGGAACACGGAATTGCTCTGCTCGCAGTGCAGGGGAATCGGGCCTCATCTCGCGGCGAGAGGGAAGTCTCATGGTTTTTCTCGAGTTGCGGCCGGAACCTGGGGTATATTCTCGAGTTACGACGGGGAGGGCCCTTCCAGACACGTGTTTGTTCAGCGACGTCAGGACTCCTGCCTACGTGCGAGGGACACCTCGGGATTCTCCTCGAGTCTTGGCATGGCCATTGGGACGTGTCTCCACGTGAGGCGGGAGACCCAGGGTCCCTTTCCACGTGCCACAGGGATCCTGGGACTCCTATCCATTTTCAAGACTGGTCAGGCATCGTCTCCATTGGAAGCATTGATCTCCGCGGACCTCTCGAGTTTGCAAAGGACGTGAGGCTTCCGTTCGCGATGAGGCGGAGAACTAGGTGTTTCTCTGTGGTCTCCACAGGTGATTCAGACATCCCAACGTCGTGGGAGATGCAAGACGAGCCTGCATTCAATTCACTGGAGGGATATCCGGCCTTCCTTCGAGTCAGAGCATCTCGGTGTCCATTCCACTTGAGGCCACAAACTCAGGGTCCCTTTCACATACCTGTAGCTGAGAGAAGCCTCCTCTTGAGGTGCTTGTGGAAAGTGGGTATTGGTCTTGAGTCGAAACCAGGGACGTGGCTCTCATCTCGAGTTGATTTGGGGTCCAGGGAGCCCTTTCGTGTTGCTACAGTGACCTCAGGATCCCTCTAGACTTGAGACAGTGATCTTGGGTGTTCTCTGGAGTGCCATCAAGGAAATCAAGGCTCCTTTCATGTTTGATGTGGAACACGGAATTGCTCTGCACGCAGTGCAGGGGAATCGGGCCTCATCTCGCGGCGACGGGGGAAGTCTCATGGTTTTTCTTGAGTTGCGGCCGGAACCTGGGGTATATTCTCGAGTTACGACGGGGAGGGCCCTTCCAGACACGTGTTTCTTCAGCGAGGTCAGGACTCCTGCCTAGGTGCGAGGGACACCTCGTGATTCTCCTCGAGTCTTGGCATGGCCATTGGGACGTGTCTCCACGTGAGGCGGGAGACCCAGGTTCCCTTTCCACGTGCCACAGGGATCCTGGGACTCCGATCCATTTGCAAGAGGAGTCAGGCATCGTCTCCTTGGGAAGCATTGATCTCCACGGACCTCTCGAGGTTTCAAAGGACGTGAGGCCTCCGGTCGCGATGAGGCAGAGAACTAGGTCTTTCTCTGTGGTCTCCACAAGGGATTCAGACATCCCTTCGTCGTGGGAGATGCAAGACGAGCCTGCATTCAATTCACTGCAGGGATATCCGGCCTTCCTTCGAGTCAGAGCATCTCGGTGTCCATTCCACATGAGTCCACAAACTCAGGGTCCCTCTCACATACCTGTAGCTGAGAGAAGCCTCCTCTTGAGGTGCTTGTGGAAAGTGGGTATTCCTCTTGAGTCGAAGCTAGGGAAGAAGCTCTCATCTCGAGTTGATTTGGGGTTCACGGAGCCCTTTTGTGTTGCTACAGTGACCTCAGGATCCCTCTAGACTTGAGACAGTGATCTTGGGTGTTCTCTGGAGTGCCATCAAGGAAATCAAGGCTCCTTTCATGTTTGATGTGGAACACGGAATTGCTCTGCACGCAGTGCATGGGAATCGGGCCTCACCTCGCGGCGAGGGGGAAGTCTCATGGTTTTTCTCGAGTTGCGGCCGGAACCTGGGGTATATTCTCGAGTTACGACGGAGAGGGCCCTTACAGACACGTGTTTGTTCAGCGACGTCAGGACTCCTGCCTAGGTGCGAGGGACACCTCGTGATTCTACTCAAGTCTTGGCATTTCCATTGGGACGTGTCTCCACGTGAGGCGGGAGACCCAGGGTCCCTTTCCACGTGCCACAGGGATCCTGGGACTCCTATCCATTTTCAAGAGGAGTCAGGCATCGTCTCCTTTGGAAGCATTGATCTCCGCGGACCTCTCGAGGTTTCAAAGGACGTGAGGCCTCCGGTTGCGATGAGGCAGAGAACTAGGCCTTTCTCTGTGGTCTCCACAAGGGATTCAGACATCCCTTCGTCGTGGGAGATGCAAGACGAGCCTGCATTCAATTCACTGCAGGGATATCCGGCCTTACTTCGAGTCAGAGCATCTCGGTGTTCATTCCACTTGAGGCCACAAACTCAGGGTCCCACTCACATACCTGTAGCTGAGAGAGCCTCCTCTTGAGGTGCTTGTGGAAAGTGGGTATTCCTCTTTAGTCGAAGCTAGGGAAGAAGCTCTCATCTCGAGTTGATTTGGGGTTCACGGAGCCCTTTCGTGTTGCTACAGTGACCTCAGGATCCCTCTAGATTGAGACAGTGATCTTGGGTGTTCTCTGGAGTGCCATTAGGAAATCAAGGCTCCTTTCATGTTTGATGTGGAACACGGAATTGCTCTGCACGCAGTGCAGGGGAATCGGGCCTCATCTCCTGGCGAGGGGGAAGTCTCATGGTTTTTCTCGAGTTGCGGCCGGAACCTGGGGTATATTCTCGAGTTACGACGGGGAGGGCCCTTCCAGAAACGTGTTTCTTCAGTGACGTCAGGACTCCTGCCTACGTGCGAGGGACACCTCGGGATTCTCCTCGAGTCTTGGCATGGCCATTGGGACGCGTCTCCACGTGAGGCGGGAGACCCAGGGTCCCTTTCCCCGTGCCACAGGGATCCTGGGACTCCTATCCATCTTCAAGAGGAGTCAGGCATCGTCTCCTTTGGAAGCATTGATCTCCGCGGACCTCTCGAGTTTTCAAAGGACGTGAGGCCTCCGGGCACGATGAGGCGGAGAACTAGGTCTTTCTCTGTGGTCTCCACAGGGGATTCAGACATCCCTTCGTCTTGGGAGATGCAAGACGAGCCTGCATTCAATTCACTGCACGGATATCCGGCCTTCCTGCGAGTCAGAGCATCTCGGTGTCCATTCCACTTGAGGCCACAAACTCAGGGTCCCTCTCACATACTTGTAGCTGAGAGAAGCCTTCTCTTGAGTTGCTTGTGGAAAGTTGGTATTCCTCTTGAGACGAAGCCAGGGACTAAGCTCTCGTCTCGAGTTGATTTGGGGTCCACGGAGTCCTTCCTTGTTGCTCCAGTGACCTCAGGATCCCTCTAGACTTGAGACAGTGATCTTGGGTTTTCTCTGGAGTGCCATCAAGGAAATCAAGGCTCCTATCATGTTTGATGTGGAACACGGAATTGCTCTGCACGCAGTGCAGGGGAATTGGGCGTCATCTCGCGGCGAGGGGGAAGTCTCATGGTTTTTCTCGAGTTGTGACCAGAACCTGGGGTATATTCTCGAGTTACAACGGGGAGGGCCCTTCCAGACACGTGTTTCTTCAGCGACGTCAGGACTCCTGCCTAGGTGCGAGGGACACCTCGGGATTCTCCTCGAATCTTGGCATGGCAATTGAGACGCGTCTCCACGTGAGGCGGGAGACCCAGGGTCTCTTTCCACGTGCCACAGGGATCCTGGGACTCCTATCCATTTTCAAGAGGAGTCAGGCATCGTCTCCTTTGGAAGCATTGATCTCCGCGGACCTCTCGAGTTTTCAAAGGATGTGAGGCCTCAGTTCGCGATCAGGCGGAGAACTAGGTCTTTCTCTGTGGTCTCCACAGGGGATTCAGACATCCCTTCATCTTGGGAGATGCAAGACGAGCCTTCATTCAATTCACTGAAGGGATATCCGGCCTTACTTCGAGTCAGAGCATCTCGGTGTCCATTCCACTTGAGGCCACAAACTCAGGGTCCCTCTCACATACATGTAGCTGAGAGAAGCCTTCTCTTGAAGTGCTTGCGGAAAGTTGGTATTCCTCTTGAGTCGAAGCCAGGGACTAAGCTCTCATCACGAGTTGATTTGTGGTCCACGGAGCCCTTTCTTGTTGCTCCAGTGACCTCAGGATCCCTCTAAACTTGAGACAGTGATCTTGGGTTTTCTCTGGAGTGCCATCAAGGAAATCAAGGCTCCGTTTACGTTTGATGTGGAACACGGAATTGCTCTGCACGCAGGGCAGGGGAATCGGGCCTCATCTCACGGCGAGGGGGAAGTCTCCTGGTTTTTCTCGAGTTGTGGCCTTAACCTGGGGTATATTCTCGAGTTACGACGCGGAGGGCCCTTCCAGACACGTGTTTGTTCAGCGACGTCAGGTCTCCTGCCTAGGTGCGAGGGACACCTCGGGATTCTCCACGAGTCTTGGCATGGAAATTGGGACGCGTCTCCAGGTGAGGCGGGAGACCCAGGGTCCCTTTCCACGTGCCACAGGGATCCTGGGACTCCTATCCATTTTCAAGAGGAGTCAGGCATTGTCTCCTTTGGAAGCATTGATCTCTGCAGACCTCTCGAGTATTCAAAGGATGTGAGGCCTCCGGTCGCGATGAGGCGGAGGACTAGTTCTTTCTCTGTCGTCTCCACAGGGGATTCAGACATCTCTTCGTATTGGGAGATGCTAGACGAGCCTGCATTCAATTCACTGCAGGGATATCCGGCCTTACTTCGAGTCAGAGCATCTCGGTGTCCATTCCACTTGATGCCACAAACTCAGGGACCCTCTCACATACCTGTAGCTGAGAGAAGCCTCCTCTTGAGGGGCTTGTGGAAAGTTCGTATTCCTCTTGAGTTGAATTGAGGGAATAATCTCTCATCTCGCGTTGATTTGGGGTCCACGGATCCTTTTCGTGTTGCTCCAGTGACCTCAGGATCCCTCTAGACTAGAGACAGTGATCTTGGGTTTTCTCTGGAGTGCCATCAAGGAAATCAAGGCTCCTTTCATTTCTGATGTGGAATACGGAATTGCTCTGCACGCAGGGCAGGGGAATCGGGCCTCATCTCGCGGAGAGGGGGAAGTCTCATGGTTTTTTTCGAGTTGCGGCCGGAACCTGCGGTATATTCTCGAGTTACGACGAGGAGGGCCCTTCCAGAAACGTGTATGTTCTGCCACGTCAGGACTCCTGCCTAGGTGGGAGGGACACCTCGGGATTCTCCTCGAGTCTTGGCATGGCAATTGGGACGCGTCTCCACGTGAGGCGGGAGACCCAGGGTCCCTTTCCACGTGCCACAGGGATCCTGGGACTCCTATCCATTTTCAAGAGGAGTCAGGCATCGTCTCCTTTGGAAGCATTGATCTCCGCGGACCTCTCGAGTTTTCAAAGGATGTGATGCCTCCGGTCTCGATGAGGCGGAGAGCTAGGTCTTTCTCTGTGGTCTCCACAAGGGATTCAGACATCCCTTCGTCGTGGGAGATGCAAGACGAGCCTGCATTCAATTCACTGCAGGGATATCCGGCCTTACTTCGAGTCAGAGCATCTCGGTGTTCATTCCACTTGAGGCCACAAACTCAGGGTCCCACTCACATACCTGTAGCTGAGAGAGCCTCCTCTTGAGGTGCTTGTGGAAAGTGGGTATTCCTCTTTAGTCGAAGCTAGGGAAGAAGCTCTCATCTCGAGTTGATTTGGGGTTCACGGAGCCCTTTCGTGTTGCTACAGTGACCTCAGGATCCCTCTAGATTGAGACAGTGATCTTGGGTGTTCTCTGGAGTGCCATTAGGAAATCAAGGCTCCTTTCATGTTTGATGTGGAACACGGAATTGCTCTGCACGCAGTGCAGGGGAATCGGGCCTCATCTCCTGGCGAGGGGGAAGTCTCATGGTTTTTCTCGAGTTGCGGCCGGAACCTGGGGTATTTTCTCGAGTTACGACGGGGAGGGCCCTTCCAGACACGTGTTTGTTCAGCGACGTCAGGACTCCTGCCTACGTGCGAGGGACACCTCGGGATTCTCCTCGAGTCTTGGCATGGCAATTGGGACGCGTCTCCACGTGAGGCGGGAGACCCAGGGTCCCTTTCCCCGTGCCACAGGGATCCTGGGACTCCTATCCATCTTCAAGAGGAGTCAGGCATCGTCTCCTTTGGAAGCATTGATCTCCGCGTACCTCTCGAGTTTTCAAAGGACGTGAGGCCTCCGGGCACGATGAGGCGGAGAACTAGGTCTTTCTCTGTGGTCTCCACAGGGGATTCAGACATCCCCTCGTCTTGGGAGATGCAAGACGAGCCTGCATTCAATTCACTGCACGGATATCCGGCCTTCGTTCGAGTCAGAGCATCTCGGTGTCCATTCCACTTGAGGCCACAAACTCAGGGTCCCTCTCACATACCTGTAGCTGAGAGAAGCCTCCTCTTGAGATGCTTGTGGAAAGTGGGTATTCCTCTTGAGTTGAAGCCAGGGACGAAGCTCTCATCTCGGGTTGATTTGGGGTACAGGGAGCCGTTTCGTGTTGCTACAGAGACCTCAGGATCCCTCTAGACTTGAGACAGTGATCTTGGGTTTTCTCTAGAGTGTCATCAAGGAAATCAAGGCTCCTTTCATGTTTGATGTGGAACACGGAATTGCTCTGCTCGCAGTGCAGGGGAATCGGGCCTCATCTCGCGGCGAGAGGGAAGTCTCACGGTTTTTCTCGAGTTGCGGCCGGAACCTGGGGTATATTCTCGAGTTACGACGGGGAGGGCCCTTCCAGACACGTGTTTGTTCAGCGACGTCAGGACTCCTGCCTACGTACGAGGGACACCTCGGGATTCTCCTCGAGTCTTGGCATGGCCATTGGGACGTGTCTCCACGTGAGGCGGGAGACCCAGGGTCCCTTTCCACGTGCCACAGGGATCCTGGGACTCCTATCCATTTTCAAGACTGGTCAGGCATCGTCTCCATTGGAAGCATTGATCTCCGCGGACCTCTCGAGTTTGCAAAGGACGTGAGGCTTCCGATCGCGATGAGGCGGAGAACTAGGTGTTTCTCTGTGGTCTCCACAGGTGATTCAGACATCCCATCGTCGTGGGAGATGCAAGACGAGCCTGCATTCAATTCACTGCAGGGATATCCGGCCTTCCTTCGAGTCAGAGCATCTCGGTGTCCATTCCACTTGAGGCCACAAACTCAGGGTCCCTTTCACATACCTGTAGCTGAGAGAAGCCTCCTCTTGAGGTGCTTGTGGAAAGTGGGTATTGGTCTTGAGTCGAAACCAGGGACGTGGCTCTCATCTCGAGTTGATTTGGGGTCCAGGGAGCCCTTTCGTGTTGCTACAGTGACCTCAGGATCCCTCTAGACTTGAGACAGTGATCTTGGGTGTTCTCTGGAGTGCCATCAAGGAAATCAAGGCTCCTTTCATGTTTGATGTGGAACACGGAATTGCTCTGCACGCAGTGCAGGGGAATCGGGCCTCATCTCGCGGCGACGGGGGAAGTCTCATGGTTTTTCTTGAGTTGCGGCCGGAACCTGGGGTATATTCTCGAGTTACGACGGGGAGGGCCCTTCCAGACACGTGTTTCTTCAGCGACGTCAGGACTCCTGCCTAGGTGCGAGGGACACCTCGTGATTCTCCTCGAGTCTTGGCATGGCCATTGGGACGTGTCTCCACGTGAGGCGGGAGACCCAGGTTCCCTTTCCACGTGCCACAGGGATCCTGGGACTCCTATCCATTTGCAAGAGGAGTCAGGCATCGTCTCCTTGGGAAGCATTGATCTCCACGGACCTCTCGAGGTTTCAAAGGACGTGAGGCCTCCGGTCGCGATGAGGCAGAGAACTAGGCCTTTCTCTGTGGTCTCCACAAGGGATTCAGACATCCCTTCGTCGTGGGAGATGCAAGACGAGCCTGCATTCAATTCACTGCAGGGATATCCGGCCTTACTTCGAGTCAGAGCATCTCGGTGTTCATTCCACTTGAGGCCACAAACTCAGGGTCCCACTCACATACCTGTAGCTGAGAGAGCCTCCTCTTGAGGTGCTTGTGGAAAGTGGGTATTCCTCTTTAGTCGAAGCTCGGGAAGAAGCTCTCATCTCGAGTTGATTTGGGGTTCACGGAGCCCTTTCGTGTTGCTACAGTGACCTCAGGATCCCTCTAGATTGAGACAGTGATCTTGGGTGTTCTCTGGAGTGCCATTAGGAAATCAAGGCTCCTTTCATGTTTGATGTGGAACACGGAATTGCTCTGCACGCAGTGCAGGGGAATCGGGCCTCATCTCGTGGCGAGGGGGAAGTCTCATGGTTTTTCTCGAGTTGCGGCCGGAACCTGGGGTATATTCTCGAGTTACGACGGGGAGGGCCCTTCCAGAAACGTGTTTCTTCAGCGACGTCAGGACTCCTGCCTACGTGCGAGGGACACCTCGGGATTCTCCTCGAGTCTTGGCATGGCCATTGGGACGCGTCTCCACGTGAGGCGGGAGACCCAGGGTCCCTTTCCCCGTGCCACAGGGATCCTGGGACTCCTATCCATCTTCAAGAGGAGTCAGGCATCGTCTCCTTTGGAAGCATTGATCTCCGCGGACCTCTCGAGTTTTCAAAGGACGTGAGGCCTCCGGGCACGATGAGGCGGAGAACTAGGTCTTTCTCTGTGGTCTCCACAGGGGATTCAGACATCCCTTCGTCTTGGGAGATGCAAGACGAGCCTGCATTCAATTCACTGCACGGATATCCGGCCTTCCTTCGAGTCAGAGCATCTCGGTGTCCATTCCACTTGAGGCCACAAACTCAGGGTCCCTCTCACATACCTGTAGCTGAGAGAAGCCTCCTCTTGAGGTGCTTGTGGAAAGTTGGTATTCCTCTTGAGTCGAAGCCAGGGACTAAGCTCTCATCTCGAGTTGATTTGGGGTCCACAGAGCTCTTTCGTGTTGCTCCAGTGTCCTCAGGATCCCTCTAGACTTGAGACAGTGATCTTGGCTTTTCTCTGGAGTGCCATCAAGGAAATCAAGGCTCCTTACACGTTTGATGTGGAACACGGAATTGCTCTGCATGCAGTGCAGGGGAATCGGGCCTCATCTCGCGGCGAGGGGGAAGTCTCATGGTTTTTCTTGAGTTGCGGCCGGAACCTGGGGTATATCTCGAGTTACGACGGGGAGGGCCCTTCCAGACACGTGTTTGTTCCGCGACGTCAGGACTCCTGCCTAGGTGCGAGGGACACCTCGGGATTCTCCTCGAGTCTTGGCATGGCAATTTGGACGCGTCTCCACGTGAGGCGGGAGACCCAGGGTCCCTTTCCACGTGCCACAGGGATCCTGGGACTCCTATCCATTTTCAAGAGGAGTCAGGCATCGTCTCCTTTGGAAGCATTGATCTCCGCGGACCTCTCGAGTTTTCAAAGGATGTGAGGCCTCCGGTCGCGATGAGGTGGATAACAAGGTGTTTCTCTGTGGTCTCCACAGGGGATTCAGACATCCCTTCGTCTTGGGAGTTGCAATACGAGCCTGCATTCAATTCACTGCAGGGATGTCCGGCCTTCCTTCGAGTCAGAGCATCTCGGTGTCCATTCCACTTGAGGCCACAAACTCTGGGTCCCTCTCACATACCTGTAGCTGAGAGAAGCCTCCTCTTGAGGTGCTTGTGGAAAGTTGGTATTCCTCTTGAGTTGAAGCCAGGGACAAAGCTCTCATCTCGAGTTGATTTGGGGTCCACGGAGCCCTTTCGTGTTGCTCCAGTGACCTCAGGATCCCTCTAGACTTAAGACAGTAATCTTGGGTTTTCTCTGGAGTGCCATCAAGGAAATCAAGGCTCCTTTCACGTTTGATGTGGAACACGGAATTGCTCTGCACACAGTGCAGGGGAATCGGGCCTCATCTCGCGGCGAGGGGGAAGTCTCATGGTTTTTCTCGAGTTGCGGCCGGAACCTGGGATATATTCTCGAGTTACGACGGGGAGGGCCCTTCCACACACGTGTTTGTTCAGCGACGTCAGGACTCCTGCCTAGGTGTGAGGGAAACCTCGGGATTCTCCTCGAGTCTTGGCATGGCAATTGGGACGCGTCTCCACGTGAGGCGGGAGACCCAGGGTCCCTTTCCACGTGCCACAGGGATCCTGGGACTCCTATCCATTTTCAAAAGGAGTCAGGCATCGTCTCCTTTGGAAGCATTGATCTCCGCAGACCTCTCGAGTTTTCAAAGGATGTGAGGCCTCCGGTCGCGATGAGGGGAGGACTAGGTCTTTCTCTGTGGTCTCCACAGGGGAATCAGACATCCCTTCGTCTTGGGAGATGCAAGTCGAGCCTGAATTCAATTCACTGCAGGGATATCCGACCTTACTTCGAGTCAGAACATCTCGGTGTCCATTCCACTTGAGGCCAAAAACTCAGGGTCCCTCTCACATACCTGTAGCTGAGAGAAGCCTAGTCTTGAGGCGCTTGTGGAAAGTTGGTATTCCTCTTGAGTCGAAGCCAGAAACTAAGCTCTCATCTCGAGTTGATTTGGGGTCCACGGAGCCTTTTCGTGTTGCTTCACTGACCTCAGGATCCCTCTAGACTTGAGACAGTGACTTTGGGTTTTCTCTGGAGTGCCATCAAGGAAATCAAGGCTCCTTTCACGTTTGATGTGGAACACGGAATTGCTCTGCATGCAGTGCAGGGGAATCGGGCCTCATCTCGTGGCGAGGGGGAAGTCTCATTGTTTTTCTCGAGTTGCGACGGAACCTGGGGTATATTCTCGAGTTACGACGGCAGGGCCGTTCCAGACAAGTGTTTGTTCCGCGACGTCAGGACTCCTGCCTAGGTGCGAGGGACACCTCGGGATTCTCTTCGAGTCGTGGCATGGCAATTGGGACGCGTCTCCACGTGAGGCGGGAGACCCAGGGTCCTTTTCCACGTGCCACAGGGATCCTGGGACTCCTATCCATTTTCAAGAGGAGTCAGGCATCGTCTCCTTTGGAAGCATTGATCTCCGCGGACCTCTCGAGTTTTCAAAGGATGTGAGGCCTCCAGTCGCGATGAGGCGGAGGACTAGGTCTTTCTCTGTGGTATCCACAGGGGATTCAGACATCCCTTCTTCTTGGGAGATGCAAGATGAGCCTGCATTCAATTCACTGCAGGGATATCCAGCCTTACTTCGAGTCAGAGCGTCTCGGTGTCCATTCCCCTTGAGGTCACAAACTCAGGGTCCCTCTCACATACCTGTAGCTGAGAGAAGCCTCCACTTGAGGTGCTTGTGGAAAGTGGGTATTTCTCTTGAGTTGAAGCCAGGGACGAAGCTCTCATCTCGAGTTTATTTGGGGTCCACGGAGCCCTTTCATGTTGCTCCAGTGACCTCAGGATCCCTCTAGACTTAAGACAGTAATCTTGGGTTTTCTCTGGAGTGCCATCAAGGAAATCAAGGCTCCTTTCACGTTTGATGTGGAACACGGAATTGCTCTGCACACAGTGCAGGGGAATCGGGCCTCATCTCGCGGCGAGGGGGAAGTCTCATGGTTTTTCTCGAGTTATGGCCGGAACCTGGGATATATTCTCGAGTTACGACGGGGAGGGCCCTTCCACACACGTGTTTGTTCAGCGACGTCAGGACTCCTGCCTAGGTGTGAGGGAAACCTCGGGATTCTCCTCGAGTCTTGGCATGGCAGTTGGGACGCGTCTCCACGTGAGGCGGGAGACCCAGGGTCCCTTTCCACGTGCCACAGGGTTCCTGGGACTCCTATCCATTTTCCGGAGGTGTCAGGCATCGTCTCCTTTGGAAGCATTGATCTCCGCAGACCTCTCGAGTTTTCAAAGGATGTGAGGCCTCCGGTCGCGATGAGGGGAGGACTAGGTCTTTCTCTGTGGTCTCCACAGGGGATTCAGACATCCCTTCGTCTTGGGAGATGCAAGTCGAGCCTGAATTCAATTCACTGCAGGGATATCCGACCTTACTTCGAGTCAGAACATCTCGGTGTCCATTCCACTTGAGGCCAAAAACTCAGGGTCCCTCTCACATACCTGTAGCTGAGAGAAGCCTAGTCTTGAGGCGCTTGTGGAAAGTTGGTATTCCTCTTGAGTCGAAGCCAGGGACTAAGCTCTCATCTCGAGTTGATTTGGGGTCCACGGAGCCTTTTCGTGTTGCTTCACTGACCTCAGGATCCCTCTAGACTTGAGACAGTGACTTTGGGTTTTCTCTGGAGTGCCATCAAGGAAATCAAGGCTCCTTTCACGTTTGATGTGGAACACGGAATTGCTCTGCATGCAGTGCAGGGGAATCGGGCCTCATCTCGTGGCGAGGGGGAAGTCTCATTGATTTTCTCGAGTTGCGACGGAACCTGGGGTATATTCTCGAGTTACGACGGCAGGGCCGTTCCAGACAAGTGTTTGTTCCGCGACGTCAGGACTCCTACCTAGGTGCGAGGGACACCTCGGGATTCTCTTCGAGTCGTGGCATGGCAATTGGGACGCGTCTCCACGTGAGGCGGGAGACCCAGGGTCCTTTTCCGCGTGCCACAGGGATCCTGGGACACCTATCCATTTTCAAGAGGAGTCAGGATTCGTCTCCTTTGGAAGCATTGATCTCCGCGGACATATCGAGTTTTCAAAGGACGTGAGGCCTCCGGTCGCGATGAGGCGGAGAACTAGGTGTTTCTCTGTGGTCTCCACAGGGGATTCAGACATCCCTTCGTCGTTTGAGATGCAAGACGAGCCTGCATTCAATTCACTGCAGGGATATCCGGCCTTCCTTCGAGTCAGAGCATCTCGGTGTCCATTCCACTTGAGGCCACAAACTCAGGGTCCCTCTCACATACCTGTAGCTGAGAGAAGCCTCCTCTTGAGGTGTTTGTGGAAATTGGTATTCCTCTTGAGTCGAAGCCAGGGACTAAGCTCTCATCTCGAGGTGATTTGGGGTCCACGGAGCCCTTTCGTGTTGCTCCAGTGACCTCAGAATCCCTCTAGACTTGAGACAGTGATCTTGTGTTTTCTCTGGAGTGCCATCAAGGAAATCATGGCTCCTTTCACCTTTGATGTGGATCACGGAATTGCTCTGCACGCACTGCAGGGGAATCAGCCTCATCTCGCGGCGAGGAGGAAGTCTCATGTTTTTTCTCGAGTTGCGGCCGGAACCTGGGGTATATTCTCGAGTTCCGACGGGGAGGGCCCTTTCAGACACGTGTTTGTTCAGCTACGTCAGGACTCCTGCCTAGGTGGGAGGGACACATCGGGATTCTCTTCGAGTCTTGGCATGGCAATTGCGTCGCATCTCCACGTGAGGCGGTAGACCCAGGGTCCCTTTCCACGTGCCACAGGGATCCTGGGTCTCCTATCCATTTTCAAGAGGAGTCAGGCATCGTCTCCTTTGGAAGCATTGATCTCCGCGGACCTCTCGAGTTTTCAAAGGATGTGAGGCCTCCGGTCTCGATGAGGCGGAGAACTAGGTCTTTCTCTGTTGTCTCCACAGGGGATTCAGACATCCCTTCGTCTTGGGAGATGCAAGACGAGGCTGCTTTCAATTCACTGCAAGGATATCCGGCCTTACTTCGAGTCAGAGCATCTCGGTGTCCATTCCACTTGAGGCCACAAACTCAGGGTCCCTCTCACATACCTGTAGCTGAGAGAAGCCTCCTCTTGAGGTGCTTGTGGAAAGTTGGTATTCCTCTTGAGTCGAAGCCAGGGACTAAGCTCTCATCTCGAGTTGATTTGGGGTCGACGGAGCCCTTTCGTGTTCTTCAGTGACCTCAGGATCCCTCTAGAATTTAGACAGTGATCTTGGGTTTTCTCTGGAGTGCCATCAAGGAAATCAAGGCTCCTTTCATTTTTGATGTGGAATACGGAATTGCTCTGCACGCAGTGCAAGGGAATCGGGCCTCATCTCGCGGCGAGGGGGACGTCTCATGGTTTTTCTCGAGTTGCGGCCGGAACCTGGGGTATATTCTCGAGTTACGACAGGGAGGGCCCTTCCAGACACGTGTTTGTTCAGCGACGTCAGGACTCCTGCCTGGGTGCGAGGGACACCTCGCGATTCTCCTCGAGTCTTGGCATGGCAATTGGGACCCGTCTCCACGTGAGGCGGGAGACCCAGGGTCCCTTTCCACGTGCCACCGGGATCCTGGGACTCCTATCCATTTTCAAGAGGAGTCAGGCATCGTCTCCTTTGGAAGCATTGATCTCCGCGGACCTCTCGAGTTTTCAAAGGATGTGAGGCCTCCGGTCGCGATGAGGCGGAGAACTAGGTCTTTCTCTGTGGTCTTCACAGGGGATTCAGACATCCCTTCGTCTTGTTAGATGCAAGACGAGCCTGCTTTCAATTCACTGCAGGGATATCCGGCCTTATTTCGAGTCAGAGCATCTCGGTGTCCATTCCACCTGAGGCCACAAACTCAGGGTCCCTCTCACATACTTGTAGCTGAGAGAAGCCTTCTCTTGAGTTGCTTGTGGAAAGTTGGTATTCCTCTTGAGTCGAAGCCAGGGACTAAGCTCTCGTCTCGAGTTGACTTGGGGTCCACGGAGTCCTTTCTTGTTGCTCCAGTGACCTCAGGATCCCTCTAGACTTGAGACAGTGATCTTGGGTTTTCTCTGGAGTGCCATCAAGGAAATCAAGGTTCCGTTTACGTTTGATGTGGAACACGGAATTGCTCTGCACGCAGGGCAGGGGAATCGGGCCTCATCTCGCGGCGAGGGGGAAGTCTCCTGGTTTTTCTCGAGTTGTGGCCTTAACCTGGGGTATATTCTCGAGTTACGACGCGGAGGGCCCTTCCAGACACGTGTTTGTTCAGCGACGTCAGGTCTCCTGCCTAGGTGCGAGGGACACCTCGGGATTCTCCTCGAGTCTTGGCATGGAAATTGGGACGCGTCTCCAGGTGAGGCGGGAGACCCAGGGTCCCTTTCCACGTGCCACAGGGATCCTGGGACTCCTATCCATTTTCAAGAGGAGTCAGGCATTGTCTCCTTTGGAAGCATTGATCTCTGCAGACCTCTCGAGTTTTCAAAGGATATGAGGCCTCCGGTCGCGATGAGGCAGAGGACTAGTTCTTTCTCTGTCGTCTCCACAGGGGATTCAGACATCCCTTCGTATTGGGAGATGCTAGACGAGCCTGCATTCAATTCACTGCAGGGATATCCGGCCTTACTTCGAGTCAGAGCATCTCGGTGTCCATTCCACTTGATGCCACAAACTCAGGGTCCCTCTCACATACCTGTAGCTGAGAGAAGCCTCCTCTTGAGGGGCTTGTGGAAAGTTCGTATTCCTCTTGAGTTGAATTGAGGGAATAATCTCTCATCTCGAGTTGATTTGGGGTCCACGGATCCTTTTCGTGTTGCTCCAGTGACCTCAGGATCCCTCTAGACTAGAGACAGTGATCTTGGGTTTTCTCTGGAGTGCCATCATGGAAATCAAGGCTCCTTTCATTTCTGATGTGGAATACGGAATTGCTCTGCACGCAGGGCAGGGGAATCGGGCCTCATCTCGCGGAGAGGGGGAAGTCTCATGGTTTTTTTCGAGTTGCGGCCGGAACCTGCGGTATATTCTCGAGTTACGACGAGGAGGGCCCTTTCAGACACGTGTTTGTTCAGCTACGTCAGGACTCCTGCCTAGGTGGGAGGGACACGTCGGGATTCTCTTCGAGTCTTGGCATGGCAATTGCGTCGCATCTCCACGTGAGGCGGTAGACCCAGGGTCCCTTTCCACGTGCCACAGGGATCCTGGGTCTCCTATCCATTTTCAAGAGGAGTCAGGCATCGTCTCCTTTGGAAGCATTGATCTCCGCGGACCTCTCGAGTTTTCAAAGGATGTGAGGCCTCCGGTCTCGATGAGGCGGAGAACTAGGTCTTTCTCTGTTGTCTCCACAGGGGATTCAGACATCCCTTCGTCTTGGGAGATGCAAGACGAGGCTGCTTTCAATTCACTGCAAGGATATCCGGCCTTACTTCGAGTCATAGCATCACGGTGTCCATTCCACTTGAGGCCACAAACTCAGGGTCCCTCTCACATACCTGTAGCTGAGAGAAGCCTCCTCTTGAGGTGCTTGTGGAAAGTTGGTATTCCTCTTGAGTCGAAGCCAGGGACTAAGCTCTCATCTCGAGTTGATTTGGGGTCGACGGAGCCCTTTCGTGTTCTTCAGTGACCTCAGGATCCCTCTAGAATTTAGACAGTGATCTTGGGTTTTCTCTGGAGTGCCATCAAGGAAATCAAGGCTCCTTTCATTTTTGATGTGGAATACGGAATTGCTCTGCACGCAGTGCAAGGGAATCTGGCCTCATCTCGCGGCGAGGGGGACGTCTCATGGTTTTTCTCGAGTTGCGGCCGGAACCTGGGGTATATTCTCGAGTTACGACAGGGAGGGCCCTTCCAGACACGTGTTTGTTCAGCGACGTCAGGACTCCTGCCTGGGTGCGAGGGACACCTCGCGATTCTCCTCGAGTCTTGGCATGGCAATTGGGACACGTCTCCACGTGAGGCGGGAGACCCAGGATCCCTTTCCACGTGCCACCGGGATCCTGGGACTCCTATCCATTTTCAAGAGGAGTCAGGCATCGTCTCCTTTGGAAGCATTGATCTCCGCGGACCTCTCGAGTTTTCAAAGGATGTGAGGCCTCTGGTCGCGATGAGGCGGAGAACTAGGTCTTTCTCTGTGGACTTCACAGGGGATTCAGACATCCCTTCGTCTTGGGAGATGCAAGACGAGCCTGCTTTCAATTCACTGCAGGGATATCCGGCCTTATTTCGAGTCAGAGCATCTCGGTGTCCATTCCACCTGAGGCCACAAACTCAGGGTCCCTCTCACATACTTGTAGCTGAGAGAAGCCTTCTCTTGAGTTGCTTGTGGAAAGTTGGTATTCCTCTTGAGTCGAAGCCAGGGACTAAGCTCTCGTCTCGAGTTGACTTGGGGTCCACGGAGTCCTTTCTTGTTGCTCCAGTGACCTCAGGATCCCTCTAGACTTGAGACAGTGATCTTGGGTTTTCTCTGGAGTGCCATCAAGGAAATCAAGGCTCCGTTTACGTTTGATGTGGAACACGGAATTGCTCTGCACGCAGGGCAGGGGAATCGGGCCTCATCTCGCGGCGAGGGGGAAGTCTCCTGGTTTTTCTCGAGTTGTGGCCTTAACCTGGGGTATATTCTCGAGTTACGACGCGGAGGGCCCTTCCAGACACGTGTTTGTTCAGCGACGTCAGGTCTCCTGCCTAGGTGTGAGGGACACCTCGGGATTCTCCTCGAGTCTTGGCATGGAAATTGGGACGCGTCTCCAGGTGAGGCGGGAGACCCAGGGTCCCTTTCCACGTGCCACAGGGATCCTGGGACTCCTATCCATTTTCAAGAGGAGTCAGGCATTGTCTCCTTTGGAAGCATTGATCTCTGCAGACCTCTCGAGTTTTCAAAGGATATGAGGCCTCCGGTCGCGATGAGGCGGAGGACTAGTTCTTTCTCTGTCGTCTCCACAGGGGATTCAGACATCCCTTCGTATTGGGAGATGCTAGACGAGCCTGCATTCAATTCACTGCAGGGATATCCGGCCTTACTTCGAGTCAGAGCATCTCGGTGTCCATTCCACTTGATGCCACAAACTCAGGGTCCCTCTCACATACCTGTAGCTGAGAGAAGCCTCCTCTTGAGGGGCTTGTGGAAAGTTCGTATTCCTCTTGAGTTGAATTGAGGGAATAATCTCTCATCTCGAGTTGATTTGGGGTCCACGGATCCTTTTCGTGTTGCTCCAGTGACCTCAGGATCCCTCTAGACTAGAGACAGTGATCTTGGGTTTTCTCTGGAGTGCCATCATGGAAATCAAGGCTCCTTTCATTTCTGATGTGGAATACGGAATTGCTCTGCACGCAGGGCAGGGGAATCGGGCCTCATCTCGCGGAGAGGGGGAAGTCTCATGGTTTTTTTCGAGTTGCGGCCGGAACCTGCGGTATATTCTCGAGTTACGACGAGGAGGGCCCTTCCAGAAACGTGTATGTTCTGCGACGTCAGGACTCCTGCCTAGGTGGGAGGGACACCTCGGGATTCTCCTCGAGTCTTGGCATGGCAATTGGGACGCGTCTCCACGTGAGGTGGGAGACCCAGGGTCCCTTTCCACGTGCCACAAGGATCCTGGGACTCCTATCCATTTTCAAGAGGAGTCAGGCATCGTCTCCTTTGGAAGCATTGATCTCCGCGGACCTCTCGAGTTTTCAAAGGATGTGATGCCTCCGGTCTCGATGAGGCGGAGAGCTAGGTCTTTCTCTGTGGTCTCCACAAGGGATTCAGACATCCCTTCGTCGTGGGAGATGCAAGACGAGCCTGCATTCAATTCACTGCAGGGATATCCGGCCTTACTTCGAGTCAGAGCATCTCGGTGTTCATTCCACTTGAGGCCACAAACTCAGGGTCCCACTCACATACCTGTAGCTGAGAGAGCCTCCTCTTGAGGTGCTTGTGGAAAGTGGGTATTCCTCTTTAGTCGAAGCTAGGGAAGAAGCTCTCATCTCGAGTTGATTTGGGGTTCACGGAGCCCTTTCGTGTTGCTACAGTGACCTCAGGATCCCTCTAGATTGAGACAGTGATCTTGGGTGTTCTCTGGAGTGCCATTAGGAAATCAAGGCTCCTTTCATGTTTGATGTGGAACACGGAATTGCTCTGCACGCAGTGCAGGGGAATCGGGCCTCATCTCCTGGCGAGGGGGAAGTCTCATGGTTTTTCTCGAGTTGCGGCCGGAACCTGGGGTATTTTCTCGAGTTACGACGGGGAGGGCCCTTCCAGACACGTGTTTGTTCAGCGACGTCAGGACTCCTGCCTACGTGCGAGGGACACCTCGGGATTCTCCTCGAGTCTTGGCATGGCCATTGGGACGCGTCTCCACGTGAGGCGGGAGACCCAGGGTCCCTTTCCCCGTGCCACAGGGATCCTGGGACTCCTATCCATCTTCAAGAGGAGTCAGGCATCGTCTCCTTTGGAAGCATTGATCTCCGCGTACCTCTCGAGTTTTCAAAGGACGTGAGGCCTCCGGGCACGATGAGGCGGAGAACTAGGTCTTTCTCTGTGGTCTCCACAGGGGATTCAGACATCCCTTCGTCTTGGGAGATGCAAGACGAGCCTGCATTCAATTCACTGCACGGATATCCGGCCTTCCTTCGAGTCAGAGCATCTCGGTGTCCATTCCACTTGAGGCCACAAACTCAGGGTCCCTCTCACATACCTGTAGCTGAGAGAAGCCTCCTCTTGAGATGCTTGTGGAAAGTGGGTATTCCTCTTGAGTTGAAGCCAGGGACGAAGCTCTCATCTCGGGTTGATTTGGGGTACAGGGAGCCCTTTCGTGTTGCTACAGAGACCTCAGGATCCCTCTAGACTTGAGACAGTGATCTTGGGTTTTCTCTAGAGTGTCATCAAGGAAATCAAGGCTCCTTTCATGTTTGATGTGGAACACGGAATTGCTCTGCTCGCAGTGCAGGGGAATCGGGCCTCATCTCGCGGCGAGAGGGAAGTCTCATGGTTTTTCTCGAGTTGCGGCCGGAACCTGGGGTATATTCTCGAGTTACGACGGGGAGGGCCCTTCCAGACACGTGTTTGTTCAGCGACGTCAGGACTCCTGCCTACGTGCGAGGGACACCTCGGGATTCTCCTCGAGTCTTGGCATGGCCATTGGGACGTGTCTCCACGTGAGGCGGGAGACCCAGGGTCCCTTTCCACGTGCCACAGGGATCCTGGGACTCCTATCCATTTTCAAGACTGGTCAGGCATCGTCTCCATTGGAAGCATTGATCTCCGCGGACCTCTCAAGTTTGCAAAGGACGTGAGGCTTCCGTTCGCGATGAGGCGGAGAACTAGGTGTTTCTCTGTGGTCTCCACAGGTGATTCAGACATCCCATCGTCGTGGGAGATGCAAGACGAGCCTGCATTCAATTCACTGCAGGGATATCCGGCCTTCCTTCGAGTCAGAGCATCTCGGTGTCCATTCCACTTGAGGCCACAAACTCAGGGTCCCTTTCACATACCTGTAGCTGAGAGAAGCCTCCTCTTGAGGTGCTTGTGGAAAGTGGGTATTGGTCTTGAGTCGAAACCAGGGACGTGGCTCTCATCTCGAGTTGATTTGGGGTCCAGGGAGCCCTTTCGTGTTGCTACAGTGACCTCAGGATCCCTCTAGACTTGAGACAGTGATCTTGGGTGTTCTCTGGAGTGCCATCAAGGAAATCAAGGCTCCTTTCAAGTTTGATGTGGAACACGGAATTGCTCTGCACGCAGTGCAGGGGAATCGGGCCTCATCTCGCGGCGACGGGGGAAGTCTCATGGTTTTTCTTGAGTTGCGGCCGGAACCTGGGGTATATTCTCGAGTTACGACGGGGAGGGCCCTTCCAGACACGTGTTTCTTCAGCGACGTCAGGACTCCTGCCTAGGTGCGAGGGACACCTCGTGATTCTCCTCGAGTCTTGGCATGGCCATTGGGACGTGTCTCCACGTGAGGCGGGAGACCCAGGTTCCCTTTCCACGTGCCACAGGGATCCTGGGACTCCTATCCATTTGCAAGAGGAGTCAGGCATCGTCTCCTTGGGAAGCATTGATCTCCACGGACCTCTCGAGGTTTCAAAGGACGTGAGGCCTCCGGTCGCGATGAGGCAGAGAACTAGGTCTTTCTCTGTGGTCTCCACAAGGGATTCAGACATCCCTTCGTCGTGGGAGATGCAAGACGAGCCTGCATTCAATTCACTGCAGGGATATCCGGCCTTCCTTCGAGTCAGAGCATCTCGGTGTCCATTCCACTTGAGTCCACAAACTCAGGGTCCCTCTCACATACCTGTAGCTGAGAGAAGCCTCCTCTTGAGGTGCTTGTGGAAAGTGGGTATTCCTCTTGAGTCGAA
This sequence comes from Dama dama, assembly GCF_033118175.1. NCBI lineage: Eukaryota > Metazoa > Chordata > Mammalia > Artiodactyla > Cervidae > Dama > Dama dama. Next base: position 7,208,597 of record NC_083705.1, read on the forward strand.
GCTAGGGAAGAAGCTCTCATCTCGAGTTGATTTGGGGTTCACGGAGCCCTTTTGTGTTGCTACAGTGACCTCAGGATCCCTCTAGACTTGAGGCAGTGATCTTGGGTGTTCTCTGGAGTGCCATCAAGGAAATCAAGGCTCCTTTCATGTTTGATGTGGAACACGGAATTGCTCTGCACGCAGTGCAGGGGAATCGGGCCTCATCTCGTGGCGAGGGGGAAGTCTCATGGTTTTTCTCGAGTTGCGGCCGGAACCTGGGGTATATTCTCGAGTTACGACGGGGAGGGCCCTTCCAGAAACGTGTTTCTTCAGCGACGTCAGGACTCCTGCCTACGTGCGAGGGACACCTCGGGATTCTCCTCGAGTCTTGGCATGGCCATTGGGACGCGTCTCCACGTGAGGCGGGAGACCCAGGGTCCCTTTCCCCGTGCCACAGGGATCCTGGGACTCCTATCCATCTTCAAGAGGAGTCAGGCATCGTCTCCTTTGGAAGCATTGATCTCCGCGGACCTCTCGAGTTTTCAAAGGACGTGAGGCCTCCGGGCACGATGAGGCGGAGAACTAGGTCTTTCTCTGTGGTCTCCACAGGGGATTCAGAAATCCCTTCGTCTTGGGAGATGCAAGACGAGCCTGCATTCAATTCACTGCACGGATATCCGGCCTTCCTTCGAGTCAGAGCATCTCGGTGTCCATTCCACTTGAGGCCACAAACTCAGGGTCTCTCTCACATACTTGTAGCTGAGAGAAGCCTTCTCTTGAGTTGCTTGTGGAAAGTTGGTATTCCTCTTGAGACGAAGCCAGGGACTAAGCTCTCGTCTCGAGTTGATTTGGGGTCCACGGAGTCCTTTCTTGTTGCTCCAGTGACCTCAGGATCCCTCTAGACTTGAGACAGTGATCTTGGGTTTTCTCTGGAGTGCCATCAGGAAATCAAGCCTCCTATCATGTTTGATGTGGAACACGGAATTGCTCTGCACGCAGTGCAGGGGAATTGGGCGTCATCTCGCGGCGAGGTGGAAGTCTCATGGTTTTTCTCGAGTTGTGACCAGAACCTGGGGTATATTCTCGAGTTACAACGGGGAGGGCCCTTCCAGACACGTGTTTTTTCAGCGACGTCAGGACTCCTGCCTAGGTGCGAGGGACACCTCGGGATTCTCCTCGAATCTTGGCATGGCAATTGAGACGCGTCTCCACGTGAGGCGGGAGACCCAGGGTCTCTTTCCACGTGCCACAGGGATCCTGGGACTCCTATCTATTTTCAAGAGGAGTCAGGCATCGTCTCCTTTGGAAGCATTGATCTCCGCGGACCTCTCGAGTTTTCAAAGGATGTGAGGCCTCAGTTCGCGATCAGGCGGAGAACTAGGTCTTTCTCTGTGGTCTCCACAGGGGATTCAGACATCCCTTCGTCTTGGGAGATGCAAGACGAGCCTTCATTCAATTCACTGAAGGGATATCCGGCCTTACTTCGAGTCACAGCATCTCGGTGTCCATTCCACTTGAGGCCACAAACTCAGGGTCCCTCTCACATACATGTAGCTGAGAGAAGCCTTCTCTTGAAGTGCTTGCGGAAAGTTGGTATTCCTCTTGAGTCGAAGCCAGGGACTAAGCTCTCATCACGAGTTGATTTGTGGTCCACGGAGCCCTTTCTTGTTGCTCCAGTGACCTCAGGATCCCTCTAGACTTGAGACAGTGATCTTGGGTTTTCTCTGGAGTGCCATCAAGGAAATCAAGGCTCCGTTTACGTTTGATGTGGAACACGGAATTGCTCTGCACGCAGGGCAGGGGAATCGGGCCTCATCTCGCGGCGAGGGGGAAGTCTCCTGGTTTTTCTCGAGTTGCGGCCGGAACCTGGGATATATTCTCGAGTTACGACGCGGAGGGCCCTTCCAGACACGTGTTTGTTCCGCGACGTCAGGACTCCTGCCTAGGTGCGAGGGACACCTCGGGATTCTCTTCGAGTCGTGGCATGGCAATTGGGACGCGTCTCCACGTGAGGCGGGAGACCCAGGGTCCTTTTCTGCGTGCCACAGGGATCCTGGGACACCTATCCATTTTCAAGAGGAGTCAGGATTCGTCTCCTTTGGAAGCATTGATCTCCGCGGACATATCGAGTTTTCAAAGGACGTGAGGCCTCAGGTCGCGATGAGGCGGAGAACTAGGTGTTTCTCTGTTGTCTCCACAGGGGATTCAGACATCCCTTCGTCGTTTGAGATGCAAGACGAGCCTGCATTCAATTCACTGCAGGGATATCCGGCCTTCCTTCGAGTCAGAGCATCTCGGTGTCCATTCCACTTGAGGCCACAAACTCAGGGTCCCTCTCACATACCTGTAGCTGAGAGAAGCCTCCTCTTGAGGTGTTTGTGGAAATTGGTATTCCTCTTGAGTCGAAGCCAGGGACTAAGCTCTCATCTCGAGGTGATTTGGGGTCCACGGAGCCCTTTCGTGTTGCTCCAGTGACCTCAGAATCCCTCTAGACTTGAGACAGTGATCTTGTGTTTTCTCTGGAGTGCCATCAAGGAAATCATGGCTCCTTTCACCTTTGATGTGGATCACGGAATTGCTCTGCACGCACTGCAGGGGAATCAGCCTCATCTCGCGGCGAGGAGGAAGTCTCATGGTTTTTCTCGAGTTGCGGCCGGAACCTGGGGTATATTCTCGAGTTCCGACGGGGATTGCCCTTTCAGACACGTGTTTGTTCAGCTACGTCAGGACTCCTGCCTAGGTGGGAGGGACACGTCGGGATTCTCTTCGAGTCTTGGCATGGCAATTGCGTCACATCTCCACGTGAGGCGGTAGACCCAGGGTCCCTTTCCACGTGCCACAGGGATCCTGGGACTCCTATCCATTTTCACGAGGAGTCAGGCATCGTCTCCTTTGGAAGCATTGATCTCCGCGGACCTCTCGAGTTTTCAAAGGATGTGAGGCCTCCGCTCGCGATGAGGCGGAGAATTAGGTCTTTCTCTGTGGTCTCCACAGGGGATTCAGACATCCCTTCGTCTTGGGAGATGCAAGACGAGCCTGCATTCAATTCACTGCAGGGATATCCGGCCTTACTTCGAGTCAGAGCATCTCGGTGTCCATTCCACTTGAGGCCACAAACTCAGGGTCCCTCTCACATACGTGTAGCTGAGAGAAGCCTCCTCTTGAGGTGCTTGTGGAAAGTTGGTATTCCTCTTGAGTCTAAGCCAGGGACTAAGTTCTCATCTAGAGTTGATTTGGGGTCCACGGAGCCCTTTCATGTTGGTCCAGTGACCTCAGGATCCTTCTATACTTGAGACAGTGATCTTGGGTTTTCTCTGGAGTGCCATCAAGGAAATTAAGGCTCCTTTCACGTTGATATGGAACACGGAATTGCTCTGCAGGCAGTGCAGGGGAATCGGGCCTCAACTCGCGGCGAGGGTGAAATCTCATCGTTTTTCTCGAGTTGCAGCCCGAACCTGGGGTATATTCTCGAGTTACGACGGGGAGGGCCCTTCCAGACACGTGTTTGTTCAGCGACGTCAGGACTCCTGCCTAGGTGCGAGGGACACCTCGGGATTCTCCTCGAGTCTTGGCATGGCAATTTGGACGCGTCTCCACGTGAGGCGGGAGACCCAGGGTCCCTTTCCACGTGCCACAGGGATCCTGGGACTCCTAGCCATTTTCAAGAGGAGTCAGGCATCGTCTCCTTTGGAAGCATTTATTTCCGCGGACCTCTCGAGTTTTCAAAGGATGTGAGGCCTCCGGTCGCGATGAGGCGAAGAACTCGGTCTTTCTCTGTGGTCTCCACAGGGTATTCAGACATCCCTTCGTATTGGGAGATGCAAGACGAGCCTGCATTCAATTCACTGCAGGGATATCCGGCCTTACTTCGAGTCAGAGCATCTCGGTGTCCATTCCACTTGAGGCCACAAACTCAGGGGCCCTCTCACATACCTGTAGCTGAGAGAAGCCTCCTCTTGAGGTGCTTGTGGAAAGTTGGTATTCCTCTTGAGTCGAAGCCAGGGACTAAGCTCTCATCTCTAGTTGATTTGGGGTCCACGGAGCCCTTTCGTGTTGCTACAGTGACCTCAGGATCCCTCTAGACTTGAGACAGTGATCTTGGGTTTTCTCTGGAGTGCCATCAAGGAAATCAAGGCTCCTTTCATTTCTGATGTGGAATACGGAATTGCTCTGCATGCAGGGCAGGGGAATCGGGCCTCATCTCGCGGAGAGGGGGAAGTCTCATGGTTTTTCTCGAGTTGCGGCCGGAACCTGTGGTATATTCTCGAGTTACGACGAGGAGGGCCCTTCCAGAAACGTGTATGTTCTGCGACGTCAGGACTCCTGCCTAGGTGGGAGGGACACCTCGGGATTGTCGTCGAGTCTTGGCATGGCAATTGGGACGCGTCTCCACGTGAGGCGGGAGACCCAGGGTCCCTTTCCACGTGCCACAGGGATCCTGGGACACCTATCCATTTTCAAGAAGAGTCAGGCATCTTCTCCTTTGGAAGCATTGATCTCCGCGGACCTCTCGAGTTTTCAAAGGATGTGATGCCTCCGGTCTCGATGAGGCGGAGAACTAGGTCTTTCTCTGTGGCCTCCACAGGGGATTCTGACATCACTTCATCTTGGGAGATGCAAGACGAGCCTGCATTCAATTCAGTGCAGGGATATCCGGCCTTACTTCGAGTCAGAGCATCTCGGTGTCCATTGCACTTGAGGCCACAAACTCAGGGTCCCTCTCACATACCTGTAGCTGAGAGAAGCCTCCTCTTGAGGTGCTTGTGGAAAGTTGGTATTCCTCTTGAGTTGAAGCCAGGGACTAAGCTCTCATCTCGAGTTGATTTGGGGTCCACGGAGCCCTTTCGTGTTGCTCCAGTGACCTCAGGATCCCTCTAGACTTGAGACAGTGATCTTGGGTTTTCTCTGGAGTGCCATCAAGGAAATCAACGCTCCTTTCACGTTTGATGTGGAACACGGAATTGCTCTGCACGCATTGCAGGGGAATCGGGCCTCATCTCGCGGCGAGGGGGAAGTCTCATGGTTTTTCTCGAGTTGCGGCCGGAACCTGGGGTATATTCTCGAGTTACCACGGGGAGGGCCCTTCGAGACACGTGTTTGTTCAGCGACGTCAGGACTTCTGCCTAGGTGCGAGGGACACCTCGGGATTCTCCTCGAGTCTTGGCATGGCAATTTGGACGCGTCTCCACGTGAGGCGGGAGACCCAGGGATCCTTTCCACGTGCCACAGGGATCCTGGGACTCCTATCCATTTTCAAGAGGAGTCAGGCATCGTCTCCTTTGGAAGCATTGATCTCTGCAGACCTCTCGAGTTTTCAAAGGATGTGAGGCCTCCGGTCGCGATGAGGCGGAGAACTAGGTCTTTCTCTGTGGTCTCCACAGGGGATTCAGACATCCCGTCGTCTTGCTAGCTGCAAGACGAGCCTGCATTCAATTCACTGCAGGGATATATGGCCTTACTTCCAGTCAGAGCATCTCGGTTTCCAGTCCACTTGAGGCCACAAACTCAGGGTCCCTGTCACATACCTGTAGCTGAGAGAAGCCTCCTCTTGAGGTGCTTGTGGAAACTTGGTATTCCTCTTGAGTCGAAGCCAGGGACTAAGCTCTCATCTCGAGTTGATTTGGGGTCCACGCAGCCCTTTCATGTTGCCCCAGTGACCTCAGGATCCCTCTAGACTTGAGACAGTGATCTTGGATTTTCTCTGGAGTGCCATCAAGGAAATCAAGGCTCCTTTCACGTTTGATGGGGAACACGGAATTGCTCTGCACGCAGTGCAGGGGAATCGGGCCTCATCTCGCAGCGAGGGGGAAGTCTCATGGTTTTTCTCGAGTTGCGGCCGGAACCTGGGGTATATTCTCGAGTTAGAAGGGGAGGGCCCTTCCAGACACGTGTTTGTTCAGTGACGTCAGGACTCCTGCCTAGGTGCGAGGGACACCTCGGTATTCTCTTCGAGTCTTGGCATGGCAATTTGGACGCGTCTCCACGTGAGGCGGGAGACCCAGGGTCCCTTTCCAAGTTCCACAGGAGTCCTGGAACTCCTATCCATTTTCAAGAGGAGTCAGGCATCGTCTCCTTTGGAAGCATTGATCTCCGCGGACCTCTCGAGTTTTCAAAGGATGTGAGGACACCGGTCGCGATGAGGCAGAGAACTAGGTCTTTCTCTGTGGTCTGCACAGGGGATTCAGACAGCCCTTCATCTTGGGAGATGCAAGAAGAGCCTGCATTCAATTCACTGCAGGGATATCCGGCCTTACTTCGAGTCAGAGCATCTCGGTGTCCATTCCACTTGAGGCCACAAACTCAGGGTACCTCTCCCATACCTGTAGCTGAGAGAAGCCTCCTCTTGAGGTGCTTGTGGAAAATTGGTATTCCTCTTGAGTCGAAGCCAGGGACTAAGCTCTCATCTCGAGTTGATTTCGAGTCCATGGAGCCCTTTCGTGTTGCTCCAGTGAACTCAGGATCCCTCTAGACTTGAGACAGTGATCTTGGGTTTTCTCTGGAGTGCCATCAAGGAAATCAAGGCTCCTTTCACGTTTGATGTGTAACACGGAATTGCTCTACACGCAGTGCAGGGGAATCGGGCCTCTTCTCGCGGTGAGGGGGAAGTCTCATGGTTTTTCTCGAGTTGTGGCCGGAACCTGGGGTATATTCTCGAGTTACCACGGGGAGGGCCCTTCCAGGCACGTGTTTGTTCAGCGACGTCAGGACTCCTGCCTAGGTGCGAGGGACACCTCGGGATTCTCCTCGAGTCTTGGCATGGCAATTGGGACGTGTCTCCACGTGAGGCGGGAGACCCAGGGTCCCTTTCCACGTGCCACAGGCCTCCTGGGACTCCTATCCATTTTCAAGAGGAGTCAGGCATTGTCTCCTTTGGAAGCATTGATCTCCACAAACATCTCGAGTTTTGAAAGGATGTGAGGCCTCCGGTCGCGATGAAGCGGAGAACTAGGTCTTTTTCTGTGGTCTCCACAGGGGATTCAGACATCCCTTCGGATTGGGAGATGCAAGACGAGCCTGCATTCAATTCACTGCAGGGATATCCGGCCTTACTTCGAGTCAGAGAATCTCGGTGTCCATTCCACTTGAGTCCACCAACTCACGATCCCTCTCACACACCTGTAGCTTAGAGACGCCTCCTCTTGAGGTGCTTGTGGAAAGTTGGTATTCCTCTTGAGTCGAAACCAGGGACTAAACTCTCATCTCGAGTTGATTTGGGGTCCACGGAGCCCTTTCATGTTGCTACAGTGACCTCAGGATCCCTCTAGACTTGAGACAGTGATCTTGGGTTTTCTCTGGAGTGTCATCCAGAAAATCAAGTCTCCGTTCACATTTGATGTGGAACACGGAATTCCTCTGCACGCAGTGTAGGGTAATCGGGCCTCATCTCGCAGCGAGGGGGCAGTCTCATGGTTTTTCTCGAGTTTCGGCCGGAACCTGGGGTATATTCTCGAGTTACCACGGGGAGGGCCCTTCCACACACGTGTTTGTTCAGCAACGTCAGGACTCCTTCCTAGGTGCGAGGGACACCTCGGGATTCTCTTCGAGTCTTGGCATGGCAATTGGGACGCGTCTCCACGTGAGGCGGGAGACCCAGGGTCCCTTTCCACGTGCCACAGGGATCCTGGGACTCCTATCCATTTTCAAGAGGAGTCAGGCATCGTCTCCTTTGGAAGCATTGATCTCCGCGGACCTCTCGAGTTTTCAAAGGATGTGAGGCCTCCGGTCGCGATGAGGCGTAGAACTAGGTCTTTCTCTGTGGTCTCCACAGGGGATTCAGACATCCCTTCGTCTTGCGAGATGCAAGACGAGCCTGCATTCAATTCACTGCAGGGATATCCGGCCTTACTTCGAGTCAGAGCATCTCGGTGTCCATTCCACTTGAGGCCACAAACTCAGGGTCCCTCTCACATACCTGTAGCTGAGAGAAGCCTCCTCTTGAGGTGCTTGTGGAAAGTTGGTATTCCTCTTGAGTCGAAGCCAGGGACTAAGCTCACATCACGAGTTGATTTGTGGTCCACGGAGCCCTTTCGTGTTGCTCCAGTGACCTCAGGATCCCTCTAGACTTGAGACAGTGATCTTGGGTTTTCTCTGGAGTGCCATCAAGGAAATCAAGGCTCATTTCACTTTTAATGTGGAACACGGAATTGCTCTGCACGCAGTGCAGGGGAATCGGGCCTCATCTTGCGGCGAGAGGGAAGTCTCATGGTTTTTCTCGAGTTGCGGCCGGAACCTGGGGTATATTCTCGAGTTACGACTGGGAGGGCCCTTCCAGACACTTGTTTGTTCAGCGACGTTAGGACTCCTGCCTAGGTGCGAGGGACACCTAGGGATTCTCCTCGAGTCTTGGCATGGCAATTGGGACGCGTCTCCACGTGAGGCGGGAGACCCAGTGTCCCTTTCGAAGTGCCACAGGGATCCTGGGACTCCTATCTATTTTCAAGAGGAGTCAGGCATCGTCTCCTTTGGAAGCATTGATCTCCACGGGCCTCTCGAGTTTTCAAAGGATGTGAGGCCTCCGGTCGGGTTGAGGCGGAGGACTAGGTCTCTCTGTTGTCTCCACAGGGGATTCAGACAACCCTTCGTCTTGAGAGATGCAAGACGAGCCTGCATTCAATTCACTGCAGGGATATCCGGCCTTACTTCCAGTCAGAGCATCTCGGTTTCCAGTCCACTTGAGGCCACAAACTCAGGGTCCCTCTCACATACCTGTAGCTGAGAGAAGCCTCCTCTTGAGGTGCTTGTGGAAAGTTGTTAATCCTCTTGAGTCTAAGCCAGACACTAAGCTCTCATCTCGAGTTGATTTGGGGTCCACCGAGCCCTTTCGTATTGCTCCAGTGACCTCAGGATCCCTCTAGACTTGAGACAGTGATCTTTGGTTTTCTTTGGAGTGCCACCAAGGAAATCAAGGCTCCTTTCACGTTTGATGTGGAACACGGAATTGCTCTGCACGCAGTGCAGGGGAATCGGGCCTCATCTCGCGGCGAGGGGGAAGTCTCATGGTTTTTCTCGAGTTGCGGCCAGAACCTGGGGTATATTCTCGAGTTACGACGGGGAGGGCCCTTCCAGACACGTGTTTGTTCAGCGACGTCAGGACTCCGGCCTAGGTGCGAGGGACACCTCGGGATTCTCCTCGAGTCTTGGCATGGCAATTGGGACGCGTCTCCACGTGAGGCGGGAGACCCAGCGTCCCTTTCCACGTGCCACAGGGATCCTGGGACTCCTATCTGTTTTCAAGAGGAGTCAGGCATCGTCTCCTTTGGAAGCATTGATCTCCGCGGACCTCTCGAGTTTTCAAAGGATGTGAGGCCTCCGGTCGCGATGAAGGGGAGGACTAGTTCTTTCTCTGTGGTCTCCACAGGGGATTCAGACATCCCTTCGTCTTGGGAGATGCAATACGAGCCTGCATTCAATTCACTGCAGGGATATCCGGCCTTCCTTCGAGTCAGAGCATCTCGGTGTCCATTCCACTTGTGGCCACAAACTCAGGGTCCCTCTCACATACCTGTAGCTGAGAGAAGCCTCCTCTTGAGGTGCTTGTGGAAAGTTGGTATTCCTCTTGAGTCGAAGCCAGGGACTAAGCTCTCATCTCGAGTTGATTTGGGGTCCACGGAGCCCTTTCGTGTTGCTCCAGTGACCTCAGGATCCCTCTAGACTTAAGACAGTAATCTTGGGTTTTCTCTGGAGTGCTATCAAGGAAATCAAGGCTCCTTTCACGTTTGATGTGGAACACGGAATTGCTCTGCACGCAGTGCAGGGGAATCGGGCCTCATCTCGCGGCGAGGGGGAAGTCTCATGGTTTTTCTCGAGTTGCGGCCGGAACCTGGGATATATTCTCGAGTTACGACGGGGAGGGCCCTTACAGACACGTGTTTCTTCAGCGACTTCAGGACTCCTGCCTAGGTGCGAGGGACACCTCGGGATTCTACTCGAGTCTTGGCATGGCAATTGGGACGCGTCTCCACGTGAGGCGGGAGACCCAGGGTCCCTTTCCACGTGCCACAGGGATCCTGGGACTCCTATCCATTTTCAAGAGGAGTCAGGCATCGTCTCCTTTGGAAGCATTGATCTCCGCGGACCTCTCGAGTTTTCAAAGGATGTGAGGCCTCCGGTTGCGATGAGGCGGAGAACTAGGTCTTTCTCTGTGGTCTCCACAGGGGATTCAGACATCCCTTCGTCTTGGGAGATTCAAGACGAGCCTGCATTCAATTCACTGCAGGGATATCCGGCCTTCCTCCAAGTCAGAGCATCTCGGTGTCCATTCCACTTGAGGCTACAAATTCAGGGTCCCTCTCACATACCTGTAGCTGAGAGAAGCCTCCTCTTGAGGTGCTTGTGGAACGTGGGTGTTCCTCTTGAGTCGAAGCCAGGGACGAAGCTCTCATCTCGAGTTGATTTGGGGTGCACCGAGCCCTTTTGTGTTGCTGCAGTGACCTCAGGATCCCTCTGGACTTGAGACAGTGATCTTGGGTGTTCTCTGGAGTGCCATCAAGGAAATCAAGGCTCCTTTCATGTTTGGTGTGGAACACGGAATTGCTCTGCACGCAGTGCAGGGGAATCGGGCCTCATCTCCTGGCGAGGGGGAAGTCTCATGGTTTTTCTCGAGTTGCGGCCGGAACCTGGGGTATATTCTCGAGTTACGACGGGGAGGGCCCTTCCAGACACGTGTTTGTTCAGCGACGTGAGAACTCCTGCCTAGGTGCGAGGGACACCTCGGGATTCTCCTCGAGTCTTGGCATGGCCATTGGGACGCGTCTCCACGTGAGGCGGGAGACCCAGGGTCCCTTTCCACGTGCCACATGGATCCTGGGACTCCTATCCATTTTCAAGAGGAGTCAGGCATCGTCTCCGTTGGAAGCATTGATCTCGTCGGACCTCTCGAGTTTTCAAAGGACGTGAGGCCCCCGGTCGCGATGAGACGGAGAACTAGGTCTTTTTCTGTGATCTCCACAGGGTATTCAGACATCCCTTCGTCGTGGGAGATGCAATACGAGCCTGCATTCAATTCACTGCAGGGATATCCGGCCTTCCTCCAAGTCAGAGCATCTCGGTGTCCATTCCACTTGAGGCTACAAATTCAGGGTCCCTCTCACATACATGTAGCTGAGAGAAGCCTCCTCTTGAGCTGCTTGTGGAACGTGGGTATTCCTCTTGAGTCGAAGCCAGGGACGAAGCTCTCATCTCGAGTTGATATGGGGTCCACGGAGCCCTTTCTTGTTGCTGCAGTGACCTCAGGATCCCTCTAGACTTGAGACAGTGATCTTGGGTTTTGTGTGGAGTGCCATCAAGGAAATCAAGGCTCCTTTCAGGTTTGATGTGGAACACGGAATTGATCTGCATGTAGAGCAGGGGAATCGGGCCTCATTTCGCAGCGTGGGGGAAGTCTCATGGTTCTTCTCGAGTTGCGGTCGGAACCTTGGGTAGAGTCTAGAGTTACAATGGGAAAGGCCATTCCATACACGTGTTTGTTCAGCGACGTTAAGACACCTGCCTTGGTGCGAGGGACACCTCGTGATTCTCCTCGAGTCTTGACATGGCAATTGGGACGCGTCTCCACGTGAGGCGGGAGACCCAGTGTCCCTTTCCACGTGCCACATGGATCCTGGGACTCCTATCCATTTTCAAGAGGAGTCAGGCATCGTCTCCTTTGGAAGCCGTGATCTCCGCGGACCTCTCGAGTTTTCAAAGGATGTGAGGCCTCCGGTCGCGATGAGGCGGAGAACTAGGTCTATGTCTGTGGTCTCCACAGGGGATTCAGACATCCCTTCGTCTTGGGAGATGCAAGGCGAACCTGCATTCAATTCACTGCAGGGATATCCGGCCTTCCTTCGAATCAGAGCATGTCGGTGTCCATTCCACTTGAGGCCACAAATTCAGGGTCCCTCTCACATACCTGTAGCTGAGAGAAGCCTCCTCTGGATGCGCTTGTGCAAAGTTGGTATTCGTCTTGAGTCGAAGCCAGGGACTAAGCTCTCATCTCGAGTTGATTTGGGGTCCACCGAGCCCTTTCGTGTTGCTCCAGTGAACTCAGGATCCCTCTAGACTTGAGACAGTGATCTTGGGTTTTCTCTGGAGTGCCATCAAGGAAATCAAGGCTCCTTTCACGTTTGATGTGGAACGCAGAATTGCTCTGCATGCAGTGTGGGGGAATCAGGCCTCATCTTCCGGCGAGGGGAAGTCTCATGGTTTTTCCCGAGTTGCCGCCGGTACCTTGGGTATATTCTCGAGTTATTAAGGGGAGGGCCCTTCCAGACAAGTGTTTGTTCAGTGACCTCAGATCTCCTGCCTAGGTGCGAGGGACACCTCAGGATTCTCCTCGAGTCTTTTCATGGCAATTGGGTCGCGCCTCCACGTGAGGCGGGAGACCCAGTGTCCCTGTACATGTGCCACACGGATCCTGGGACTCCTATCCATTTTCAAGAGGAGTCAGGCATCGTCTCCTTTGGAAGCATTTATCTCCGCGGACCTCTTGAGTTTTCAAAGGATATGAGGCCTCCGGTTGTGATGAAGTGGAGAACTCGGTCTTTCTCTGTGATCTCCACAGGAGATTCAGACATGCCTTCGTCTTGGGAGATGCAAGAGGAGCCTGCATTCAATTCACTGCAGGGATACATGGCCTTCCTTCAAGTCAGAGCATCTCGGTGTCCATTCCACTTGAGGCCACAAACTCAGGGACCCTCTCACATACCTGTAGGTGAGCGAAGCCTCCTCTTGAGGTGCTTGTGGAAAGTTAGTATTCCTCTTGAGTCGAAGCCAGGGACGAAGCTCTCATCTCGAGTTGATTTTTGGCCCATGGAGCCCTTTCGTGTTGCTACAGTGACCTCAGGATCCCTCTAGACTTGAGACAGTGATCTTGGGTATTCTCTGGAGTGCCGACACGGATATCAAGGCTCCTTTCACGTTTGAAGTGGAACACGGAATTGCTCTGCATGCAGTGCAGGGGAATCGGGCCTCATCTGGCGGCGAGGGGAAGTCTCATGGTTTTTCTCGAGTTGTGGCCGGAACCTGGGGTATATTCTCGAGTTACGACGGGGAGGGCCCTTCCAGACACGTGTTTGTTCAGCGACGTCAGGACTCCTGCCTAGGTTCGAGGGACACCTCGGGATTCTCCTCGAGTCTTGGCATGGCCATTGGGATGCGTCTCCCCGTGAGGCGGGAGACCCAGGGTCCCTTTCCACGTGCCACAGGGATCCTGGGACTCCTATCCATTTTCAAGAGGAGTCAGGCATTGTCTCCTTTGGAAGCATTGATCTCCGCGGACCTCTCGAGTTTTCAAAGGACGTGAGGCCTCCGGTCGCGATGAGGCGGAGAACTAGGTCTTTCTCTGTGGGCTCCACAGGGGATTCAGACATCCCTTCCTCGGGGGAGATGCAAGACGAGCCTGCATTCAATTCACTGCCGGGATATCCAGCCTTCCTCTGAGTCAGAGCATCTCGGTGTCCATTCCACTTGAGGCAACAAACTCAGGGTCCCTCTCACATACCTGTAGCTGAGAGAAGCCTCCTCTTGAGGTGCTTGTGGAAAGTGGGAATTCCTCTTGAGTCGAAGCCAGGGACGAAGCTCTCATCTCGAGTTGATTTGTGGTCCACGGAGCCGTTTCGTGTTGCTACAGTGACCTCAGGATCCCTCTAGACTTGAGACAGTGATCTTGGGTGTTCTCTGGAGTGCCATCAAGGAAATCAAGGCTCTTTCATGTTTGATGTGGAACACGGAATTGCTCTGCACGAAGTGCAGGGGAATCGGGCCTCATCTCGCGGCGAGGGGGAAGTCTCATGGTTTTTCTCGAGTTGCGGCCGGAACCTGGGTTATATTCTCGAGTTACGACAGGGAGGCCCCTTCCAGACACGTGTTTTTCCAGCGACGTCAGGACTCCTGCCTAGGTGCGAGGGACACCTCGGGATTCTCCTCGAGTCTTGGCATGGCCATAGGGAAGCATCTCCACGTGAGGTGGGATACCCAGGGTCCCTTTCCACGTGCCACAGGGATCCTGGGACTCCTATCCATTTTCAAGAGGAGTCAGGCATCGTCTCATTTGGAAGCATTGATCTCCGCGGAACTCTCGAGTTTTCAAAGGACGTGAGGCCTCCGGTCGCGATGAGGCGGAGAACTAGGTCTTTCTCTGTGGCCTCCACAGGGGATTCAGACATCCCTTCGTCGGGGGAGATGCAAGACGAGCCTGCATTCAATTCACTGCAGGGATACCCGGCCTTCCTTCGAGTCAGAGCATCTCGGTGTCCATTCCACTTGAGGCCACAAACTCAGGGTCCCTCTTACATACTTGTAGCTGAGAGAAGCCTCCTCTTGAGGTGCTTGTGGAAAGTGGGTATTCCTCTTGAGTCGAAGCCAGGGACGAAGCTGTCATCTCGAGTTGATTTGGGGTCCACGGAGCCCTTTCATGTTGCTACAGTGACCTCAGGATCCCTCTAGACTTGACACAGTGATCTTGGGTGTTCTCTGGAGTGCCATCAAGGAAATCAAGGCTCCTTTCATGTTTGATGTGGAACACGGAATTGCTCTGCACGCAGTGCAGGGGAATCGGGCCTCATCACTCGGCGAGGGGGAAGTCTCATGGTTTTTCTCGAGTTGCGGCCGGAACCTGGGGTATATTCTTGAGTTACGATCTGGAGGGCCCTTCCAGACACGTGTTTGTTCAGCGACGTCACGACTCCAGCCTAGGTGCGAGGGACAGCTCGGGATTCTACTCGAGTCTTGGCATGGCCATTGTGACGCTTCTCCACGAGAGGCGGGAGACCCAGGGTCCCTTTCCACGTGCCACAGGGATCCTGGGACTCCTATAAATTTTCAAGAGGAGTCAAGCATCGTCTCCTTTGGAAGCATTGATCTCCGCGGACCTCTCAAGTTTTCAAAGCATGTGAGGCCTCCGGTCGCGATGAGGCGGAGAACTAGGTCTTTCTCTGTGGTCTCCACAGGGGATTCAGACATCCCTTCGTCTTGGGAGATGCAAGACGAGCCTGCATTCAATTCACTGCCGGGATATCCGGCCTTCCTTTGAGTCAGAGCATAACGGTGTCCATTCCACTTGAGGCCACAAACTCAGGGTCCCTCTCACATACCTGTAGCTGAGGGAAGCCTCCTCTTGAGGTGCTTGTGGAAAGTGGGTATTCCACTTGAGTCGAAGCCAGGGACGAATCTCTCATCTCGAGTTGATTTGGGGTCCACGGAGCCCTTTCGTGTTGCTACAGTGACCCCAGGATCCCTCTAGACTTGAGACAGTGATCTTGGGTGTTGTCTGGAGTGCCATCAAGGAAATCAAGGCTCCTTTCTGGTTTGATGTGGAACACGGAATTGCTCTGCATGCAGTGCAGGGGAATCGGGCCTCATCTCGCGGCGAGGGGGAAGTCTCATGGTTTTTCTCGAGTTGCGGCCGGAACCTGGGTTATATTCTCGAGTTATGACGGGAGGGCCCTTCCAGACACGTGTTTCTTCAGCGACGTCAGGACTCCTGCCTTGGTGTGAGGGACAACTCGGGATTCTCCTCGAGTCTTGGCATGGCCATTGGGATGCGTCTCCACGTGAGGCGGGATACCCAGGGTCCCTTTCCACGTGGACAGGGATCCTGGGACTCCTATCCATTTAAAGAGGAGTCAGGCATCGTCTCCTTTGGAAGCATTGATCTCCGCGGACCTCTCGAGTTTTCAAAGGACGTGAGGCCTCCGGTCGCGATGAGGCGGAGAACTAGGTGTTTCTCTGTTTGTCTCCCCAGAGTATTCAGACATCCCTTCGTCGTGGGAGATGCAAGACGAGCCTGCCTTCAATTCACTGCCGGGATATCCGGCCTTACTTCGAGTCCGAGCATCTCGGTGTCCATTCCACTTGAGGCCACAAACTCAGGGTCCCTCTCACATACCTGTAGCTGAGAGAAGCCTCCTCTTGAGGTGCTTATGGAAAGTGGGTATTCCACTTGAGTCGAAGCCAGGGACGAAGCTCTCATCCCGAATTAATTTGGAGTCCACGGAGCCCTTTCGTGTTGCTACAGTGACCTGAGGATCCCTCTAGACTTGAGACAGTGATCTTGGGTGTTCTCTGGAGTGCCATCAAGGAAATCAGGCTCCTTTCATGTTTGATGTGGAACACGGAATTGCTCTGCATGCAGTGCAGGGGAATAGGGCCTTATCTCTCGGCGAGGGGGAAGTCTCATGGTTTTTCTCTAGTTGCGGCCGGAACCTGTGGTATATTCTCGAGTTACGACGGGGAGGGCCCTTCCAGAAACGTGTTTGTTCAACGACGTCAGGACTCCTGCCTAGTTGCGAGGGACACCTCGGGATTCTCCTCGAGTCTTGGCATGGCAATTGGGACGCGTCTCCACGTGAGGCGGGAGACCCAGGGTCCCTTCCCACGTGCCACAGAGATCCTGGGACTCCTATCCATTTTCAAGAGGAGTCAGGAATCGTCTCCTTTGGAAGCATTGATCTCCCCAACCTCTCGAGTTTTCAAAGGATGTGAGGTCTCCGGTCGCGATGAGGCAGAGGACTAGGTCTTTCTCTGTGGTCTCCACAGGGGATTCAGACATCCCTTCGTCTTGGGAGACGCAAGACGAGCCTGCATTCAATTCACTGCAGGGATATCTGGTCTTACTTCGAGTCAGAGCATCTCGGTGTCCATTCCACTTGAGGCCACAAACTCAGGGTCCCTCTCACATACCTGTAGCTGAGAGAAGCCTCCTCTTGAGGTGCTTGTGGAAAGTTGGTATTCCTCTTGAGGCGAAGCCAGGGACTAAGCTCTCATCTCGAGTTGATTTGGGGTCCACGGAGCCCTTTCGTGTTGCTCCAGTGACCTCAGGATCCCTCTAGACTTGAGACAGTGATCTTGGGTTTTCTCTGGAGTGCCATCAAGGAAATCAAGGCTCCTTTCACGTTTGATGTGGAACACGGAATTGCTCTGCACGCAGTGCAGGGGAATCGGGCCTCATCTCGCGGCGAATTGGAAGTCTCATGGTTTTTCTCGAGTTGCGGCCGGAACCTGGGGTATATTCTCGAGTTACGACGGAGTGGGCCCTTCCAGACACGTGTTTGTTCAGCGACGTCAGGACTCCTGCCTAGGTGCGAGGGACACCTCGGGATTCTCCTCGAGTCTTGGCATGGCAATTGGGACGCGTCTCCACGTGAGGCGGGAGACCAAGGGCCCCTTTCCACGTGCCACAGGGATCCTGGGACTCCTATCCATTTTCAAGAGGAGTCAGGCATCATCTCCTTTGGAAGCATTGATCTCCGTGGACCTCGCGAGTTTTCAAAGGATGTGAGGCCTCCGTTCGCGTTGAGGCGTAGGACTAGGTCTTTCTCTGTGATTTCAACAGGGGATTCAGACAACCCTTCGTCTTGGGAGATGCAAGACGAGCCTGCATTCAATTCACTGCAGGGATATCCGGCCTTACTTCGAGTCAGAGCATCTCGGTGTCCATTTCACTGGAGGCCACAAACTCAGGGTCCCTCTCACATACCTGTAGCTGAGAGAAGCCTCCTCTTGAGGTGCTTGTGGAAATTTGATATTCCTCTTGAGTCGAAGCCAGGGACTAAGCTCTCATCTCGAGTTGATTTGGGGTCCACGGAGACCTTTCGTGTTGCTCCAGTGACCTCAGGATCCCTCTAGACTTGAGACAGTGATCTTGGGTTTTCTCTGGAGTGCCATCACGGAAATCAAGGCTCCTTTCACGTTTGATGTGGAACACGGAATTGCTCTGCACGCAGTGCAGGGGAATCGGGCCTCATCCAGCGGCGAGGGGGAAGTCTCATGGTTTTTCTCGAGTTGCGGCCGGAACCTGGGGTATATTCTCGAGTTATGACGGGGAGGGCCCTTCCAGACATGTGTTTGTTCAGCGACGTCAGTACTCCTGCCTAGGTGCGAGGGACACCTCGGGATTCTCCTCGAGTCTTGGCATGGCAATTGGGACGCGTCTCCACGTGAGGCGGGAGACCCAGGGTCCCTTTCCACGTGCCACAGGGATCCTGGGACTGCTATCCATTTTCAAGAGGAGTCAGGCATCGTCTCCTTTGGAAGCATTGATCTCCGCAGACCTCTCGAGTTTTCAAAGGATGTGAGGCCTCCGGTCGCGATGAGCCGGAGGACTAGGACTTTCTCTGTGGTCTCCACAGGGGATTCAGACATCCCTTCGTCTTGGGAGATGCAAGACGAGCCTGCATTCAATTCACTGCAGGGATATCCGGCCTTAATTCGAGTCAGAGCATCTCGGTGTCCCTTCCACTTGAGGCCATAAACTCAGGGTCCTTCTCACATACCTGTAGCTGAGAGAAGCCTACACTTGAGGTGCTTGTGGAAAGTTGGTATTCCTCTTGAGTCGAAGCCAAGGAAAAGCTCTCATCTCGAGTTGATTTGGGGTCCACGGAGCCCTTTCGTGTTGCTCTAGTGACCTCAGGATCCCTCTAGACTTGAGACAGTGATCTTGGGTTTTCTCTGGAGTGCCATCAAGGAAATCAAGGCTCCTTTCACGTTTGATGTGGAACACAGAATTGCTCTGCACGCAGTGCAGGAGAATCGGGCCTCATCTCTCGGCGAGGAGGAAGTCTCATAGTTTTATTCGAGTTGCGGCCGGAACCTGGGGTATATTCTCGTGTTACGACGGGGAGGGCCCTTCCAGACACGTGTTTGTTCAGCGACGTCAGGACTCCTGCCTAGGTGCGAGGGACACCTCGGGATTCTCCTCGAGTCTTGGCATGGCAATTGGGATGCGTCTCCACGTGAGGCGGGACACCCAGTGTCCCTTTCCACGTGCCACAGGGATCCTGGGACTCCTATCCATTTTCAGGATGAGTCAGGCATCGTCTCCTTTGGAAGCACTGATCTCTGCAGACCTCTCGAGTTTTCAAAGGATGTGAGGCCTCCGGTTGCGATGAAGTGGCGGACTAGTTCTTTCTCTGTCGTCTCCACAGGGGATTCAGACATCCCTTCGTCTTGGGAGATGCAAGACGAGCCTGCATTCAATTCACTGCAGGGATATCCGGCTTTACTTCGAGTCAGAGCATCTCGGTGTCCATTCCACTTGAGGCCACAAACTCAGGGTCCCTCTCATATACATGCAGCTGAGAGAAGCCTCCTCTTGAGGTGCTTGTGGAAATTTGGTATTCCTCTTGAGTCGAAGCCAGGGACTAAGCTCTCATCTCGAGTTGATTTGGGGTCCACGGAGCCCTTTCGTGTTGCTCCAGTGACCTCAGGATCCCTCTAGACTTGAGACAGTGATCTTGGGTTTTTTCTGGAGTGCCATCAAGGAAATCAAGGCCCCTTTCACGTTTGATGTGGAACACGGAATTGCTCTGCACGCAGTGCAGGGGAATCGGGCCTCATCTCGCGGCGAGGGAGAAGTCTCATGGTTTTTCTCGAGTTGCGGCCGGAACCTGGGGTATATTCTCGTGTTACGACGGGGAGGGCCCTTCCAGACACGTGTTTGTTCAGCGACGTCAGGACTCCTGCCTAGGTGCGAGGGACACCTCGGGATTCTCCTCGAGTCTTGGCATGGCAATTGGGACGCGTCTCCACGTGAGGCGGGAGACCCAGGGTCCCTTTCCACGTGCCACAGGGATCCTGGGACTCCTATCCACTTTCAAGAGGAGTCAGGCATCGTCTCCTTTGGAAGCATTGATCTCCGCGGACCTCTCGAGTTTTCAAAGGATGTGAGGCCTCCGTTCGCGTTGAGGCGTAGGACTAGGTCTTTCTCTGTGGTCTCCACAGGGGATTCAGACAACCCTTCGTCTTGGGAGATGCAAGACGAGCCTGCATTCAATTCACTGCAGGGATATCCGGCCTTACTTCGAGTCAGAGCATCTCGGTGTCCATTCCACTTGAAGCCACAAACTCAGGGTCCCTCTCACATACCTGTAGCTGAGAGAAGCCTCCTCTTGAGGTGCTTGTGGAAAGTTGGTATTCCCCTTGAGTCGAAGCCAGGGACTAAGCTCTCATCTCGAGTTGATTTGGGGTCCACGGATCCCTTTCGTGTTGCTCCAGTGACCTCAGGATCCCTCTAGACTTGAGCCAGTGATCTTGGGTTTTCTCTGTAGTGCCATCAAGGAAATCAAAGCTCCTTTCACGATTAATGTGGAACACGGAATTGCTCTGCACGCAGTGCAGGGGATTCGGGCCTCATCTCTCGGCGAGGGGGAAGTCTCATGGTTTTTCTCGAGTTGCTGACGGAACCTGGGGTATATCCTCGAGTTACGACGGGGAGGGCCCTTCCAGACACGTGTTTGTTCAACGACGTCAGGACTCCTGCCTAAGTGCGAGGGACACCTCGGGATTCTCCTCGAGTCTTGGCATGGCAATTGGGACGCGTCTCCACGTGAGGCGGGAGACCCAGGGTCCCTTCCCTCGTGCCACAGAGATCCTGGGACTCCTATCCATTTTCAAGAGGAGTCAGGCATCGTCTCCTTGGGAAGCATTGATCTCCCCAACCTCTCGAGTTTTCAAAGGATGTGAGGTCTCCGGTCGCGATGAGGCGGAGGACTAGGTCTTTCTCTGTGGTCTCCACAGGGGATTCAGACATCCCTTCGTCTTGGGAGACGCAAGAAGAGCCTGCATTCAATTCACTTTAGGGATATCTGGTCTTACTTCGAGTCAGAGCATCTCGGTGTCCATTCCACTTGAGGCCACAAACTCAGGAGCCCTCTCACATACCTGTAGTTGAGAGAAGCCTCCTCTTGAGGTGCTTGTGGAAAGTTGGTATTCCTCTTGAGTCGAAGCCAGGGACTAAGCTCTCATCTCGAGTTGATTTGGGGTCCAGGGAGCCCTTTCGTGTTGCTCCAGTGACCTCAGGATCCTTCTAGACTTGAGACAGTGATCTTGGGTTTTCTCTGGAGTGCCATCAAGGAAATCAAGGCTCCTTTCACGTTTGATGTGGAACACGGAATTGCTCTGCACGCAGTGCAGGGGAATCGGGCCTCATCCAGCGGCGAGGGGGAAGTCTCATGGTTTTTCTCGAGTTGCGGCCGGAACCTGGGGTATATTCTCGAGTTACGACGGGGAGGGCCCTTCCAGACATGTGTTTGTTCAGCGACGTCAGGACTTCTGCCTAGGTGCGAGGGACACCTCGGGATTCTCCTCGAGTATTGGCATGGCCTTTGGGACGCGTCTCCACGTGAGGCGGAAACCCAGGGTCCCTTTCCACGTGCCACAGGGATCCTGAGACTCCTATCCACTTTCAAGAGGAGTCAGGCATCGACTCCTTTGGAAGCATTGATCTCCGTGGACCTCTCGAGTTTTCGAAGGGTGTGAGGCCTCCGGTCGCGATGAGGCGGAGAATTAGGTCTTTCTCTGTGGTCTCCACAGGGGATTCAGATATCCCTTCCTCTTGGGAGATGCAAGACGAGCCTGCATTCAATTCACTGCAGGGGTATCCTGCCTTACTTCGAGTCAAAGCATCTCGGTGTCCATTCCACTTGAGGCCACAAACTCAGGGTCCCTCTCACATACTTGTAGCTGAGAGAAGCCTCCTCTTGAGGGGCTTGTGGAAAGTTCGTATTCCTCTTGAGTCGAAGCCAGGGACGAAGCTCTCATCTCAAGTTGATTTGGGGTCCACGGAGCCCTTTCCTTTTGCTCCAGTGACCTCATGATCCCTCTAGACTTGAGACAGTGATCTTGGGTTTTCTCTGGAGTGCCATCAAGGAAATCAAGGCTCCTTTCACGTTTGATGTGGAACACGGAATTGCTCTGCACGCAGTGCAGGGGATTCGGGCCTCATCTCTCGGCGAGGGGGAAGTCTCATGGTTTTTCTCTAGTTGCGGCCGGAACCTGTGGTATATTCTCGAGTTACGACGGGGAGGGCCCTTCCAGAAACGTGTTTGTTCAACGACGTCAGGACTCCTGCCTAGTTGCGAGGGACACCTCGGGATTCTCCTCGAGTCTTGGCATGGCAATTGGGACGCGTCTCCACGTGAGGCGGGAGACCCAGGGTCCCTTCCCACGTGCCACAGAGATCCTGGGACTCCTATCCATTTTCAAGAGGAGTCAGGAATCGTCTCCTTTGGAAGCATTGATCTCCCCAACCTCTCGAGTTTTCAAAGGATGTGAGGTCTCCGGTCGCGATGAGGCAGAGGACTAGGTCTTTCTCTGTGGTCTCCACAGGGGATTCAGACATCCCTTCGTCTTGGGAGACGCAAGACGAGCCTGCATTCAATTCACTGCAGGGATATCTGGTCTTACTTCGAGTCAGAGCATCTCGGTGTCCATTCCACTTGAGGCCACAAACTCAGGGTCCCTCTCACATACCTGTAGCTGAGAGAAGCCTCCTCTTGAGGTGCTTGTGGAAAGTTGGTATTCCTCTTGAGGCGAAGCCAGGGACTAAGCTCTCATCTCGAGTTGATTTGGGGTCCACGGAGCCCTTTCGTGTTGCTCCAGTGACCTCAGGATCCCTCTAGACTTGAGACAGTGATCTTGGGTTTTCTCTGGAGTGCCATCAAGGAAATCAAGGCTCCTTTCACGTTTGATGTGGAACACGGAATTGCTCTGCCTGCAGTGCAGGGGAATCGGGCCTCATCTCGCGGCGAGGGGGAAGTCTCATGGTTTTTCTCGAGTTGCGGCCAGAACCTGGGGTATATTCTGGAGTTACGACGGAGTGGGCCCTTCCAGACACGTGTTTGTTCAGCGACGTCAGGACTCCTGCCTAGGTGCGAGGGACACCTCGGGATTCTCCTCGAGTCTTGGCATGGCAATTGGGAAGCGTCTCCACGTGAGGCGGGAGACCAAGGGCCCCTTTCCACGTGCCACAGGGATCCTGGGACTCCTATCCATTTTCAAGAGGAGTCAGGCATCATCTCCTTTGGAAGCATTGATCTCCGTGGACCTCGCGAGTTTTCAAAGGATGTGAGGCCTCCGTTCGCGTTGAGGCGTAGGACTAGGTCTTTCTCTGTGGTTTCAACAGGGGATTCAGACAACCCTTCGTCTTGGGAGATGCAAGACGAGCCTGCATTCAATTCACTGCAGGGATATCCGGCCTTACTTCGAGTCAGAGCATCTCGGTGTCCATTTCACTGGAGGCCACAAACTCAGGGTCCCTCTCACATACCTGTAGCTGAGAGAAGCCTCCTCTTGAGGTGCTTGTGGAAATTTGATATTCCTCTTGAGTCGAAGCCAGGGACTAAGCTCTCATCTCGAGTTGATTTGGGGTCCACGGAGACCTTTCGTGTTGCTCCAGTGACCTCAGGATCCCTCTAGACTTGAGACAGTGATCTTGGGTTTTCTCTGGAGTGCCATCACGGAAATCAAGGCTCCTTTCACGTTTGATGTGGAACACGGAATTGCTCTGCACGCAGTGCAGGGGAATCGGGCCTCATCCAGCGGCGAGGAGGAAGTCTCATGGTTTTTCTTGAGTTGCGGCCGGAACCTGGGGTATATTCTCGAGTTACGACGGGGAGGGCCCTTCCAGACATGTGTTTGTTCAGCGACGTCAGTACTCCTGCCTAGGTGCGAGGGACACCTCGGGATTCTCCTCGAGTCTTGGCATGGCAATTGGGACGCGTCTCCACGTGAGGCGGGAGACCCAGGGTCCCTTTCCACGTGCCACAGGGATCCTGGGACTGCTATCCATTTTCAAGAGGAGTCAGGCATCGTCTCCTTTGGAAGCATTGATCTCCGCAGACCTCTCGAGTTTTCAAAGGATGTGAGGCCTCCGGTCGCGATGAGCCGGAGGACTAGGACTTTCTCTGTGGTCTCCACAGGGGATTCAGACATCCCTTCGTCTTGGGAGATGCAAGACGAGCCTGCATTCAATTCACTGCAGGGATATCCGGCCTTAATTCGAGTCAGAGCATCTCGGTGTCCCTTCCACTTGAGGCCATAAACTCAGGGTCCTTCTCACATACCTGTAGCTGAGAGAAGCCTACACTTGAGGTGCTTGTGGAAAGTTGGTATTCCTCTTGAGTCGAAGCCAAGGAAAAGCTCTCATCTCGAGTTGATTTGGGGTCCACGGAGCCCTTTCGTGTTGCTCTAGTGACCTCAGGATCCCTCTAGACTTGAGACAGTGATCTTGGGTTTTCTCTGGAGTGCCATCAAGGAAATCAAGGCTCCTTTCACGTTTGATGTGGAACACAGAATTGCTCTGCACGCAGTGCAGGAGAATCGGGCCTCATCTCTCGGCGAGGAGGAAGTCTCATAGTTTTATTCGAGTTGCGGCCGGAACCTGGGGTATATTCTCGTGTTACGACGGGGAGGGCCCTTCCAGACACGTGTTTGTTCAGCGACGTCAGGACTCCTGCCTAGGTGCGAGGGACACCTCGGGATTCTCCTCGAGTCTTGGCATGGCAATTGGGATGCGTCTCCACGTGAGGCGGGACACCCAGTGTCCCTTTCCACGTGCCACAGGGATCCTGGGACTCCTATCCATTTTCAGGATGAGTCAGGCATCGTCTCCTTTGGAAGCACTGATCTCTGCAGACCTCTCGAGTTTTCAAAGGATGTGAGGCCTCCGGTTGCGATGAAGTGGCGGACTAGTTCTTTCTCTGTCGTCTCCACAGGGGATTCAGACATCCCTTCGTCTTGGGAGATGCAAGACGAGCCTGCATTCAATTCACTGCAGGGATATCCGGCTTTACTTCGAGTCAGAGCATCTCGGTGTCCATTCCACTTGAGGCCACAAACTCAGGGTCCCTCTCATATACATGCAGCTGAGAGAAGCCTCCTCTTGAGGTGCTTGTGGAAATTTGGTATTCCTCTTGAGTCGAAGCCAGGGACTAAGCTCTCATCTCGAGTTGATTTGGGGTCCACGGAGCCCTTTCGTGTTGCTCCAGTGACCTCAGGATCCCTCTAGACTTGAGACAGTGATCTTGGGTTTTTTCTGGAGTGCCATCAAGGAAATCAAGGCCCCTTTCACGTTTGATGTGGAACACGGAATTGCTCTGCACGCAGTGCAGGGGAATCGGGCCTCATCTCGCGGCGAGGGAGAAGTCTCATGGTTTTTCTCGAGTTGCGGCCGGAACCTGGGGTATATTCTCGTGTTACGACGGGGAGGGCCCTTCCAGACACGTGTTTGTTCAGCGACGTCAGGACTCCTGCCTAGGTGCGAGGGACACCTCGGGATTCTCCTCGAGTCTTGGCATGGCAATTGGGACGCGTCTCCACGTGAGGCGGGAGACCCAGGGTCCCTTTACACGTGCCACAGGGATCCTGGGACTCCTATCCACTTTCAAGAGGAGTCAGGCATCGTCTCCTTTGGAAGCATTGATCTCCGCGGACCTCTCGAGTTTTCAAAGGATGTGAGGCCTCCGTTCGCGTTGAGGCGTAGGACTAGGTCTTTCTCTGTGGTCTCCCCAGGGGATTCAGACAACCCTTCGTCTTGGGAGATGCAAGACGAGGCTGCAATCAATTCACTGCAGGGATATCCGGCCTTACTTCGAGTCAGAGCATCTCGGTGTCCATTCCACTTGAAGCCACAAACTCAGGGTCCCTCTCACATACCTGTAGCTGAGAGAAGCCTCCTCTTGAGGTGCTTGTGGAAAGTTGGTATTCCCCTTGAGTCGAAGCCAGGGACTAAGCTCTCATCTCGAGTTGATTTGGGGTCCACGGATCCCTTTCGTGTTGCTCCAGTGACCTCAGGATCCCTCTAGACTTGAGACAGTGATCTTGGGTTTTCTCTGGAGTGCCATCAAGGAAATCAAGGCTCCTTTCACGTTGATGTGGAACACGGAATTGCTCTGCACACAGTGCAGGGGAATCGGGCCTCATCTAGCCGCGAGGGGTAGGTCTCATGGAATTTCTCGAGTTGCGGCCGGAACCTGGGGTATATTCTCGAGTTACTATGGGGAGGGCCCTTCCAGACACGTGTGTGTTCAGCGAAGTCAGGACACCTGCCTAGGTGCGAGGGACACCTCGGGATTCTCCTCGAGTCTTGGCATGGCAATTGGGACGCGTCTCCACCTGAGGCGGGAGACCCAGGGTCCCTTTCCACGTGCCACAGGGATCCTGGGACTCCTATCCATTTTCAAGAGGAGTCAGGCATCGTCTCCTTTGGAAGCATTGGTCTCCGTGGACCTCTCGAGTTTTCAAAGGATGTGAGGCCTCCGGTCGCGATGAGGCGGAGAACTAAGTCTTTGTCTGTGGTCTCCACAGGGGATTCAGATATCCCTTCGTCTTGGGAGATGCAAGACGAGCCTGCATTCAATTCTCTGCATGGATATCTGCCCTTACTTCGAGTCAGAGCATCTCGGTGTCCATTCCACTTGAGGCCACAAACTCAAGGTCCCTCTCACATACCTGTAACTGAGAGAGGCCTCCTCTTGAGGTGCTTGTGGAAAGTTGGTATTCCTCTTGAGTCGAAGCCATGGACGAAGCTCTCCTCTCGAGTTGATTTGTGGTCCACGGAGCTCTTTCTTGTTGCTACAGTGACCTCAGGATCCCTCTAGACTTGAGACAGTGATCTTGGCTTTTCTTTGGAGTGCCATCAAGGAAATCAAGAATCTTTTCACGTTTGATGTGGAACACGGAATTGGTCTGCACGCAGTGCAGGGGAATCGGGCCTCATCTCAAGGCGAGGGGGAAGTCTCATGATGTTTCTCGAGTTGCGGCCGGAACCTGGGGTATATTCTCGAGTTACGACGGGGAGGGCCTTTCCAGACACGTGTTTGTTCTGCGACGTCAGGATTCCTGCCTAGGTGCGAGGGACACCTCGGCATTCTCCTCGAGTCTTGGCATGGCAATTAGGACAAGTCTCCACGTGAGGCGGGAGACCCAGGGTCCCGTTCCACGTGCCACAGGGATTCTTGGACTCCTATCCATTTTCAAGAGGAGTCAGGCATCGTATCCTTTACAAGCATTGATCTCCGCGGACCTCTCGAGTTTTCAAAGGATGTGACGCCTCCGGTCGTGATGAGGCGGAGAACTAGGTCTTTCTCTGTGGTCTCCACAGTGGATTCAGACATCCCTTCGTCTTGCGAGATGCAAGACGAGCCTGCATTCAATTCACTGCAGGGATGTCCGGCCTTACTTCGAGTCAGAGCATCTCGGTGTCCATTCTACTTGAGGCCACAAACACAGGTTCCCTCTCACATACCTTTAGCTGAGAGAAGCCTCCTCTTGAGGTGCTCGTGGAAAGTTGGTATTCCTCTTGAGTCGAAGCCAGGGACGAAGCTCTCATCTCGAGTTGATTTGGAGTCCACGGACCCCTTTCGTGTTGCTACAGTGACCTCAGGATCCCTCTCGACTTGAGACAGTGATCTTGGGGTTTCTCTGGAGTGCCATCAAGTAAATCAAGGCTCCTTTCACGTTTGATTTGGAACACGGAATTGCTCTGCACGCAGTGGAGGGGAATCGGGCCTCATCTTGCGGCGACTGGGAAGGCTCATGGTTTTTCTCGAGTTGCAGTCAGAACCTGGGGTATATTCTCGAGTTACGATGGGGAGGGCCCTTCCAGACACGTGTTTGTTCAGCGACGTCAGGACTCCTGCCTAGGTGCGAGGGACACCTCGGGATTCTCCTTGAGCCTTGGCCTGGCAATTGGGACGCGTCTCCAGTGAGGCGCAAGACCCAGGGTCCCTTTCCACGTGCCACAGTGATTCTGGGACTCCTATCCATTTTCAAGAGGAGTCAGGCATCGTCTCCTTAGGAAGCATTGATCTCCGCGGACCTCTCGAGTTTTCAAAGTATGTGAGGCCTATGGTCGCGATGAGGCGGAGATCTAGGTCTTTGTCTGTGTTGTCCACAGGGGATTCAGACATCCCTTCGTCTTGGGAGATGCAAGACGAGCCTGCATTCAATTCACTGCAGGGATATCCGGCCTTTCTTCGAGTCAGAGCATCTCGGTGTCCATTCCACTTGAGGCCACAAACTCAGGGTCCCTCTCACATACCTGTAGCTGAGAGCAGCCTCCTCTTGAGGTGCTTGTGGAAAGTTGGTATTCCTCTTGAGTCGAAGCCAGGGACGAAGCTCTCATCTCGAGTTGATTTGGGGTTCACGGAGCCCTTTCGAGTTGCTACAGTGACCTCAGGATCCCTCTAGACTTGAGACAGTGATCTTGGGGTTTCTCTGGAGTGCCATCAAGGAAATCAAGGATCCTTTCACGTTTGATGTGGAACAAGGAATTGCTCTGCACGCAGTGCAGGTGAATCGGGCCTCATCTTGCGGCGAGGGGGAAGGCTCATGGTTTTTCTCGAGTTGCAGCCCGAACCTGGGGTATATTCTCGAGTTACGATGGGGAGGGCCCTTCCAGACACGTGTTTGTTCAGCGACGTCAGGACTCCTGCCTAGGTGCGAGGGACACCTCGGGATTCTCCGTGAGCCTTGGCATGGCAATTGGGACGCGTCTCTAGTGAGGCGGAAGACCCAGGGTCCCTTTCCACGTGCCACAGGGATTCTGGGACTCCTATCCATTTTCAAGAGGAGTCAGGCATCGTCTCCTTAGGAAGCATTGATCTCCGCGGACCTCTCGAGTTTTCAAAGGATGTGATGCCTCCGGTCGCGATGAGGCGGAGAATTAGGTCTTTCTCTGTGGTCTCCACAGGGGATTCAGATATCCCTTCCTCTTGGGAGATGCAAGACGAGCCTGCATTCAATTCACTGCAGGGATATCCTGCCTTACTTCGAGTCAAAGCATCTCGGTGTCCATTCCACTTGAGGCCACAAACTCAGGGTCCCTCTCACATACTTGTAGCTGAGAGAAGCCTCCTCTTGAGGGGCTTGTGGAAAGTTCGTATTCCTCTTGAGTCGAAGCCAGGGACGAAGCTCTCATCTCAAGTTGATTTGGGGTCCACGGAGCCCTTTCCTTTTGCTCCAGTGACCTCATGATCCCTCTAGACTTGAGACAGTGATCTTGGGTTTTCTCTGGAGTGCCATCAAGGAAATCAAGGCTCCTTTCACGTTTGATGTGGAACACGGAATTGCTCTGCACGGAGTGCAGGTGAATCGGGCCTTATCTCGCGGCGAATGGGAAGTCTCATGGTTTTTCTCGAGTTGCGGCCGGAACCTGGGTTATATTCTCGTGTTACCACGGGGAGGGCCCTTCCAGACACGTGTTTGTTCAGCGACGTCAGGACTTCTGCCTAGGTGCGAGGGACACCTCGGGATTCTCCTCGAGTCTTGGCATGGCAATTGGGACGCGTCTCCACGTGAGGCGGGAGACCCAGGGTCCCTTTCCACGTGCCACAGGGATCCTGGGACTCCTATCCACTTTCAAGAGGAGTCAGGCATCGTCTCCTTTGGAAGCATTTATCTCCTCGGAACTCTCGAGTTTTCAAAGGATGTGAGGCCTCCGTTCGCGTTGAGGCGGAGGACTAGGTCTTTCTCTGTGGTCTCCACAGGGGATTCAGACATCCCTTCGTCTTGGGAGATGCAAGACGAGCCTGCATTCAATTCACTGCAGGGATATCCGGCCTTACTTCGAGTCAGAGCATCTCGGTGTCCATTCCACTTGAGGCCACAAACTCAGGGTACCTCTCACATACCTGTAGCTGAGAGAAGCCTCCTCTTGAGGTGCTTGTGGAAAGTTGGTATTCCCCTTGAGTCGAAGCCAGGGACTAAGCTCTCATCTCGAGTTGATTTGGGGTCCACGGATCCCTTTCGTGTTGCTCCAGTGACCTCAGGATCCCTCTAGACTTGAGCCAGTGATCTTGGGTTTTCTCTGGAGTGCCATCAAGGAAATCAAGGCTCCTTTCACGTTTGATGTGGAACACGGAATTGCTCTGCACGCAGTGCAGGGGATTCGGGCCTCATCTCTCGGCGAGGGGGAACTCTCATGGTTTTTCTCGAGTTGCGGCCGGAACCTGGGGTATATTCTCGAGTTAAGACGGGGAGGGCCCTTCCAGACACGTGTTTGTTCAACGACGTCAGGACTCCTGCCTAGGTGCGAGGGACACCTCGGGATTCTCCTCGAGTCTTGGCATGGCAATTGGGAGGCGTCTCCACGTGAGGCGGGAGACCCAGGGTCCCTTTCCACGTGCCACAGGGATCCTGGGACTCCTATCCATTTTCAAGAGGAGTCAGGCATCGCCTCCTTTGGAAGCATTGATCTCCGCGGACCTCTCGAGTTTTCGAAGGAGGTGAGGCCTCCGGTCGCGATGAAGCGGAGGACTAGGTCTTTCTCTGTGGTCTCCACAGGGGATTCAGACATCCCTTCGTCTTGGGAGATGCAAGCCGAACCTGAATTCAGTTCACTGCAGGGATATCCAGCCTTAGTTCGAGTCAGAGCATCTCGGTGTCCATTCCACTTGAGGCCACAAACTCTGGGGCCCTCTCACATACCTGTAGCTGAGAGAAGCCTCCTCTTGAGGTGCTTGTGGAAATTTGGTGTTACTCTTAAGTCGAAGCCAAGGACTAAGCTCTCATCTCGAGTTGACTTGGGGTCCACGGAGCCATTTCGTGTTGCTCCAGTGACCTCAGGATCCCTCTAGACTTGAGACAGTGATCTTGGGTTTTCTCTGGAGTGCCATCAAGGAAATAAAGGCTCCTTTCACGTTTGATGTGAAACACGGAATTGCTCTGCACGCAGTGCAGGGGAATCGGGACTCATCTCTCGGCGAGGGGGAAGTTTCATGGTTTTTCTCGAGTTGCGGCCGGAACCTGTGGTATATTCTCGAGTTACGACGGGGAGGGCCCTTCCAGACACGTGTTTGTTCAGCGACGTCAGGACTCCTGCCTAGGTGCGAGGGACACCTCGGGATTCTCCTCGAGTCTTGACATGGCAATTGGGACGCGTCTCCACGTGAGGCGGGAGACCCAGGGTCCCTTCCCACGTGCCACAGAGATCCTGGAACTCCTATCCATTTTCAAGAGGAGTCAGGCATCGTCTCCTTTGGAAGCATTGATCTCCCCAACCTCTCGAGTTTTCAAAGGATGTGAGGTCTCCGTTCGCGTTGAGGCGGAGGACTAGGTCTTTCTCTGTGGTCTCCACAGGGGATTCAGACATCCCTTCGTCTTGGGAGATGCAAGAGGAGCCTGCATTCAATTCACTGCAGGGATATCTGGTCTTACTTCGAGTCAGAGCATCTCGGTGTCCATTCCACTTGAGGCCACAAACTCAGGGGCCCTCTCACATACCTGTAGCTGAGAGAAGCCTCCTCTTGAGGTGCTTGTGGAAAGTTGGTATTCCTCTTGAGGCGAAGCCAGGGACTAAGGTCTCATCTCGAGTTGATTTGGGGTCCAGGGAGCCCTTTCGTGTTGCTCCAGTGACCTCAGGATCCCTCTAGACTTGAGACAGTGATCTTGGGTTTTCTCTGGAGTGCCATCAAGGAAATCAAGGCTCCTTTCACGTTTGATGTGGAACACGGAATTGCTCTGCACGCAGTGCAGGGGAATCGGGCCTCATCTCGCGGTGAGGGGGAAGTCTCATGGTTTTGCTCGAGTTGCGGCCGGAACCTGGGGTATATTCTCGAGTTACGACGGGGAGGGCCCTTCCAGACACGTGTTTGTTCAGCGACATCAGGACTCCTGCCTAGGTGCGAGGGACACCTTGGGATTCTCCTCGAGTCTTGGCATGGGAATTGGGACGCGTCTCCACGTGAGTCGGGAGACCAAGGGCCCCTTTCCACGTGCCACAGGGATCCTGGGACTCCTATCCATTTTCAAGATGAGTCAGGCATCGTCTCCTTTGGAAGCATTGATCTCCGCGGACCTCTCGAGTTTTCAAAGTATGTGAGGCCTATGGTCGCTATGAGGCGGAGATCTAGGTCTTTGTCTGTGGTCTCCACAGGGGATTCAGACATCCCTTCGTCTTGGGAGATCCACGACGAGCCTGCATTCAATTCACTGCAGGGATATCCGGCCTTACATTGAGTCAGAGCATCTCAGTGTCCATTCCACTTGAGGCCACAAACTCAGGGTCCCTCTCACATACCTGTAGCTGAGAGAAACCTCCTCTTGAGGAGCTTTTGGAAAGTTGGTATTCCTCTTGAGTCGAAGCCAGGGACTAAGCTCTCATCTCGAGTTGATTTGGGGTCCACGGAGCTCTTTCGTGTTGCTACAGTGACCTCAGGATCCCTCTAGACTTGAGACAGTGATGTTGGGGTTTCTCTAGAGTGCCATCAAGGAAATCAAGGCTCCTTTCACTTTTGATGTGGAACACAGAATTCCTCTGCACGCAGTACAGGGGAATCGGGCCTCATCTCGCGGCGAGGTGGAAGGCTCATGATTTTTCTGGAGTTGCGGCCGGAACCTGGGGTATATTCTCGAGTTACGACGGGGAGGGCCCTTCCAGACACGTGTTTGTTCAGTGACGTCAGGACTCCTGCCTATGTGCGAGGGACAACTCGGGATTCTCCTCGAGTCTTGGCATGGCAATTGGGACGCGTCTCCACGTGAGGAGGGAGAAGCAGGGTCTTTTTCCACGTGCCACAGGTATCCTGTTACTCCTATCCATTTTCAAGAGGAGTCAGGCATCGTCTCCTTAGGAAGCATTGATCTCCGCGGACCTCTCGAGTTTTCAAAGATGTGATGCCTCCGGTCGCCATGAGAGGGAGAACTAGGTCTTTCACTGTGGTCTCCACAGGGGATTCAGACATCCCTTCGTCTTGGGAGATGCAAGACGAGACTTCATTCAATTCACTGCAGGGATATCCGGCCTAACTTCGAATCAGAGCATCTCGGCGTCCATTCTACTTGAGGCCACAAACTCAGGGTCCCTCGCACATACCTGTAGCTGACAGAAACCGCCTCTTGAGGTGCATGTGGAAAGTTGGTATTCCTCTTGAGTCGAAGCCAGGGACTAAGCTCTCATCTCGACTTGATTTGGGGTCCACGGAGACCTTTCTTGTTGCTACAGTGACCTCAAGATCCCTCTAGACTTGAGACAGTGATCTTGGGTTTTCTCTGGAGTGCCATCAAGGAAATCAAGGCTCCTTTCACGTTTGATGTGGAACACGGAATTGCTGTGCATGCAGTGCAGGTAAATCGGGCCTCATCTCGTGGCGAGGGGGAAGTCTCATGGTTTTTCTTGAGTTGCGGCAGGAACCCGGGGTATATTCTCGAGTTACGACGGGGAGGGCCCCTCCAGACACGTGTTTGTTCAGTGACGTCAGGACTCCTGCCTAGGTGTGAGGGACACCTCGGGATTATCCTCGAGTCTTGGCATGGCAATTGGGACGCGTCTCCATGTGAGGCGGGAGACCCAGGTTCCCGTTCCACGTGCCACAGGGTTTCTTGGACTCCTATCCATTTTCAAGAGGAGTCAGGCATCGTCCTCTTAGGAAGCATTGATCTCCGCGGACCTCTCGAATTTTCAAAGATGTGATGCCTCCGGTCGCCATGAGAGGGAGAACTACGTCTTTCTCTGTGGTATCCACAGGGTATTCAGACATCCCTTCGTCTTGGGAGATGCAAGACGAGCCTGCATTCAATTCACTGCAGGGATATCCAGCCTTACTTCGAGTCAGAGCTTCTCGGTGTCCATTCCACTTGAATCCCCAACTCAGGGCCCTCTCACATAACTTTATCTGAGAGAAGCCTCCTCTTGAGGTGCTTGTGGAAAGTTGCTATTCCTCTAGAGTCGAAGCCAATGAATAAGCTCTCATCACGAGTTGATTTGGGGTCCATGGACCCATTTCATGTTGCTACAGTGACCTCAGGATCCCTCTAGACTTGAGACAGTGATCTCGGGTTTTCTCTGGAGTGCCATCAAGGAAATCAAGGCTCCTTTCACGTTTGATGTGGAACACGGAATTGCTCTGCATGCAGTGAAGGGGAATCGGGCCTCATCTCGCGGCGAGGGGGAAGTCTCATGGTTTTTCTCGAGTTGCGGCCGGAACCTGGGGTATATTCTCGAGTTACGACGGGGAGGTCCGTTCCAGACACGTGTTTGTTCAGCGACGTCAGGACTCCTGCGTCGGTGCGAGGGACACCTCGGGATTCTCCTCGAGTCTTGTCATGGCAATTGGGACGCGTCTCCACGTGAGGCGGGAGATCCAGGGTCCCTTTCCATGTGCCACAGGGATCCTGGGACTCCTATCCATTTTCAAGAGGAGTCAGGCATCGTCTCCTTTGGAAGCATTGATCTCCGCGGACCTCTCGAGTTCTCAAAGGATGTGAGGACTCACGTGGCGATGAGGCGGAGAACAATGTCTTTCTCTATGGTCTCCACAGGGGATTCATACATCCCTTCTTCTTAGGAGATGCAAGACGAGCCTGCATTCAATTCACTGCAGGGATATCCGGCCTTTATTCGAATAAGTGCATCTCGGTGTCCATTACATTTGAGGCCACACACTCAGGGTCCCTCTCACATAAATGTAGCTGAGAGAAACCTCATCTTGAGGTGCTTGTGTAAAGTTGGTATTCCTCTTGAGTCGAAGCCAGGGAGTAAGCTCTCATCTCGAGTTGATTTGGGGTCCACAGAGCTCTTTCGTGTTGCTACAGTAACCTCAGGATCCCTCTAGACTTGAGACAGTGATCTTGGCTTTTCTCTGGAGTGCCATCAAGGAAATCAAGGCTCCTTTCACGTTTGATGTGGAACACGGAATTGCTCTGCACGCAGTGCAGGGGAATCGGGCCTCATCTCGCGGCGAGGGGGAATTCTCATGGTTTTTGTCGAGTTGCGGCCGGAACCTGGGGTATGTTCTCGATTTACGACGGGGAGGGCCCTTCCAGACACGTGTTTGTTCAGCGACGTCAGGACTCCTGCGTCGGTGTGAGGGACACCTCGGGATTCTCCTCGAGTCTTGTCATGGCAATTGGGACGCGTCTCCACGTGAGGCGGGAGACCCAGGGTCCCTTTCCACGTGCCACAGTGATCCTGGGACCCCTATCCATTTTCAAGACGAGTCAGGCATCGTCTCCTTTGGAAGCATTGATCTCCGCACACCTCTCGAGGTTTCAAAGGATGTGAGGCCTCAATTCGGGATGAGGCGGAGAACTAGGTCTTTCTCTGTGGTCTCCACAGTGGATTCAGACATCCCTTCCTCTTGGGAGATGCAAAACGAGCCTGCATTCAATTCACTGCAGGGATATCCGGACTTACTTCGAGTCAGAGCATCACGCTATCCATTCGACTTGAGGCCACCAGCTCAGGGTCCCTCTCACATACCTGAAGGTGACAGAAGCCTCCTCTTGAGGTGCTTGTGGAAAGTTGGTATTCCTCTTGAGTCGAAGGCAGGGACGAAGCTCTCATCTCGAGTTGTTTGCGGCCCACGAAGCCCTTTCGTGTTGCTACAGTGACCTCAGGATCCCTCTAGAATTGAGACAGTGATCTTGGGTTTTCTCTGGAGTGCCATCAAGGTAATCAAGGCTCCTTTCACGTTTGATGTGGAACACGGAATTGCTTTGCTCGCAGTGCAGGGGAATCGGGCCTCATCTTGCCGCGAGGGGGAAGTCTCATGGTTTTTCTCGAGTTGCGGCCGGAACCTGGGTATATTCTGGAGTTACGATGGGGAGGGCCCTTCCAGACACGTGTTTGTTCAGCAACGTCAGGACTCCTGCCTAGGTGCGAGGGACACCTCGGGATTCTCCTCGAGTGTTGGAATGGCAATTGGGACCCGTCTCCACGTGAGGCGGGAGACCCAGGGTCCCTTTCCACGTGCCACAGGGATCCTGGGACTCCTATCCATTTTCAAGAGGAGTCAGGCATCGTCTCCTTTGGAAGCATTGATCTCCGTGGACCTCTCGAGTTTTCAAAGGATGTGAGGCCTCCGGTCGCGATGAGGCGGAGAACTAGGTTTTCTCTGTGGTCTCCACATTGGATTCAGACATCCCTTCGTCTTGGGAGATGCAAGACGAGCCTGCATTCAATTCACAGCAGGGATATCCGGCCTTACTTCGAGTCAGAGCATCACAGTGTCCATTGCACTTGAGGCCACAAACTCAGGGTTTCTCTCACATACCTGTATCTCAGAGAAGCCTCCTCTTGAGGTGCTTGTGGAAAGTTGGTATTCCTCTAGAGTAGAAGCCACGGACGAAGCTCTCATCTCGAGTTGATTTGGGGTCCACGGAGCCCTTTCGTGTTGCTCCAGTGACCTCAGGATCCCTCTAGACTTGAGACAGTGATCTTGGGTTTTCTTTGGAGTGCCATCAAGGAAATCAAGTCTCCTTTAACGTCTGATGTGGAACACGGAATTGCTCTGCACGCAGTGCAGGGGAATCTGGCCTCATCTCACGGTGAGGGGGAAGTCTCATGGTTTTTCTCGAGAAGCGGCTGGAGCCTGGGGAATATTCTCGAGTTACGAGGGGGAGGGCCCTTCCAGACACGTGTTTGTTCAGCGACGTCAGGACTCCTGTCTAGGTGCGAGGGACACCTCGCGATTCTCCTCGAGTCTTGGCATGGCAATTGGGACGCGTCTCCACGTGAGGCAAGAGACCCAGGGTCCCTTTCCACGTGCCACAGGGATCCTGGGATTCCTATCCATTTTCAAGAGGAGTCAGGCATCGTCTCCTTTGGAAGCTTTGTTCTGCGTGGACCTCTCGAGTTTTCAAAGATGTGAGGCATCCGGTCGCGATGAGGCCGAGAACTAGGTCTTTCTCTGTGGTCTCCACAGGGGATTCAGACATCCCTTCGTCTTGGGAGATGCAAGACGAGCCTGCATTCAATTCACTGCAGGGATATCCGGCCTTACTTTGAGTCAGAGCATCTCGGTGTCCATTCCACTTGAGGCCACAAACTCAGGGTCCCTCTCACATACCTGTAGATGAGAGAAGCCTCCTCTTGAGGTGCTTGTGGAAAGTTGGTATTCCTCTTGAGTCGAAGCCAGGGAAAAGCTCTCATCTCGAGTTGATTTGGGGTCCACGGAGCCCTTTCGTGTTGCTCCAGTGACCTCAGGATCCCTCTAGACTTGAGACAGTGATCTTGGGTTTTCTCTGGAGTGCCATCAAGGAAATCAAGGCTCCTTTCACGTTTGATGTGGAACACGGAATTACTCTGCACGCAGTGCAGGGGAATCGGGCCTCATCTCGCGGTGAGGGGGAAGTCTCATGGTTTTTCTCGAGTTGCGGCTTGAACCTGGGGTATATTCTCGAGTTACGACGGGGAGGGCCCTTCCAGACACGTGTTTGTTCAGCGACGTCAGGACTCCTGCCTAGGTGCTAGGGACACCTCGGGATTCTCCTCGAGTCTTGGCATGGCAATTGGGACGCGTCTCCACGTGAGGCGGGAGACCCAGGTTCCCTTTCCACGTGCCACAGGGATCCTGGGACCACTATCCATTTTCAAGAGGAGTCAGGCATCGTCTCCTTTGGAAGCATTGATCTCCACGGACCTCTCGAGTTTTCAAAGGATGTGAGGCCTTCGGTCGCGTTGAGTCGGACGACTAGGTTTTTCTCTGTGGTCTCCACAGGGGAATAAGACATCCCTTTGTCTTGGGAGATGCAAGACGAGCCTGCATTCAATTCACTGCAGGCATATCCGGCCTTACTTCAAGTCAGAGCATCTCGGTGTCCATTCCACTTGAGGCCACAAACTAAGGGTCCCTCTCACATACCTGTAGCTGAGAGAAGCCTCCTCTTGAGGTGCTTGTGGAAAGTTGGTATTCCTCTTGAGTCGAAGCCAGGGACTAAGCTCTCATCTCGAGTTGATTTGGGGTCCACGGAGCCCTTTCGTGTTGCTCCAGTGACCTCAGGATCCCTCTAGACTTGAGACAGTGATCTTGGGTTTTCTCTAGAGTGCCATCAAGGAAATCAAGGATCCTTTCACGTTTGATGTGGAACACGGAATGGCTCTGCACGCAGTGCAGGGGAATCGGGCCTCATCTCGCGGCGAAGGGGAAGTCTCATGGTTTTTCTCGAGTTGCGGCCGGAACCTGGGGTATATTCTCGAGTTAAGACGGGGAGGGCCCTTCCAGACACGTGTTTGTTCAGCGACCTCAGGACTCCTGCCTAGGTGCGAGGGACACCTAGGGATTCTCCTCGAGACTTGGCATGGCAATTGGGACGCGTCTCCACGTGAGGAGGGAGACCCAGGGTCCCTTTCCACGTGCCACAGGGATCCTGTGACTCCTATCCATTTTCAAGAGGAGTCAGGCATCGTCTCCTTTGGAAGCATTGATCTCCACGGACCTCTCGAATTTTCAAAGAATGCGAGGCCTCCGGTCGCGATGAGGCTGAGAATTAGGTCTTTCTCTGTGGTCTCCACAGGGGATTCAGACAACCCTTCGTCTTGGGAGATGCAAGACGAGCTTGCATTCAATTCACTGCAGGGATATCCGGCCTTACTTCGAGTCAGGGCATCTCTGTGTCCATTCCATTTGAGGCCACAAACTCAGGGTCCTTCTCACATACCTGTTGCTGAGAGAAGCCTCCTCTTGAGGTGCTTGTGGAAAGTTGGTATTCCTCTTGAGTCGAAGCCAGGGACTAAGCTCTCATCTCGAGTTGATTTGAGGTCCACGAAGCCCTTTCGTGTTGCTCCAGTGACCTCAGGATCCCTCTAGACTTGAGACAGTGATCTTGGGTTTTCTCTGGAGTGCCATCAAGGAAATCAAGGCTCCTTTCATGTTTGATGTGGAACACGGAATTGCTCTGCAAGCAGTGCAGGGGAATCGGGCCTCATCTCGCTGCGAGCTGGACGTCTCATGGTTTTTCTCGAGTTGCGGCCGGAACCTGGGGTATATTCTCGAGTTACGACGGGGAGGGCCCTTCCAGACACGTGTTTGTTCAGCGACGTCAGGACTCCTGCCAGGTGCGAGGGAAACCTCGGGATTCTCCTCGAGTCTTGGCATGGCAATTGGGACGCGTCTCCACGTGAGGCGGGAGACCCAGGGTCCCTTTCCACGTGCCACAAGGATCCTGGGACTCCTATCCATTTGCAAGAGGAGTCAGGCATCATCTCCTTTGGAAGCATTGATCTCCGCGGACCTCTCGAGTTTTAAAAGGATGTGAGGCCTCCGGTCGCGTTGAGGCAGAGGACTAGGTCTTTCTCTGTGGTCTCCACAGGGGATTCAGACATCCCTTCGTCTTGGGAGATGGAAGCCGAGCCTGCATTCAATTCACTGCAGGGATATCCGGCCTTACTTCTAGTCAGAGAATCTCTCTGTCCATTCCACTTGAGTCCACAAACTCAGGGTCCCTCTCACATACCTGTAGCTGAGAGAAGCCTCCTCTTGAGGTGCTTGTGGAAAGTTGGTATTCCTCTTGAGTCGAAGCCAGGGACTAAGCTCTCATCTCGAGTTGATTTGGGGTCCACGGAGATCTTTCGTGTTGCTCCAGTGACCTCAGGATCCCTCTAGACTTGAGACAGTGATCTTGGGTTTTCTCTGGAGTGCCATCAAGGAAATCAAGGCTCCTTTCACGTTTGATGTGGAACACGGAATTGCTCTGCACGCAGTGCAGGGGAATCGGGCCTCATGTCGCGTCGAGGGGGAAGTCTCATGGTTTTTCTCCAGTTGCGGCCTGAACCTGTGGTATATTCTCGAGTTTCGACGGGGAGGGCCCTTCCAGACACGTGTTTGTTCAGCGATGTCAGGACTCCTGCCTAGGAGCGAGGGACACCTCGGGATTCTCCTCGAGTCTTGGCATGGCAATTGGGAGGCGTTTCCACGTGAGGCGGGAGACCCAGGGTCCCTTTCCACGTGCCACAGGGATCCTGGGACTCCGATCCATTTTCAAGAGGAGTCAGGCATCGTCTCCTTTGGAAGCATTGATCTCCGCGGACCTCTCGAGTTTTCAAAGGATGTGAGGCCTCAGCTCGCGATGAGGCGGAGAATTAGGTCTTTCTCTGTGGTCTCCACAGGGGATTCAGACATCCCTTCGTCTTGGGAGATCCAAGACGAGCCTGCATTCAATTCACTGCAGGGATATCCGGCCTTACTTCGAGTCAGAGCATCTCGGTGTCCATTCCACTTGAGGCCACAAGCTCAGGGTCCCTCTCACATACCTGTAGCTGAGAGAAGTCTCCTCTTGAGGTGCTTGTGGAAAGTTGGTATTCCTCTTGAGTCGAAGCCAGGGACTAAGCTCTCATCTCGAGTTGATTTGGGGTCCACGGAGCTCTTTCGTGTTGCTCCAGTGAACTCAGGATCCCTCTAGACTTGAGACAGTGATCTTGGGTTTTCTCTGGAGTGCCATCAAGGAAATCAAGGCTCCTTTCACGTTTGATGTGGGACACGGAATTGCTCTGCACGCAGTGCAGGGGAATCGGGCCTCATCTCGCGGCGAGGGGGAAGTCTCATGGTTTTTCTCGAGTGGCGGCCGGAACCTGGGATATATTCTCGAGTTACGACGGGAGGGCCCTTCCAGACACGTGTTTGTTCAGCGACGACAGGACCCCTGCCTAGGTGCGAGGGACACCTCGGGATTCTCCTCGAGTCTTTGCATTGCAATTGGGACGCGTCTCCACGTGAGGCGGGAGACCCAGGGTCCCTTTGCACGTGCCACAGATATCCTGGGACTCCTATCCATTTTCAAGAGGAGTCAGGCATCATCTCCTTTGGAAGCATTGATCTCCGCGGACCTCTCGAGTTTTCAAAAGATGTGAGGCCTCCGGTCGCGTTGAGGCGGAGGACTAGGTCTTTCTCTGTGGTCTCCACAGGGGATTCAGACATCCCTTCGTCTTGGGAGATGGAAGACGAGCCTGCATTCAATTCACTGCAGGGATATCCGGCCTTACTTCAAGTCAGATCATCTCGGGGTCCATTCCACTTGAGGCCACAAACTCAAGGTCCCTCTCACATACCTGTAGCTGAGAGAAGCCTCCTCTTGAGGTGCTTGTGAAAAGTTGGTATTCCTCTTGAGTCGAAGCCAGGGACTAAGCTCTCATCTCGAGTTGATTTGGGTTTCACGGAGATCTTTCGTGTTGCTCCAGTGACCTCAGGATCCCTCTAGACTTGAGACAGTGATCTTGGGTTTTCTCTGGTGTGCCATCAAGGAAATCAAGGCTCATTTCACGTTTGATGTGGAACATGGAATTGCTCTGCAAGGAGTGCAGTGGAATCTGGCCCCATCTAGCGGCGAGGGGAAAGTCTCATGGTTTTTCTCGAGTTGCGGCCGGAACCTGGGATATATTCTCGAGTTACGACGGGGAGGGCCCTTCCAGACACGTGTTTGTTCAGCGACGTCCGGACTCCTGCCTAGGTGCGAGGGACAACTCGGGATTCTCCTCGAGTCTTGGCATGGCAATTGGGACGCGTCTCCACGTGAGGCGGGAGACCCAGGGTCCCTTTCCACGTGCCACAGGGATCCTGGGAATACTATCCATTTTCAAGAGGAGTCAGGCATCGTCTCTTTGGAAGCATTGATCTCCGCGGACCTCTCGAGTTTTCAAAGGATGTGAGGCCTCCGTTCGCGTTGAG
The DNA here is from genome assembly GCF_033118175.1 of Dama dama. Taxonomy (NCBI): domain Eukaryota; kingdom Metazoa; phylum Chordata; class Mammalia; order Artiodactyla; family Cervidae; genus Dama; species Dama dama. Next base: position 7,249,711 of record NC_083705.1, read on the forward strand.
GCGGAGGACTAGGTCTTTCTCTGTGGTCTCCACAGGGGATTCAGACATCCCTTCGTCTTGGGAGATGCAAGACGAGGCTCCAATCATTTCACTGCAGGGATATCTGGCATTACTTCAAGTCAGAGCATCTCGGTGTCCATTTCACTTGAGGCCACAAAGTCAGGGTCCCTCTCACATACCTGTAGCTGAGAGAAGCCTCCTCTTGAGGTGCTTGTGGAAAGTTGGTATTCCTCTTGAGTCGAAGCCAGGAACTAAGCTCTCATCTCCAGTTGATTTGGGGTCCACGGAGCCCTTTCGTGTTGCTCCAGTGACCTCAGGATCCCTCTATTCTTGAGACAGTGATCTTGGGTTTTCTCTGGAGTGTCATCAAGGAAATCAAGGCTCCTTTCACGTTTGATGTGGAACACGGAATTGCTCTGCACGCAGTGCAGGGGAATCGGGCCTCATCTCGAGGCGAGGGGGAAGTCTCATGGTCTTTCTCGAGTTGCGGCCGGAACCTGGGATATATTCTCGAGTTACGACGGGGAGGGCCCTTCCAGACACGAGTTTGTTCAGCGACGTCAGGACTCCTGCCTAGGTGCGAGGGACACCTCGGGATTCTCCTCGAGTCTTGGCATGGCAATTGGGACGCGTCTCCACGTGAGGCGGGAGACCCAGGGTCCCTTTCCACGTGCCAAAGGGATCCTGGGACACCTATCCATTTGCAAGAGGAGTCAGGCATCGTCTCCTTTGGAAGCATTGATCTCCGCGGACCTCTCGAGTTTTCAAAGGATGTGAGGCCTCCTGTCGCGTTGAGGCAGATGACTAGGTCTTTCTCTATGGTCTCCACAGGGGATTCAGTCATCCCTTCGTCTTGGGAGATGGAAGACAAGCCTGCATTCAATTCACTGCAGGGATATCCGGCCTTACTTCAAGTCAAAGTATCTCGGGGTCCATTCCACTTGAGGCCACAAACTCAGGGTCCCTCTCACATACCTGTAGCTGAGAGAAGCCTCCTCTTGAGGTGCTTGTGAAAAGTTGGTATTCCTCTTGAGTCGAAGCCAGGGACTAAGCTCTCATCTCGAGTTGATCTGGGTTCCACGGAGCCCTTTCGTGTTGCTCCAGTGACCTCAGGATCCCTCTAGACTTGAGACAGTGATCTTGGGTTTTCTCTGGAGTGCCATCAAGGAAATCAAGGCTCCTTTCACGTTTGATGTGGAACACGGAATTGCTCTGCAAGCAATGCAGGGGAATCGGGCCTCATCTCGCGGCGAGGGGAAGTCTCATGGTTTTTCTCGAGTTGCGGCTGGAACCTGGGGTATATTCTCGAGTTACGACGGGGAGGGCCCTTCCAGACACGTGTTTGTTCAGCGACGTCAGGACTCCTGCCTAGGTGCGAGGGACACCTCGGGATTTTCCTGGAGACTTGGCATGGCAATTGGGACGCGTCTCCACGTGAGGCGGGAGACACAGGGTCCCTTTCGACGTGCCACAGGGATCCTGGGACTCCTATCCATTTTCAAGAGGACTCAGGCATCGTCTCCTTTGGAAGCATTGATCTCAGGAGACCTCTCGAGTTTTCAAAGGATGTGAGGCCTCCGGTGGTCATGAGGCGGAGGACTAGGTCTTTCTCTGTCGTCTCCACAGGGGATTCAGACATCCCTTCGTCTTGGGAGATGCAAGACGAGCCTGCATTCAATTCACTGCAGGGATATCCGGCCTTACTTCGAGTCAGAGCATCTCGGTGTCCATTCCACTTGAGGCCACAAACTCAGGGTCCCTCTCACATACCTGTTCCTGAGAGAAGCCTCCTCTTGAGGTGCTTGTGGAAAGTTGGTATTCCTCTTGAGTCGAAGCCAGGGACTAATCTCTCATCTCGAGTTGATTTGGGGTCCACGGAGCCCTTTCGTGTTGCTCCAGTGACCTCAGGATCCCTCTAGACTTGAGACAGTGATCTTGGGTTTTCTCTGGAGTGCCATCAAGGAAATCAAGGCTCCTTTCACGTTTGATGTGGAACACGGAATTGCTCTGCACGCAGTGCAGGGGAATCGGGACTCATCTCGCGGCGAGGGGTAAGTCTCATGGTTTTTCTCGAGTTGCGGCCGGATCCTGGAGTATATTCTCGAGTTACGACGGGGAGGGCCCCTCCAGACACGTGTTTGTTCAGCGACGTCAGGACTCATGCCTAGGTGCGAGGGACACCTCGGGATTCTCCTCGAATCTTGGCATGGCAATTGGGACGCGTCTCAACGTGAGGCGGAAGACCCAGGGTCCCTTTCCACGTGCCACAGGGATCCTGGGACTCCTATCCATTTTCAAGAGGAGTCAGGCATTGTCTACTTTGGAAGCATTGATCTCCGCGGACCTCTCGAGTTTTCAAAGGTTGTGAGGCCTCCGGTCGCGATGAGGCGGAGAACTAGGTCTTTCTCTGTGGTCTCCACAGGGGATTCAGACATCCCTTCTTCTTGGGAGATGCAAGACGAGCCTGCATTCAATTCACTGCAGGGATATCTGGCCTTACTTCGAGTCAGAGTATCTCGGTGTCCATTCCACTTGAGGCCACAAACTCAGGGTCCCTCTCACATACCTGTACCTGAGAGAAGCCTCCTCTTGAGGTGCTTGTGGAAAGTTGGTATTCCTCTTGAGTCGAAGCCAGGGACTAAGCTCTCATCTCGAGTTGATTTGGGGTCCACGGAGCCCTTTCGTGTTGCTCCAGTGACCTCAGGATCCCTCTAGACTTGAGACAGTGATCTTGGGTTTTCTCTGGAGTGCCATCAAGGAAATCAAGGCTCCTTTCACGTTTGATGTGGAACACGGAATTGCTCTGCACGCAGTGCAGGGGAATCGGGCCTCATCTCGCGGCGAGGGGGAAGTCTCATGGTTTTTCTCGAGTGGCGGCCGGAACCTGGGGTATATTCTCGAGTTACGACGGGGAGGGCCCTTCCAGACACGTGTTTGTTCAGCGACGTCAGGACTCCTGCCTAGGTGCGAGGGACACCTCGGGATTCTCCTCGAGTCTTGGCATGGCAATTGGGACGAGTCTCCACATGAGTCGGGAGACCCAGGGTCCCTTTCCACGTGCCACAGTGATCTTGGGACTCCTAGCCATTTTCAAGAGGAGTCAGGCATCGTCTCCTTTGGAAGCATTGATCTGCGTGGACCGCTCGAGTTTTCAAAGGATGTGAGGCCTCCAGTCGCGAAGAGGCGGAGAACTAGGTCTTTCTCTGTGGTCTCCACAGGGGATTCAGACATCCCTTCGTCTTGGGAGATGCAAGACGAGCCTGCATTCAATTCACTGCAGCGATATCCGGCCTGACTTCGAGTCAGAGCATCTCGGTGTCCATTCCACTTGAGGACACAAACTCAGGGTCTCTCTCACATACCTGTAGCTGAGAGAAGCCTCCTCTTGAGGTGCTTGTGGAAAGTTGGTATTCCTCTTCAGTCGAAGCCAGGGACTAAGCTCTCATCTCGAGTCGATTTGGGGTCCACAGAGCCCTTTCGTGTTGCTCCAGTGACCTCAGGATCCCTCTAGACTTGAGACAGTGATCTTGGGTTTTCTCTGGAGTGCCATCAAGGAAATCAAGGCTCCTTTCACGTTTGATGTGGAACACGGAATTGCTCTGCAAGCAGTGCAGGGGAATCGGGCCTCATCTCGCGGCGAGGGGAAGTCTCATGGTTTTTCTCGAGTTGCGGCTGGAACCTGGGGTATATTCTCGAGTTACGACGGGGAGGGCCCTTCCAGACACGTGTTTGTTCAGCGACGTCAGGACTCCTGCCTAGGTGCGAGGGACACCTCGGGATTCTCCTGGAGACTTGGCATGGCAATTGGGACGCGTCTCCACGTGAGGCGGGAGACACAGGGTCCCTTTCGACGTGCCACAGGGATCCTGGGACTCCTATCCATTTTCAAGAGGACTCAGGCATCGTCTCCTTTGGAAGCATTGATCTCAGGAGACCTCTCGAGTTTTCAAAGGATGTGAGGCCTCCGGTGGTCATGAGGCGGAGGACTAGGTCTTTCTCTGTCGTCTCCACAGGGGATTCAGACATCCCTTCGTCTTGGGAGATGCAAGACGAGCCTGCATTCAATTCACTGCAGGGATATCCGGCCTTACTTCGAGTCAGAGCATCTCGGTGTCCATTCCACTTGAGGCCACAAACTCAGGGTCCCTCTCACATACCTGTACCTGAGAGAAGCCTCCTCTTGAGGTGCTTGTGGAAAGTTGGTATTCCTCTTGAGTCGAAGCCAGGGACTAATCTCTCATCTCGAGTTGATTTGGGGTCCACGGAGCCCTTTCGTGTTGCTCCAGTGACCTCAGGATCCCTCTAGACTTGAGACAGTGATCTTGGGTTTTCTCTGGAGTGCCATCAAGGAAATCAAGGCTCCTTTCAGGTTTGATGTGGAACACGGAATTGCTCTGCACGCAGTGCAGGGGAATCGGGACTCATCTCGCGGCGAGGGGTAAGTCTCATGGTTTTTCTCGAGTTGCGGCCGGATCCTGGAGTATATTCTCGAGTTACGACGGGGAGGGCCCCTCCAGACACGTGTTTGTTCAGCGACGTCAGGACTCATGCCTAGGTGCGAGGGACACCTCGGGATTCTCCTCGAATCTTGGCATGGCAATTGGGACGCGTCTCAACGTGAAGCGGAAGACCCAGGGTCCCTTTCCACGTGCCACAGGGATCCTGGGACTCCTATCCATTTTCAAGAGGAGTCAGGCATTGTCTACTTTGGAAGCATTGATCTCCGCGGACCTCTCGAGTTTTCAAAGGTTGTGAGGCCTCCGGTCGCGATGAGGCGGAGAACTAGGTCTTTCTCTGTGGTCTCCACAGGGGATTCAGACATCCCTTCTTCTTGGGAGATGCAAGACGAGCCTGCATTCAATTCACTGCAGGGATATCTGACCTTACTTCGAGTCAGAGCATCTCGGTGTCCATTCCACTTGAGGCCACAAACTCAGGGTCCCTCTCACATACCTGTACCTGAGAGAAGCCTCCTCTTGAGGTGCTTGTGGAAAGTTGGTATTCCTCTTGAGTCGAAGCCAGGGACTAAGCTCTCATCTCGAGTTGATTTGGGGTCCACGGAGCCCTTTCGTGTTGCTCCAGTGACCTCAGGATCCCTCTAGACTTGAGACAGTGATCTTGGGTTTTCTCTGGAGTGCCATCAAGGAAATCAAGGCTCCTTTCACGTTTGATGTGGAACACGGAATTGCTCTGCACGCAGTGCAGGGGAATCGGGCCTCATCTCGCGGCGAGGGGGAAGTCTCATGGTTTTTCTCGAGTGGCGGCCGGAACCTGGGGTATATTCTCGAGTTACGACGGGGAGGGCCCTTCCAGACACGTGTTTGTTCAGCGACGTCAGGACTCCTGCCTAGGTGCGAGGGACACCTCGGGATTCTCCTCGAGTCTTGGCATGGCAATTGGGACGCGTCTCCACATGAGTCGGGAGACCCAGGGTCCCTTTCCACGTGCCACAGTGATCCTGGGACTCCTATCCATTTTCAAGAGGAGTCAGGCATCGTCTCCTTTGGAAGCATTGATCTCCGCGGACCTCTCGAGTTTTCAAAGGATGTGAGGCCTCAGCTCGCGATGAGGCGGAGGACTAGGTCTTTCTCTGTGGTCTCCACAGCAGATTCAGACATCCCTTCGTCTTGGGAGATGCAAGACGAGCCTGCATTCAATTCACTGCTGGGATATCCGGCCTTACTTCGAGTCAGAGCATCTCGGTGTCCATTCCACTTGAGGCCACAAAATCAGGGTCCCTCTCACATACCTGTAGCTGAGAGAAGCCTCCTCTTGAGGTGCTTGTGGAAAGTTGGTATTCCTCTTGAGTCGAATCCAGGGACTAAGCTCTCATCTCTAGTTGATTTGGGGTCCACGGAGCCCTTTCGTGTTGCTCCAGTGACCTCAGGATCCCTCTAGACTTGAGACAGTGATCTTGGGTATTCTCTGCAGTGCCATCAAGGAAATCAAGGCTCCTTTCACGTTTGATGTGGAACACGGAATTGCTCTGCACGCAGTGCAGGGGAATCAGGCCTCATCTCGCGGCGAGGTTGAAGTCCCATGCTTTTTCTCGAGTTGCGGCCAGAACCTGGGGTATATTCTCGAGTTACGATGGGGAGGGCCCTTCCAGACACGTGTTTGTTCAGCGACGACAGGACCTCTGCCTAGGTGCGAGGGACACCTCGGGATTCTCCTCGAGTCTTTGCATTGCAATTGGGACGCGTCTCCACGTGAGGCGGGAGACCCAGGGTCCCTTTGCACGTGCCACAGATATCCTGGGACTCCTATCCATTTTCAAGAGGAGTCAGGCATCATCTCCTTTGGAAGCATTGATCTCCGCGGACCTCTCGAGTTTTCAAAGGATGTGAGGCCTCCGGTCGCGTTGAGGCGGAGGACTAGTTCTTTCTCTGTGGTCTCCACAGGGGATTCAGACATCCCTTCGTCTTGGGAGATGGAAGACGAGCCTGCATTCAATTCACTGCAGGGATATCCGGCCTTACTTCAAGTCAGATCATCTCGGGGTCCATTCCACTTGAGGCCAAAAACTCAAGGTCCCTCTCACATACCTGTAGCTGAGAGAAGCCTCCTCCTGAGGTGCTTGTGAAAAGTTGGTATTCCTCTTGAGTCGAAGCCAGGGACTAAGCTCTCATCTCGAGTTGATTTGGGTTTCACGGAGATCTTTCGTGTTGCTCCAGTGACCTCAGGATCCCTCTAGACTTGAGACAGTGATCTTGGGTTTTCTCTGGTGTGCCATCAAGGAAATCAAGGCTCATTTCACGTTTGATGTGGAACATGGAATTGCTCTGCAAGGAGTGCAGTGGAATCTGGCCCCATCTAGCGGCGAGGGGGAAGTCTCATGGTTTTTCTCGAGTTGCGGCCGGAACCTGGGATATATTCTCGAGTTACGACGGGGAGGGCCCTTCCAGACACGTGTTTGTTCAGCGACGTCCGGACTCCTGCCTAGGTGCGAGGGACACCTCGGGATTCTCCTCGAGTCTTGGCATGGCAATTGGGACGCGTCTCCACGTGAGGCGGGAGACCCAGGGTCCCTTTCCACGTGCCACAGGGATCCTGGGAATACTATCCATTTTCAAGAGGAGTCAGGCATCGTCTCTTTGGAAGCATTGATCTCCGCGGACCTCTCGAGTTTTCAAAGGATGTGAGGCCTCCGTTCGCGTTGAGGCGGAGGACTAGGTCTTTCTCTGTGGTCTCCACAGGGGATTCAGACATCCATTCGTCTTGGGAGATGCAAGACGAGGCTCCAATCAATTCACTGCAGGGATATCTGATATTACTTCAAGTCAGAGCATCTCGGTGTCCATTTCACTTGAGGCCACAAAGTCAGGGTCCCTCTCACATACCTGTAGCTGAGAGAAGCCTCCTCTTGAGGTGCTTGTGGAAAGTTGGTATTCCTCTTGAGTCGAATCCAGGGACTAAGCTCTCATCTCTAGTTGATTTGGGGTCCACGGAGCCCTTTCGTGTTGCTCCAGTGACCTCAGGATCCCTCTATTCTTGAGACAGTGATCTTGGGTTTTCTCTGGAGTGTCATCAAGGAAATCAAGGCTCCTTTCACGTTTGATGTGGAACACGGAATTGCTCTGCACGCAGTGCAGGGGAATCGGGCCTCATCTCGCGGCGAGGGGGAAGTCTCATGGTCTTTCTCGAGTTGCAGCCGGAACCTGGGATATATTCTCGAGTTACGACGGGGAGGGCCCTTCCAGACACGTGTTTGTTCAGCGACGTCAGGACTCCTGCCTAGGTGCGAGGGATACCTCGGGATTCTCCTCGAGTCTTGGCATGGCAAATGGGACGCGTCTCCACGTGAGGCGGGAGACCCAGGGTCCCTTTCCACGTGCCAAAGGGATCCTGGGACTCCTATCCATTTGCAAGAGGAGTCAGGCATCGTCTCCTTTGGAAGCATTGATCTCCGCGGACCTCTCGAGTTTTCAAAGGATGTGAGGCCTCCTGTCGCGTTGAGGCAGAGGACTAGGTATTTCTCTATGGTCTCCACAGGGGATTCAGTCATCCCTTCGTCTTGGGAGATGGAAGACAAGCCTGCATTCAATTCACTGCAGGGATATCCGGCCTTACTTCAAGTCAAAGTATCTCGGGGTCCATTCCACTTGAGGCCACAAACTCAGGGTCCCTCTCACATACCTGTAGCTGAGAGAAGCCTCCTCTTGAGGTGCTTGTGAAAAGTTGGTATTCCTCTTGAGTCGAAGCCAGGGACTAAGCTCTCATCTCGAGTTGATTTGTGTTCCACGGAGCCCTTTCGTGTTGCTCCAGTGACCTCAGGATCCCTCTAGACTTGAGACAGTGATCTTGGGTTTTCTCTGGAGTGCCATCAAGGAAATCAAGGCTCCTTTCACGTTTGATGTGGAACACGGAATTGCTCTGCATGCAGTGCAGGGGAATCGGGCCTCATCTCGCGGCGAGGGGAAGTCTCATGGTTTTTCTCGAGTTTCAGCCGGAACCTGGGGCATATTCTCGAGTTACGACGGGGAGAGCCCTTCCAGACACGTGTTTGTTCAGCGACGTCAGGACTCCTGCCTAGGTGCGAGGGACACCTCGGGATTCTCCTCGAGTCTTGGCATGGCAATTGGGACGCGTCTCCACGTGAGGCGGGAGACCCAGAGTCCCTTTCCGCTTGCCAAAGGCATCCTGGGACTCCTATCCATTTTCAAGAGGAGTCAGGTATCGTCTCCTTTGGAAGCATTGATCTCCGCGGACCTCTCGAGTTTTCAAAGGATGTGAGGCCACCGGTCGCGATGAGGCGGAGATCTAGGTCTTTCTCTGTGGTCTCCACAGGGGATTCAGACATCCCTTCGTCTTGGGAGATTCAAGACGAGCCTGCATTCAATTCACTGCAGCGATATCCGGTCTTACTTCGAGTCAGAGCATCTCGGTGTCCATTCCACTTGAGGACACAAACTCAGGGTCTCTCTCACATACCTGTAGCTGAGAGAAGCCTCCTCTTGAGGTGCTTGTGGAAAGTTGGTATTCCTCTTCAGTCGAAGCCAGGGACTAAGCTCTCATCTCGAGTCGATTTGGGGTCCACAGAGCCCTTTCGCGTTGCTCCAGTGACCTCAGGATCCCTCTAGACTTGAGACAGTGATCTTGGGTTTTCTCTGGAGTGCCATCAAGGAAATCAAGGCTCCTTTCACGTTTGATGTGGAACACGGAATTGCTCTGCAAGCAGTGCAGGGGAATCGGGCCTCATCTCGCGGCGAGGGGAAGTCTCATGGTTTTTCTCGAGTTGCGGCTGGAACCTGGGGTATATTCTCGAGTTACGACGGGGAGGGCCCTTCCAGACACGTGTTTGTTCAGCGACGTCAGGACTCCTGCCTAACTGCGAGGGACACCTCGGGATTCTCCTGGAGACTTGGCATGGCAATTGGGACGCGTCTCCACGTGAGGCGGGAGACACAGGGTCCCTTTCGACGTGCCACAGGGATCCTGGGACTCCTATCCATTTTCAAGAGGACTCAGGCATCGTCTCCTTTGGAAGCATTGATCTCAGGAGACCTCTCGAGTTTTCAAAGGATGTGAGGCCTCCGGTGGTCATGAGGCGGAGGACTAGGTCTTTCTCTGTCGTCTCCACAGGGGATTCAGACATCCCTTCTTCTTGGGAGATGCAAGACGAGCCTGCATTCAATTCACTGCAGGGATATCCGGCCTTACTTCGAGTCAGAGCATCTCGGTGTCCATTCCACTTGAGGCCACAAACTCAGGGTCCCTCTCACATACCTGTACCTGAGAGAAGCCTCCTCTTGAGGTGCTTGTGGAAAGTTTGTATTCCTCTTGAGTCGAAGCCAGGGACTAATCTCTCATCTCGAGTTGATTTGGGGTCCACGGAGCCCTTTCGTGTTGCTCCAGTGACCTCAGGATCCCTCTAGACTTGAGACAGTGATCTTGGGTTTTCTCTGGAGTGCCATCAAGGAAATCAAGGCTCCTTTCACGTTTGATGTGGAACACGGAATTGCTCTGCACGCAGTGCAGGGGAATCGGGACTCATCTCGCGGCGAGGGGTAAGTCTCATGGTTTTTCTCGAGTTGCGGCCGAATCCTGGAGTATATTCTCGAGTTACGACGGGGAGGGCCCCTCCAGACACGTGTTTGTTCAGCGACGTCAGGACTCATGCCTAGGTGCGAGGGACACCTAGGGATTCTCCTCGAATCTTGGCATGGCAATTGGGACGCGTCTCAACGTGAGGCGGAAGACCCAGGGTCCCTTTCCACGTGCCACAGGGATCCTGGGACTCCTATCCATTTTCAAGAGGAGTCAGGCATTGTCTACTTTGGAAGCATTGATCTCCGCGGACCTCTCGAGTTTTCAAAGGTTGTGAGGCCTCCGGTCGCGATGAGGCGGAGAACTAGGTCTTTCTCTGTGGTCTCCACAGGGGATTCAGACATCCCTTCTTCTTGGGAGATGCAAGACGAGCCTGCATTCAATTCACTGCAGGGATATCCGGCCTTACTTCGAGTCAGAGCATCTCGGTGTCCATTCCACTTGAGGCCACAAACTCAGGGTCCCTCTCACATACCTGTACCTGAGAGAAGCCTCCTCTTGAGGTGCTTGTGGAAAGTTGGTATTCCTCTTGAGTCGAAGCCAGGGACTAAGCTCTCATCTCGAGTTGATTTGGGGTCCACGGAGCCCTTTCGTGTTGCTCCAGTGACCTCAGGATCCCTCTAGACTTGAGACAGTGATCTTGGGTTTTCTCTGGAGTGCCATCAAGGAAATCAAGGCTCCTTTCACGTTTGATGTGGAACACGGAATTGCTCTGCACGCAGTGCAGGGGAATCGGGCCTCATCTCGCGGCGAGGGGTGAGTCTCATGGTTTTTCTCGAGTTGCGGCCGGATCCTGGAGTATATTCTCGAGTTACGACGGGGAGGGCCCCTCCAGACACGTGTTTGTTCAGCGACGTCAGGACTCCTGCCTAGGTGCGAGGGACAGCTCGGGATTCTCCTCGAATCTTGGCATGGCAATTGGGACGCGTCTCAACGTGAGGCGGAAGACCCAGGGTCCCTTTCCACGTGCCACAGGGATCCTGGGACTCCTATCCATTTTCAAGAGGAGTCAGGCACTGTCTACTTTGGAAGCATTGATCTCCGCGGACCTCTCGAGTTTTCAAAGGTTGTGAGGCCTCCGGTCGCGATGAGGCGGAGAACTAGGTCTTTCTCTGTGGTCTCCACAGGGGATTCAGACATCCCTTCTTCTTGGGAGATGCAAGACGAGCCTGCATTCAATTCACTGCAGGGATATCCGGCCTTACTTCGAGTCAGAGCATCTCGGTGTCCATTCCACTTGAGGCCACAAACTCAGGGTCCCTCTCACATACCTGTACCTGAGAGAAGCCTCCTCTTGAGGTGCTTGTGGAAAGTTGGTATTCCTCTTGAGTCGAAGCCAGGGACTAATCTCTCATCTCGAGTTGACTTGGGGTCCACGGAGCCCTTTCATGTTGCTCCAGTGACCTCAGGATCCCTCTAGACTTGAGACAGTGATCTTGGGTTTTCTCTGGAGTGCCATCAAGGAAATCAAGGCTCCTTTCACGTTTGATGTGGAACACGGAATTGCTCTGCACGCAGTGCAGTGGAATCGGGCCTCATCTAGCGGCGAGGGGGAAGTCTCATGGTTTTTCTCGAGTTGCGGCCGGAAACTGGGATATATTCTCGAGTTACGACGGGGAGGGCCCTTCCAGACACGTGTTTGTTCAGCGACGTCAGGACTCCTGCCTAGGTGCGAGGGACACCTCGGGATTCTCCTCGAGTCTTGGCATGGCAATTGGGACGAGTCTCCACGTGAGGCGGGAGACCCAGGGTCCCTTTCCACCTGCCACAGGGATCCTGGGACTCCTATCCATTTTCATGAGGAGTCAGGCATCGTCTCCTTTGGAAGCATTGATCTCCGCAGACCTCTCGAGTTTTCAAAGGATGTGAGGCCTCCGGTCGGGTTGAGGCGGAGGACTAGGTCTTTCTCTGTGGTCTCCACAGGGGATTCAGACAACCCTTCGTCTTGGGAGATGCAAGACGAGCCTGCATTCATTTCACTGCAGGGATATCCGGCCTTACTTCGAGTCAGAGCATCTCGGTGTCCATTCCACTTGAGGCCACAAACTCAGGGTCCCTCTCACATACCTGTAGCTGAGAGAAGCCTCCTCTTGAGGTGCTTGTGGAAAGTTGGTATTCCTCTTGAGTCGAAGCCAGGGACTAAGCTCTCATCTCGCGTCGATTTGGGGTCGACAGAGCCCTTTCGTGTTGCTCCAGTGACCTCAGGATCCCTCTAGACTTGAGACAGTGATCTTGGGTTTTCTCTGGAGTGCCATCAAGGAAATCAAGGCTCCTTTCACGTTTGATGTGGAACACGGAATTGCTCTGCACGCAGTGCAGGGGAATCGGGCCTCATCTCGCGGCGAGGGGTGAGTCTCATGGTTTTTCTCGAGTTGCGGCCGGAACCTGGAGTATATTCTCGAGTTACGACAGGGAGGGCCCCTCCAGACACGTGTTTGTTCAGCGACGTCAGGACTCCTGCCTAGGTGCGAGGGACACCTCGGGATTCTCCTCGAATCTTGGCATGGCAATTGGGACGCGTCTCAACGTGAGGCGGAAGACCCAGGGTCCCTTTCCACGTGCCACAGGGATCCTGGGACTCCTATCCATTTTCAAGAGGAGTCAGGCATCGTCTCTTTTGGAAGAATTGATCTCCGCGGACCTCTCGAGTTTTCAAAGGATGTGAGGCCTCTGGTCGCGATGAGGCGGAGGACTAGGTCTTTCTCTGTGGTTTCCACAGGGGATTCAGACATCCCTTCGTCTTGGGAGATGCAAGACGAGGCTGCAATCAATTCACTGCAGGGATATCCGGCCTTACTTCGAGTCAGAGCATCTGGGTGTCCATTCCACTTGAGGCCACAAAGTCAGGGTCCCTCTCACATACCTGTAGCTGAGAGAAGCCTCCTCTTGAGGTGCTTGTGGAAAGTTGGTATTCCTCTTGAGTCGAAGCCAGGAACTAAGCTCTCATCACCAGTTGATTTGGGGTCCACGGAGCCCTTTCGTGTTGCTCCAGTGACCTCAGGATCCCTCTAGACTTGAGACAGTGATCTTGGGTTTTCTCTGGAGTGTCATCAAGGAAATCAAGGCTCCCATCATGTTTTGTGGAACACGGAATTGCTCTGCACGCAGTGCAGGGGAATCGGGCCTCATCTCGCGGCGAGGTTGAAGTCTCATGGTTTTTCTCGAGTTGCGGCCAGAACCTGTGATATATTCTCGAGTTACGACGGGGAGGGCCCTTCCAGACACGTGTTTGTTCAGCGACGTCAGGACTCCTGCCTAGGTGCGAGGGACACCTCGGGATTCTCCTCGAGTCTTGGCATGGCAATTGGGACGCGTCTCCACGTGAGGCGGGAGACCCAGAGTCCCTTTCCACGTGCCAAAGAGATCCTGGGACTCCTATCCATTTGCAAGAGGAGTCAGGCATCGTCTCCTTTGGAAGCATTGATCTCCGCGGACCTCTCGAGTTTTCAAAGGATGTGAGGCCTCCGGTCGCGTTGAGGCGGAGGACTAGGTCTTTCTCTATGGTCTCCACAGGGGATTCAGACACCCCTTCGTCTTGGGAGATGGAAGACAAGCCTGCATTCAATTCACTGCAGGGATATCCGGCCTTACTTCAAGTCAAAGTATCTCGGGGTCCATTCCACTTGAGGCGACAAACTCAGGGTCCCTCTCACATACCTGTAGCTGAGAGAAGCCTCCTCTTGAGGTGCTTGTGAAAAGTTGGTATTCCTCTTGAGTCGAAGCCAGGGACGAAGCTCTCATCTCGAGTTGATTTGGGTTCCACAGAGCCCTTTCGTGTTGCTCCAGTGACCTCAGGATCCCTCTAGACTTGAGACAGTGATCTTGGGTTTTCTCTGGAGTGCCATCAAGGAAATCAAGGCTCCTTTCACGTTTGATGTGGAACACGGAATTGCTCGGCACGCAGTGCAGTGGAATCGGGCCTCATCTAGCGGCGAGGGGGAAATCTCATGGTTTTTCTCGAATTGCGGCCGGAAACTGGGATATATTCTCGAGTTACGACGGGGAGGGCCCTTCCAGACACGTGTTTGTTCAGCGACGTCAGGACTCCTGCCTAGGTGCGAGGGACACCTCGGGATTCTCCTCGAGTCTTGGCATGGCAATTGGGACGAGTCTCCACGTGAGGCGGGAGACACAGGGTCCCTTTCCACCTGCCACAGGGATCCTGGGACTCCTATCCATTTTCATGAGGAGTCAGGCATCGTCTCCTTTGGAAGCATTGATCTCCGCAGACCTCTCGAGTTTTCAAAGGATGTGAGGCCTCCGGTCGGGTTGAGGCGGAGGACTAGGTCTTTCTCTGTGGTCTCCACAGGGGATTCAGACAACCCTTCGTCTTGGGAGATGCAAGACGAGCCTGCATTCATTTCACTGCAGGGATATCCGGCCTTGCTTCGAGTCAGAGCATCTCGGTGTCCATTACACTTGAGGCCACAAACTCAGGGTCCCTCTCACATACCTGTAGCTGAGAGAAGCCTCCTCTTGAGGTGCTTGTGGAAAGTTGGTATTCCTCTTGAGTCGAAGCCAGGGACTAAGCTCTCATCTCGAGTCGATTTGGGGTCCACAGAGCCCTTTCGTGTTGCTCCAGTGACCTCAGGATCCCTCTAGACTTGAGACAGTGATCTTGGGTTTTCTCTGGAATGCCATCAAGGAAATCAAGGCTCCTTTCATGTTTGATGTGGAACACGGAATTGCTCTGCACGCAGTGCAGGGGAATCGGGCCTCATCTCGCGGCGAGGGGTCAGTCTCATGGTTTTTCTCGAGTTGCGGCCGGAACCTGGGGTATATTCTCGAGTTACGACGGGGAGGGCCCCTCCAGACACGTGTTTGTTCAGCGACGTCAGGACTCCTGCCTAGGTGGGAGGGACACCTCGGGATTCTCCTCGAATCTTGGCATGGCAAATGGGACGCGTCTCAACGTGAGGCGGAAGACCCAGGGTCCCTTTCCACGTGCCACAGGGATCCTGGGACTCCTATCCATTTTCAAGAGGAGTCAGGCATTGTCTCCTTTGGAAGCATTGATCTCCGCGGACCTCTCGAGTTTTCAAAGGATATGAGACCTCCGGTCGCGATGAGGCGGAGAACTAGGTCTTTCTCTGTGCTCTCCACAGGGGATTCAGACATCCCTTCTTCTTGGGAGATGCAAGACGAGCCTGCATTCAATTCACTGCAGGGATATCCGGCCTTACTTCGAGTCAGAGCATCTCGGTGTCCATTCCACTTGAGGCCACAAACTCAGGGTCCCTCTCACATACCTGTACCTGAGAGAAGCCTCCTCTTGAGGTGCTTGTGGAAAGTTGGTATTCCTCTTGAGTCGAAACCAGGGACTTATCTCTCATCTCGAGTTGACTTGGGGTCCACGGAGCCCTTTCATGTTGCTCCAGTGACCTCAGGATCCCTCTAGACTTGAGACAGTGATCTTGGGTTTTCTCTGGAGTGCCATCAAGGAAATCAAGGCTCCTTTCACGTTTGATGTGTAACACGGAATTGCTCTGCACGCAGTGCAGTGGAATCGGGCCTCATCTAGCGGCGAGGGGGAAGTCTCATGGTTTTTCTCGAGTTGCGGCCGGAAACTGGGATATATTCTCGAGTTACGACGGGGAGGGCCCTTCCAGACACGTGTTTGTTCAGCGACGTCAGGACTCCTGCCTAGGTGCGAGGGACACCTCGGGATTCTCCTCGAGTCTTGGCATGGCAATTGGGACGAGTCTCCACGTGAGGCGGGAGACCCAGGGTCCCTTTCCACCTGCCACAGGGATCCTGGGACTCCTATCCATTTTCATGAGGAGTCAGGCATCGTCTCCTTTGGAAGCATTGATCTCCGCAGACCTCTCGAGTTTTCAAAGGATGTGAGGCCTCCGGTCGGGTTGAGGCGGAGGACTAGGTCTTTCTCTGTGGTCTCCACAGGGGATTCAGACAACCCTTCGTCTTGGGAGATGCAAGACGAGCCTGCATTCATTTCACTGCAGGGATATCCGGCCTTACTTCGAGTCAGAGCATCTCGGTGTCCATTCCACTTGAGGCCACAAACTCAGGGTCCCTCTCACATACCTGTAGCTGAGAGAAGCCTCCTCTTGAGGTGCTTGTGGAAAGTTGGTATTCCTCTTGAGTCGAAGCCAGGGACTAAGCTCTCATCTCGCGTCGATTTGGGGTCGACAGAGCCCTTTCGTGTTGCTCCAGTGACCTCAGGATCCCTCTAGACTTGAGACAGTGATCTTGGGTTTTCTCTGGAGTGCCATCAAGGAAATCAAGGCTCCTTTCACGTTTGATGTGGAACACGGAATTGCTCTGCACGCAGTGCAGGGGAATCGGGCCTCATCTCGCGGCGAGGGGTGAGTCTCATGGTTTTTCTCGAGTTGCGGCCGGAACCTGGAGTATATTCTCGAGTTACGACAGGGAGGGCCCCTCCAGACACGTGTTTGTTCAGCGACGTCAGGACTCCTGCCTAGGTGCGAGGGACACCTCGGGATTCTCCTCGAATCTTGGCATGGCAATTGGGACGCGTCTCAACGTGAGGCGGAAGACCCAGGGTCCCTTTCCACGTGCCACAGGGATCCTGGGACTCCTATCCATTTTCAAGAGGAGTCAGGCATCGTCTCTTTTGGAAGAATTGATCTCCGCGGACCTCTCGAGTTTTCAAAGGATGTGAGGCCTCTGGTCGCGATGAGGCGGAGGACTAGGTCTTTCTCTGTGGTTTCCACAGGGGATTCAGACATCCCTTCGTCTTGGGAGATGCAAGACGAGGCTGCAATCAATTCACTGCAGGGATATCCGGCCTTACTTCGAGTCAGAGCATCTGGGTGTCCATTCCACTTGAGGCCACAAAGTCAGGGTCCCTCTCACATACCTGTAGCTGAGAGAAGCCTCCTCTTGAGGTGCTTGTGGAAAGTTGGTATTCCTCTTGAGTCGAAGCCAGGAACTAAGCTCTCATCTCCAGTTGATTTGGGGTCCACGGAGCCCTTTCGTGTTGCTCCAGTGACCGCAGGATCCCTCTAGACTTGAGACAGTGATCTTGGGTTTTCTCTGGAGTGTCATCAAGGAAATCAAGGCTCCCATCATGTTTTGTGGAACACGGAATTGCTCTGCACGCAGTGCAGGGGAATCGGGCCTCATCTCGCGGCGAGGTTGAAGTCTCATGGTTTTTCTCGAGTTGCGGCCAGAACCTGTGATATATTCTCGAGTTACGACGGGGAGGGCCCTTCCAGACACGCGTTTGTTCAGCGACGTCAGGACTCCTGCCTAGGTGCGAGGGACACCTCGGGATTCTCCTCGAGTCTTGGCATGGCAATTGGGACGCGTCTCCACGTGAGGCGGGAGACCCAGAGTCCCTTTCCACGTGCCAAAGGGATCCTGGGACTCCTATCCATTTGCAAGAGGAGTCAGGCATCGTCTCCTTTGGAAGCATTGATCTCCGCGGACCTCTCGAGTTTTCAAAGGATGTGAGGCCTCCGGTCGCGTTGAGGCGGAGGACTAGGTCTTTCTCTATGGTCTCCACAGGGGATTCAGACATCCCTTCGTCTTGGGAGATGGAAGACAAGCCTGCATTCAATTCACTGCAGGGATATCCGGCCTTACTTCAAGTCAAAGTATCTCGGGGTCCATTCCACTTGAGGCGACAAACTCAGGGTCCCTCTCACATACCTGTAGCTGAGAGAAGCCTCCTCTTGAGGTGCTTGTGAAAAGTTGGTATTCCTCTTGAGTCGAAACCAGGGACGAAGCTCTCATCTCGAGTTGATTTGGGTTCCACAGAGCCCTTTCGTGTTGCTCCAGTGACCTCAGGATCCCTCTAGACTTGAGACAGTGATCTTGGGTTTTCTCTGGAGTGCCATCAAGGAAATCAAGGCTCCTTTCACGTTTGATGTGGAACACGGAATTGCTCGGCACGCAGTGCAGTGGAATCGGGCCTCATCTAGCGGCGAGGGGGAAATCTCATGGTTTTTCTCGAATTGCGGCCGGAAACTGGGATATATTCTCGAGTTACGACGGGGAGGGCCCTTCCAGACACGTGTTTGTTCAGCGACGTCAGGACTCCTGCCTAGGTGCGAGGGACACCTCGGGATTCTCCTCGAGTCTTGGCATGGCAATTGGGACGAGTCTCCACGTGAGGCGGGAGACCCAGGGTCCCTTTCCACCTGCCACAGGGATCCTGGGACTCCTATCCATTTTCATGAGGAGTCAGGCATCGTCTCCTTTGGAAGCATTGATCTCCGCAGACCTCTCGAGTTTTCAAAGGATGTGAGGCCTCCGGTCGGGTTGAGGCGGAGGACTAGGTCTTTCTCTGTGGTCTCCACAGGGGATTCAGACAACCCTTCGTCTTGGGAGATGCAAGACGAGCCTGCATTCATTTCACTGCAGGGATATCCGGCCTTGCTTCGAGTCAGAGCATCTCGGTGTCCATTCCACTTGAGGCCACAAACTCAGGGTCCCTCTCACATACCTGTAGCTGAGAGAAGCCTCCTCTTGAGGTGCTTGTGGAAAGTTGGTATTCCTCTTGAGTCGAAGCCAGGGACTAAGCTCTCATCTCGAGTCGATTTGGGGTCCACAGAGCCCTTTCGTGTTGCTCCAGTGACCTCAGGATCCCTCTAGACTTGAGACAGTGATCTTGGGTTTTCTCTGGAGTGCCATCAAGGAAATCAAGGCTCCTTTCATGTTTGATGTGGAACACGGAATTGCTCTGCACGCAGTGCAGGGGAATCGGGCCTCATCTCGCGGCGAGGGGTAAGTCTCATGGTTTTTCTCGAGTTGCGGCCGGAACCTGGGGTATATTCTCGAGTTACGACGGGGAGGGCCCCTCCAGACACGTGTTTGTTCAGCGACGTCAGGACTCCTGCCTAGGTGGGAGGGACACCTCGGGATTCTCCTCGAATCTTGGCATGGCAAATGGGACGCGTCTCAACGTGAGGCGGAAGACCCAGGGTCCCTTTCCACGTGCCACAGGGATCCTGGGACTCCTATCCATTTTCAAGAGGAGTCAGGCATTGTCTCCTTTGGAAGCATTGATCTCCGCGGACCTCTCGAGTTTTCAAAGGATATGAGACCTCCGGTCGCGATGAGGCGGAGAACTAGGTCTTTCTCTGTGGTCTCCACAGGGGATTCAGACATCCCTTCTTCTTGGGAGATGCAAGACGAGCCTGCATTCAATTCACTGCAGGGATATCCGGCCTTACTTCGAGTCAGAGCATCTCGGTGTCCATTCCACTTGAGGCCACAAACTCAGGGTCCCTCTCACATACCTGTACCTGAGAGAAGCCTCCTCTTGAGGTGCTTGTGGAAAGTTGGTATTCCTCTTGAGTCGAAACCAGGGACTTATCTCTCATCTCGAGTTGACTTGGGGTCCACGGAGCCCTTTCATGTTGCTCCAGTGACCTCAGGATCCCTCTAGACTTGAGACAGTGATCTTGGGTTTTCTCTGGAGTGCCATCAAGGAAATCAAGGCTCCTTTCACGTTTGATGTGGAACACGGAATTGCTCTGCACGCAGTGCAGTGGAATCGGGCCTCATCTAGCGGCGAGGGGGAAGTCTCATGGTTTTTCTCGAGTTGCGGCCGGAAACTGGGATATATTCTCGAGTTACGACGGGGAGGGCCCTTCCAGACACGTGTTTGTTCAGCGACGTCAGGACTCCTGCCTAGGTGCGAGGGACACCTCGGGATTCTCCTCGAGTCTTGGCATGGCAATTGGGACGAGTCTCCACGTGAGGCGGGAGACCCAGGGTCCCTTTCCACCTGCCACAGGGATCCTGGGACTCCTATCCATTTTCATGAGGAGTCAGGCATCGTCTCCTTTGGAAGCATTGATCTCCGCAGACCTCTCGAGTTTTCAAAGGATGTGAGGCCTCCGGTCGGGTTGAGGCGGAGGACTAGGTCTTTCTCTGTGGTCTCCACAGGGGATTCAGACAACCCTTCGTCTTGGGAGATGCAAGACGAGCCTGCATTCATTTCACTGCAGGGATATCCGGCCTTACTTCGAGTCAGAGCATCTCGGTGTCCATTCCACTTGAGGCCACAAACTCAGGGTCCCTCTCACATACCTGTAGCTGAGAGAAGCCGCCTCTTGAGGTGCTTGTGGAAAGTTGGTATTCCTCTTGAGTCGAAGCCAGGGACTAAGCTCTCATCTCGCGTCGATTTGGGGTCGACAGAGCCCTTTCGTGTTGCTCCAGTGACCTCAGGATCCCTCTAGACTTGAGACAGTGATCTTGGGTTTTCTCTGGAGTGCCATCAAGGAAATCAAGGCTCCTTTCACGTTTGATGTGGAACACGGAATTGCTCTGCACGCAGTGCAGGGGAATCGGGCCTCATCTCGCGGCGAGGGGTGAGTCTCATGGTTTTTCTCGAGTTGCGGCCGGAACCTGGAGTATATTCTCGAGTTACGACAGGGAGGGCCCCTCCAGACACGTGTTTGTTCAGCGACGTCAGGACTCCTGCCTAGGTGCGAGGGACACCTCGGGATTCTCCTCGAATCTTGGCATGGCAATTGGGACGCGTCTCAACGTGAGGCGGAAGACCCAGGGTCCCTTTCCACGTGCCACAGGGATCCTGGGACTCCTATCCATTTTCAAGAGGAGTCAGGCATCGTCTCTTTTGGAAGAATTGATCTCCGCGGACCTCTCGAGTTTTCAAAGGATGTGAGGCCTCTGGTCGCGATGAGGCGGAGGACTAGGTCTTTCTCTGTGGTTTCCACAGGGGATTCAGACATCCCTTCGTCTTGGGAGATGCAAGACGAGGCTGCAATCAATTCACTGCAGGGATATCCGGCCTTACTTCAAGTCAAAGTATCTCGGGGTCCATTCCACTTGAGGCGACAAACTCAGGGTCCCTCTCACATACCTGTAGCTGAGAGAAGCCTCCTCTTGAGGTGCTTGTGAAAAGTTGGTATTCCTCTTGAGTCGAAGCCAGGGACGAAGCTCTCATCTCGAGTTGATTTGGGTTCCACAGAGCCCTTTCGTGTTGCTCCAGTGACCTCAGGATCCCTCTAGACTTGAGACAGTGATCTTGGGTTTTCTCTGGAGTGCCATCAAGGAAATCAAGGCTCCTTTCACGTTTGATGTGGAACACGGAATTGCTCGGCACGCAGTGCAGTGGAATCGGGCCTCATCTAGCGGCGAGGGGGAAATCTCATGGTTTTTCTCGAGTTGCGGCCGGAAACTGGGATATATTCTCGAGTTACGACGGGGAGGGCCCTTCCAGACACGTGTTTGTTCAGCGACGTCAGGACTCCTGCCTAGGTGCGAGGGACACCTCGGGATTCTCCTCGAGTCTTGGCATGGCAATTGGGACGAGTCTCCACGTGAGGCGGGAGACCCAGGGTCCCTTTCCACCTGCCACAGGGATCCTGGGACTCCTATCCATTTTCATGAGGAGTCAGGCATCGTCTCCTTTGGAAGCATTGATCTCCGCAGACCTCTCGAGTTTTCAAAGGATGTGAGGCCTCCGGTCGGGTTGAGGCGGAGGACTAGGTCTTTCTCTGTGGTCTCCACAGGGGATTCAGACAACCCTTCGTCTTGGGAGATGCAAGACGAGCCTGCATTCATTTCACTGCAGGGATATCCGGCCTTACTTCGAGTCAGAGCATCTCGGTGTCCATTCCACTTGAGGCCACAAACTCAGGGTCCCTCTCACATACCTGTAGCTGAGAGAAGCCTCCTCTTGAGGTGCTTGTGGAAAGTTGGTATTCCTCTTGAGTCGAAGCCAGGGACTAAGCTCTCATCTCGAGTTGATTTGGGGTCCACGGAGCCCTTTCGTGTTGCTCCAGTGACCTCAGGATCCCTCTAGACTTGAGACAGTGATCTTGGGTTTTCTCTGGAGTGCCATCAAGGAAATCAAGGCTCCTTTCATGTTTGATGTGGAACACGGAATTGCTCTGCACGCAGTGCAGGGGAATCGGGCCTCATCTCGCGGCGAGGGGGAAGTCTCATGGTTTTTCTCGAGTTGCGGCCGGAACCTGGGGTATATTCTCGAGTTACGACGGGGAGGGCCCTTCCAGACACGTGTTTGTTCAGCGACGTCCGGACTCCTGCCTAGGTGCGAGGGACACTTCGGGATTCTCCTCGAGTCTTGGCATGGCAATTGGGACGCGTCTCCACGTGAGGCGGGAGACCCAGGGTCCCTTTCCACGTGCCACAGGGATCCTGGGAATACTATCCATTTTCAAGAGGAGTCAGGCATCGTCTCTTTTGGAAGCATTGATCTCCGCGGACCTCTCGAGTTTTCAAAGGATGTGAGGCCTCCGGTCGCGTTGAGGCGGAGGACTAGGTCTTTCTCTGTGGTCTCCACAGGGGATTCAGACATCCCTTCGTCTTGGGAGATGCAAGACGAGGCTGCAATCAATTCACTGCAGGGATATCCGGCATTACTTCAAGTCAGAGCATCTCGGTGTCCATTCCACTTGAGTCCACAAAGTCAGGGTCCCTCTCACATACCTGTAGCTGAGAGAAGCCTCCTCTTGAGGTGCTTGTGGAAAGTTGGTGTTCCTCTTGAGTCGAAGCCAGGGACTAAGCTCTCATCTCGAGTCGATTTGGGGTCCACAGAGCCCTTTCTTGTTGCTCCAGTGACCTCAGGATCCCTCTAGACTTGAGACAGTGATCTTGGGTTTTCTCTGGAGTGCCATCAAGGAAATCAAGGCTCCTTTCATGTTTGATGTGGAACACGGAATTGCTCTGCACGCAGTGCAGGGGAATCGGGCCTCATCTCGCGGCGAGTGGTAAGTCTCATGGTTTTTCTCGAGTTGCGGCCGGAACCTGGGGTATATTCTCGAGTTACGACGGGGAGGGCCCCTCCAGACACGTGTTTGTTCAGCGACGTCAGGACTCCTGCCTAGGTGGGAGGGACACCTCGGGATTCTCCTCGAAATTTGGCATGGCAAATGGGACGCGTCTCAACGTGAGGCGGAAGACCCAGGGTCCCTTTCCACGTGCCACAGGGATCCTGGGACTCCTATCCATTTTCAAGAGGAGTCAGGCATTGTCTCCTTTGGAAGCATTGATCTCCGTGGACCTCTCGAGTTTTCAAAGGATATGAGACCTCCGGTCGCGATGAGGCGGAGAACTAGGTCTTTCTCTGTGGTCTCCACAGGGGATTCAGACATCCCTTCTTCTTGGGAGATGCAAGACGAGCCTGCATTCAATTCACTGCAGGGATATCCGGCCTTACTACGAGTCAGAGCATCTCGGTGTCCATTCCACTTGAGGCCACAAACTCAGGGTCCCTCTCACATACCTGTACCTGAGAGAAGCCTCCTCTTGAGGTGCTTGTGGAAAGTTGGTATTCCTCTTGAGTCGAAACCAGGGACTTATCTCTCATCTCGAGTTGATTTGGGGTCCACGGAGCCCTTTCATGTTGCTCCAGTGACCTCAGGATCCCTCTAGACTTGAGACAGTGATCTTGGGTTTTCTCTGGAGTGCCATAAAGGAAATCAAGGCTCCTTTCACGTTTGATGTGGAACACGGAATTGCTCTGCATGCAGTGCAGTGGAATCGGGCCTCATCTAGCGTCGAGGGGGAAGTCTCATGGTTTTTCTCGAGTTGCGGCCGGAACCTGGGATATATTCTCGAGTTACGACGGGGAGGGCCCTTCCAGACACGTGTTTTTTCAGCGACGTCCGGACTCCTGCCTAAGTGCGAGGGACACCTCGGGATTCTCCTCGAGTCTTGGCATGGCAATTGGGACGCGTCTCCACGTGAGGCGGGATACCCAGGGTCCCTTTCCACCTGCCACAGGGATCCTAGGACTCCTATCCATTTTCATGAGGAGTCAGGCATCGTCTCCTTTGGAAGCATTGATCTCCGCAGACCTCTCGAGTTTTCAAAGGATGTGAGGCCTCCGGTCGGGTTGAGGCGGAGGACTAGGTCTTTCTCTGTGGTCTCCACAGGGGATTCAGACAACCCTTCGTCTTGGGAGATGCAAGACGAGCCTGCATTCATTTCACTGCAGGGATATCCGGCCTTACTTCGAGTCAGAGCATCTCGGTGTCCATTCCACTTGAGGCCACAAAATCAGGGTCCCTCTCCCATACCTGTAGCTGAGAGAAGCCTCCTCTTGAGGTGCTTGTGGAAAGTTGGTATTCCTCTTGAGTCGAAGCCAGGGACTAAGCTCTCATCTCGAGTTGACTTAGGGTCCACGGAGCCCTTTCGTGTTGCTCCAGTTACCTCAGGATCCCTCTAGACTTGAGACAGTGATCTTGGGTTTTCTCTGGAGTGCCATCAAGGAAATCAAGGCTCCTTTCATGTTTGATGTGGAACACGGAATTGCTCTGCACGCAGTGCAGGGGAATCGGGCCTCATCTCGCTGCGAGGGGGAAGTCTCATGGTTTTTCTCGAGTTGCGGCCGGAACCTGGGGTATATTCTCGAGTTACGACGGTGATGGCCCTTCCAGACACGTGTTTGTTCAGCGACGTCCGGACTCCTGCCTAGGTGCGAGGGACACTTCGGGATTCTCCTCGAGTCTTGGCATGGCAAGTGGGACGCGTCTCCACGTGAGGCGGGAGACCCAGGGTCCCTTTCCACGTGCCACAGGGATCCTGGGAATACTATCCATTTTCAAGAGGAGTCAGGCATCGTCTCCTTTGGAAGCATTGATCTCAGGAGACCTCTCGAGTTTTCAAAGGATGTGAGGCCTCAGGTCGTGATGAGGCGGAGGACTAGGTCTTTCTCTGTCGTCTCCACAGGGGATTCAGACATCCCTTCGTCTTGGGAGATGCAAGACGAGCCTGCATTCAATTCACTGCAGCGATATCCAGCCTTACTTCGAGTCAGAGCATCTCGTTGTCCATTCCACTTGAGGCCACAAACTCAGGGTCTCTCTCACATACCTGTAGCTGAGAGAAGCCTCCTCTTGAGGTGCTTGTGGAAAGTTGGTATTCCTCTTGAGTCGAAGCCAGGGACTAAGCTCTCATCTCGCGACGATTTGGGGTCGACAGAGCCCTTTCGTGTTGCTCCAGTGACCTCAGGATCCCTCTAGACTTGAGACAGTGATCTTGGGTTTTCTCTGGAGTGCCATCAAGGAAATCAAGGCTCCTTTCACGTTTGATGTGGAACACGGAATTGCTCTGCACGCAGTGCAGGGGAATTGGGCCTCATCTCGCGGCGAGGGGTGAGTCTCATGGTTTTTCTCGAGTTGCGGCCCGAACCTGGAGTATATTTTCGAGTTACGACAGGGAGGGCCCCTCCAGACACGTGTTTGTTCAGCGACGTCAGGACTCCTGCCTAGGTGCGAGGGACACCTCGGGATTCTCCTCGAATCTTGGCATGGCAATTGGGACGCGTCTCAACGTGAGGCGGAAGACCCAGGGTCCCTTTCCACGTGCCACAGGGATCCTGGGACTCCTATCCATTTTCAAGAGGAGTCAGGCATCGTCTCTTTTGGAAGAATTCATCTCCGCGGTCCTCTCGAGTTTTCAAAGGATGTGAGGCCTCCGGTCGCGATGAGGCGGAGGACTAGGTCTTTCTCTGTGGTTTCCACAGGGGATTCAGACATCCCTTCGTCTTGGGAGATGCAAGACGAGGCTGCAATCAATTCACTGCAGGGATATCCGGCCTTACTTCGAGTCAGAGCATCTCAGTGTCCATTCCACTTGAGGCCACAAAGTCAGGGTCCCTCTCACATACCTGTAGCTGAGAGAAGCCTCCTCTTGAGGTGCTTGTGGAAAGTTGGTATTCCTCTTGAGTCGAAGCCAGGAACTAAGCTCTCATCTCCAGTTGATTTGGGGTCCACGGAGCCCTTTCGTGTTGCTCCAGTGACCTCAGGATCCCTCTAGACTTGAGACAGTGATCTTGGGTTTTCTCTGGAGTGTCATCAAGGAAATCAAGGCTCCCATCATGTTTTGTGGAACACGGAATTGCTCTGCACGCAGTGCAGGGGAATCGGGCCTCATCTCGCGGCGAGGTTGAAGTCTCATGGTTTTTCTCGAGTTGCGGCCGGAACCTGTGATATATTCTCGAGTTACGACGGGGAGGGCCCTTCCAGACACGTGTTTGTTCAGCGACGTCAGGACTCCTGCCTAGGTGCGAGGGACACCTCGGGATTCTCCTCGAGTCTTGGCATGGCAATTGGGACGCGTCTCCACGTGAGGCGGGAGACCCAGAGTCCCTTTCCACGTGCCAAAGGGATCCTGGGACTCCTATCCATTTGCAAGAGGAGTCAGGCATCGTCTCCTTTGGAAGCATTGATCTCCGCGGACCTCTCGAGTTTTCAAAGGATGTGAGGCCTCCGGTCGCGTTGAGGCGGAGGACTAGGTCTTTCTCTATGGTCTCCACAGGGGATTCAGACATCCCTTCGTCTTGGGAGATGGAAGACAAGCCTGCATTCAATTCACTGCAGGGATATCCGGCCTTACTTCAAGTCAAAGTATCTCGGGGTCCATTCCACTTGAGGCGACAAACTCAGGGTCCCTCTCACATACCTGTAGCTGAGAGAAGCCTCCTCTTGAGGTGCTTGTGAAAAGTTGGTATTCCTCTTGAGTCGAAGCCAGGGACGAAGCTCTCATCTCGAGTTGATTTGGGTTCCACAGAGCCCTTTCGTGTTGCTCCAGTGACCTCAGGATCCCTCTAGACTTGATACAGTGATCTTGGGTTTTCCCTGGAGTGCCATCAAGGAAATCAAGGCTCCTTTCACATTTGATGTGGAACACGCAATTGCTCTGCACACAGTGCAGTGGAATCGGGCCTCATCTCGCTGCGAGGGGGAAGTCTCATGGTTTTTCTCGAGTTGCGGCCGGAACCTGGGGTATATTCTCGAGTTACGACGGGGAGGGCCCTTCCAGACACGTGTTTGTTCAGCGACGTCAGGACTCCTGCCTAGGTGCGAGGGACACCTCGGGATTCTCCTCGAGTCTTGGCATGGCAATTGGGACGCGTCTCCACGTGAGGCGGGAGACCCAGGGTCCCTTTCCACGTGCCACAGGGATCCTGGGGCTCCTATCCATTTTCAAGAGGAGTCAGGCATCGTCTCCTTTGAAAGCACTGATCTGCGCTGACCTCTCGAGTTTTCAAAGGATGTGAGGCCTCCGGTCGGGTTGAGGCGGAGGACTAGGTCTTTCTCTGTGGTCTCCACAGGGGATTCAGACAACCCTTCGTCTTGGGAGATGCAAGACGAGCCTGCATTCATTTCACTGCAGGGATATCCGGCCTTACTTCGAGTCAGAGCATCTCGGTGTCCATTCCACTTGAGGCCACAAAATCAGGGTCCCTCTCCCATACCTGTAGCTGAGAGAAGCCTCCTCTTGAGGTGCTTGTGGAAAGTTGGTATTCCTCTTGAGTCGAAGCCAGGGACTAAGCTCTCATCTCGAGTTGATTTGGGGTCCACGGAGCCCTTTCGTGTTGCTCCAGTGACCTCAGGATCCCTCTAGACTTGAGACAGTGATCTTGGGTTTTCTCTGGAGTGCCATCAAGGAAATCAAGGCTCCTTTCATGTTTGATGTGGAACACGGAATTGCTCTGCACGCAGTGCAGGGGAATCGGGCCTCATCTCGCGGCGAGGGGGAAGTCTCATGGTTTTTCTCGAGTTGCGGCCGGAACCTGGGGTATATTCTCGAGTTACGACGGGGAGGGCCCTTCCAGACACGTGTTTGTTCAGCGACGTCCGGACTCCTGCCTAGGTGCGAGGGACACTTCGGGATTCTCCTCGAGTCTTGGCATGGCAATTGGGACGCGTCTCCACGTGAGGCGGGAGACCCAGGGTCCCTTTCCACGTGCCACAGGGATCCTGGGAATACTATCCATTTTCAAGAGGAGTCAGGCATCGTCTCTTTTGGAAGCATTGATCTCCGCGGACCTCTCGAGTTTTCAAAGGATGTGAGGCCTCCGGTCGCGTTGAGGCGGAGGACTAGGTCTTTCTCTGTGGTCTCCACAGGGGATTCAGACATCCCTTCGTCTTGGGAGATGCAAGACGAGGCTGCAATCAATTCACTGCAGGGATATCCGGCATTACTTCAAGTCAGAGCATCTCGGTGTCCATTCCACTTGAGTCCACAAAGTCAGGGTCCCTCTCACATACCTGTAGCTGAGAGAAGCCTCCTCTTGAGGTGCTTGTGGAAACTTGGTATTCCTCTTGAGTCGAAGCCAGGGACTAAGCTCTCATCTCGAGTCGATTTGGGGTCCACAGAGCCCTTTCTTGTTGCTCCAGTGACCTCAGGATCCCTCTAGACTTGAGACAGTGATCTTGGGTTTTCTCTGGAGTGCCATCAAGGAAATCAAGGCTCCTTTCATGTTTGATGTGGAACACGGAATTGCTCTGCACGCAGTGCAGGGGAATCGGGCCTCATCTCGCGGCGAGTGGTAAGTCTCATGGTTTTTCTCGAGTTGCGGCCGGAACCTGGGGTATATTCTCGAGTTACGACGGGGAGGGCCCCTCCAGACACGTGTTTGTTCAGCGACGTCAGGACTCCTGCCTAGGTGGGAGGGACACCTCGGGATTCTCCTCGAAATTTGGCATGGCAAATGGGACGCGTCTCAACGTGAGGCGGAAGACCCAGGGTCCCTTTCCACGTGCCACAGGGATCCTGGGACTCCTATCCATTTTCAAGAGGAGTCAGGCATTGTCTCCTTTGGAAGCATTGATCTCCGCGGACCTCTCGAGTTTTCAAAGGATATGAGACCTCCGGTCGCGATGAGGCGGAGAACTAGGTCTTTCTCTGTGGTCTCCACAGGGGATTCAGACATCCCTTCTTCTTGGGAGATGCAAGACGAGCCTGCATTCAATTCACTGCAGGGATATCCGGCCTTACTACGAGTCAGAGCATCTCGGTGTCCATTCCACTTGAGGCCACAAACTCAGGGTCCCTCTCACATACCTGTACCTGAGAGAAGCCTCCTCTTGAGGTGCTTGTGGAAAGTTGGTATTCCTCTTGAGTCGAAACCAGGGACTTATCTCTCATCTCGAGTTGATTTGGGGTCCACGGAGCCCTTTCATGTTGCTCCAGTGACCTCAGGATCCCTCTAGACTTGAGACAGTGATCTTGGGTTTTCTCTGGAGTGCCATAAAGGAAATCAAGGCTCCTTTCACGTTTGATGTGGAACACGGAATTGCTCTGCATGCAGTGCAGTGGAATCGGGCCTCATCTAGCGTCGAGGGGGAAGTCTCATGGTTTTTCTCGAGTTGCGGCCGGAACCTGGGATATATTCTCGAGTTACGACGGGGAGGGCCCTTCCAGACACGTGTTTTTTCAGCGACGTCCGGACTCCTGCCTAAGTGCGAGGGACACCTCGGGATTCTCCTCGAGTCTTGGCATGGCAATTGGGACGCGTCTCCACGTGAGGCGGGATACCCAGGGTCCCTTTCCACCTGCCACAGGGATCCTAGGACTCCTATCCATTTTCATGAGGAGTCAGGCATCGTCTCCTTTGGAAGCATTGATCTCCGCAGACCTCTCGAGTTTTCAAAGGATGTGAGGCCTCCGGTCGGGTTGAGGCGGAGGACTAGGTCTTTCTCTGTGGTCTCCACAGGGGATTCAGACAACCCTTCGTCTTGGGAGATGCAAGACGAGCCTGCATTCATTTCACTGCAGGGATATCCGGCCTTACTTCGAGTCAGAGCATCTCGGTGTCCATTCCACTTGAGGCCACAAAATCAGGGTCCCTCTCCCATACCTGTAGCTGAGAGAAGCCTCCTCTTGAGGTGCTTGTGGAAAGTTGGTATTCCTCTTGAGTCGAAGCCAGGGACTAAGCTCTCATCTCGAGTTGACTTAGGGTCCACGGAGCCCTTTCGTGTTGCTCCAGTTACCTCAGGATCCCTCTAGACTTGAGACAGTGATCTTGGGTTTTCTCTGGAGTGCCATCAAGGAAATCAAGGCTCCTTTCATGTTTGATGTGGAACACGGAATTGCTCTGCACGCAGTGCAGGGGAATCGGGCCTCATCTCGCTGCGAGGGGGAAGTCTCATGGTTTTTCTCGAGTTGCGGCCGGAACCTGGGGTATATTCTCGAGTTACGACGGTGATGGCCCTTCCAGACACGTGTTTGTTCAGCGACGTCCGGACTCCTGCCTAGGTGCGAGGGACACTTCGGGATTCTCCTCGAGTCTTGGCATGGCAAGTGGGACGCGTCTCCACGTGAGGCGGGAGACCCAGGGTCCCTTTCCACGTGCCACAGGGATCCTGGGAATACTATCCATTTTCAAGAGGAGTCAGGCATCGTCTCCTTTGGAAGCATTGATCTCAGGAGACCTCTCGAGTTTTCAAAGGATGTGAGGCCTCAGGTCGTGATGAGGCGGAGGACTAGGTCTTTCTCTGTCGTCTCCACAGGGGATTCAGACATCCCTTCGTCTTGGGAGATGCAAGACGAGCCTGCATTCAATTCACTGCAGCGATATCCAGCCTTACTTCGAGTCAGAGCATCTCGTTGTCCATTCCACTTGAGGCCACAAACTCAGGGTCTCTCTCACATACCTGTAGCTGAGAGAAGCCTCCTCTTGAGGTGCTTGTGGAAAGTTGGTATTCCTCTTGAGTCGAAGCCAGGGACTAAGCTCTCATCTCGCGACGATTTGGGGTCGACAGAGCCCTTTCGTGTTGCTCCAGTGACCTCAGGATCCCTCTAGACTTGAGACAGTGATCTTGGGTTTTCTCTGGAGTGCCATCAAGGAAATCAAGGCTCCTTTCACGTTTGATGTGGAACACGGAATTGCTCTGCACGCAGTGCAGGGGAATTGGGCCTCATCTCGCGGCGAGGGGTGAGTCTCATGGTTTTTCTCGAGTTGCGGCCCGAACCTGGAGTATATTTTCGAGTTACGACAGGGAGGGCCCCTCCAGACACGTGTTTGTTCAGCGACGTCAGGACTCCTGCCTAGGTGCGAGGGACACCTCGGGATTCTCCTCGAATCTTGGCATGGCAATTGGGACGCGTCTCAACGTGAGGCGGAAGACCCAGGGTCCCTTTCCACGTGCCACAGGGATCCTGGGACTCCTATCCATTTTCAAGAGGAGTCAGGCATCGTCTCTTTTGGAAGAATTCATCTCCGCGGTCCTCTCGAGTTTTCAAAGGATGTGAGGCCTCCGGTCGCGATGAGGCGGAGGACTAGGTCTTTCTCTGTGGTTTCCACAGGGGATTCAGACATCCCTTCGTCTTGGGAGATGCAAGACGAGGCTGCAATCAATTCACTGCAGGGATATCCGGCCTTACTTCGAGTCAGAGCATCTCAGTGTCCATTCCACTTGAGGCCACAAAGTCAGGGTCCCTCTCACATACCTGTAGCTGAGAGAAGCCTCCTCTTGAGGTGCTTGTGGAAAGTTGGTATTCCTCTTGAGTCGAAGCCAGGAACTAAGCTCTCATCTCCAGTTGATTTGGGGTCCACGGAGCCCTTTCGTGTTGCTCCAGTGACCTCAGGATCCCTCTAGACTTGAGACAGTGATCTTGGGTTTTCTCTGGAGTGTCATCAAGGAAATCAAGGCTCCCATCATGTTTTGTGGAACACGGAATTGCTCTGCACGCAGTGCAGGGGAATCGGGCCTCATCTCGCGGCGAGGTTGAAGTCTCATGGTTTTTCTCGAGTTGCGGCCGGAACCTGTGATATATTCTCGAGTTACGACGGGGAGGGCCCTTCCAGACACGTGTTTGTTCAGCGACGTCAGGACTCCTGCCTAGGTGCGAGGGACACCTCGGGATTCTCCTCGAGTCTTGGCATGGCAATTGGGACGCGTCTCCACGTGAGGCGGGAGACCCAGAGTCCCTTTCCACGTGCCAAAGGGATCCTGGGACTCCTATCCATTTGCAAGAGGAGTCAGGCATCGTCTCCTTTGGAAGCATTGATCTCCGCGGACCTCTCGAGTTTTCAAAGGATGTGAGGCCTCCGGTCGCGTTGAGGCGGAGGACTAGGTCTTTCTCTATGGTCTCCACAGGGGATTCAGACATCCCTTCGTCTTGGGAGATGGAAGACAAGCCTGCATTCAATTCACTGCAGGGATATCCGGCCTTACTTCAAGTCAAAGTATCTCGGGGTCCATTCCACTTGAGGCGACAAACTCAGGGTCCCTCTCACATACCTGTAGCTGAGAGAAGCCTCCTCTTGAGGTGCTTGTGAAAAGTTGGTATTCCTCTTGAGTCGAAGCCAGGGACGAAGCTCTCATCTCGAGTTGATTTGGGTTCCACAGAGCCCTTTCGTGTTGCTCCAGTGACCTCAGGATCCCTCTAGACTTGATACAGTGATCTTGGGTTTTCCCTGGAGTGCCATCAAGGAAATCAAGGCTCCTTTCACATTTGATGTGGAACACGCAATTGCTCTGCACACAGTGCAGTGGAATCGGGCCTCATCTCGCTGCGAGGGGGAAGTCTCATGGTTTTTCTCGAGTTGCGGCCGGAACCTGGGGTATATTCTCGAGTTACGACGGGGAGGGCCCTTCCAGACACGTGTTTGTTCAGCGACGTCAGGACTCCTGCCTAGGTGCGAGGGACACCTCGGGATTCTCCTCGAGTCTTGGCATGGCAATTGGGACGCGTCTCCACGTGAGGCGGGAGACCCAGGGTCCCTTTCCACGTGCCACAGGGATCCTGGGGCTCCTATCCATTTTCAAGAGGAGTCAGGCATCGTCTCCTTTGAAAGCACTGATCTGCGCTGACCTCTCGAGTTTTCAAAGGATGTGAGGCCTCCGGTCGGGTTGAGGCGGAGGACTAGGTCTTTCTCTGTGGTCTCCACAGGGGATTCAGACAACCCTTCGTCTTGGGAGATGCAAGACGAGCCTGCATTCATTTCACTGCAGGGATATCCGGCCTTACTTCGAGTCAGAGCATCTCGGTGTCCATTCCACTTGAGGCCACAAAATCAGGGTCCCTCTCCCATACCTGTAGCTGAGAGAAGCCTCCTCTTGAGGTGCTTGTGGAAAGTTGGTATTCCTCTTGAGTCGAAGCCAGGGACTAAGCTCTCATCTCGAGTTGATTTGGGGTCCACGGAGCCCTTTCGTGTTGCTCCAGTGACCTCAGGATCCCTCTAGACTTGAGACAGTGATCTTGGGTTTTCTCTGGAGTGCCATCAAGGAAATCAAGGCTCCTTTCATGTTTGATGTGGAACACGGAATTGCTCTGCACGCAGTGCAGGGGAATCGGGCCTCATCTCGCGGCGAGGGGGAAGTCTCATGGTTTTTCTCGAGTTGCGGCCGGAACCTGGGGTATATTCTCGAGTTACGACGGGGAGGGCCCTTCCAGACACGTGTTTGTTCAGCGACGTCCGGACTCCTGCCTAGGTGCGAGGGACACTTCGGGATTCTCCTCGAGTCTTGGCATGGCAATTGGGACGCGTCTCCACGTGAGGCGGGAGACCCAGGGTCCCTTTCCACGTGCCACAGGGATCCTGGGAATACTATCCATTTTCAAGAGGAGTCAGGCATCGTCTCTTTTGGAAGCATTGATCTCCGCGGACCTCTCGAGTTTTCAAAGGATGTGAGGCCTCCGGTCGCGTTGAGGCGGAGGACTAGGTCTTTCTCTGTGGTCTCCACAGGGGATTCAGACATCCCTTCGTCTTGGGAGATGCAAGACGAGGCTGCAATCAATTCACTGCAGGGATATCCGGCATTACTTCAAGTCAGAGCATCTCGGTGTCCATTCCACTTGAGTCCACAAAGTCAGGGTCCCTCTCACATACCTGTAGCTGAGAGAAGCCTCCTCTTGAGGTGCTTGTGGAAACTTGGTATTCCTCTTGAGTCGAAGCCAGGGACTAAGCTCTCATCTCGAGTCGATTTGGGGTCCACAGAGCCCTTTCTTGTTGCTCCAGTGACCTCAGGATCCCTCTAGACTTGAGACAGTGATCTTGGGTTTTCTCTGGAGTGCCATCAAGGAAATCAAGGCTCCTTTCATGTTTGATGTGGAACACGGAATTGCTCTGCACGCAGTGCAGGGGAATCGGGCCTCATCTCGCGGCGAGTGGTAAGTCTCATGGTTTTTCTCGAGTTGCGGCCGGAACCTGGGGTATATTCTCGAGTTACGACGGGGAGGGCCCCTCCAGACACGTGTTTGTTCAGCGACGTCAGGACTCCTGCCTAGGTGGGAGGGACACCTCGGGATTCTCCTCGAAATTTGGCATGGCAAATGGGACGCGTCTCAACGTGAGGCGGAAGACCCAGGGTCCCTTTCCACGTGCCACAGGGATCCTGGGACTCCTATCCATTTTCAAGAGGAGTCAGGCATTGTCTCCTTTGGAAGCATTGATCTCCGTGGACCTCTCGAGTTTTCAAAGGATATGAGACCTCCGGTCGCGATGAGGCGGAGAACTAGGTCTTTCTCTGTGGTCTCCACAGGGGATTCAGACATCCCTTCTTCTTGGGAGATGCAAGACGAGCCTGCATTCAATTCACTGCAGGGATATCCGGCCTTACTACGAGTCAGAGCATCTCGGTGTCCATTCCACTTGAGGCCACAAACTCAGGGTCCCTCTCACATACCTGTACCTGAGAGAAGCCTCCTCTTGAGGTGCTTGTGGAAAGTTGGTATTCCTCTTGAGTCGAAACCAGGGACTTATCTCTCATCTCGAGTTGATTTGGGGTCCACGGAGCCCTTTCATGTTGCTCCAGTGACCTCAGGATCCCTCTAGACTTGAGACAGTGATCTTGGGTTTTCTCTGGAGTGCCATAAAGGAAATCAAGGCTCCTTTCACGTTTGATGTGGAACACGGAATTGCTCTGCATGCAGTGCAGTGGAATCGGGCCTCATCTAGCGTCGAGGGGGAAGTCTCATGGTTTTTCTCGAGTTGCGGCCGGAACCTGGGATATATTCTCGAGTTACGACGGGGAGGGCCCTTCCAGACACGTGTTTTTTCAGCGACGTCCGGACTCCTGCCTAAGTGCGAGGGACACCTCGGGATTCTCCTCGAGTCTTGGCATGGCAATTGGGACGCGTCTCCACGTGAGGCGGGATACCCAGGGTCCCTTTCCACCTGCCACAGGGATCCTAGGACTCCTATCCATTTTCATGAGGAGTCAGGCATCGTCTCCTTTGGAAGCATTGATCTCCGCAGACCTCTCGAGTTTTCAAAGGATGTGAGGCCTCCGGTCGGGTTGAGGCGGAGGACTAGGTCTTTCTCTGTGGTCTCCACAGGGGATTCAGACAACCCTTCGTCTTGGGAGATGCAAGACGAGCCTGCATTCATTTCACTGCAGGGATATCCGGCCTTACTTCGAGTCAGAGCATCTCGGTGTCCATTCCACTTGAGGCCACAAAATCAGGGTCCCTCTCCCATACCTGTAGCTGAGAGAAGCCTCCTCTTGAGGTGCTTGTGGAAAGTTGGTATTCCTCTTGAGTCGAAGCCAGGGACTAAGCTCTCATCTCGAGTTGATTTGGGGTCCACGGAGCCCTTTCGTGTTGCTCCAGTGACCTCAGGATCCCTCTAGACTTGAGACAGTGATCTTGGGTTTTCTCTGGAGTGCCATCAAGGAAATCAAGGCTCCTTTCATGTTTGATGTGGAACACGGAATTGCTCTGCACGCAGTGCAGGGGAATCGGGCCTCATCTCGCGGCGAGGGGGAAGTCTCATGGTTTTTCTCGAGTTGCGGCCGGAACCTGGGGTATATTCTCGAGTTACGACGGGGAGGGCCCTTCCAGACACGTGTTTGTTCAGCGACGTCCGGACTCCTGCCTAGGTGCGAGGGACACTTCGGGATTCTCCTCGAGTCTTGGCATGGCAATTGGGACGCGTCTCCACGTGAGGCGGGAGACCCAGGGTCCCTTTCCACGTGCCACAGGGATCCTGGGAATACTATCCATTTTCAAGAGGAGTCAGGCATCGTCTCTTTTGGAAGCATTGATCTCCGCGGACCTCTCGAGTTTTCAAAGGATGTGAGGCCTCCGGTCGCGTTGAGGCGGAGGACTAGGTCTTTCTCTGTGGTCTCCACAGGGGATTCAGACATCCCTTCGTCTTGGGAGATGCAAGACGAGGCTGCAATCAATTCACTGCAGGGATATCCGGCATTACTTCAAGTCAGAGCATCTCGGTGTCCATTCCACTTGAGTCCACAAAGTCAGGGTCCCTCTCACATACCTGTAGCTGAGAGAAGCCTCCTCTTGAGGTGCTTGTGGAAAGTTGGTATTCCTCTTGAGTCGAAGCCAGGGACTAAGCTCTCATCTCGAGTCGATTTGGGGTCCACAGAGCCCTTTCTTGTTGCTCCAGTGACCTCAGGATCCCTCTAGACTTGAGACAGTGATCTTGGGTTTTCTCTGGAGTGCCATCAAGGAAATCAAGGCTCCTTTCATGTTTGATGTGGAACACGGAATTGCTCTGCACGCAGTGCAGGGGAATCGGGCCTCATCTCGCGGCGAGTGGTAAGTCTCATGGTTTTTCTCGAGTTGCGGCCGGAACCTGGGGTATATTCTCGAGTTACGACGGGGAGGGCCCCTCCAGACACGTGTTTGTTCAGCGACGTCAGGACTCCTGCCTAGGTGGGAGGGACACCTCGGGATTCTCCTCGAAATTTGGCATGGCAAATGGGACGCGTCTCAACGTGAGGCGGAAGACCCAGGGTCCCTTTCCACGTGCCACAGGGATCCTGGGACTCCTATCCATTTTCAAGAGGAGTCAGGCATTGTCTCCTTTGGAAGCATTGATCTCCGCGGACCTCTCGAGTTTTCAAAGGATATGAGACCTCCGGTCGCGATGAGGCGGAGAACTAGGTCTTTCTCTGTGCTCTCCACAGGGGATTCAGACATCCCTTCTTCTTGGGAGATGCAAGACGAGCCTGCATTCAATTCACTGCAGGGATATCCGGCCTTACTACGAGTCAGAGCATCTCGGTGTCCATTCCACTTGAGGCCACAAACTCAGGGTCCCTCTCACATACCTGTACCTGAGAGAAGCCTCCTCTTGAGGTGCTTGTGGAAAGTTGGTATTCCTCTTGAGTCGAAACCAGGGACTTATCTCTCATCTCGAGTTGATTTGGGGTCCACGGAGCCCTTTCATGTTGCTCCAGTGACCTCAGGATCCCTCTAGACTTGAGACAGTGATCTTGGGTTTTCTCTGGAGTGCCATAAAGGAAATCAAGGCTCCTTTCACGTTTGATGTGGAACACGGAATTGCTCTGCATGCAGTGCAGTGGAATCGGGCCTCATCTAGCGTCGAGGGGGAAGTCTCATGGTTTTTCTCGAGTTGCGGCCGGAACCTGGGATATATTCTCGAGTTACGACGGGGAGGGCCCTTCCAGACACGTGTTTTTTCAGCGACGTCCGGACTCCTGCCTAAGTGCGAGGGACACCTCGGGATTCTCCTCGAGTCTTGGCATGGCAATTGGGACGCGTCTCCACGTGAGGCGGGATACCCAGGGTCCCTTTCCACCTGCCACAGGGATCCTAGGACTCCTATCCATTTTCATGAGGAGTCAGGCATCGTCTCCTTTGGAAGCATTGATCTCCGCAGACCTCTCGAGTTTTCAAAGGATGTGAGGCCTCCGGTCGGGTTGAGGCGGAGGACTAGGTCTTTCTCTGTGGTCTCCACAGGGGATTCAGACAACCCTTCGTCTTGGGAGATGCAAGACGAGCCTGCATTCATTTCACTGCAGGGATATCCGGCCTTACTTCGAGTCAGAGCATCTCGGTGTCCATTCCACTTGAGGCCACAAAATCAGGGTCCCTCTCCCATACCTGTAGCTGAGAGAAGCCTCCTCTTGAGGTGCTTGTGGAAAGTTGGTATTCCTCTTGAGTCGAAGCCAGGAACTAAGCTCTCATCTCGAGTTGATTTAGGGTCCACGGAGCCCTTTCGTGTTGCTCCAGTTACCTCAGGATCCCTCTAGACTTGAGACAGTGATCTTCGGTTTTCTCTGGAGTGCCATCAAGGAAATCAAGGCTCCTTTCATGTTTGATGTGGAACACGGAATTGCTCTGCACGCAGTGCAGGGGAATCGGGCCTCATCTCGCTGCGAGGGGGAAGTCTCATGGTTTTTCTCGAGTTGCGGCCGGAACCTGGGGTATATTCTCGAGTTACGACGGTGAGGGCCCTTCCAGACACGTGTTTGTTCAGCGACGTCCGGACTCCTGCCTAGGTGCGAGGGACACTTCGGGATTCTCCTCGAGTCTTGGCATGGCAAGTGGGACGCGTCTCCACGTGAGGCGGGAGACCCAGGGTCCCTTTCCACGTGCCACAGGGATCCTGGGAATACTATCCATTTTCAAGAGGAGTCAGGCATCGTCTCCTTTGGAAGCATTGATCTCAGGAGACCTCTCGAGTTTTCAAAGGATGTGAGGCCTCAGGTCGTGATGAGGCGGAGGACTAGGTCTTTCTCTGTCGTCTCCACAGGGGATTCAGACATCCCTTCGTCTTGGGAGATGCAAGACGAGCCTGCATTCAATTCACTGCAGCGATATCCAGCCTTACTTCGAGTCAGAGCATCTCGTTGTCCATTCCACTTGAGGCCACAAACTCAGGGTCTCTCTCACATACCTGTAGCTGAGAGAAGCCTCCTCTTGAGGTGCTTGTGGAAAGTTGGTATTCCTCTTGAGTCGAAGCCAGGGACTAAGCTCTCATCTCGCGACGATTTGGGGTCGACAGAGCCCTTTCGTGTTGCTCCAGTGACCTCAGGATCCCTCTAGACTTGAGACAGTGATCTTGGGTTTTCTCTGGAGTGCCATCAAGGAAATCAAGGCTCCTTTCACGTTTGATGTGGAACACGGAATTGCTCTGCACGCAGTGCAGGGGAATTGGGCCTCATCTCGCGGCGAGGGGTGAGTCTCATGGTTTTTCTCGAGTTGCGGCCCGAACCTGGAGTATATTTTCGAGTTACGACAGGGAGGGCCCCTCCAGACACGTGTTTGTTCAGCGACGTCAGGACTCCTGCCTAGGTGCGAGGGACACCTCGGGATTCTCCTCGAATCTTGGCATGGCAATTGGGACGCGTCTCAACGTGAGGCGGAAGACCCAGGGTCCCTTTCCACGTGCCACAGGGATCCTGGGACTCCTATCCATTTTCAAGAGGAGTCAGGCATCGTCTCTTTTGGAAGAATTCATCTCCGCGGTCCTCTCGAGTTTTCAAAGGATGTGAGGCCTCCGGTCGCGATGAGGCGGAGGACTAGGTCTTTCTCTGTGGTTTCCACAGGGGATTCAGACATCCCTTCGTCTTGGGAGATGCAAGACGAGGCTGCAATCAATTCACTGCAGGGATATCCGGCCTTACTTCGAGTCAGAGCATCTCAGTGTCCATTCCACTTGAGGCCACAAAGTCAGGGTCCCTCTCACATACCTGTAGCTGAGAGAAGCCTCCTCTTGAGGTGCTTGTGGAAAGTTGGTATTCCTCTTGAGTCGAAGCCAGGAACTAAGCTCTCATCTCCAGTTGATTTGGGGTCCACGGAGCCCTTTCGTGTTGCTCCAGTGACCTCAGGATCCCTCTAGACTTGAGACAGTGATCTTGGGTTTTCTCTGGAGTGTCATCAAGGAAATCAAGGCTCCCATCATGTTTTGTGGAACACGGAATTGCTCTGCACGCAGTGCAGGGGAATCGGGCCTCATCTCGCGGCGAGGTTGAAGTCTCATGGTTTTTCTCGAGTTGCGGCCGGAACCTGTGATATATTCTCGAGTTACGACGGGGAGGGCCCTTCCAGACACGTGTTTGTTCAGCGACGTCAGGACTCCTGCCTAGGTGCGAGGGACACCTCGGGATTCTCCTCGAGTCTTGGCATGGCAATTGGGACGCGTCTCCACGTGAGGCGGGAGACCCAGAGTCCCTTTCCACGTGCCAAAGGGATCCTGGGACTCCTATCCATTTGCAAGAGGAGTCAGGCATCGTCTCCTTTGGAAGCATTGATCTCCGCGGACCTCTCGAGTTTTCAAAGGATGTGAGGCCTCCGGTCGCGTTGAGGCGGAGGACTAGGTCTTTCTCTATGGTCTCCACAGGGGATTCAGACATCCCTTCGTCTTGGGAGATGGAAGACAAGCCTGCATTCAATTCACTGCAGGGATATCCGGCCTTACTTCAAGTCAAAGTATCTCGGGGTCCATTCCACTTGAGGCGACAAACTCAGGGTCCCTCTCACATACCTGTAGCTGAGAGAAGCCTCCTCTTGAGGTGCTTGTGAAAAGTTGGTATTCCTCTTGAGTCGAAGCCAGGGACGAAGCTCTCATCTCGAGTTGATTTGGGTTCCACAGAGCCCTTTCGTGTTGCTCCAGTGACCTCAGGATCCCTCTAGACTTGATACAGTGATCTTGGGTTTTCCCTGGAGTGCCATCAAGGAAATCAAGGCTCCTTTCACATTTGATGTGGAACACGCAATTGCTCTGCACACAGTGCAGTGGAATCGGGCCTCATCTCGCTGCGAGGGGGAAGTCTCATGGTTTTTCTCGAGTTGCGGCCGGAACCTGGGGTATATTCTCGAGTTACGACGGGGAGGGCCCTTCCAGACACGTGTTTGTTCAGCGACGTCAGGACTCCTGCCTAGGTGCGAGGGACACCTCGGGATTCTCCTCGAGTCTTGGCATGGCAATTGGGACGCGTCTCCACGTGAGGCGGGAGACCCAGGGTCCCTTTCCACGTGCCACAGGGATCCTGGGGCTCCTATCCATTTTCAAGAGGAGTCAGGCATCGTCTCCTTTGAAAGCACTGATCTCCGCTGACCTCTCGAGTTTTCAAAGGATGTGAGGCCTCCGGTCGCGATGAGGCGGAGGACTAGGTCTTTCTCTGTGGTCTCCACAGGGGATTCAGACATCCCTTCATCTTGGGAGATGCAAGACGAGCCTGCATTTCATTCACTGCAGGGATATCCAGCCTTACTTCGAGTCAGAGCATCTCGTTGTCCATTCCACTTGAGGCCACAAACTCAGGGTCCCTCTCACATACCTGTAGCTGAGAGAAGCCTCCTCTTGAGGTGCTTGTGGAAAGTTCGTATTCCTCTTGAGTCGAAGCCAGGAACTAAGCTCTCATCTCGAGTTGATTTGGGGTCCACGGAGCCCTTTCGTGTTGCTCCAATGACCTCAGGATCCCTCTAGACTTGAGAAAGTGATCCTGGGTTTTTTCTGGAGTGCCATCAAGGAAATCAAGGCTCCTTTCACGTTTGATGTGGAACACGGAATTGCTCTGCACGCAGTGCAGGGGAATCGGGCCTCATCTCGCGGCGAGGGGGAAGTCTCATGGTTTTTCTCGAGTTGCGGCTGGAACCTGGGGTATATTCTCGAGTTATGACGGGGAGGGCCCTTCCATACACGTGTTTGTTCAGCGACGTCGAACTCCTGCCTAGGTGCGAGGGACACCTTGGGATTCTCCTCGAGTCTTGGCATGGCAATTGTGAAGCGTCTCCACGTGAGGCGGGAGACCCAGGGTCCCTTTCCACGTGCCACAGGGATCCTGGGACTCCTATCCATTTTCAAGAAAAGTCAGGCATCGTCTCCTTTGGAAGCATTGATCTCCTTGGACCTCTCGAGTTTTCAAAGGATGTGAGGCCTCCGGTCGCGATGAGGCGGAAGACTAGGTCTATCTCTGTGGTCTCCACAGGGGATTCAGACAACCCTTCGTCTTGGGAGATGCAAGAGGACGCTGCATTCAATTCACTGCAGAGATATCCGGCCTTACTTCGAGTCAGAGCATCTCGGTGTCCATTCCACTTGAGGCCACAAACTCAGGGTCCCTCTCACATACCTGTAGCTGAGAGAAGCCTCGTCTTGAGGGGCTTGTGAAAAGTGGGTATTCCTCTTGAGTCGAAGCCAGGGTCTCAGCTCGCATCTCGAGTTGATTTGGGGTCCACGGAGCCCTTTCGTGTTGCTCCAGTGACGTCAGGATCCCTCTAGACTTGAGACAGTGATCTTGGGTTTTCTCTGGAGTGCCATCAAGGAAATCAAGGCTCCTTTCACGTTTGATGTGGAACACGGAATTGCTCTGCATGCAGTGCAGTGGAATCGGGCCTCAACTCGCGGCGAGGGGGAAATCTCATGGTTTTTCTCGAGTTGCGGCCGGAACCTGGGTTATATTCTCGAGTTACGACGGGGAGGGCCCTTCCAGACACGTGTTTGTTCAGCGACGTCAGGACTCCTGCCTAGGTGCGAGGGACACCTCGGGATACTCCTCGAGTCTTGGCATGGCAATTGGGACGCGTCTCCACGTGAGGAGGGAGACCCAGTGTCCCTTTCCACGTGCCACAGGGATCCTGGGACTCCTATCCATTTTCAAGAGGAGTCAGGCATCGTCTCCTTTGGAAGCATTGATCTCCGCAGACATCTCGAGTTTTCAAAGGATGTGAGGCCTCCGGTCGCGTTGAGGCGGAGGACTAGGACATTCTCTGTGGTCTCCACAGGGGATTCAGACATCCCTTCGTCTTGGGAGATGCAAGACGAGCCTGCATTCAATTCACTGCAGGGATATCCAGCCTTACTTCGAGTCGAGCATCTCGGTGTCCTTTCCACTTGAGGCCACAAACTCAGGGTCCCTCTCACATACCTGTAGCTGAGAGAAGCCTCCTCTTGAGGTGCTTGTGGAAACTTGGTATTCCTCTTGAATCGAAGCCAGGGAATAAGCTCTCATCTCGAGTTGATTTGGGGTCCCCGGAGCCAATTCATGTTGCTCCAGTGACCTCAGGATCCCTCTAGACTTGAGACAGTGATCTTGGGTTTTCTCCGGAGTGGATCAAGGA
Organism: Dama dama; assembly: GCF_033118175.1. Lineage (NCBI taxonomy): Eukaryota > Metazoa > Chordata > Mammalia > Artiodactyla > Cervidae > Dama > Dama dama. The sequence continues at coordinate 7,292,254 of NC_083705.1, forward strand.
AATCAAGGCTCCTATCATGTTTGATGTGGAACACGGAATTGCTCTGCACGCAGTGCAGGGGAATCGGGCCTCATCTCGCGGCGAGGGGGAAGTCTCATGGTTTTTCTCGAGTTGCGGCCGGAACTTGGGGTATATTCTCGAGTTACGACGGGGAGGGCCCTTCCAGCCACGTGTTTGTTCAGCGACGTCAGGACTCCTGCCTAGGTGCGAGGAACACCTCGGGATTCTCCTCGAGTCTTGGCATGGCAATTGGGATGCGTCTCCACGTGAGGCGGGAGACCCAGGGTCCCTTTCCACGTGCCACAGGGATCCTGGGACTCCTATCCATTTTCAAGAGGAGTCAGACATCGTCTCCTTCGGAAGTATTGATCTCCGCGGTCCTCTCGAGTTTTCAAAGAATATGAGGCCGCCGGTTGCATTGAGGTGGAGGCTTAGGTCTTTCTCTGTGGTCTCCACAGGGGATTCAGACAACCCTTCGTCTTGGGAGATGCAAGACGAGCCTGAATTCAATTCACTGAAGGGATATCCGGCCTTACTTCGAGTCAGAGCATCACGGTGTCCATTCCACTTGAGGCCACAAACTCGGGGTCCGTCTCACATACCTGTAGCTGAGAGAAGCCTCCTCTTGAGGTGCTTGTGGAAAGTTGTTATTCCTCTTGAGTCTAAGCCAGGGACTAAGCTCTCATCTCGAGTTGATTTGGGGTCCACCGAGCCCTTTCTGTTGGTCCAGTGACCTCAGGAACCCTCTAGACTTGAGACAGTGATCTTGGGTTTTCTCTGGAGTGCCATCAAGGAAATCAAGGCTCCTTTCACGTTTGATGTGGAACACGGAATTGCTCTGCATGCAGTCCAGGGGAATCGGGCCTCAACTCGCGGCGAGGGGGAAATCTCATGGTTTTTCTCGAGTTCCGGCCTGAACCTGGGGTATATTCTTGAGTTACAACGGGAAGGGTCTTCCAGACACGTGTTTGTTCAGCGACGTCAGGACACCTGCCTAGGTGCGAGGGACACCTCGGGATTCTCCTCGAGTCTTGGCAAGGCAATTTGGACGCGTCTCCACGTGAGGCGTGAGACCCAGGGTCCCTTTCCACGTGCCACAGGGATCCTGGGACTCCTATCCATTTTCAAGAGGAGTCAGGCATCGTCTCCTTTGGAAGCATTGATCTCCGCGGACCTCTTGAGTTTTCAAATGATGTGAGGCCTCCGGTCGCGATGAGGCCGAGGACTAGGACTTTCTCTGTGATCTCCAAGGGGATTCAGACATCCCGTCGTCTTGGGAGATGCAAGACGAGCCTGCTTTCAATTCACTGCAGGGATATCCGGCCTTAGTTCGAGTCAGAGCATCTCGGTGTCCATTCCACTTGAGGCCACAAATTCAGGGTCCCTCTCACATACATGTAGCTGAGAGAAGCCTCCTCTTAAGGTGCTTGTGGAAAGTTGATAGTCCTCTTGAGTCGAAGCCAGGGACTAAGCTCTCATCTCGAGTTAATTTGCGGTCCACGGAGCCCCTTCTTGTTGCTCCAGTGACCTCAGGATCCCTCTAGACTTGAGACAGTGATCTTGGGTTTTCTCTGGAGTGCCATCAAGGAAATCAAAGCTCCTTTCACGTTTGATGTGGAACACGGAATTGCTCTGCACGCAGTGCAGGGGAATCGGGCCTCATCTCGCGGCGAGGGGGAAGTCTCATGGTTTTTCTCGAGTTGCGGCCGGAACCTGGGGTATATTCTCGAGTTACGACGGGGAGGGCCCTTCCAGACAAGTGTTTGTTCAGCGACGTCAGGACTCCTGCCTAGGTGCGAGGGACACCTCAGGATTCTCCTCGAGTCTTGGCATGGCAATGGGGAAGCGTCTCCACGTGAGGCGGGAGACCCAGGGTCCCTTTCCACGTGCCACAGGGATCCTGGGACTCCTATCCATTTTCAAGAGGAGTCAGGCATCGTCTCCTTTGGAAGCATTGATGTCCGCGGACCTCTCGAGTTTTCAAAGGATGTGAGGCCCCCGGTCGCTATGAGGCGGAGAATTAGGTCTTTCTCTGTGGTCTCCACAGGGGATTCAGACATCCCTTCGTCTTGGGAGATGCAAGACGAGCCTGCATTCAATTCACTGCAGGGATATCCGGCCTTACTTCGAGTCAGAGCATCTCGGTGTCCATTCCACTTGAGGCCACTAACTCAGGGTCCCTCAAATATACGTGTAGCTGAGAGAAACCTCCTCGTGAGGTCCTTGTGGAAAGTTGGTATTCCTCTTGAGTCTAAGCCAGGGTCTAAGCTCTCATCTCGAGTTGATTTGGGGTCCACGAAGCCCTTTCCTGTTGGTCCAGTGACTTCAGGATCCCTCTAGACTTGAGACAGTGATCTTGGGTTTTCTCTGGAGTGCCATCAAGGAAATCAAGGCTCCTTTCACGTTTGCTGTGGAACACGAATTTGCTCTGCACGCAGTCCAGGGGAATCGGGCCTCAACTCGCGGCGAGGGGGAAATCTCATGGTTTTTCTCGAGTTGCGGACGGACCCTGGGGTATATTCTCGAGTTACGACGGGGAGGGCCCTTCCAGACACGTGTTTGTTCAGCGACGTCAGGACTCCTGCCTAGGGGCGAGGGACACCTCGGGATTCTCCTCGAGTCTTGGCATGGCAATTGGGACGCGTCTCCACGGGAGGCCGGAGACCCAGGGTCCCTTTCCACGTGCCACAGGGATCCTGGGACTCCTATCCATTTTCAAGAGGAGTCAGGCATCATCTCCTTTGGAAGCATTGATCTCCGCGTACCTCTTGAGTTTTCAAATGATGTGAGGCCTCCGGTCGCGATCAGGCCGAGGACTAGGACTTTCTCTGTGGTCTCCACAGGGGATTCAGACATCCCTTCGTCTTGGGAGATGCAAGACGAGCCTGCATTCAATTCACTGCAGGGATATCCAGCCTTACTTCGAGTCAGAGCATCTCGGTGTCCATTCCACTTGAGGCCACAAATTCAGGGTCCCTCTCACATACCTGTAGCTGAGAGAAGCCTCCTCTTAAGGTGCTTGTGGGAAGTTGGTACTCCTCTTGAGTCGAAGCCAGGGACTAAGCTCTCATCTCGAGTTAATTTGGGGTTCACGGAGCCTTTTCGTATTGCTCCAGTGACCTCAGGATCCCTCTAGACTTGAGACAGTGATCTTGGGTTTTCTCTGGAGTGCCATCAAGGAAATCAAGGCTCCTTTCACGTTTGATGTGGAACACGGAATTGCTCTGCATGCAGTGCAGGGGAATCGGGCCTCAACTCACGGCGAGGGGGAAATCTCATGGTTTTTCTCGAGTTGCGGCCGGAACATGGGGTATATTCTCGAGTTACGATGGGGAGGGCCCTTCCAGACACGTGTTTGTTCAGCGACATCAGGACTCCTGCCTAGGGGCGAGGGACACCTCGGGATTCTCCTCGAGTCTTGGCATGGCAATTGGGACGCGTCTCCACGTGAGGCGGGAGACCCAGGTTCCCTTTCCACGTGCCACAGGGATCCTGGGACTCCTATCCATTTTCAAGAGGAGTCAGGCATCGTCTCCTTTGGAAGCATTGATCTCCGTGGACCTCTCGAGTTTTCAAAGGATATGAGGCCTCCGGTCGCGTTGAGGCGGAGGACTAGGTCTTTCTCTGTCGTCTCCACAGGGGATTCAGACATTCCTTCGTCTTGGGAGATGCAAGACGAGCCTGCATTCAATTCACTGCAGGGATATCCGGCCTTACTTCGAGTCAGAGCATCTCGGTGTCCATTCCACTTGAGGCCACAAATTCAGGGTCCCTCTCACATACCTGTAGCTGAGAGAAGCCTCCTCTTGAGGTGCTTGTGGAAAGTTGGTAGTCCTCTTGAGTAGAAGCCAGGTACGAAGCGCTCATCTCGAGTTGATTTGGGGTCCACGGAGCCCTTTGGAGTTGCTCCAGTGACCTTAGGATCCCTCTAACTTGAGACAGTGATCTTGGGTTTTCTCTGGAGTGCCATCAAGGAAATCAAGGCTCCTTTCACGTTTGATGTGGAACACGGAATTGCTCTACACGCAGTGCAGGGGAATCGGGCCTCATCTCGCGGCGAGGGGGAAGTCTCATGGTTTTTCTCGAGTTGCGGCCGGAACCTGGGGTATATTCTCGAGTTACGACGGGGAGGGCCCTTCCAGACACGTGTTTGTTCAGCGACGTCGGACTCCTGCCTAGGTGCGAGGGACACCTCGGGATTCTCCTCGAGTCTTGGCATGGCAATTGGGACGCGTCTCCACGGGAGCCGGGAGACCCAGGGTCCCTTTCAACGTGCCACAGGGATCATGGGACTCCTATCCAATTTCAAGAAGAGTCAGGCATCGTCTCCTTTGGAAGCATTGATCTCCGCAGACCTCTCGAGTTTTCAAAGGATGTGAGGCCTCCGGTCTTGATGAGGCGGAGGACTAGGTCTATCTCTGTGGTCTCCACAGGGGATTCAGAGATCCCTTCGTCTTGGGAGATGCAAGACGAGCCTGCATTCAATTCACTGCAGGGATATCCGGCCTTACTTCGAGTCAGAGCATCTCGGTGTCCATTCCACTTGAGGCCACAAACTCAGGGTCCCTCTCACATACCTGTAGCTGAGAGAAGCCTCCTCTTGAGGTGCTTATGGAAAGTTGGTATTCCTCTTGAGTCGAAGCCAGGGACTAAGCTCTCATCTCGAGTTGATTTCGGGTCCAAGGGGAAATTTCGTGTTGCTCCAGTGACCACAGCATCCCTCTAGAGTTGAGACAGTGATCTTGGGTTTTCTCTGGAGTGCCATCAAGGAAATCAAGGCTCCTTTCACGTTTGATGTGGAACACGGAATTGCTCTGCACGCAGTCCAGGGGAATCGGGCCTCAATTCGCGGCGACGGGGAAATCTCATGGTTTTTCTCGAGTTGCGGACGGAACCTGGGGTATATTCTCGAGTTACGACTGGGAGGGACCTTCCAGACACGTGTTTGTTCAGCGACGTCAGGGCTCCTGCCTAGGGGCGAGGGACACTTCGGGATTCTCCTCGAGTCTTGGCATGGCAATTGGGTCGCGTCTCCACGTGAGGCGGGAGACCCAGGGTCCCTTTCCACGTGCCACAGGGATCCTGGCACTCCTATCCATTTTCAAGAGGAGTCAGGCATCGTCTCCTTTGGAAGCATTGATGTCCGCGGACCTCTCGAGTTTTCAAAGGATGTGAGGACTCCGGTCGCGATGAGGCGGAGGACTAGGTCTTTCTCTGTGGTTTCCACAGGGGATTCAGACATCCCTTCGTCTTGGGAGATGCAAGACGAGGCTGCAATCAATTCACTGCAGGGATATCCGGCCTTACTTCGAGTCAGAGCATCTCAGTGTCCATTCCACTTGAGGCCACAAAGTCAGGGTCCCTCTCACATACCTGTAGCTGAGAGAAGCCTCCTCTTGAGGTGCTTGTGGAAAGTTGGTATTCCTCTTGAGTCGAAGCCAGGAACTAAGCTCTCATCTCCAGTTGATTTGGGGTCCACGGAGCCCTTTCGTGTTGCTCCAGTGACCTCAGGATCCCTCTAGACTTGAGACAGTGATCTTGGGTTTTCTCTGGAGTGTCATCAAGGAAATCAAGGCTCCCATCATGTTTTGTGGAACACGGAATTGCTCTGCACGCAGTGCAGGGGAATCGGGCCTCATCTCGCGGCGAGGTTGAAGTCTCATGGTTTTTCTCGAGTTGCGGCCGGAACCTGTGATATATTCTCGAGTTACGACGGGGAGGGCCCTTCCAGACACGTGTTTGTTCAGCGACGTCAGGACTCCTGCCTAGGTGCGAGGGACACCTCGGGATTCTCCTCGAGTCTTGGCATGGCAATTGGGACGCGTCTCCACGTGAGGCGGGAGACCCAGAGTCCCTTTCCACGTGCCAAAGGGATCCTGGGACTCCTATCCATTTGCAAGAGGAGTCAGGCATCGTCTCCTTTGGAAGCATTGATCTCCGCGGACCTCTCGAGTTTTCAAAGGATGTGAGGCCTCCGGTCGCGTTGAGGCGGAGGACTAGGTCTTTCTCTATGGTCTCCACAGGGGATTCAGACATCCCTTCGTCTTGGGAGATGGAAGACAAGCCTGCATTCAATTCACTGCAGGGATATCCGGCCTTACTTCAAGTCAAAGTATCTCGGGGTCCATTCCACTTGAGGCGACAAACTCAGGGTCCCTCTCACATACCTGTAGCTGAGAGAAGCCTCCTCTTGAGGTGCTTGTGAAAAGTTGGTATTCCTCTTGAGTCGAAGCCAGGGACGAAGCTCTCATCTCGAGTTGATTTGGGTTCCACAGAGCCCTTTCGTGTTGCTCCAGTGACCTCAGGATCCCTCTAGACTTGATACAGTGATCTTGGGTTTTCCCTGGAGTGCCATCAAGGAAATCAAGGCTCCTTTCACATTTGATGTGGAACACGCAATTGCTCTGCACACAGTGCAGTGGAATCGGGCCTCATCTCGCTGCGAGGGGGAAGTCTCATGGTTTTTCTCGAGTTGCGGCCGGAACCTGGGGTATATTCTCGAGTTACGACGGGGAGGGCCCTTCCAGACACGTGTTTGTTCAGCGACGTCAGGACTCCTGCCTAGGTGCGAGGGACACCTCGGGATTCTCCTCGAGTCTTGGCATGGCAATTGGGACGCGTCTCCACGTGAGGCGGGAGACCCAGGGTCCCTTTCCACGTGCCACAGGGATCCTGGGGCTCCTATCCATTTTCAAGAGGAGTCAGGCATCGTCTCCTTTGAAAGCACTGATCTCCGCTGACCTCTCGAGTTTTCAAAGGATGTGAGGCCTCCGGTCGCGATGAGGCGGAGGACTAGGTCTTTCTCTGTGGTCTCCACAGGGGATTCAGACATCCCTTCATCTTGGGAGATGCAAGACGAGCCTGCATTTCATTCACTGCAGGGATATCCAGCCTTACTTCGAGTCAGAGCATCTCGTTGTCCATTCCACTTGAGGCCACAAACTCAGGGTCCCTCTCACATACCTGTAGCTGAGAGAAGCCTCCTCTTGAGGTGCTTGTGGAAAGTTCGTATTCCTCTTGAGTCGAAGCCAGGAACTAAGCTCTCATCTCGAGTTGATTTGGGGTCCACGGAGCCCTTTCGTGTTGCTCCAATGACCTCAGGATCCCTCTAGACTTGAGAAAGTGATCCTGGGTTTTTTCTGGAGTGCCATCAAGGAAATCAAGGCTCCTTTCACGTTTGATGTGGAACACGGAATTGCTCTGCACGCAGTGCAGGGGAATCGGGCCTCATCTCGCGGCGAGGGGGAAGTCTCATGGTTTTTCTCGAGTTGCGGCTGGAACCTGGGGTATATTCTCGAGTTATGACGGGGAGGGCCCTTCCATACACGTGTTTGTTCAGCGACGTCGAACTCCTGCCTAGGTGCGAGGGACACCTTGGGATTCTCCTCGAGTCTTGGCATGGCAATTGTGAAGCGTCTCCACGTGAGGCGGGAGACCCAGGGTCCCTTTCCACGTGCCACAGGGATCCTGGGACTCCTATCCATTTTCAAGAAAAGTCAGGCATCGTCTCCTTTGGAAGCATTGATCTCCTTGGACCTCTCGAGTTTTCAAAGGATGTGAGGCCTCCGGTCGCGATGAGGCGGAGGACTAGGTCTATCTCTGTGGTCTCCACAGGGGATTCAGACAACCCTTCGTCTTGGGAGATGCAAGAGGACGCTGCATTCAATTCACTGCAGAGATATCCGGCCTTACTTCGAGTCAGAGCATCTCGGTGTCCATTCCACTTGAGGCCACAAACTCAGGGTCCCTCTCACATACCTGTAGCTGAGAGAAGCCTCGTCTTGAGGGGCTTGTGAAAAGTGGGTATTCCTCTTGAGTCGAAGCCAGGGTCTCAGCTCGCATCTCGAGTTGATTTGGGGTCCACGGAGCCCTTTCGTGTTGCTCCAGTGACGTCAGGATCCCTCTAGACTTGAGACAGTGATCTTGGGTTTTCTCTGGAGTGCCATCAAGGAAATCAAGGCTCCTTTCACGTTTGATGTGGAACACGGAATTGCTCTGCATGCAGTGCAGTGGAATCGGGCCTCAACTCGCGGCGAGGGGGAAATCTCATGGTTTTTCTCGAGTTGCGGCCGGAACCTGGGTTATATTCTCGAGTTACGACGGGGAGGGCCCTTCCAGACACGTGTTTGTTCAGCGACGTCAGGACTCCTGCCTAGGTGCGAGGGACACCTCGGGATACTCCTCGAGTCTTGGCATGGCAATTGGGACGCGTCTCCACGTGAGGAGGGAGACCCAGTGTCCCTTTCCACGTGCCACAGGGATCCTGGGACTCCTATCCATTTTCAAGAGGAGTCAGGCATCGTCTCCTTTGGAAGCATTGATCTCCGCAGACATCTCGAGTTTTCAAAGGATGTGAGGCCTCCGGTCGCGTTGAGGCGGAGGACTAGGACATTCTCTGTGGTCTCCACAGGGGATTCAGACATCCCTTCGTCTTGGGAGATGCAAGACGAGCCTGCATTCAATTCACTGCAGGGATATCCAGCCTTACTTCGAGTCGAGCATCTCGGTGTCCTTTCCACTTGAGGCCACAAACTCAGGGTCCCTCTCACATACCTGTAGCTGAGAGAAGCCTCCTCTTGAGGTGCTTGTGGAAACTTGGTATTCCTCTTGAATCGAAGCCAGGGAATAAGCTCTCATCTCGAGTTGATTTGGGGTCCCCGGAGCCAATTCATGTTGCTCCAGTGACCTCAGGATCCCTCTAGACTTGAGACAGTGATCTTGGGTTTTCTCCGGAGTGGATCAAGGAAATCAAGGCTCCTATCATGTTTGATGTGGAACACGGAATTGCTCTGCACGCAGTGCAGGGGAATCGGGCCTCATCTCGCGGCGAGGGGGAAGTCTCATGGTTTTTCTCGAGTTGCGGCCGGAACTTGGGGTATATTCTCGAGTTACGACGGGGAGGGCCCTTCCAGCCACGTGTTTGTTCAGCGACGTCAGGACTCCTGCCTAGGTGCGAGGAACACCTCGGGATTCTCCTCGAGTCTTGGCATGGCAATTGGGATGCGTCTCCACGTGAGGCGGGAGACCCAGGGTCCCTTTCCACGTGCCACAGGGATCCTGGGACTCCTATCCATTTTCAAGAGGAGTCAGACATCGTCTCCTTCGGAAGTATTGATCTCCGCGGTCCTCTCGAGTTTTCAAAGAATATGAGGCCGCCGGTTGCATTGAGGTGGAGGCTTAGGTCTTTCTCTGTGGTCTCCACAGGGGATTCAGACAACCCTTCGTCTTGGGAGATGCAAGACGAGCCTGAATTCAATTCACTGAAGGGATATCCGGCCTTACTTCGAGTCAGAGCATCACGGTGTCCATTCCACTTGAGGCCACAAACTCGGGGTCCGTCTCACATACCTGTAGCTGAGAGAAGCCTCCTCTTGAGGTGCTTGTGGAAAGTTGTTATTCCTCTTGAGTCTAAGCCAGGGACTAAGCTCTCATCTCGAGTTGATTTGGGGTCCACCGAGCCCTTTCTGTTGGTCCAGTGACCTCAGGAACCCTCTAGACTTGAGACAGTGATCTTGGGTTTTCTCTGGAGTGCCATCAAGGAAATCAAGGCTCCTTTCACGTTTGATGTGGAACACGGAATTGCTCTGCATGCAGTCCAGGGGAATCGGGCCTCAACTCGCGGCGAGGGGGAAATCTCATGGTTTTTCTCGAGTTCCGGCCTGAACCTGGGGTATATTCTTGAGTTACAACGGGAAGGGTCTTCCAGACACGTGTTTGTTCAGCGACGTCAGGACACCTGCCTAGGTGCGAGGGACACCTCGGGATTCTCCTCGAGTCTTGGCAAGGCAATTTGGACGCGTCTCCACGTGAGGCGTGAGACCCAGGGTCCCTTTCCACGTGCCACAGGGATCCTGGGACTCCTATCCATTTTCAAGAGGAGTCAGGCATCGTCTCCTTTGGAAGCATTGATCTCCGCGGACCTCTTGAGTTTTCAAATGATGTGAGGCCTCCGGTCGCGATGAGGCCGAGGACTAGGACTTTCTCTGTGATCTCCAAGGGGATTCAGACATCCCGTCGTCTTGGGAGATGCAAGACGAGCCTGCTTTCAATTCACTGCAGGGATATCCGGCCTTAGTTCGAGTCAGAGCATCTCGGTGTCCATTCCACTTGAGGCCACAAATTCAGGGTCCCTCTCACATACATGTAGCTGAGAGAAGCCTCCTCTTAAGGTGCTTGTGGAAAGTTGATAGTCCTCTTGAGTCGAAGCCAGGGACTAAGCTCTCATCTCGAGTTAATTTGCGGTCCACGGAGCCCCTTCTTGTTGCTCCAGTGACCTCAGGATCCCTCTAGACTTGAGACAGTGATCTTGGGTTTTCTCTGGAGTGCCATCAAGGAAATCAAAGCTCCTTTCACGTTTGATGTGGAACACGGAATTGCTCTGCACGCAGTGCAGGGGAATCGGGCCTCATCTCGCGGCGAGGGGGAAGTCTCATGGTTTTTCTCGAGTTGCGGCCGGAACCTGGGGTATATTCTCGAGTTACGACGGGGAGGGCCCTTCCAGACAAGTGTTTGTTCAGCGACGTCAGGACTCCTGCCTAGGTGCGAGGGACACCTCAGGATTCTCCTCGAGTCTTGGCATGGCAATGGGGAAGCGTCTCCACGTGAGGCGGGAGACCCAGGGTCCCTTTCCACGTGCCACAGGGATCCTGGGACTCCTATCCATTTTCAAGAGGAGTCAGGCATCGTCTCCTTTGGAAGCATTGATGTCCGCGGACCTCTCGAGTTTTCAAAGGATGTGAGGCCCCCGGTCGCTATGAGGCGGAGAATTAGGTCTTTCTCTGTGGTCTCCACAGGGGATTCAGACATCCCTTCGTCTTGGGAGATGCAAGACGAGCCTGCATTCAATTCACTGCAGGGATATCCGGCCTTACTTCGAGTCAGAGCATCTCGGTGTCCATTCCACTTGAGGCCACTAACTCAGGGTCCCTCAAATATACGTGTAGCTGAGAGAAACCTCCTCGTGAGGTCCTTGTGGAAAGTTGGTATTCCTCTTGAGTCTAAGCCAGGGTCTAAGCTCTCATCTCGAGTTGATTTGGGGTCCACGAAGCCCTTTCCTGTTGGTCCAGTGACTTCAGGATCCCTCTAGACTTGAGACAGTGATCTTGGGTTTTCTCTGGAGTGCCATCAAGGAAATCAAGGCTCCTTTCACGTTTGATGTGGAACACGAATTTGCTCTGCACGCAGTCCAGGGGAATCGGGCCTCAACTCGCGGCGAGGGGGAAATCTCATGGTTTTTCTCGAGTTGCGGACGGACCCTGGGGTATATTCTCGAGTTACGACGGGGAGGGCCCTTCCAGACACGTGTTTGTTCAGCGACGTCAGGACTCCTGCCTAGGGGCGAGGGACACCTCGGGATTCTCCTCGAGTCTTGGCATGGCAATTGGGACGCGTCTCCACGGGAGGCCGGAGACCCAGGGTCCCTTTCCACGTGCCACAGGGATCCTGGGACTCCTATCCATTTTCAAGAGGAGTCAGGCATCATCTCCTTTGGAAGCATTGATCTCCGCGTACCTCTTGAGTTTTCAAATGATGTGAGGCCTCCGGTCGCGATCAGGCCGAGGACTAGGACTTTCTCTGTGGTCTCCACAGGGGATTCAGACATCCCTTCGTCTTGGGAGATGCAAGACGAGCCTGCATTCAATTCACTGCAGGGATATCCAGCCTTACTTCGAGTCAGAGCATCTCGGTGTCCATTCCACTTGAGGCCACAAATTCAGGGTCCCTCTCACATACCTGTAGCTGAGAGAAGCCTCCTCTTAAGGTGCTTGTGGGAAGTTGGTACTCCTCTTGAGTCGAAGCCAGGGACTAAGCTCTCATCTCGAGTTAATTTGGGGTTCACGGAGCCTTTTCGTATTGCTCCAGTGACCTCAGGATCCCTCTAGACTTGAGACAGTGATCTTGGGTTTTCTCTGGAGTGCCATCAAGGAAATCAAGGCTCCTTTCACGTTTGATGTGGAACACGGAATTGCTCTGCATGCAGTGCAGGGGAATCGGGCCTCAACTCACGGCGAGGGGGAAATCTCATGGTTTTTCTCGAGTTGCGGCCGGAACATGGGGTATATTCTCGAGTTACGATGGGGAGGGCCCTTCCAGACACGTGTTTGTTCAGCGACATCAGGACTCCTGCCTAGGGGCGAGGGACACCTCGGGATTCTCCTCGAGTCTTGGCATGGCAATTGGGACGCGTCTCCACGTGAGGCGGGAGACCCAGGTTCCCTTTCCACGTGCCACAGGGATCCTGGGACTCCTATCCATTTTCAAGAGGAGTCAGGCATCGTCTCCTTTGGAAGCATTGATCTCCGTGGACCTCTCGAGTTTTCAAAGGATATGAGGCCTCCGGTCGCGTTGAGGCGGAGGACTAGGTCTTTCTCTGTCGTCTCCACAGGGGATTCAGACATTCCTTCGTCTTGGGAGATGCAAGACGAGCCTGCATTCAATTCACTGCAGGGATATCCGGCCTTACTTCGAGTCAGAGCATCTCGGTGTCCATTCCACTTGAGGCCACAAATTCAGGGTCCCTCTCACATACCTGTAGCTGAGAGAAGCCTCCTCTTGAGGTGCTTGTGGAAAGTTGGTAGTCCTCTTGAGTAGAAGCCAGGTACGAAGCGCTCATCTCGAGTTGATTTGGGGTCCACGGAGCCCTTTGGAGTTGCTCCAGTGACCTTAGGATCCCTCTAACTTGAGACAGTGATCTTGGGTTTTCTCTGGAGTGCCATCAAGGAAATCAAGGCTCCTTTCACGTTTGATGTGGAACACGGAATTGCTCTACACGCAGTGCAGGGGAATCGGGCCTCATCTCGCGGCGAGGGGGAAGTCTCATGGTTTTTCTCGAGTTGCGGCCGGAACCTGGGGTATATTCTCGAGTTACGACGGGGAGGGCCCTTCCAGACACGTGTTTGTTCAGCGACGTCGGACTCCTGCCTAGGTGCGAGGGACACCTCGGGATTCTCCTCGAGTCTTGGCATGGCAATTGGGACGCGTCTCCACGGGAGCCGGGAGACCCAGGGTCCCTTTCAACGTGCCACAGGGATCATGGGACTCCTATCCAATTTCAAGAAGAGTCAGGCATCGTCTCCTTTGGAAGCATTGATCTCCGCAGACCTCTCGAGTTTTCAAAGGATGTGAGGCCTCCGGTCTTGATGAGGCGGAGGACTAGGTCTATCTCTGTGGTCTCCACAGGGGATTCAGAGATCCCTTCGTCTTGGGAGATGCAAGACGAGCCTGCATTCAATTCACTGCAGGGATATCCGGCCTTACTTCGAGTCAGAGCATCTCGGTGTCCATTCCACTTGAGGCCACAAACTCAGGGTCCCTCTCACATACCTGTAGCTGAGAGAAGCCTCCTCTTGAGGTGCTTATGGAAAGTTGGTATTCCTCTTGAGTCGAAGCCAGGGACTAAGCTCTCATCTCGAGTTGATTTCGGGTCCAAGGGGAAATTTCGTGTTGCTCCAGTGACCACAGCATCCCTCTAGAGTTGAGACAGTGATCTTGGGTTTTCTCTGGAGTGCCATCAAGGAAATCAAGGCTCCTTTCACGTTTGATGTGGAACACGGAATTGCTCTGCACGCAGTCCAGGGGAATCGGGCCTCAATTCGCGGCGACGGGGAAATCTCATGGTTTTTCTCGAGTTGCGGACGGAACCTGGGGTATATTCTCGAGTTACGACTGGGAGGGACCTTCCAGACACGTGTTTGTTCAGCGACGTCAGGGCTCCTGCCTAGGGGCGAGGGACACTTCGGGATTCTCCTCGAGTCTTGGCATGGCAATTGGGTCGCGTCTCCACGTGAGGCGGGAGACCCAGGGTCCCTTTCCACGTGCCACAGGGATCCTGGCACTCCTATCCATTTTCAAGAGGAGTCAGGCATCGTCTCCTTTGGACGCATTGATCTCCGCGGACCTCTTGAGGTTTCAAAGGATGTGAGGCCTACGGTCGCGATGAGGCTGAGAACTAGGTCTTTCTCTGTGGTCTCCACAGGGGTTTCAGACATCCCTTCGTCTTGGGAGATGCAAGACGAGCCTGCATTCAATTCACTGCAGGGATATCCGGCCTTACTTCGAGTCAGAGCATCTCGGTGTCCATTCCACTTGAGGCCACAAACTCAGGGTCCCTCTCACATACCTGTAGCTGAGAGAAGCCTCCTCTTGAGGTGCTTGTGGAAAGTTGGTATTCCTCTTGAGTCGAAGCCAGGGACTAAGCTCTGATCTCGAGTTGATTTGCGGTCGACGGAGCCCTTTCGTGTTGCTCCAGTGACCTCATTATCCCTCTAGACTTGAGACAGTGATCTTGGGTTTTCTCTGGAGTGCCATCAAGGAAATCAAGGCTCCTTTCACGTTTGATGTGGAACACAGAATTGCTCTGGACGCAGTGCAGGGGAATCGGGCCTCATATCGCGGCGAGGGGGAAGTCTCATGGTTTTTCTAGAGTTGCGGCCAGAACCTGGGGTATATTCTCGAGTTATGACGGGGAGGGCCCTTCCAGACACGTGTTTGTTCAGCGACGTCAGGACTCCTGCCTAGGTGCGAGGGACACCTCGGGATACTCCTCGAGTCTTGGCATGGCAATTGGGACGCGTCTCCACGTGAGGAGGGAGACCCAGTGTCCCTTTCCACGTGCCACAGGGATCCTGGGACTCCTATCCATTTTCAAGAGGAGTCAGGCATCGTCTCCTTTGGAAGCATTGATCTCCGCAGACATCTCGAGTTTTCAAAGGATGTGAGGCCTCCGGTCGCGTTGAGGCGGAGGACTAGGACATTCTCTGTGGTCTCCACAGGGGATTCAGACATCCCTTCGTCTTGGGAGATGCAAGACGAGCCTGCATTCAATTCACTGCAGGGATATCCAGCCTTACTTCGAGTCGAGCATCTCGGTGTCCTTTCCACTTGAGGCCACAAACTCAGGGTCCCTCTCACATACCTGTAGCTGAGAGAAGCCTCCTCTTGAGGTGCTTGTGGAAACTTGGTATTCCTCTTGAATCGAAGCCAGGGAATAAGCTCTCATCTCGAGTTGATTTGGGGTCCCCGGAGCCAATTCATGTTGCTCCAGTGACCTCAGGATCCCTCTAGACTTGAGACAGTGATCTTGGGTTTTCTCCGGAGTGGATCAAGGAAATCAAGGCTCCTATCATGTTTGATGTGGAACACGGAATTGCTCTGCACGCAGTGCAGGGGAATCGGGCCTCATCTCGCGGCGAGGGGGAAGTCTCATGGTTTTTCTCGAGTTGTGGCCGGAACTTGGGGTATATTCTCGAGTTACGACGGGGAGGGCCCTTCCAGCCACGTGTTTGTTCAGCGACGTCAGGACTCCTGCCTAGGTGCGAGGAACACCTCGGGATTCTCCTCGAGTCTTGGCATGGCAATTGGGATGCGTCTCCACGTGAGGCGGGAGACCCAGGGTCCCTTTCCACGTGCCACAGGGATCCTGGGACTCCTATCCATTTTCAAGAGGAGTCAGACATCGTCTCCTTCGGAAGTATTGATCTCCGCGGTCCTCTCGAGTTTTCAAAGAATATGAGGCCGCCGGTTGCATTGAGGTGGAGGCTTAGGTCTTTCTCTGTGGTCTCCACAGGGGATTCAGACAACCCTTCGTCTTGGGAGATGCAAGACGAGCCTGAATTCAATTCACTGAAGGGATATCCGGCCTTACTTCGAGTCAGAGCATCACGGTGTCCATTCCACTTGAGGCCACAAACTCGGGGTCCGTCTCACATACCTGTAGCTGAGAGAAGCCTCCTCTTGAGGTGCTTGTGGAAAGTTGTTATTCCTCTTGAGTCTAAGCCAGGGACTAAGCTCTCATCTCGAGTTGATTTGGGGTCCACCGAGCCCTTTCTGTTGGTCCAGTGACCTCAGGATCCCTCTAGACTTGAGACAGTGATCTTGGGTTTTCTCTGGAGTGCCATCAAGGAAATCAAGGCTCCTTTCACGTTTGATGTGGAACACGGAATTGCTCTGCATGCAGTGCAGGGGAATCGGGCCTCAACTCGCGGCGAGGGGGAAATCTCATGGTTTTTCTCGAGTTCCGGCCTGAACCTGGGGTATATTCTTGAGTTACAACGGGAAGGGTCTTCCAGACACGTGTTTGTTCAGCGACGTCAGGACACCTGCCTAGGTGCGAGGGACACCTCGGGATTCTCCTCGAGTCTTGGCAAGGCAATTTGGACGCGTCTCCACGTGAGGCGTGAGACCCAGGGTCCCTTTCCACGTGCCACAGGGATCCTGGGACTCCTATCCATTTTCAAGAGGAGTCAGGCATCGTCTCCTTTGGAAGCATTGATCTCCGCGGACCTCTTGAGTTTTCAAATGATGTGAGGCCTCCGGTCGCGATGAGGCCGAGGACTAGGACTTTCTCTGTTATCTCCAAGGGGATTCAAACATCCCGTCGTCTTGGGAGATGCAAGACGAGCCTGCTTTCAATTCACTGCAGGGATATCCGGCCTTAGTTCGAGTCAGAGCATCTCGGTGTCCATTCCACTTGAGGCCACAAATTCAGGGTCCCTCTCACATACATGTAGCTGAGAGAAGCCTCCTCTTAAGGTGCTTGTGGAAAGTTGATAGTCCTCTTGAGTCGAAGCCAGGGACTAAGCTCTCATCTCGAGTTAATTTGCGGTCCACGGAGCCCCTTCGTGTTGCTCCAGTGACCTCAGGATCCCTCTAGACTTGAGACAGTGATCTTGGGTTTTCTCTGGAGTGCCATCAAGGAAATCAAAGCTCCTTTCACGTTTGATGTGGAACACGGAATTGCTCTGCACGCAGTGCAGGGGAATCGGGCCTCATCTCGCGGCGAGGGGGAAGTCTCATGGTTTTTCTCGAGTTGCGGCCGGAACCTGGGGTATATTCTCGAGTTACGACGGGGAGGGCCCTTCCAGACAAGTGTTTGTTCAGCGACGTCAGGACTCCTGCCTAGGTGCGAGGGACACCTCAGGATTCTCCTCGAGTCTTGGCATGGCAATGGGGAAGCGTCTCCACGTGAGGCGGGAGACCCAGGGTCCCTTTCCACGTGCCACAGGGATCCTGGGACTCCTATCCATTTTCAAGAGGAGTCAGGCATCGTCTCCTTTGGAAGCATTGATGTCCGCGGACCTTTCGAATTTTCAAAGGATGTGAGGCCCCCGGTCGCTATGAGGCGGAGAATTAGGTCTTTCTCTGTGGTCTCCACAGGGGATTCAGACATCCCTTCGTCTTGGGAGATGCAAGACGAGCCTGCATTCAATTCACTGCAGGGATATCCGGCCTTACTTCGAGTCAGAGCATCTCGGTGTCCATTCCACTTGAGGCCACTAACTCAGGGTCCCTCAAATATACGTGTAGCTGAGAGAAACCTCCTCGTGAGGTCCTTGTGGAAAGTTGGTATTCCTCTTGAGTCTAAGCCAGGGTCTAAGCTCTCATCTCGAGTTGATTTGGGGTCCACGAAGCCCTTTCCTGTTGGTCCAGTGACTTCAGGATCCCTCTAGACTTGAGACAGTGATCTTGGGTTTTCTCTGGAGTGCCATCAAGGAAATCAAGGCTCCTTTCACGTTTGCTGTGGAACACGAATTTGCTCTGCACGCAGTCCAGGGGAATCGGGCCTCAACTCGCGGCGAGGGGGAAATCTCATGGTTTTTCTCGAGTTGCGGACGGAACCTGGGGTATATTCTCGAGTTACGACGGGGAGGGCCCTTCCAGACACGTGTTTGTTCAGCGACGTCAGGACTCCTGCCTAGGGGCGAGGGACACCTCGGGATTCTCCTCGAGTCTTGGCATGGCAATTGGGACGCGTCTCCACGGGAGGCCGGAGACCCAGGGTCCCTTTCCACGTGCCACAGGGATCCTGGGACTCCTATCCATTTTCAAGAGGAGTCAGGCATCATCTCCTTTGGAAGCATTGATCTCCGCGTACCTCTTGAGTTTTCAAATGATGTGAGGCCTCCGGTCGCGATCAGGCCGAGGACTAGGACTTTCTCTGTGGTCTCCACAGGGGATTCAGACATCCCTTCGTCTTGGGAGATGCAAGACGAGCCTGCATTCAATTCACTGCAGGGATATCCAGCCTTACTTCGAGTCAGAGCATCTCGGTGTCCATTCCACTTGAGGCCACAAATTCAGGGTCCCTCTCACATACCTGTAGCTGAGAGAAGCCTCCTCTTAAGGTGCTTGTGGGAAGTTGGTACTCCTCTTGAGTCGAAGCCAGGGACTAAGCTCTCATCTCGAGTTAATTTGGGGTTCACGGAGCCTTTTCGTATTGCTCCAGTGACCTCAGGATCCCTCTAGACTTGAGACAGTGATCTTGGGATTTCTCTGGAGTGCCATCAAGGAAATCAAGGCTCCTTTCACGTTTGATGTGGAACACGGAATTGCTCTGCATGCAGTGCAGGGGAATCGGGCCTCAACTCACGGCGAGGGGGAAATCTCATGGTTTTTCTCGAGTTGCGGCCGGAACATGGGGTATATTCTCGAGTTACGATGGGGAGGGCCCTTCCAGACACGTGTTTGTTCAGCGACATCAGGACTCCTGCCTAGGGGCGAGGGACACCTCGGGATTCTCCTCGAGTCTTGGCATGGCAATTGGGACGCGTCTCCACGTGAGGCGGGAGACCCAGGTTCCCTTTCCACGTGCCACAGGGATCCTGGGACTCCTATCCATTTTCAAGAGGAGTCAGGCATCGTCTCCTTTGGAAGCATTGATCTCCGTGGACCTCTCGAGTTTTCAAAGGATATGAGGCCTCCGGTCGCGTTGAGGCGGAGGACTAGGTCTTTCTCTGTCGTCTCCACAGGGGATTCAGACATTCCTTCGTCTTGGGAGATGCAAGACGAGCCTGCATTCAATTCACTGCAGGGATATCCGGCCTTACTTCGAGTCAGAGCATCTCGGTGTCCATTCCACTTGAGGCCACAAATTCAGGGTCCCTCTCACATACCTGTAGCTGAGAGAAGCCTCCTCTTGAGGTGCTTGTGGAAAGTTGGTAGTCCTCTTGAGTAGAAGCCAGGTACGAAGCGCTCATCTCGAGTTGATTTGGGGTCCACGGAGCCCTTTGGAGTTGCTCCAGTGACCTTAGGATCCCTCTAACTTGAGACAGTGATCTTGGGTTTTCTCTGGAGTGCCATCAAGGAAATCAAGGCTCCTTTCACGTTTGATGTGGAACACGGAATTGCTCTACACGCAGTGCAGGGGAATCGGGCCTCATCTCGCGGCGAGGGGGAAGTCTCATGGTTTTTCTCGAGTTGCGGCCGGAACCTGGGGTATATTCTCGAGTTACGACGGGGAGGGCCCTTCCAGACACGTGTTTGTTCAGCGACGTCGGACTCCTGCCTAGGTGCGAGGGACACCTCGGGATTCTCCTCGAGTCTTGGCATGGCAATTGGGACGCGTCTCCACGGGAGCCGGGAGACCCAGGGTCCCTTTCAACGTGCCACAGGGATCATGGGACTCCTATCCAATTTCAAGAAGAGTCAGGCATCGTCTCCTTTGGAAGCATTGATCTCCGCAGACCTCTCGAGTTTTCAAAGGATGTGAGGCCTCCGGTCTTGATGAGGCGGAGGACTAGGTCTATCTCTGTGGTTTCCACAGGGGATTCAGAGATCCCTTCGTCTTGGGAGATGCAAGACGAGCCTGCATTCAATTCACTGCAGGGATATCCGGCCTTACTTCGAGTCAGAGCATCTCGGTGTCCATTCCACTTGAGGCCACAAACTCAGGGTCCCTCTCACATACCTGTAGCTGAGAGAAGCCTCCTCTTGAGGTGCTTATGGAAAGTTGGTATTCCTCTTGAGTCGAAGCCAGGGACTAAGCTCTCATCTCGAGTTGATTTCGGGTCCAAGGGGAAATTTCGTGTTGCTCCAGTGACCACAGCATCCCTCTAGAGTTGAGACAGTGATCTTGGGTTTTCTCTGGAGTGCCATCAAGGAAATCAAGGCTCCTTTCACGTTTGATGTGGAACACGGAATTGCTCTGCACGCAGTCCAGGGGAATCGGGCCTCAATTCGCGGCGACGGGGAAATCTCATGGTTTTTCTCGAGTTGCGGACGGAACCTGGGGTATATTCTCGAGTTACGACTGGGAGGGACCTTCCAGACACGTGTTTGTTCAGCGACGTCAGGGCTCCTGCCTAGGGGCGAGGGACACTTCGGGATTCTCCTCGAGTCTTGGCATGGCAATTGGGTCGCGTCTCCACGTGAGGCGGGAGACCCAGGGTCCCTTTCCACGTGCCACAGGGATCCTGGCACTCCTATCCATTTTCAAGAGGAGTCAGGCATCGTCTCCTTTGGACGCATTGATCTCCGCGGACCTCTTGAGGTTTCAAAGGATGTGAGGCCTACGGTCGCGATGAGGCGGAGAACTAGGTCTTTCTCTGTGGTCTCCACAGGGGTTTCAGACATCCCTTCGTCTTGGGAGATGCAAGACGAGCCTGCATTCAATTCACTGCACGGATATCCGGCCTTACTTCGAGTCAGAGCATCTCGGTGTCCATTCCACTTGAGGCCACAAACTCAGGGTCC
Organism: Dama dama; assembly: GCF_033118175.1. NCBI lineage: Eukaryota > Metazoa > Chordata > Mammalia > Artiodactyla > Cervidae > Dama > Dama dama. The sequence continues at coordinate 7,312,723 of NC_083705.1, forward strand.
CTCTCACATACCTGTAGCTGAGAGAAGCCTCCTCTTGAGGTGCTTGTGGAAAGTTGGTATTCCTCTTGAGTCGAAGCCAGGGACTAAGCTCTGATCTCGAGTTGATTTGCGGTCGACGGAGCCCTTTCGTGTTGCTCCAGTGACCTCATTATCCCTCTAGACTTGAGACAGTGATCTTGGGTTTTCTCTGGAGTGCCATCAAGGAAATCAAGGCTCCTTTCACGTTTGATGTGGAACACAGAATTGCTCTGGACGCAGTGCAGGGGAATCGGGCCTCATATCGCGGCGAGGGGGAAGTCTCATGGTTTTTCTAGAGTTGCGGCCAGAACCTGGGGTATATTCTCGAGTTATGACGGGGAGGGCCCTTCCAGACACGTGTTTGTTCAGCGACGTCAGGACTAGTGCCTAGGTGCGAGGGACACCTCGGGATTCTCCTCGAGTCTTGGCATGGCAATTGGTACGCGTCTCCACGTGAGGCGGGAGACCCATGGTCCCTTTCCACGTGCCACAGGGATTCTGGGACTCCTATCCATTTTCAAGAGGAGTCAGGCATCGTCTCCTTTGGAAGCATTGATCTCCGCGGACGTCTCGAGTTTTCAAAGGATATGAGGCCTCCAGTCGTGAAGAGGTGGAGAACTCGGTCTTTCTCTGTGGTCTCCACTGGGGATTTAGACATCCCTTCGTCTTGAGAGATGCAAGACGAGACTGCATTCAATTCACTGCAGGGATATCTGGCCTTACTTCAAGTCAGAGCATCTCGGTGTCCATTCCACTTGAGGCCACAAACTCAGGTCCCTCTCACATACCTGTAGCTGAGAGAAGCCTCCTCTTGAGGTGCTTGTGAAAAGTTGGTATTCCTCTTGAGTCGAAGACAGGGACTAAGCTCTCATCTCTAGTTGATTTGGGGTCCACGGAGCCCTTTCTTGTTGCTCCAGTGACCTCAGGATCCCTGTAGACTTGAGACAGTGAACCTGGGTTTTCTCTGGAGTGCCATCAAGGAAATCAAGGCTCCTTTCAGGCTTGATGTGGAACACGGAATTGCTCTGCACGCAGTGTAGGGGAATCGGGCTTCATCTCGCGGCGAGGGGGAAGTCTCATGGTTTTTCTCGAGTTGAGGCCGGAACCTTTGGTATATTCTCGAGTTACGACGGGCAGGGCCCTTCCAGACACGTGTTTGCTCAGCGACGTCAGGACTCCTGCCTAGGTGCGAGGGACACCTCGGGATTCTCCTCGAGTCTTGGCATGGCAATGGGGAAGCGTCTCCACGTGAGGCGGGAGACCCAGGGTCCCTTTACACGTTCCACAGGGATCCTGGGACTCCTATCCATTTTCAAGAGGAGTCAGGCATCGTCTCCTTTGGAAGCATTGATCTCCGTGGACCTCTCGAGTTTTCAAAGGATGTGAGGCCTCCGTTCACATTGTGGCGGAGGACTAGGTCTTTCTCTGTGGTCTCCACAGGGGATTCAGACAACCCTTCGTCTTGGGAGATGCAAGATGAGCCTGCATTCATTTCACTGCAGGGATATCCGGCCTTACTTCGAGTCAGAGCATCTCGGTGTCCATTCCACTTGAGGCCACAAACTCAGGGTCCCTCTCACATACCTGTACCTGAGAGAAGCCTCCTCTTGAGGTGCTTGTGGAAAGTTGGTATTCCTCTTGAGTCGAAGCCAGGGACTAAGCTCTCATCTCTAGTTGATTTGGGGTCCACGGAGCCCTTTCGTGTTGCTCCAGTGACCTCAGGATCCCTCTAGACTTGAGACAGTGATCTTGGGTTTTCTCTGGAGTGCCATCAAGGAAATCAAGGCTCCTTTCACGTTTGATGTGGAACACGGAATGTCTCTGCATGCAGTGCAGGGGAATCGGGCCTCATCTCACGGCGAGGGGGAAGTCTCATGGTTTTTCTCGACTTGCGGCTGGAACCTGGGGCATATTCTCGAGTTATGATGTGGAGGGCCCTTACAGACACGTGTTTGTTCAGCGACGTCATGACTCCTGCCTAGGTGCGAGGGACACCTCGGGATTCTCCTCGAGTCTTGGCATGGCAATTGGGACGCGTCTGCACGTCAGGCGGGAGACCGAAGGTCCCTTTCCACGTGCCACAGGGATCCTGGGACTCCTATCCATTTTCAAGAGGAGTCAGGCATCGTCTCCTTTGGAAGCATTGATCTACGCAGACCTCTCGAGTTTTCAAAGGATGTGAGGCCTCCGGTCTTGATGAGGCGGAGGACTAGGTCTATCTCTGTGGTCTCCACAGGGGATTCAGAGATCCCTTCGTCTTGGGAGATGCAAGACGAGCCTGCATTCAATTCACTGCAGGGATATCCGGCCTTACTTCGAGTCAGAGCATCTCGGTGTCCATTCCACTTGAGGCCACAAACTCAGGGTCCCTCTCACATACCTGTAGCTGAGAGAAGCCTCCTCTTGAGGTGCTTATGGAAAGTTGGTATTCCTCTTGAGTCGAAGCCAGGGACTAAGCTCTCATCTCGAGTTGATTTCGGGTCCAAGGGGAAATTTCGTGTTGCTCCAGTGACCACAGCATCCCTCTAGAGTTGAGACAGTGATCTTGGGTTTTCTCTGGAGTGCCATCAAGGAAATCAAGGCTCCTTTCACGTTTGATGTGGAACACGGAATTGCTCTGCACGCAGTCCAGGGGAATCGGGCCTCAATTCGCGGCGACGGGGAAATCTCATGGTTTTTCTCGAGTTGCGGACGGAACCTGGGGTATATTCTCGAGTTACGACTGGGAGGGACCTTCCAGACACGTGTTTGTTCAGCGACGTCAGGGCTCCTGCCTAGGGGCGAGGGACACTTCGGGATTCTCCTCGAGTCTTGGCATGGCAATTGGGTCGCGTCTCCACGTGAGGCGGGAGACCCAGGGTCCCTTTCCACGTGCCACAGGGATCCTGGCACTCCTATCCATTTTCAAGAGGAGTCAGGCATCGTCTCCTTTGGACGCATTGATCTCCGCGGACCTCTTGAGGTTTCAAAGGATGTGAGGCCTACGGTCGCGATGAGGCTGAGAACTAGGTCTTTCTCTGTGGTCTCCACAGGGGTTTCAGACATCCCTTCGTCTTGGGAGATGCAAGACGAGCCTGCATTCAATTCACTGCAGGGATATCCGGCCTTACTTCGAGTCAGAGCATCTCGGTGTCCATTCCACTTGAGGCCACAAACTCAGGGTCCCTCTCACATACCTGTAGCTGAGAGAAGCCTCCTCTTGAGGTGCTTGTGGAAAGTTGGTATTCCTCTTGAGTCGAAGCCAGGGACTAAGCTCTGATCTCTAGTTGATTTGCGGTCGACGGAGCCCTTTCGTGTTGCTCCAGTGACCTCATTATCCCTCTAGACTTGAGACAGTGATCTTGGGTTTTCTCTGGAGTGCCATCAAGGAAATCAAGGCTCCTTTCACGTTTGATGTGGAACACAGAATTGCTCTGGACGCAGTGCAGGGGAATCGGGCCTCATATCGCGGCGAGGGGGAAGTCTCATGGTTTTTCTAGAGTTGCGGCCAGAACCTGGGGTATATTCTCGAGTTATGACGGGGAGGGCCCTTCCAGACACGTGTTTGTTCAGCGACGTCAGGACTAGTGCCTAGGTGCGAGGGACACCTCGGGATTCTCCTCGAGTCTTGGCATGGCAATTGGGACGCGTCTCCACGTGAGGCGGGAGACCCATGGTCCCTTTCCACGTGCCACAGGGATCCTGGGACTCCTATCCATTTTCAAGAGGAGTCAGGCATCGTCTCCTTTGGAAGCATTGATCTCCGCGGACGTCTCGAGTTTTCAAAGGATATGAGGCCTCCAGTCGTGAAGAGGTGGAGAACTCGGTCTTTCTCTGTGGTCTCCACTGGGGATTTAGACATCCCTTCGTCTTGAGAGATGCAAGACGAGACTGCATTCAATTCACTGCAGGGATATCTGGCCTTACTTCAAGTCAGAGCATCTCGGTGTCCATTCCACTTGAGGCCACAAACTCAGGGTCCCTCTCACATACCTGTAGCTGAGAGAAGCCTCCTCTTGAGGTGCTTGTGGAAAGTTGGTATTCCTCTTGAGTCGAAGACAGGGACTAAGCTCTCATCTCTAGTTGATTTGGGGTCCACGGAGCCCTTTCTTGTTGCTCCAGTGACCTCAGGATCCCTGTAGACTTGAGACAGTGAACCTGGGTTTTCTCTGGAGTGCCATCAAGGAAATCAAGGCTCCTTTCAGGCTTGATGTGGAACACGGAATTGCTCTGCACGCAGTGTAGGGGAATCGGGCTTCATCTCGCGGCGAGGGGGAAGTCTCATGGTTTTTCTCGAGTTGAGGCCGGAACCTTTGGTATATTCTCGAGTTACGACGGGCAGGGCCCTTCCAGACACGTGTTTGCTCAGCGACGTCAGGACTCCTGCCTAGGTGCGAGGGACACCTCGGGATTCTCCTCGAGTCTTGGCATGGCAATGGGGAAGCGTCTCCACGTGAGGCGGGAGACCCAGGGTCTCTTTACACGTTCCACAGGGATCCTGGGACTCCTATCCATTTTCAAGAGGAGTCAGGCATCGTCTCCTTTGGAAGCATTGATCTCCGTGGACCTCTCGAGTTTTCAAAGGATGTGAGGCCTCCGTTCACATTGTGGCGGAGGACTAGGTCTTTCTCTGTGGTCTCCACAGGGGATTCAGACAACCCTTCGTCTTGGGAGATGCAAGATGAGCCTGCATTCATTTCACTGCAGGGATATCCGGCCTTACTTCGAGTCAGAGCATCTCGGTGTCCATTCCACTTGAGGCCACAAACTCAGGGTCCCTCTCACATACCTGTACCTGAGAGAAGCCTCCTCTTGAGGTGCTTGTGGAAAGTTGGTATTCCTCTTGAGTCGAAGCCAGGGACTAAGCTCTCATCTCTAGTTGATTTGGGGTCCACGGAGCCCTTTCGTGTTGCTCCAGTGACCTCAGGATCCCTCTAGACTTGAGACAGTGATCTTGGGTTTTCTCTGGAGTGCCATCAAGGAAATCAAGGCCCCTTTCACGTTTGATGTGGAACACGGAATGTCTCTGCATGCAGTGCAGGGGAATCGGGCCTCATCTCGCGGCGAGGGGGAAGTCTCATGGTTTTTCTCGACTTGCGGCTGGAACCTGGGGCATATTCTCGAGTTATGATGGGGAGGGCCCTTCCAGACACGTGTTTGTTCAGCGACGTCATGACTCCTGCCTAGGTGCGAGGGACACCTCGGGATTCTCCTCGAGTCTTGGCATGGCAATTGGGACGCGTTTCCACGTGAGGCGGGAGACCCAGGGTCCCTTTCCACGTGCCACAGGGATCCTGGGACTCCTATCCATTTTCAAGAGGAGTCAGGCATCGTCTCCTTTGGAAGCATTGATCTCCGCAGACCTCTCGAGTTTTCAAAGGATGTGAGGCCTCCGGTCTCGAAGAGGCGGAGAACTAGGTCTTTCTCTGTGGTCTCCACAGGGGATTCAGACAACCCTTCGTCTTGGCAGAAGCAAGACGAGCCTTCATTCAATTCACTGCAGAGATATCCGGCCTTACTTCGAGTCAGAGCATCTCGGTGTCCATTCCACTTGAGGCCACAAAGTGAGGGTCCCTCTCACATACCTGTAGCTGAGAGAAGCCTCCTCTTGAGGTGCTTGTGGAAAGTTGTTATTCCTCTTGAGTCGAAGCCAGGGACTAAGCTCTCATCTCGAGTTGATTTGGGGTCCACGGAGCCCTTTCGTGTTGCTCCAGTGACCTCAGGATCCCTCTAGACTTGAGACAGTGATCTTGGGTTTTCTCTGGAGCGCCATCAAGGAAATCAAGGGTCCTTTCACGTTTGATGTGGAACACGGGATTGCTTTGCACGCAGTGCAGGGGAATCGGGCCTCATCTCGCGGCGAGGGTGAAGTCTCATGGTTTTTCTCGGGTTGCGGCCGGAACCTGGGGTATATTCTCGAGTTAGGAAGGGGAGGGCCCTTCCAGACACGTGTTTGTTCAGCGACGTCAGGACTCCTGCCTAGGTGCGAGGGACACCTTAGGATTCTCCTCGAGTCTTGGCATGGCAATTGGGACGCGTTTCCACGTGAGGCGGGAGACCCAGGGTCCCTTTCCACGTGCCACAGTGATCCTGGGACTCCTATCCATTTGCAAGAGGAGTCAGGCATCGTCTCCTTTGGAAGCATTGATCTCCGCGGACCTCTCGAGTTTTCAAAGGGTGTGAGGCCTCCGGTCGCGATGAGGCGGAGAACTAGTTCTTTCTCTGTCGTCTCCACAGGGGATTCAGACATCCCTTCGTCTTGGGAGATGCAAGATGAGCCTGCATTCAATTCACTGCAGGGATATCCGGCCTTACTTCGAGTCAGAGCATCTCGGTGTCCATTCCACTTGAGGCCACAAACTCAGGGGCCCTCTCACATACCTGTAGCTGAGAGAAGCCTCCTCTTGAGGTGTTGTGGAAAGTTGGTATTCCTCTTGAGTCGAAGCCAGGGACTAAGCTCTCATCTCGAGTTGATTTGGGGTCCACGGAGCCCTTTCGTGTTGCTCCAGTGACCTCAGGATCCCTCTAGACTTGAGACAGTGATCTTGGGTTTTCTCTGGAGTGCCATCAAGGAAATCAAGGCTCCTTTCACGTTTGATGTGGAACACGCTATTGCTCTGCACGCAGTGCAGGGGAATCGGGCCTCATCTCGGGGCGACGGGAAATCTCATGGTTTTTCTCAAGTTGCGGCCGGAACCTGGGGTATATTCTCGAGTTACGACGGGTACTGCCCTTCCAGACACGTGTTTGTTCAGCGATGTCATGACTCCTGCCTAGGTGCGAGGGACACCTCGGGATTCTCCTCGAGTCTTGGCATGGCAATTGGGACGCGTCTGCACGTGAGGCGGGAGACCCAGGGTCCCTTTCCACGTGCCACAGGGATCCTGGGACTCCTATCCATTTTCAAAAGGAGTCAGGCATCTTCTCCTTTGGAAGCATTGATCTCCGCGGACCTCTCCAGTTTTCAAAGGATGTGAGGCCTCCGGTCGCGATGAAGCGGAGGACTAGGTCTTCTCTGTGGTCTCCACAGGGGATTCAGACATCCCTTCGTCTTGGGAGATGCAAGACGAACCTGCATTCAATTCCCTGCAGGGATATCCAGCCTTAGTTCGAGTCAGAGCATCTCGGTGTCCATTCCACTTGAGGCCACAAACTCAGGGGCCCTCTCACATACCTGTAGCTGAGAGAAGCCTCCTCTTGAGGTGCTTGTGGAAAGTTGGTATTCCTCTTGAGTCTAAGCCAGGGACTAAGCTCTCATCTCGAGTTGATTTGTGGTCCATGGAGCCCTTTCCTCTTGGTCCAGTGACCTCAGGATCCCTCTAGACTTGAGACAGTGATCTTGGGTTTTCTCTGGAGTGCCATCAAGGAAATCAAGGCTCCTTTCACGTTTGATGTGGAACACGGAATTGCTCTGCACGCAGTGCAGGGGAATCGGGCCTCATCTCGCGGCGAGGGGGAAGTCTCATGGTTTTTCTCGAGTTGCGGCTGGAACCTTAGGTATATTCTCGAGTTACGACGGGGAGGGACCTTCCAGACACGTGTTTGTTCAGCGACGTCAGGACTCCTGCCTAGGTGCGAGGGACACCTCGGGATTCTCCTCGAGTCTTGGCATGGCAATTGGGACGTGTCTCCACGTGAGGCGGGAGACCCAGGGTCCCTTTCCACGTGCCACAGGGATCCTGGGAATCCTATCCGTTTTCAAGAGGAGTCAGGCATCGTCTCCTTTGTAAGCATTGATCTGCGCAGACCTCTAATTTTTCAAAGGATGTGATGTCTCCGGTCGCAATGAGGTGGAGGACTAGCTCTTTCTCTGTGGTCTCCACAGGGGATTCAGACATCCCTTCGTCTTGGGAGATGCAAGACGAGCCTGCATTCAATTCACTGCAGGGATATCCGGCCTTACTTCGAGTCAGAGCATCTCGGTGTCCATTCCACTTGAGGCCACAAACTCTGGGTCCATCTCACATACCTGTAGCTGAGAGAAGCCTCCTCTTGAGGTGCTTGTGGAAAGTTGGTATTCCTCTTGATTCGAAGCCAGGGACTAAGCTCTCATCTCGAGTTGATTTGGGGTCCACGGAGAAATTTCGTGTTGCTCCAGTGACCTCAGGATCCCTCTAGACTTGAGACCGTGATCTTGGGTTTTCTCTGGAGTGCCATCAAGGAAATTAAGGCTCCTTTCACGTTTGATATGGAACACGGAATTGCTCTGCACGCAGTGCAGGGGAATCGGGCCTCATCTCGCGGCGAGGGGGAAGTCTCATGGTTTTTCTCGAGTTGCGGCCGGAACCTGGGGTATATTCTCGAGTTACGACGGGGAGGGCCCTTCCAGACACGTGTTTGTTCAGCGATGTCAGGACTCCTGCCTAGGTGCGAGGGACACCTCGGGATTCTCCTCGAGTCTTGGCATGGCAATTGGGACGCGTCTCCACGTGAGGCGGGAGACCCAGGGTCCCTTTCCACGTGCCACAGGGATCCTGGGACTCCTATCCATTTTCAAGAGGAGTCAGGCATCGTCTCCTTCGGAAGTATTGATCTCCGCGGACCTCTGGAGTTTTCAAGTATATGAGGCCTCCGGTTGTGTTGAAGTTGGGGACTAGGTCTTTCTCTGTCGTCTCCACAGAGGATTCCTACAACCCTTCGTCTTGGGAGATGCAAGACGAGCCTGCATTCAATTCACTGCAGGGATATCCGGCCTTACTTCGAGTCAGAGCATCTCGGTGTCCATTCCACTTGAGGCCACAAACTCAGGGTCCCTCTCACATACCTGTAGCTGAGAGAAGCCTCCTCTTGAGGTGCTTGTGGAAAGTTGGTATTCCTCTTGAGTCGAAGCCAGGGACTAAGCTCTCATCTCGAGTTGATTTGGGGTCCATGGAGCCCTTTCGTGTTGCTCCAGTGACCTCAGCATCCCTCTAGACTTGAGACAGTGATCTTGGGTTTTCTCTGGAGTGCCATCAAGGAAATCAAGGCTCCTTTCACGTTTGATGTGGAACACGGAATTGCTCTGCACGCACTGCAGGGGAATCTGGCCTCATCTCGCGGCAAGGGGGATGTCTCATGGTTTTTCTCAAGTTGCGGCCGGAACCTGGGGTATATTCTCGAGTTACGACGGGGAGGGCCCTTCCAGACACGTGTTTGTTCAGCGTCGTCAGGACTCCTGCCTAGGTGCGAGGGACACCTCGGGATTCTCCTCGAGTCCTGGCATGGTAATTGGGACGTGTCTCCACGTGAGGCGGGAGACCCAGCGTCCCTTTCCACGTGCCACAGGGATCCTGGGACTCCTATCCATTTTCAATAAGAGTCAGGCATCTTCTCCTTTGGAAGCACTGATCTCTGCGGACCTCTCGAGTTTTCAAAGGATGTGAGGCCTCTGGTCGCGATGAGGCGGAGAACTCGGTCTTTTTCTGTGGTCTCCACAGGGGATTCAGACATCCCTTCGTCTTGGGAGCTGCAAGACGAGCCTACATTCAATTCACTGCAGGGATATCTGGCCTTACTTTTAGTCAGAGCATCTGGGTGTCCATTCCACTTGAGGCCACAACCTCAGGGTCCTTCTCACATACCTGTAGCTGAGAGAACCCTCCTCTTGAGGTGCTTGTGGAAAGTTGGTATTCCTCTTGAGTCGAAGCCAGGGACTAAGCTCTCATCTTGAGTTGATTTGGGGTCCACGGAGCCCTTTCATGTTGCTCCAGTGACCTCAGGATCCGTCTAGACTTGAGACAGTGATCTTGGGTTTTCTCTGGAGTGCCATCAAGGAAATGAAGGCTCCTTTCACTTTTGATGTGGAACACGGAATTGCTCTCCACGCAGTGCAGGGGAATCGAGCCTCATCTCGCGGCGAGGGGGAAGTCTCATGGTTTTTCTCGAGTTGCGGCCGGAACCTGGGGTATATTCTCGAGTTACGACGGGGTTGGCCCTTCCGGACACGGGTTTGTTCAGCGATATGAGGACTCCTGCCTAGGTGCGAGGGACAACTTGTGATTCTCCTCGAGTCTTTGCATGGCAATTTGGACGCGTCTCCACGTGAGGCGGGAGACCCAGGGTCCCTTTCCACGTGCCACAGGGATCCTGGGACTCCTATCCATTTTCAAGAGGAGTCAGGCATCGTCTCCTTTGGAAGCATTGATCTCCGCAGACCTCTCGAGTTTTCAAAGGATGTGAGGCCTCCGGTCGCGATGAGGCGGAGAACTCGGTCTTTCTCTGTGGTCTCCACAGGGGATTCAGACATCCCTTCGTCTTGGGAGATGCAAAACGAGCCTGCATTCAATACACTGCAGTGATATCCGGCCTTACTTCGAGTCAGAGCATCTCGGTGTCCATTCCACTTGAGGCCACAAACTCAGGGGCCCTCTCACATACCTGTAGCTGAGAGAAGCCTCCTCTTGAGGTGTTTGTGGAATGTTGGTATTCCTCTTGAGTCGAAGCCAGGGACTAAGCTCTCATCTCGAGTTGATTTGGGGTCCACGGATACCTTTCGAGTTGCTCCAGTGACCTCAGGATCCCTCTAGACTTGAGACAGTGATCTTGGGTTTTCTCTGGAGTGCCATCAAGGAAATCAAGGCTCCTTTCACGTTTGATGTGGAACACGGAATTGCTCTGCACGCAGTGCAGGGGAATCGGGCCTCATCTCGCGGCGAGGGGGAAGTCTCATGGTTTTTCTCGAGTTGGGCCGGAACCTGGGGTATATTCTCGAGTTACGACGGGGAGGGCGCTTCCATACACGTGTTTGTTCAGCGACGTCAGGACTCCTGCCTAGGTGCGAGGGACAACTCGGGATTCTCCTCGAGTGTTGCCATGGCAATTGGGACGCGTCTCCACGTGAGGCGGGAGACCCAGGGTCCCTTTCCACGTGCCTCAGGGATCCTGGGACTCCTATCCATTTGCAAGAGGAGTCAGGCATCGTCTCCTCTGGAAGCATTGATCTCCGTGGACCTCTCGAGTTTTCAAAGGATGTGAGGCCTCCGGTCGCATTGAGGGTGAGGACTAGGTCTTTCTCTGTGGTCTCCACAGGGGATTCAGACATCCCTTTGTCTTGGGAGATGCAAGATGAGCCTGCTTTCTTTTTTTTTTTTTCTTTCTTTTTTTCTTTTTTAATTTTTATTATTATTATTTTTTTTCCCAGTGGGTTTTGTCATACATTGATATGAATCAGCCATGGATTTACATGTATTCCTAATCCCAATCCCCCCTCCCACCTCCCTCTCCACCCGATTCCTCTAGGTCTTCCCAGTGCACCAGGCCCGAGCACTTGTCTCGTGCATCCCACCTGGGCTGGTGATCTGTTTCACCTTAGATAGTATACATGCTGTTCTTTTCAAATATCCCACCCTCACATTCTCCCACAAAGTTCAAAAGTCTGTTCTGTGTTTCTGTGTCTCTTTTTCTGTTCTGCATATAGGGTTATTGTTATCACCTTTCTAAATTCCATATACATGTGTCAGTATGCTGTAATGTTCTTTATCTTTCTGGCTTACTTCACTCTGTATAATGGGCTCCAGCTTCATCCATCTCATTAGGACTGGTTCAAATGAATTCTTTTTAATGGCTGAGTAATATTCCATGGTGTATATGTACCACAGCTTCCTTATCCATTCATCTGCTGATGGGCATCTAGGTTGCTTCCATGTCCTGGCTATTATAAACAGTGCTGCGATGAACATTGGGGTGCACGTGTCTCTTTCAGATCTGGTTTCCTCAGTGTGTATGCCCAGAAGTGGGATTGCTGGGTCATATGGCAGTTCTATTTCCAGTTTTTTAAGAAATCTCCACACTGTTTTCCATAGCGGCTGTACTAGTTTGCATTCCCACCAACAGTGTAAGAGGGTTCCCTTTTCTCCACACCCTCTCCAGCATTTATTGCTTGTAGACTTTTGGATAGCAGCCATCCTGACTGGCGTGTAATGGGACCTCATTGTGGTTTTGATTTGCATTTCTCTAATAATGAGTGATGTTGAGCATCTTTTCATGTGTTTGTTAGCCATCTGTATGTCTTCTTTGGAGAAATGTCTGTTTAGTTCTTTGGCCCATTTTTTGATTGGGTCATTTATTTTTCTGGAATTGAGCTGCAGGAGTTGCTTGTATATTTTTGAGATTAATCCTTTGTCTGTTTCTTCATTTGATATTATTTTCTCCCAATCTGAGGGCTGTCTTTTCACCTTACTTATAGTTTCCTTTGTAGTGCAAAAGCTTTTAAGTTTCATTAGGTCCCATTTGTTTAGTTTTGCTTTTATTTCCAATATTCTGGGAGGTGGGTCATAGAGGATCTTGCTTTGATTTATGTCGGAGAGTGTTTTGCCTATGTTCTCCTCTAGGAGTTTTATAGTTTCTGGTCTTACATTTAGATCTTTAATCCATTTTGAGTTTATTTTTGTGTATGGTGTTAGAAAGTGTTCTAGTTTCATTCTTTTACAAGTGGTTGACCAGTTTTCCCAGCACCACTTGTTAAAGAGGTTGTCTTTTTTCCATTGTATATCCTTGCCTCCTTTGTCAAAAATAAGGTGTCCATAGGTTCGTGGATTTATCTCTGGGCTTTCTATTCTGTTCCATTGATCTATATTTCTGTCTTTGTGCCAGTACCATACTGTCTTGATGACTGTGGCTTTGTAGTAGAGTCTGAAGTCAGGCAGGTTGATTCCTCCAGTTCCATTCTTCTTTCTCAAGATTACTTTGGCTATTCGAGGTTTTTTGTATTTCCATACAAATTGTGAAATTCTTTGGTCTACTTCTGTGAAAAATACCGTTGGTAGCTTGATAGGGATTGCATTGAATCTATAGACTGCTTTGGGTAGAATAGCCATTTTGACAATATTAATTCTTCCAATCCATGAACACGGTATGTTTCTCCATCTGTTTGTGTCCTCTTTGATTTCTTTCATCAGTGTTTTATAGTTTTCTATGTATAGGTCCTTTGTTTCTTTAGGTAGATATACTCATAAGTATTTTATTCTTTTTGTTGCAATGGTGAATGGTATTGTTTCCTTAATTTCTCTGTCTGTTTTTTCATTGTTAGTATATAGGAATGCAAGGGATTTCTGTGTGTTAATTTTATATCCTGCAACTTTACTATATTCATTGATTAGCTCTAGTAATTTTCTGGTAGAATCTTTAGGGTTTTCTATGTAGAGGATCATGTCATCTGCAAACAGTGAGAGTTTTACTTCTTCTTTTCCTATCTGGATTCCTTTGACTTCTTTTTCTGCTCTGATTGCTGTGGCCAGCACTTCCAACACTATGTTGAATAGTAGTGGTGAGAGTGGGCACCCTTGTCTTGTTCCTGATTTCAGGGGAAATGCCTTCAATTTTTCACCATTGAGGGTGATGCTTGCTGTGGGTTTGTCATATATAGCTTTTATTATGTTGAGGTATGTTCCTTCTATTCCTGCTTTTTGGAGAGTTTTAATCATAAATGAGTGTTGAATTTTGTCAAAGGCTTTCTCTGCATCTATTGAGATAATCATATGGTTTTTATCTTTCAATTTGTTAATGTGGTGTATTACATTGATTGATTTGCGGATATTAAAGAATCCTTGCATTCCTGGTATAAAGCCCACTTGGTCATGGTGTATGATTTTTTTAATATGTTGTTGGATTCTGTTTGCTAGAATTTTGTTAAGGATTTTTGCATCTATGTTCATCAGTGATATTGGCCTGTAGTTTTCTTTTTTTGTGGCATCTTTGTCTGGTTTTGGAATTAGGGTGATGGTGGCCTCATAGAATGAGTTTGGAAGCTTACCTTCTTCTGCAATTTTCTGGAAGAGTTTGAGTAAGATAGGTGTTAGCTCTTCTCTAAATTTTTGGTAGAATTCAGCTGTGAAGCCATCTGGTCCTGGGCTTTTGTTTGCTGGAAGATTTTTGATGACAGTTTCGATTTCCTTGCTTGTGATGGGTCTGTTAAGATCTTCTATTTCTTCCTGGTTCAGTTTTGGAAAGTTATACTTTTCTAAGAATTTGTCCATTTCATCCAAGTTGTCCATTTTATTGGCATAGAGCTGCTGGTAGTAGTCTCTTATGATCCTTTGTATTTCAGTGTTGTCTGTTGTGATCTCTCCATTTTCATTTCTAATTTTGTTAATTTGGTTTTTCTCTCTTTGTTTCTTAATGAGTCTTGCTAATGGTTTGTCAATTTTGTTTATTTTTTCAAAAAACCAGCTTTTAGCTTTGTTGATTTTTGCTATGGTCTCTTTAGTTTCTTTTGCATTTATTTCTGCCCTGATTTTTAAGATTTCTTTCCTTCTGCTAACTCTGGGGTTCTTCATTTCTTCCTTCTCTAATTGCTTTAGGTGTAGAGTTAGGTTATTTAATTGGTTTTTTTCCTGTTTCTTGATGTAAGCCTGTAATGCTATGAACCTTCCACTTAGCACTGCTTTTACAGTGTCCCATAGGTTTTGGGTTGTTGTGTTTTCATTTTCATTCATTTCTATACATATTTTGATTTCTTTTTTTATTTCTTCTATGATTTGTTGGTTATTCAGAAGCGTGTTATTTAGCCTCAATATGTTTGAAGTTTTAACAATTTTTTCCCTGTAATTGAGATGTAATCTTACTGCACTGTGGTCAGAAAAGATGACTGGAATGATTTCAATTTTTTTGAATTTTCCAAGACCAGATTTATGGCCCAGGATGTGATCTATTCTGGAGAATGTTCCGTGTGCACTTGAGAAAAAGGTGAAGTTGATTGTTTTGGGGTGAAATGTCCTATAGATATCAATTAGGTCTAGCTGGTCCATAGTGTCATTTAAGGTTTGTGTTTCCTTGTTAATTTTCTGTTTAGTTGATCTATCCATAGTTCTGAGTGGGGTATTAAAGTCTCCCACTATTATTGTGTTACTATTAATTTCCTCTTTCATACTCTTTAGCGTTTGCCGTACATATTGCGGTGCTCCTATGTTGGGTGCATATATATTTATAATTGTTATATCTTCTATTTTGATTGATCCTTTGATCATTATGTAGTGTCCTTCTTTGTCTCTTTTCACTTACTTTATTTGAAAGTCTATTTTATCTGATATGAGTATTGCGACTCCTGTTTCTTTTGGTCTCCGTTTGCATGAAATACTTTTTTCCAGCCCTTCACTTTTAGTCTGTATGTGT
Source organism: Dama dama (assembly GCF_033118175.1). Lineage (NCBI taxonomy): Eukaryota > Metazoa > Chordata > Mammalia > Artiodactyla > Cervidae > Dama > Dama dama. The sequence continues at coordinate 7,327,807 of NC_083705.1, forward strand.
CTCTTGTTTTGAGGTGGGTCTCTTGTAGACAGCATATATAGGGGTCTTGATTTTGTATCCATTCAGCCAATCTTTGTCTTTTGGTTGGGGCATTCAACCCACGAGCCTGCTTTCAATTCACTGCAGGGATATCCGGCCTTACTTCGAGTCAGAGCATCTCGGTGTCCATTCCACTTGAGGCCACAAACTCAGGGGCCCTCTCACATACCTGTAGCTGAGAGAAGCCTCCTCTTGAGGTGCTTGTGGAAAGTTGGTATTCCTCTTGAGTCGAAGCCAGGGTCTAAGCTCTCATCTCGAGTTGATTTGTGGTCCACGGAGCCCTTTCGTGTTGCTCCAGTGACCTCAGGATCCCTCTAGACTTGAGACAGTGATCTTGGGTTTTCTCTGGAGTGCCATCAAGGAAATCAAGGTTCCTTTCACGTTTGATGTGGAACACGGAAGTGCTCTGCATGCAGTGCAGGGAAATCGGGCCTCATCTCGCGACGAGGGGGAAGTCTCATGGTTTTTCTCGAGTTGCGGCCGGAACCTGGGGTATATTCTCGAGTTAAGACGGGGAGGGCCCTTCCAGACACGTGTTTGTTCAGCGACGTCAGGACTCCTGCCTAGGTGCGAGGGACACCTGGGGATTCTACACGAGTCTTGGCATGGCAATTGGGACGCGTCTCCACGTGAGGCGGGAGACCCAGGGTCCCTTTCCACGTGCCAAAGGGATCCTGGGACTCCTATCCACTTTCAAGAGGAGTCAGGCATCGTCTCCTTTGGAAGCATTGATCTCCGCGGACCTCTCGAATTTTCAAAGGATGTGAGGACTCCGGTGGCGTTGAGGCGGAGGACTAGGTCTTTCTCTGTGGTCTCCACAGGGGATTCAGACATCCCTTCGTCTTGGGAGATGCAAGACGACGCTGCAATCAATTCACTGCAGGGATATCCGACCTTACTTCGAGTCAGAGCATCTCGGTGTCCATTCCACTTGAGGCCACAAACTCAGGGTCCCTCTCACATACCTGTAGCTGAGAGAAGCCGCCTCTTGAGGTGCTTGTGGAAAGTTGGTATTCCTCTTGAGTCGAAGCCAGGGACTAAGCTCTCATCTCGAGTTGATTTGGGGTCCACGGAGCCCTTTCGTGTCGCTCCAGTGACCTCAGGATCCCTCTAGACTTGAGACAGTGATCTTGGGTTTTCTCTGGAGTGCCATCAAGGAAATCAAGGCTCCTTTCAAGTTTGATGTGGAACACGCAATTGCTCTGCACGCAGTGCAGGGGAATCGGGCCTCATCTCGCGGCGAGGGGGAAGTCTCATGGTTTTTCTCGAGTTGCGGCTGGAACCTGTGGTATATTCTCGAGGTACAACGGGGAGGGCCCTTCCAAACACGTGTTTGTTCAGCGACGTCAGGACTCCTGCCTAGGTGCGAGGGACACCTCGGGATTCTCCTCGAGTTTTGGCATGGCAATTGGGACGCGTCTCCACGTGAGGCGGGAGACCCAGGGTACCTATCCACGTGCCACAGGGATCATGGGACTCCTATCCATTTTCAAGAGGAGTCAGGCATCGTCTCCTTTGGAAGCATTGATCTCCGCGGACCTCTCGAATTTTCAAAGGATGTGAGGCCTCCGTTCGCGTTGAGGCGGAGGACTAGGTCTTTCTCTCTGGTCTCCACAGGGGATTCAGACATCCCTTCGTCTTGGGAGATGCAAGACGAGGCTGCATTAAATTCACTGCAGGGATATCCGGCCTTACTTCGAGTCAGAGCATCTCGGTGTCCATTCCACTTGAGGCCACAAACTCAGGGTCCCTCTCACATACCTGTAGCTGAGAGAAGCCTCCTCTTGAGGTGCTTGTGGAAAGTTGGTATTCCCCTTGAGTCTAAGCCAGGGACTAAGCTCTCATCTCGAGTTGATTTGGGGTCCACGGAGCCCTTTCGTGTTGCTCCAGTGACCTCAGGATCCCTCTAGACTTGAGACAGTGATCTTGGGTTTTCTCTGGAGGGCCATCAAGGAAATCAAGGCTCCTTTCAAGTTTGATGTGGAACACGGAATTACTCTCCACGCAGTGCAGGGGAATGGGGCTTCATCTCTCGGCGAGGGGGAAGTCTCATGGTTTTTCTCGAGTTGCGGCCGGAACCTGGAGTATATTCTCGAGGTACGACGGGGAGGGCACTTCCATACACGTGATTGTTCAGCGACGACAGGACTCCTGCCTCGGTGCGAGGGACACCTCGGGATTCTCCTCGAGTCTTGGCATGGCAATTGGGACGCGTCTCCACGTGAGGCGGGAGACCCAGGGTCCCTTTCGAAGTGCCACAGGGATCCGGGGACTCCTATCCATTTTCAAGAGGAGTCAGGCATCGTCTCCTTTGGAAGCATTGATCTCCGGGGACCTCTCGAGTTTTCAAAGGATGTGAGGCCTCCGGTCACGATGAGGCAGAGAACTTGGTCTTTCTCTGTGGTGTCCACAGGGGATGCAGACATCCCTTCGTCTTGGGAGATGCAAAACGAGCCTGCATGCAATTCACTGCTGGGATATCGGCCTTACTTCGAGTCAGAGCATCTCGGTGTCCATTCCACTTGAGGCCACAAACTCAGGGTCCCTCTCACATACCTGTAGCTGAGAGAAGCCTCCTCTTGTGGTGCTTGTGGAAAGTTGGGATTCCTCTTGAGTTGAGCCAGGGATTAACCTTTCATCTCGAGCTGATTTGGGGTCCACGGAGCCCTTTCGTGTTGCTACAGTGACCTCAGGATCCCTCTAGACTTGAGACAGTGATCTTGGGTTTTCTCTGGAGTGCCATCAAGGAAATCAAGGCTCCTTTCACCTTTGATGTGGAACACGGAATTGGTCTGCACGCAGGGCAGGGGAATCGGGCCTCATCTCGCGGCGAGGGGCAAGTCTCAAGGTTTTTCTCGAGTTGCGGCCGGAACCCAGGGTATATTATCGAGTTACGATGGGGAGGGCCCTTCCAGACACGTGTTTGTTCAGCAACGTCAGGACTCCTGCCTAGGTGCGAGGGACAACTCGGGTTTCTCCTCGAGTCTTGGTATGGCAATTGGGACGCGTCTCCACGTGAGGCGGGAGACCCAGGGTCCCTTATAACGTGCCACAGGGATCCTGGGACTCCTATCCATTTTCAAGAGGAGTCAGGCATTGTCTCCTTTGGAAGCATTGATCTCCGCGGACCTCTCGAGTTTTCAAAGGGTGTGAGGCCTACGGTCGCGATGAGGAGGAGGACTAGGACTTTTCTGTGGTCTCCACAGGGGATTCAGACATCCCTTCGTCTTGGGAGATGCAAGACGAGCCTGCATTCAATTCACTGCAGGCATATCCGGCCTTACTTCGAGTCAGATCATCTCGGTGTCCATTCCACTTGAGGCCACAAACTCAGGGTCCCTCTCACATACCTGTAGCTGAGAGAAGCCTCCTCTTGAGGTGCTTGTGGAAAGTTGGTATTCCTCTTGAGTCGAAGCCAGGGACTAAGCTCTCATCTCGAGTTGATTTGGGGTCCACGGAGCCCTTTCGTGTTGCTCCAGTGATGTCAGGATCCCTCTAGACTTGAGACAGTGATCTTGGGTTTTCTCTGGAGTGCCATCAAGGAAATCAAGGCTCCTTTCACCTTTGATGTGGAACACGCAATTGCTCTGCACGCAGTGCAGGGAAATCGGGCCTCACCTCACAGCGAGTGGGAAGGCTCATGGTTTTTCTCGAGTTTCGGCCGGAACCTGGGGTATAATCTCGAGTTACGACGGGGAGGGCCCTTCCAGACACGTGTTTGTTCAGCGACGTCAGGACTCCTGCCTAGGTGCGAGGGACACCTCGGGATTCTCCTCGAGTCTTGGCATGGCAATTGGGACGCGTCTCCACGTGAGGCGGGAGACCCCGGGTCCCTTTCCACGTGCCACAGGGATCGTGGGACTCCTATCAATTTTCAAGAGGAGTCAGGCATCGTCTCCTTTGGAAGAATTGATCTCCGCAGACCTCTCGAGTTTTCAAAGGATGTGAGGCCTCCGGTCGCGATGAGGCGGAGAACTAGGTCTTTCTCTGTGGTCTCCTCACGGGATTCAGATATCCCTTCTTCTTGGGAGATGCAAGACGAGCCTGCATTCAATTCACTGCAGGGATATCCGGCCTTACTTCGAGTCAGAGCATCTCGGTGTCCATTCCACTTGAGGCCACAAACACAGGGTCCCTCTCACATACATGTAGCTGAGAGAAGCCTCCTCTTGAGGTGCTTGTGGAAAGTTGGTATTCCTCTTGAGTTGAAGCCAGGGACTAAGCTCTCATCTCGAGTTGATTTGGGGTCCACGGAGCCCTTTCGTGATGCTACAGTGACCTCAGGATCCCTCTAGACTTGAGACAATGATCTTGGGTTTTCTCTGGAGTGCCACCAAGGAAATCAAGGGTCCTTTCACGTTTGATGTGGAACACGGAATTGCTCTGCACGCAGTGCAGGGGAATCGGGCCTCATCTCGCGCCAAGGGGGAAGTCTCATGGTTTTTCTCGAGTTGCGGCCGGAACCTGGGGTATATTCGCGAGTTACGACGGGGAGGGCCCTTCGAGACACGTGTTTGTTCAGCGACGTCAGGAGTCCTGCCTAGGTGCGAGGGACACCTCGGGATTCTCCTCGAGTCTTGGCATGGCAATTGGGACGCGTCTCCACGTGAGGTGGGAGACCCAGGGTCCCTTTACACGTGCCACAGGGATCCTGGGAATCCTATCCATTTTCAGGAGGAGTCAGGCATCGTCTCCTTTGTAAGCATTGATCTGCGCAGACCTCTCGATTTTTCAAAGGATGTGATGTCTCCGGTCGCAATGAGGCTGAGGACTAGTTCTTTCTGTGTCGTCTCCACAGGGGATTCAGACATCCCTTCGTCTTGGGAGATGCAAGACGAGCCTGCATTCAATTCACTGCAGGGATATCCGGCCTTACTTCGAGTCAGAGCATCTCCGTGTCCATTCCACTTGAGGCCACAAACTCAGGGTCCCTCTCACATACCTGTAGCTGAGAGAAGCCTCCTCTTGAGGTGCTTGTGGAAAGTTGGTATTCCTCTTGATTCGAAGCCAGGGACTAAGCTCTCATCTCGAGTTGATTTGGGGTCCACGGAGAAATTTCGTGTTGCTCCAGTGACCTCAGGATCCCTCTAGACTTGAGACAGTGATCTTGGGTTTTCTCTGGAGTGCCCTCAAGGAAATCAAGGCTCCTTTCACGTTTGATGTGGAACACGGAATTGCTCTGCACGCAGTGCAGAGGAATCGGGCCTCATCTCGCGGCGAGGGGGAAGTCTCATGGTTTTTCTCGAGTTGCGGCCGGAACCTGGGGTATATTCTCGAGTTACGACGGGGAGGGCCCTTCCAGACACGTGTTTGTTCAGCGACGTCAGGACTCCTGCCTAGGTGCGAGGGACACCTCGGGATTCTCCTCGAGTCTTGGCATGGCAATTGGGACGCGTCTCCACGTGAGGCGGGAGACCCAGGTACCCTTTCCACGTGCCACAGAGATCCTGGGACTCCTATCCATTTTCAAGAAGAGTCAGGCATCGTCTCCTTTGGAAGCATTGACCTCCGCAGACCTCTCGAGTTTTCAAAGGATGTGATGCCTCCGGTCTCGATGAGGCGGAGGACTAGGTCTTTCTCTGTGGTCTGCACAGGGGATTCAGACATCCCTTCATCTTGGGAGATGCAAGACGAGCCTGCATTCAATTCACTGCAGGGATATCCGGCCTTTTTTGAGTCAGAGCATCTAGGTGTCCATTCCAATTGAGGCCACAAACTCAGGGTCCCTCTCACATACCTGTAGCTGAGAGAAACCTCTTCTTGAGGTGATTGTGGAAAGTTGGTATTCCTCTTGATTCGAAGCGAGGGACTAAGCTCTCATCTCGAGTAGATCTGGGGTCCACGGAGCCTTTCGTGTTGCTCCAGTGACCTCAGGATCCCTCTAGACTTGAGACAGTGATCTTGGGTTTTCTCTGGAGTGCCATCAAGGAAATCAAGGCTCCTTTCACGTTTGATGTGGAACACGGAATTGCTCTGCACACAGTGCAGGGGAATCGGGCCTCATCTCGCGGCGAGGGGGAAGTCTCATGGTTTTTCTCGAGGTGCGGCCGGAACCTGTTGTATATTCTTGAGTTACGACGGGGAGGCCCCTTCCAGACACGTGTTTGTTCAGCGACGTCAGGACTCCTGCCTAGGTGCGAGGGACACCTCGGGATTCTCCTCGAGTCTTGGCATGGCAATTGGGACGCGTCTCCACGTGAGGCGGGAGACCCAGGGTCCCTTTCCACGTGCCACAGGGATCCTGGGACTCCTATCCATTTTCTAGAGGAGTCAGGCATCGTCTCATTTGGAAGCATTGATCTCCGCGGACCTCTCGAGTTTCAAAGGATGTGAGGCCTCCGGTCGCGATGAGGCGGAAGACTAGGTCTTTCTCTGGGGTCTCCACAGCAGATTCAGACATCCCTTCGTCTTGGGAGATGCAAGACGAGCCTGCATTCAATTCACTGCAGGGATATCCGGCCTTACTTCGAGTCAGAGCATCTCGGTGTCCATTCCACTTGAGGCCACAAACTCAGGGGCCCTCTCACATACCTGTAGCTGAGAGAAGCCTCCTCTTGAGGTGCTTGTGGAAAGTTGGTTTTCCTCTTGAGTCGAAGCCAGGGACTAAGCTCTCATCTCGAGTTGATTTGGGGTCCACGGAGCCCTTTCGTGTTGCTACAGTGACCTCAGGATCCCTCTAGACTAGAGACAGTGATCTTGGGTTTTCTCTGGAGTGCCATCAAGGAAATCAAGGCTCCTTTCACTTTTGATGTGGAATACGGAATTGCTCTGCACGCAGGGCAGCGGAATCGGGCCTAATCTGGCGGCGAGGGGGAAGTCTCATGATTTTCCTCGAGTGGCGGCCGGAACCTGGGGTATATTCTCGAGTTACGACGGGGAGGGCACTTCCAGACACGTGTTTGTTCAGCGACGTCAGGACTCCTGCCTAGGTGCGAGGGACCTCGGGATTCTCCTCGAGTCTTGGCATGGCAATTGGGAGGCGTCTCCACGTGAGGCGGGAGACCGAGGATCCCTTTCCACGTGCCACAGAGATCCTGGGACTCCTATCCATTTTCAAGAGGAGTCAGGCATCGTCTCCTTTGGAAGCATTGATCTCCGCGGACCTCTCGAATTTTCAAAGGATGTGAGGACTCCGGTGGCGTTGAGGCGGAGGACTAGGTCTTTCTCTGTGGTCTCCACAGGGGATTCAGACATCCCTTCGTCTTGGGAGATGCAAGACGACGCTGCAATCAATTCACTGCAGGGATATCCGACCTTACTTCGAGTCAGAGCATCTCGGTGTCCATTCCACTTGAGGCCACAAACTCAGGGTCCCTCTCACATACCTGTAGCTGAGAGAAGCCGCCTCTTGAGGTGCTTGTGGAAAGTTGGTATTCCTCTTGAGTCGAAGCCAGGGACTAAGCTCTCATCTCGAGTTGATTTGGGGTCCACGGAGCCCTTTCGTGTTGCTCCAGTGACCTCAGGATCCCTCTAGACTTGAGACAGTGATCTTGGGTTTTCTCTGGAGTGCCATCAAGGAAATCAAGGCTCCTTTCAAGTTTGATGTGGAACACGCAATTGCTCTGCACGCAGTGCAGGGGAATCGGGCCTCATCTCGCGGCGAGGGGGAAGTCTCATGGTTTTTCTCGAGTTGCGGCTGGAACCTGTGGTATATTCTCGAGGTACAACGGGGAGGGCCCTTCCAAACACGTGTTTGTTCAGCGACGTCAGGACTCCTGCCTAGGTGCGAGGGACACCTCGGGATTCTCCTCGAGTTTTGGCATGGCAATTGGGACGCGTCTCCACGTGAGGCGGGAGACCCAGGGTACCTATCCACGTGCCACAGGGATCCTTGGACTCCTATCCATTTTCAAGAGGAGTCAGGCATCGTCTCCTTTGGAAGCATTGATCTCCGCGGACCTCTCGAATTTTCAAAGGATGTGAGGCCTCCGTTCGCGTTGAGGCGGAGGACTAGGTCTTTCTCTCTGGTCTCCACAGGGGATTCAGACATCCCTTCGTCTTGGGAGATGCAAGACGAGGCTGCATTAAATTCACTGCAGGGATATCCGGCCTTACTTCGAGTCAGAGCATCTCGGTGTCCATTCCACTTGAGGCCACAAACTCAGGGTCCCTCTCACATACCTGTAGCTGAGAGAAGCCTCCTCTTGAGGTGCTTGTGGAAAGTTGGTATTCCCCTTGAGTCTAAGCCAGGGACTAAGCTCTCATCTCGAGTTGATTTGGGGTCCACGGAGCCCTTTCGTGTTGCTCCAGTGACCTCAGGATCCCTCTAGACTTGAGACAGTGATCTTGGGTTTTCTCTGGAGGGCCATCAAGGAAATCAAGGCTCCTTTCAAGTTTGATGTGGAACACGGAATTACTCTCCACGCAGTGCAGGGGAATGGGGCTTCATCTCTCGGCGAGGGGGAAGTCTCATGGTTTTTCTCGAGTTGCGGCCGGAACCTGGGGTATATTCTCGAGTTACGACGGGGAGGGCCCTTCCAGACACGTGTTTGTTCAGCGACGTCAGGACTCCTGCCTAGGTGCGAGGGACACCTCGGGATTCTCCTCGAGTCTTGGCATGGCAATTGGGACGCGTCTCCACTTGAGGCGGGAGACCCAGGTACCCTTTCCACGTGCCACAGAGATCCTGGGACTCCTATCCATTTTCAAGAAGAGTCAGGCATCGTCTCCTTTGGAAGCATTGACCTCCGCAGACCTCTCGAGTTTTCAAAGGATGTGATGCCTCCGGTCTCGATGAGGCGGAGGACTAGGTCTTTCTCTGTGGTCTCCACAGGGGATTCAGACATCCCTTCATCTTGGGAGATGCAAGAAGAGCCTGCATTCAATTCACTATTGGGATATCCGGCCTTTTTTGAGTCAGAGCATCTAGGTGTCCATTCCAATTGAGGCCACAATCTCAGGGTCCCTCTCACATACCTGTAGCTGAGAGAAACCTCTTCTTGAGGTGATTGTGGAAAGTTGGTATTCCTCTTGATTCGAAGCGAGGGACTAAGCTCTCATCTCGAGTAGATCTGGGGTCCACGGAGCCTTTCGTGTTGCTCCAGTGACCTCAGGATCCCTCTAGACTTGAGACAGTGATCTTGGGTTTTCTCTGGAGTGCCATCAAGGAAATCAAGGCTCCTTTCACGTTTGATGTGGAACACGGAATTGCTCTGCACACAGTGCAGGGGAATCGGGCCTCATCTCGCGGCGAGGGGGAAGTCTCATGGTTTTTCTCGAGGTGCAGCCGGAACCTGTTGTATATTCTCGAGTTACGACGGGGAGGCCCCTTCCAGACACGTGTTTGTTCAGCGACGTCAGGACTCCTGCCTAGGTGCGAGGGACACCTCGGGATTCTCCTCGAGTCTTGGCATGGCAATTGGGACGCGTCTCCACGTGAGGCAGGAGACCCAGGGTCCCTTTCCACGTGCCACAGGGATCCTGGGACTCCTATCCATTTTCTAGAGGAGTCAGGCATCGTCTCATTTGGAAGCATTGATCTCCGCGGACCTCTCGAGTTTCAAAGGATGTGAGGCCTCCGGTCGCGATGAGGCGGAAGACTAGGTCTTTCTCTGGGGTCTCCACAGCAGATTCAGACATCCCTTCGTCTTGGGAGATGCAAGACGAGCCTGCAATCAATTCACTGCAGGGATATCCGGCCTTACTTCGAGTCAGAGCATCTCGGTGTCCATTCCACTTGAGGCCACAAACTCAGGGGCCCTCTCACATACCTGTAGCTGAGAGAAGCCTCCTCTTGAGGTGCTTGTGGAAAGTTGGTTTTCCTCTTGAGTCGAAGCCAGGGACTAAGCTCTCATCTCGAGTTGATTGGTGGTCCACGGAGCCCTTTCGTGTTGCTACAGTGACCTCAGGATCCCTCTAGACTAGAGACAGTGATCTTGGGTTTTCTCTGGAGTGCCATCAAGGAAATCAAGGCTCCTTTCACTTTTGATGTGGAATACGGAATTGCTCTGCCCGCAGGGCAGCGAAATCGGGCCTAATCTGGCGGCGAGGAGGAAGTCTCATGGTTTTCCTCGAGTGGCGGCCGGAACCTGGGGTATATTCTCGAGTTACGACGGGGAGGGCACTTCCAGACACATGTTTGTTCAGCGACGTCAGGACTCCTGCCTAGGTGCGAGGGACCTCGGGATTCTCCTCGAGTCTTGGCATGGCAATTGGGAGGCGTCTCCACGTGAGGCGGGAGACCGAGGATCCCTTTCCACGTGCCACAGAGATCCTGGGACTCCTATCCATTTTCAAGAGGAGTCAGGCATCGTCTCCTTTGGAAGCATTGATCTCTGCGGACCTCTCGAGTTTTCAAAGGATGTGAGGCCTCCGGTCGCGATGAGGCAGAGAATTCGTTCTTTCTCTGTGGTCTCCACAGGGGATTCAGACATCCCTTCGTCTTGGGAGAGCAAGACGGCCTGCATTCAATTCACTGCAGGGATATCCGGCCTTACTTCGAGTCAGAGCATCTCGGTGTCCATTCCACTTGAGGCCACAAACTCACGGTCCTTCTCACATACCTGTAGCTGAGAGAAGCCTCCTCTTGAGGTGCTTGTGGAAAGTTGGTGTTCCGCTTGAGTCGAAGCCAAGGACTAAGCTCTCATCTCGAGTTGACTTGGGGTCCACGGAGCCCTTTCATGTTGCTCCAGTGACCTCAGGATCCCTCTAGACTTGAGACAGTGATCTTGGGTTTTCTCTGGAGTGCCATGAAGGAAATCAAGGCTCCTTTCACGTTTGATGTGGAACACGGAATTGCTCTGCACGCAGTGCAGGGGAATCGGGCCTCATCTCGCGGCGAGGGGGAAGTCTCATGTTTTTTCTCGAGGTGCGGCCGGAACCTGTTGTATATTCTCGAGTTACGACGGGGAGGCCCCTTCCAGACACGTGTTTGTTCAGCGACGTCAGGACTCCTGCCTAGGTGCGAGGGACACCTCGGGATTCTCCTCGAGTCTTGGCATGGCAATTGGGACGCGTCTCCACGTGAGGCGGGAGACCCAGGGTCCCTTTCCACGTGCCACAGGGATCCTGGGACTCCTATCCATTTTCTAGAGGAGTCAGGCATCGTCTCCTTTGGAAGCATTGATCTCCGTGGACCTCTCGAGTTTTCAAAGGATGTGAGGCCTCCGGTCGCGATGAGGCGGAAGACTAGGTCTTTCTCTGTGGTCTCCACAGCAGATTCAGACATCCCTTCGTCTTGGGAGATGCAAGATGAGCCTGCATTCAATTCACTGCAGGGATATCCGGCCTTACTTCGAGTCAGAGCATCTCGGTGTCCATTCCACTTGAGGCCACAAACTCAGGGGCCCTCTCACATACCTGTAGCTGAGAGAAGCCTCCTCTTGAGGTGCTTGTGGAAAGTTGGTTTTCCTCTTGAGTCGAAACCAGGGACTAAGCTCTCATCTCGAGTTGATTTGGGGTCCACGGAGACCTTTCGTGTTGCTACAGTGACCTCAGGATCCCTCTAGACTAGAGACAGTGATCTTGGGTTTTCTCTGGAGTGCCATCAAGGAAATCAAGGCTCCTTTCACTTTTGATGTGGAATACGGAATTGCTCTGCACGCAGGGCAGCGGAATCGGGCCTAATCTGGCGGCGAGGGGGAAGTCTCATGGTTTTTCTCGAGTGGCGGCCGGAACCTGGGGTATATTCTCGAGTTACGACGGGGAGGCCCCTTCCAGACACGTGTTTGTTCAGCGACGTCAGGACTCCTGCCTAGGTGCGAGGGACACCTCGGGATTCTCCTCGAGTCTTGGCATGGCAATTGGGATGCGTCTCCACGTGAGGCAGGAGACCCAGGGTCCCTTTCCACGTGCCACAGGGATCCTGGGACTCCTATCCATTTTCAAGAGGAGTCAGGCATCGTCTCCTTTGGAAGCATTGATCTCCGCGGACATCTCTAGTTTTCAAAGGATGTGAGGCCTCCGGTCGCGAAGAGGCGGAGGACTAGGTCTTTCTCTGTGGTCACCACTGGGGATTCAGACATCCCTTCATCTTGGGAGATGTAAGACGAGTCTGCATTCAATTCACTGCAGGGATATCCGGCCTTACTTCGAGTCAGAGCATCTCGGTGTCCATTCCACTTGAGGCCACAAACTCAGGGTCCTTCTCACATACCTGTAGCTGAGAGAAGCCTCCTCTTGAGGTGCTTGTGGAAAGTTGGTATTCCTCTTGAGTCGAAGCCAGGGACTAAGCTCTCATCTCGAGTTGATTTGGGGTCCACGGAGCCTTTTCGTGTTGCTCCAGTGACCTCAGGATCCCTCTAGACTTGAGACACTGATCTTGGGTTTTCTCTGGAGTGCCATCAAGGAAATCAAGGCTCCTTTCACGTTTGATGTGGAACACGGAATTGCTCTGCACGCAGTCCAGGGGAATCGGGCCTCATCTCGCGGCGAGGGGGAAGTCTCATGGTTTTTCTCGAGTTGCGGCCGCAACCTGGGGTATAATCTCGTGTTACAACGGGGAGGGCCCTTCCAGACACGTGTTTGTTCAGCGACGTTAGGACTCCTGCCTAGGTGCGAGGGACCTCGGGATTCTCCACGAGTCTTGGCATGGCAATTGGGACGCGTCTCCACGTGAGGCGGGAGAACCAGTGTCCCTTTCCACATGCCACAGGGATCCTGGGACTCCTATCCATTTTCAAGAGGAGTCAGGCATCGTCTCCTTTGGAAGCATTGATCTCTGCGGACCTCTCGAGTTTTCAAACGATGTGAGGCCTCCGGTCGCGATGAGGCAGAAAATTCGTTCTTTCTCTGTGGTCTCCACAGGGGATTCAGACATCCCTTCGTCTTGGGAGATGCAAGACGGCCTGCATTCAATTCACTGCAGGGATATCCGGCCTTACTTCGAGTCAGAGTATCTCGGTATCCATTCTACTTGAGGCCACAAACTCAGGGTCCCTCTCACATACCTGTAGCTGAGAGAAGCCTCCTCTTGAGGTGCTTGTGGAAAGTTGGTGTTCCGCTTGAGTCGAAGCCAAGGACTAAGCTCTCATCTCGAGTTGACTTGGGGTCCACGGAGCCCTTTCGTGTTGCTCCAGTGACCTCAGGATCCCTCTAGAGTTGAGACAGTGATCTTGGGTTTTCTCTGGAGTGCCATCAAGGAAATCAAGGCTCCTTTCACGTTTGATGTGGAACACGGAAATGCTCTGCACGCAGTGCAGGGGAATCGGGCCTCATCTCGCGGCGAGGGGGAAGTCTCATGGTTTTTCTCGAGTTGCGGCCGGAAACTGTGGTATATTCTCGAGTTACTACGGGTAGGGCCCTTCCAGAAACGTGTTTGTTCAGCGACGTCAGGACTCCTTCCTAGGTGCGAGGGACACCTCGGGATTCTCCTCGAGTCTTGGCATGGCAATTGGGACACGTCTCCACGTGAGTCGGGAGACCCAGGGTCCCTTTCCACGTGCCACAGGGATCCTGGGACTCCTATCCATTTTCAAGAGGTGTCAGGCATCGTCTCCTTTGGAAGCATTGATCTCCGCGTACCTCTCGAGTTTTCAAAGGATGTGAGGCCTCCGGTCGCGATGAGGCGGGGAACTAGGTCTTTCTCTGTGGTCTCCACAGGGGATTCAGACATCCCTTCGTCTTGAGAGATGCAAGACGAGCTTGCATTTAATTCACTGCAGAGATATCCGGCCTTACTTCGAGTCAGAGCATCTCGGTATCCATTCCACTTGAGGCCACAAACTCAGGGTCCCTCTCACATACCTGTAGCTGAGAGAAGCCTCCTCTTGAGGTGTTTGTGGAAAGTTGGTATTCCTCTTAAGTCGAAGCCGGGGACTAAGCTCTCATCTCGAGTTGATTTGGGGTCCACGGAGCCCTTTCATGCTGCTACAGTGGCCTCGGGATCCCTCTAGACTTGAGACATTGATCTTGGGTATTCTCTGGAGTGCCATCAAGGAAATCAAGGCTTTTTTTTCGTTTGATGTGGAACACGGAATTGCTCTGCACGCAGTGCAGGGAAATCGGGCCTCACCTCACAGCGAGTGGGAAGTCTCATGGTTTTTCTCGAGCTGCGGCCGGAACCTGGGGTATATTCTTGAGTTACGATGGGGAGGGCCCTTCCAGACACGTGTTTGCTCAGCGACGTCAGGACTCCTGCCTAGGTGTGAGGGACACCTCGGGATTCTCCTCGAGTCTTGGCATGGCAATTGGGACGCGTCTCCACGTGAGGCGGGAGACCCCGGGTCCCTTTCCATGTGCCACAGGGATCCTGGGACTCCTATCCATTTTCAAGAGGAGTCAGGCATCGTCTCCTTTGGAAGCATTGATCTCCGCGGACCTCTCGAGTTTTCAAAGGATGGGAGGCTTCCGGTCGCGATGAGGCGGAGAACTAGGTCTTTCTCTATGGTCTCCACAGGGGATGCAGACATCCCTTCGTCTTGGGAGATGCAAGACAAGCCTGCATTCAATTCACTGGAGGGATATCCGGCCTAACTCGAGGCAGAGCTTCTCGGTGTCCATTCTACTTGAGGCCACAAATCAGGGTCCCTCTCACATACCTGTAGCTGAGAGAAGCCTCCTCTTGAGGTGCTTGTGGAAAGTTGGTATTCCTCTTGAGTCGAAGCCAGGGACTAAGCTCTCATCTCGAGTTGATTTGTGGTCCACAGAGCCCTTTCCTGTTGCTACAGTGACCTCAGGATCCCTCTAGACTTGAGACACTGATCTTGGGTATTCTCTGGAGTGCCATCAAGGAAATCAAGGCTTGTTTTTCGTTTGATGTGGAACACGGAATTGCTATGCACGCAGTGCAGGGAAATCGGGTGTCACCTCACAGCGAGTGGAAAGTCTCATGGTTTTTCTCGAGCTGCGGCCGGAACCTGGGGTATATTCTTGAGTTACAATGGGGAGGGCCCTTCCAGACACGTGTTTGCTCAGCGACGTCAGGACTCCTGCCTAGGTGTGAGGGACACCTCGGGATTCTCCTCGAGTCTTGGCATGGCAATTGGGGCGCGTCTCCACGTGAGGCGGGAGACCCCGGGTCCCTTTCCATGTGCCACAGGGATCCTGGGACTCCTATCTATTTTCAAGAGGAGTCAGGCATCGTCTCCTTTGGAAGCACTGATCTCCGCAGACCTCTCGAGTTTTCAAAGGATGTGAGGGCTCCGGTCGCGATGAGTCGGAGAACTAGGTCTTTCCCTGTGGTCTCCACAGGGGATTCAGACATCCCTTCGTCTTGGGAGATGCAAGACGAGCCTGCATTCAATTCACTGCAGGGATATCCGGCCTTACTTCGAGTCATAGCATCTCGGTGTCCATTCCACTTGAGGCCACAAACTCAGGGGCCCTCTCACATACCTGTAGCTGAGAGAAGCCTCCTCTTGAGGTGCTTGTGGAAAGTTGGTATTCCTCTTGAGTCGAAGCCAGGGACTAAGCTCTCATTTCGAGTTGATTTGGGGTCCCCGGAGCCCTTTCGTGTTGCTCCAGTGACCTCAGGATCCTTCTAGACGTGAGACAGTGATCTTGGGTTTTCTCTGGAGTGCCATCGAGGAAATCAAGGCTCCTTTCACGTTTGATGTGGAACACGGAATTGCTCTGCATGCAGTGCAGGGGAATCTGGCCTCATCTCGCGGCGAGGGGGAAGTCTCATGGTTTTTCTCGAGTTCCGGCAGGAACCTGGGGTATATTCTCGAGTTACGACGGGGAGGGCCCTTCCAGACACGTGTTTGTTCAGCGACGTCAGGACTCCTGCCTAGGTGCGAGGGACACCTCAGGATTCTACTCGAGTCTTGGCATGGCAATTGGGACGCGTCTCCACGTGAGGCGGGAGACCCAGGGTCCCTTTCCACGTGCCACAGGGATCCTGGGACTCCTATCCATTTTCAAGAGGAGTCAGGCATCGTCTCCTTTGGAAGCATTGATCTCCGCACACCTCTCGAGTTTTCAAAGGATGTGAGGCCTCCGGTCTCGATGAGGGGGAGGACTAGGTCTTTCTCTGTGGTCTCCACAGGGGATTCAGACATCCCTTCGTCTTGGGAGATGCAAGACGAGCCTGCATTCAATTCACTGCAGGGATATCCGGCCTTACTTCGAGTCAGAGCATCTCGGTGTCCATTCCACTTGAGGCCACAAACTCAGGGTCCCTCTCATATACCTGTAGCTGAGAGAAGCCTCCTCTTGAGGTGCTTGTGGAAAGTTGGTATTCCTCTTGAGTCGAAGCCAGGGACTAAGCTCTCATCTCGAGTTGATTTGGGGTCCACGGAGCCCTTTCGTGTTGCTCCAGTGACCTCAGGAACCCTCTAGACTTGAGACAGTGATCTTGGGTTTTCTCTGGAGTGCCATCAAGGAAATCAAGGCTCCTTTCACGTTTGATGTGGAACACGATTTTGCTCTGCACGCAGTGCATCGGAATCGGGCGTGATCTCGCAGCGAGGGGTAAGTCTCATGGTTTTTCTCGAGTTGCGGCCGGAACCTGTGGTATATTCTCGAGTTACGACGGGGAGGGCCCTTCCAGACACGTGTTTCTTCAGCGACATCAGGACTCCTGCCTAGGTGCGAGGGACACCTCGGGATTCTCCTCGAGTCTTGGCATGGCAATTGGGACGCGTTTCCACTTGAAGCGGGAGACCCTGGGTCCCTTTCCACGTGCCACAAGGATCCTGGGACACCTATCCATTTTCAAGAGGAGTCAGGCATCGTAGCCTTTGGAAGCATTGATCTCCGCGGACGTCGTGAGTTTTCAAAGGATGTGAGGCCTCCAGTCGTGAAGAGGTGGAGACCTAGGTCTTCTCTGTGGTCTCCACAGGGGATTCAGACATCCCTTCGTCTTGGGAGATGCAAGACGAGCCTGCATTCAATTCACTGCAGGAATATCCAGCCTTACTTCGAGTCAGAGCATCTCGGTGTCCATTCCACTTGAGGCCACAAACTCAGGGTCCCTCTCACATACCTGTAGCTGAGAGAAGCCTCCTCTTGAGGTGCTTGTGGAAAGTTGGTATTCCTCTTGATTTGAAGCCAGGGACTAAGCTCTCATCTCGAGTTAATTTGGGGTCCAGGGAGCATTTTCGTGTTGCTCCAGTGACCTCAGGATCCCTCTAGACTTGAGACAGTCATCTTGGGTTTTCTCTGGAGTGCCATCAAGGAAATCAAGGCTCCTTTCACGTTTGATGTGGAACACGGATTTGCTCTGCACGCAGTGCAGGGGAATCGGGACTCTTCTCGCGGCGAGGGGGAAGTCTCATGGTTTTTCTCGAGTTGCGGCCGGAACCTGTGGTATATTCTCGAGTTACGACGGGGAGGACCCTTCCAGACACGTGTTTGTTCAGCGACGTCAGGACTCCTGCCTAGGTGCGAGGGACACCTCGGGATTCTCCTCGAGTCTTGGCATGGCAATTGGGACGCGTCTCCACGTGAGGCGGGAGACCCAGGGTCCCTTATAACGTGCCACAGGGATCCTGGGACTCCTATCCATTTGCAAGAGGAGTCAGGCATCGGCTCCTTTGGAAGCATTGATCTCCGCGGACGTCTCGAGTTTTCAAAGGATGTGAGGCCTCCGGTCGCGATGAGGCGGAGAACTAGTTCTTTTTCTGTGTTCTCCACAGGGGATTCAGACATCCCTTCTTCTTGGGAGATGCAAGACGAGTCTGCATTCAATTCACTGCAGGGATATCCGGCCTAACTTCGAGTCAGAGCATCTCGGTGTCCATTCATCTTGAGGCCACAAACTCAGGGGCCCTCTCACATACCTGTAGCTGAGAGAAGCCTCCTCTTGAGGTGCTTGTGGAAAGTTGGTATTCCTCTTGAGTCGAAGCCAGGGACTAAGCTCTCATCTCGAGTTGATTTGGGGTCCAGGGAGCCCTTTCGTGTTGCTCCAGTGACCTCAGGATCCTTCTAGACGTGAGACAGTGATCTTGGGTTTTCTCTGGAGTGCCATCGAGGAAATCAAGGCTCCTTTCACGTTTGATGTGGAACACGGAATTGCTCTGCATGCAGTGCAGGGGAATCTGGCCTCATCTCGCGGCGAGGGGGAAGTCTCATGGTTTTTCTCGAGTTCCGGCCGGAACCTGGGGTATATTCTCGAGTTACGACGGGGAGGGCCCTTCCAGACACGTGTTTGTTCAGCGACGTCAGGACTCCTGCCTAGGTGCGAGGGACACCTCGGGATTCTCCTCGAGTCTTGGCATGGCAATTGGGACGCGTCTCCACGTGAGGCGGGAGACCCAGGGTCCCTTTCCTCGTGCCACAGGGATCCTGGGACTCCTATCCATTTTCAAGAGGAGTCAGGCATCGTCTCCTTTGGAAGCATTGATCTCCGCGGACCTCTCGAGTTTTCAAAGGATGTGAGGCCTCCGGTCTCGATGAGGGGGAGGACTAGGTCTTTCTCTGTGGTCTCCACAGGGGATTCAGACATCCCTTCGTCTTGGGAGATGCAAGACGAGCCTGCATTCAATTCACTGCAGGGATATCCGGCCTTACTTCGAGTCAGAGCATCTCGGTGTCCATTCCACTTGAGGCCACAAACTCAGGGTCCCTCTCACATACCTGTAGCTGAGAGAAGCCTACTCTTGAGGTGCTTGTGGAAAGTTGGTATTCCTCTTGAGTCGAAGCCAGGGACTAAGCTCTCATCTCGAGTTGATTTGGGGTCCACGGAGCCCTTTCGTGTTGCTCCAGTGACCTCAGGATCCCTCTAGACTTGAGACAGTGATCTTGGATTTTCTCTGGAGTGCCATCAAGGAAATCAAGGCTCCTTTCCCGTTTGATGTGGAACACGGATTTGCTCTGCACGCAGTGCATCAGAATCGGGCCTGATCTCGCGGGGAGGGGTAAGTCTCATGGTTTTTCTCGAGTTGCGGCTGGAACCTGTGGTATATTCTCGAGTTACGACGGGGAGGGCCCTTCCAGACACGTGTTTCTTCAGCGACGTCAGGACTCCTGCCTAGGTGCGAGGGACACCTCGGGATTCTCCTCGAGTCTTGGCATGGCAATTGGGACGCGTTTCCACTTGAAGCGGGAGACCCTGGGTCCCTTTCCACGTGCCACAAGGATCCTGGGACACCTATCCATTTTCAAGAGGAGTCAGGCATCGTAGCCTTTGGAAGATTGATCTCCGCGGACGTCGTGAGTTTTCAAAGGATGTGAGGCCTCCAGTCGTGAAGAGGTGGAGACCTAGGTCTTCTCTGTGGTCTCCACAGGGGATTCAGACATCCCTTCGTCTTGGGAGATGCAAGACGAGCCTGCATTCAATTCACTGCAGGAATATCCAGCCTTACTTCGAGTCAGAGCATCTCGGTGTCCATTCCACTTGAGGCCACAAACTCAGGGTCCCTCTCACATACCTGTAGCTGAGAGAAGCCTCCTCTTGAGGTGCTTGTGGAAAGTTGGTATTCCTCTTGATTCGAAGCCAGGGACTAAGCTCTCATCTCGAGTTAATTTGGGGTCCAGGGAGCATTTTCGTGTTGCTCCAGTGACCTCAGGATCCCTCTAGACTTGAGACAGTCATCTTGGGTTTTCTCTGGAGTGCCATCAAGGAAATCAAGTCTCCTTTCACGTTTGATGTGGAACACGGATTTGCTCTGCACGCAGTGCAGGGGAATCGGGACTCTTCTCGCGGCGAGGGGGAAGTCTCATGGTTTTTCTCGAGTTGCGGCCGGAACCTGTGGTATATTCTCGAGTTACGACGGGGAGGACCCTTCCAGACACGTGTTTGTTCAGCGACGTCAGGACTCCTGCCTAGGTGCGAGGGACACCTCGGGATTCTCCTCGAGTCTTGGCATGGCAATTGGGACGCGTCTCCACGTGAGGCGGGAGACCCAGGGTCCCTTATAACGTGCCACAGGGATCCTGGGACTCCTATCCATTTGCAAGAGGAGTCAGGCATCGTCTCCTTTGGAAGCATTGATCTCCGCGGACGTCTCGAGTTTTCAAAGGATGTGAGGCCTCCGGTCGCGAAGAGGCGGAGAACTAGTTCTTTTTCTGTGGTCTCCACAGGGGATTCAGACATCCCTTCGTCTTGGGAGATGCAAGACGAGCCTGCATTCTATTCACTGCAGGGATATCCGGCCTTACTTCGAGTCAGAGCATCTCGGTGTCCATTCCACTTGAGGCCACAAACTCAGGGGCCCTCTCACATACCTGTAGCTGAGAGAAGCCTCCTCTTGAGGTGCTTGTGGAAAGTTGGTATTCCTCTTGAGTCGAAGCCAGGGACTAAGCTCTCATCTCGAGTTGATTTGGGCTCTGAGGAGCCCTTTCGTGTTGCTCCAGTGACCTCAGGATCCCTCTAGACTTGAGACAGTGATCTTGGGTTTTCTCTGGAGTGCCATCAAGGAAATCAAGGCTCCTTTCACGTTTGATGTGGAACACGCAATTGCTCTGCACGCAGTGCAGGGGAATCGGGCCTCATCTCGCGGCGAGGGGGAAGTCTCATGGTTTTCCTCGAGTTGCCGCCGGAACCTGTGGTATATTCTCGAGTTACTAAGGGGAGGGCCCTTCCAGACACGTGTTTGTTCAGCGACGTCAGGACTCCTGCCTAGGTGCGAGGGACACCTCGGGATTCTCCTCGAGACTTGGCATGGCAATTGGGACGCGTTTCCACTTGAGGCGGAAGAACTAGGGTCCCTTTCCACGTGCCACAAGGATCCTGGGACTCCTATCCATTTTCAAGAGGAGTCAGGCATCGTATCCTTTGCAAGCATTGATCTCCGCAGACGTCTTGAATTTTCAAAGGATGTTAGGCCTCCAGTCGTGAAGAGGTGGAGAACTAGGTCTTCTCTGTGGTCTCCACAGGGGATTCAGACATCCCTTCGTCTTGGGAGATGCAAGACGAGCCTCCATTCAATTCACTGCAGGGATATCCGGCCTTACTTCGAGTCAGAGCATCTCGGTGTCCATTCCACTTGAGGCCACAAACTCAGTGTCCCTCTCACATACCTGTAGCTGAGAGAAGCCTCCTCTTGAGGTGCTTGTGGAAAGTTGGTATTCCTCTTGATTCGAAGCCAGGGACTAAGCTCTCATCTCGAGTTAATTTGGGGTCCAGGGAGCATTTTCGTGTTGCTCCAGTGACCTCAGGATCCCTCTAGACTTGAGACAGTGATCTTGGGTTTTCTCTGGAGTGCCATCAAGGAAATCAAGTCTCCTTTCACGTTTGATGTGGAACACGGATTTGCTCTGCACGCAGTGCAGGGGAATCGGGACTCTTCTCGCGGCGAGGGGGAAGTCTCATGGTTTTTCTCGAGTTGCGGCCGGAACCTGTGGTATATTCTCGAGTTACGACGGGGAGGACCCTTCCAGACACGTGTTTGTTCAGCGACGTCAGGACTCCTGCCTAGGTGCGAGGGACACCTCGGGATTCTCCTCGAGTCTTGGCATGGCAATTGGGACGCGTCTCCACGTGAGGCGGGAGACCCAGGGTCCCTTATAACGTGCCACAGGGATCCTGGGACTCCTATCCATTTGCAAGAGGAGTCAGGCATCGTCTCCTTTGGAAGCATTGATCTCCGCGGACGTCTCGAGTTTTCAAAGGATGTGAGGCCTCCGGTCGCGAAGAGGCGGAGAACTAGTTCTTTTTCTGTGGTCTCCACAGGGGATTCAGACATCCCTTCGTCTTGGGAGATGCAAGACGAGCCTGCATTCTATTCACTGCAGGGATATCCGGCCTTACTTCGAGTCAGAGCATCTCGGTGTCCATTCCACTTGAGGCCACAAACTCAGGGGCCCTCTCACATACTTGTAGCTGAGAGAAGCCTCCTCTTGAGGTGCTTGTGGAAAGTTGGTATTCCTCTTGAGTCGAAGCCAGGGACTAAGCTCTCATCTCGAGTTGATTTGGGCTCTGAGGAGCCCTTTCGTGTTGCTCCAGTGACCTCAGGATCCCTCTAGACTTGAGACAGTGATCTTGGGTTTTCTCTGGAGTGCCATCAAGGAAATCAAGGCTCCTTTCACGTTTGATGTGGAACACGCAATTGCTCTGCACGCAGTGCAGGGGAATCGGGCCTCATCTCGCGGCGAGGGGGAAGTCTCATGGTTTTCCTCGAGTTGCCGCCGGAACCTGTGGTATATTCTCGAGTTACTAAGGGGAGGGCCCTTCCAGACACGTGTTTGTTCAGCGACGTCAGGACTCCTGCCTAGGTGCGAGGGACACCTCGGGATTCTCCTCGAGACTTGGCATGGCAATTGGGACGCGTTTCCACTTGAGGCGGAAGAACTAGGGTCCCTTTCCACGTGCCACAAGGATCCTGGGACTCCTATCCATTTTCAAGAGGAGTCAGGCATCGTCTCCTTTGGAAGCATTGATCTCCGCGGACCTCTCGAGTTTTCAAAGGATGTGAGGCCTCCGGTCGTGACGAGGCGGACGACTAGGTCTTTCTCTGTCGTCTCCACAGGGGATTCAGACATCCCTTCGTCTTGGGAGATGCAAGACGAGCCTGCATTCAATTCACTGCAGGGATATCCAGCCTTACTTCGAGTCAGAGCATCTCGGTGTCCATTCCACTTGAGGCCACAAACTCTGGGTCCCTCTCAAATACCTTTAGCTGAGAGAAGCCTCCTCTTGAGGTCCTTGTCGAAAGTTGGTATTCCTCTTGAGTCGAAGCCAGGGACTAAGCTCTCATCTCGAGTTGATTTGGGGTCCACGGAGCCCTTTCGTGTTGCTCCAGTGACCTCAGGATCCCTCTAGACTAGAGACAGTGATCTTGGGTTTTCTCTGGAGTGCCATCAAGGAAATCAAGGCTCCTTTCACTTTTGATGTGGAATACGGAATTGCTCTGCACGCAGGGCAGGGGAATCGGGCCTAATCTCGCGGCGAGGGGGAAGTCTCATGGTTTTTCTCGAGTTGCGGCCGGAACCTGGGGTATATTCTCGAGTTACGACGAGGAGGCCCCTTCCAGACACGTGTTTGTTCAGCGACGTCAGGACTCCTGCCTAGGTGCGAGGGACACCTCGGGATTCTCCTCGAGTCTTGGCATGGCAATTGGGATGCGTCTCCATGTGAGGCAGGAGACCCAGGGTCCCTTTCCACGTGCCACAGGGATCCTGGGACTCCTATCCATTTTCAAGAGGAGTCGGGCATCGTCTCCTTTGGAAGCATTGATCTCTGCAGACCTCTCGAGTTTTCAAAGGATGTGAGGCCTCCGGTCGCGATGAGACGGAGGACTAGGTCTTTCTCTGTGGTCTCCACAGGGGATTCAGACATCCCTTCGTCTTGGGAGATGCAAGACAAGCCTGCATTCAATTCACTGCAGGGATATCCGGCCTTACTTCGAGTCACAGCATCTCGGTGTCCATTCCACTTGAGGCCACAAACTCTGGGTAGCTCTCACATACCTGTAGCTGAGAGAAGCCTCCTCTTGAGGTGCTTGTGGAAAGTTGGTATTCCTCTTGATTCGAAGCCAGGGACTAAGCTCTCATCTCGAGTTGATTTGGGGTCCACGGAGCCCTTTTGTGTTGCTCCAGTGACCTCAGGATCCCTCTAGACTTGAGACAGTGATCTTGGGTTTTCTCTGGAGTGCCCTCAAGGAAATCAAGGCTCCTTTCACGTTTGATGTGGAACACGGAATTGCTCTGCACGCAGTGCAGGGGAATCGGGCCTCATCTCGCGGCGAGGGGGAAGTCTCATGGTTTTTCTCGAGTTGCGGCCGGAACCTGTGGTATATTGAGGAGTTACGACGGGGAGGGCCCTTCCAGACACGTGTTTGTTCAGCGACGTCAGGACTCCTGCCTCGGTGCGAGGGACACCTCGGGATTCTCCTCGAGTCTTGGCATGGAAATTGGGACGCGTCTCCACGTGAGGCGGGAGACCCAGGGTCCCTTTCCACGTGCCTCAGGGATCCTGGGACTCCTATCCATTTTCAAGAAGAGTCAGGCATCGTCTCCTTTGGAAGCATTGACCTCCGCAGACCTCTCGAGTTTTCAAAGGATGTGATGCCTCCGGTCTCCATGAGGCGGAGGACTAGGTATTTCTCTGTGGTCTCCACAGGGGATTCAGACATCCCTTCATCTTGGGAGATGCAAGACGAGCCTGCATTCAATTCACTATTGGGATATCCGGCATTTTTTGAGTCAGAGCATCTAGGTGTCCATTCCACTTGAGGCCACAAACTCAGGGTCCCTCTCACATACCTGTAGCTGAGAGAAGCCTCCTCTTGAGGTGCTTGTGGAAAGTTGGAATTCCTCTTGAGTCGAAGCCAGGGACTAAGCTCTCATCTCGAGTTGATTTGGGCTCTGAGGAGCACTTTCGTGTTGCTCCAGTGACCTCAGGATCCCTCTAGACTTGAGACAGTGATCTTGGGTTTTCTCTGGAGTGCCATCAAGGAAATCAAGGCTCCTTTCACGTTTGATGTGGAACACGCAATTGCTCTGAACGCAGTGCAGGGGAATCGGGCCTCATCTCGCGGCGAGGGGGAAGTCTCATGGTTTTCCTCGAGTTGCCGCCGGAACCTGTGGTATATTCTCGAGTTACTAAGGGGAGGGCCCTTCCAGACACGTGTTTGTTCAGCGACGTCAGGACTCCTGCCTAGGTGCGAGGGACACCTCGGGATTCTCCTCGAGACTTGGCATGGCAATTGGGACGCGTTTCCACTTGAGGCGGGAGAACTAGGGTCCCTTTCCACGTGCCACAAGGATCCTGGGACTCCTATCCATTTTCAAGAGGAGTCAGGCATCGTATCCTTTGCAAGCATTGATCTCCGCAGACGTCTTGAATTTTCAAAGGATGTTAGGCCTCCAGTCGTGAAGAGGTGGAGAACTAGGTCTTCTCTGTGGTCTCCACAGGGGATTCAGACATCCCTTCGTCTTGGGAGATGCAAGACGAGCCTCCATTCAATTCACTGCAGGGATATCCGGCCTTACTTCGAGTCAGAGCATCTCGGTGTCCATTCCACTTGAGGCCACAAACTCAGGGTCCCTCTCACATACCTGTAGCTGAGAGAAGCCTCCTCTTGAGGTGCTTGTGGAAAGTTGGTATTCCTCTTGAGTCGAAGCCAGGGACTAAGCTCTCATCTCGAGTTGATTTGGGGTCCACGGAGCCCTTTCGTGTTGCTCCAGTGACCTCAGGAACCCTCTAGACTTGAGACAGTGATCTTGGGTTTTCTCTGGAGTGCCATCAAGGAAATCAAGTCTCCTTTCACGTTTGATGTGGAACACGGATTTGCTCTGCACGCAGTGCATCGGAATCGGGCCAGATCTCGCGGCGAGGGGTAAGTCTCATGGTTTTTCTCGAGTTGCGGCCGGAACCTGTGGTATATTCTCGAGTTACGACGGTGAGGGCCCTTCCAGACACGTGTTTCTTCAGCGACGTCAGGACTCCTGCCTAGGTGCGAGGGACACCTCGGGATTCTCCTCGAGTCTTGGCATGGCAATTGGGACGCGTTTCCACTTGAAGCGGGAGACCCTGGGTCCCTTTCCACGTGCCACAAGGATCCTGGGACACCTATCCATTTTCAAGAGGAGTCAGGCATCGTAGCCTTTGGAAGCATTGATCTCCCCGGACGTCGTGAGTTTTCAAAGGATGTGAGGCCTCCAGTCGTGAAGAGGTGGAGACCTAGGTCTTCTCTGTGGTCTCCACAGGGGATTCAGACATCCCTTCGTCTTGGGAGATGCAAGACGAGCCTGCATTCAATTCACTGCAGGAATATCCAGCCTTACTTCGAGTCAGAGCATCTCGGTGTCCATTCCACTTGAGGCCACAAACTCAGGGTCCCTCTCACATACCTGTAGCTGAGAGAAGCCTCCTCTTGAGGTGCTTGTGGAAAGTTGGTATTCCTCTTGAGTCGAAGCCAGGAACTAAGCTCTCATCTCGAGTTGATTTGGGGTCCACGTAGCCCTTTCTGTTGCTCCAGTGACCTCAGGATCCCTCCAGACTTGAGACAGTGATCTTGGGTTTTCTATGGAGTGCCATCAAGGAAATCAAGGCTCCTTTCACGTTTGATGTGGAACACGGAATTGCTCTGCACGCAGTGCAGGGGAATCGGGCCTCATCTAGCGGCGAGGGAGAAGTCTCATGGTTTTTCTCGAGTTGCGGCCGGAACATGGGGTATATTCTCGAGTTACGACGGGGAGGGCCCTTCCAGACACGTGTTTGTTCAGCGACGTCAGGACTCCTGCCTAGGTGCGAGGGACACCTCGGGATTCTCCTCGAGTCTTGGCATGGCAATTTGGACGCGTCTCCACGTGAGGCGCGAGACCCAGGATCCCTTTCCACGTGCCACAGGGATCCTGGGACTCCTATCCATTTTCAAGAGGAGTCAGGCATCGTCTCCTTTGGAAGCATTGATCTCCGCGGACCTCTCGAATTTTCAAAGGATGTGAGGCCTCCGGTCGCGATGAGGCGGAGAAGTTGGTCTTTCTCTGAGGTCTCCACAGGGGATTCAGACATCCCTTCGTCTTGGGAGATGCAAGACGAGCCTGCATTCAATTCACTGCAGGGATATCCGGCCTTACTTCGAGTCAGAGCATCTCGGTGTCCATTCCACTTGAGGCCACAAACTCAGGGTCCCTCTCACATACCTGTAGCTGGGAGAAGCCTCCTCTTGAGGTGCTTGTGGAAAGTTGGTATTCCTCTTGAGTCGAAGCCAGGGACTAAGCTCTCATCTCGAGTTGATTTGGGCTCTGAGGAGCACTTTCGTGTTGCTCCAGTGACTTCAGGATCCCTCTAGACTTGAGACAGTGATCTTGGGTTTTCTCTGGAGTGCCATCAAGGAAATCAAGGCTCCTTTCACGTTTGATGTGGAACACGCAATTGCTCTGCACGCAGTGCAGGGGAATCGGGCCTCATCTCGCGGCGAGGGGGAAGTCTCATGGTTTTCCTCGAGTTGCCGCCGGAACCTGTGGTATATTCTCGAGTTACTAAGGGGAGGGCCCTTCCAGACACGTGTTTGTTCAGCGACGTCAGGACTCCTGCCTAGGTGCGAGGGACACCTCGGGATTCTCCTCGAGACTTGGCATGGCAATTGGGACGCGTTTCCACTTGAGGCGGGAGAACTAGGGTCCCTTTCCACGTGCCACAAGGATCCTGGGACTCCTATCCATTTTCAAGAGGAGTCAGGCATCGTATCCTTTGCAAGCATTGATCTCCGCAGACGTCTTGAATTTTCAAAGGATGTTAGGCCTCCAGTCGTGAAGAGGTGGAGAACTAGGTCTTCTCTGTGGTCTCCACAGGGGATTCAGACATCCCTTCGTCTTGGGAGATGCAAGACGAGCCTCCATTCAATTCACTGCAGGGATATCCGGCCTTACTTCGAGTCAGAGCATCTCGGTGTCCATTCCACTTGAGGCCACAAACTCAGGGTCCCTCTCACATACCTGTAGCTGAGAGAAGCCTCCTCTTGAGGTGCTTGTGGAAAGTTGGTATTCCTCTTGAGTCGAAGCCAGGGACTAAGCTCTCATCTCGAGTTGATTTGGGGTCCACGGAGCCCTTTCGTGTTGCTCCAGTGACCTCAGGAACCCTCTAGACTTGAGACAGTGATCTTGGGTTTTCTCTGGAGTGCCATCAAGGAAATCAAGTCTCCTTTCACGTTTGATGTGGAACACGGATTTGCTCTGCACGCAGTGCATCGGAATCGGGCCTGATCTCGCGGCGAGGGGTAAGTCTCATGGTTTTTCTCGAGTTGCGGCCGGAACCTGTGGTATATTCTCGAGTTACGACGGTGAGGGCCCTTCCAGACACGTGTTTCTTCAGCGACGTCAGGACTCCTGCCTAGGTGCGAGGGACACCTCGGGATTCTCCTCGAGTCTTGGCAGGGCAATTGGGACGCGTTTCCACTTGAAGCGGGAGACCCTGGGTCCCTTTCCACGTGCCACAAGGATCCTGGGACACCTATCCATTTTCAAGAGGAGTCAGGCATCGTAGCCTTTGGAAGCATTGATCTCCGCGGACGTCGTGAGTTTTCAAAGGATGTGAGGCCTCCAGTCGTGAAGAGGTGGAGACCTAGGTCTTCTCTGTGGTCTCCACAGGGGATTCAGACATCCCTTCGTCTTGGGAGATGCAAGACGAGCCTGCATTCAATTCACTGCAGGAATATCCAGCCTTACTTCGAGTCAGAGCATCTCGGTGTCCATTCCACTTGAGGCCACAAACTCAGGGTCCCTCTCACATACCTGTAGCTGAGAGAAGCCTCCTCTTGAGGTGCTTGAGGAAAGTTGGTATTCCTCTTGATTCGAAGCCAGGGACTAAGCTCTCATCTCGAGTTAATTTGGGGTCCAGGGAGCATTTTCATGTTGCTCCAGTGACCTCAGGATCCCTCTAGACTTGAGACAGTCATCTTGGGTTTTCTCTGGAGTGCCATCAAGGAAATCAAGGCTCCTTTCACGTTTGATGTGGAACACGGATTTGCTCTGCACGCAGTGCAGGGGAATCGGGACTCTTCTCGCGGCGAGGGGGAAGTCTCATGGTTTTTCTCGAGTTGCGGCCGGAACCTGTGGTATATTCTCGAGTTACGACGGGGAGGACCCTTCCAGACACGTGTTTGTTCAGCGACGTCAGGACTCCTGCCTAGGTGCGAGGGACACCTCGGGATTCTCCTCGAGTCTTGGCATGGCAATTGGGACGTGTCTCCACGTGAGGCGGGAGACCCAGGGTCCCTTATAACGTGCCACAGGGATCCTGGGACTCCTATCCATTTGCAAGAGGAGTCAGGCATCGTCTCCTTTGGAAGCATTGATCTCCGCGGACGTCTCGAGTTTTCAAAGGATGTGAGGCCTCCGGTCGCGATGAGGCGGAGAACTAGTTCTTTTTCTGTGGTCTCCACAGGGGATTCAGACATCCCTTCGTCTTGGGAGATGCAAGACGAGCCTGCATTCAATTCACTGCAGGGATATCCGGCCTTACTTCGAGTCAGAGCATCTCGGTGTCCATTCATCTTGAGGCCACAAACTCAGGGGCCCTCTCACATACCTGTAGCTGAGAGAAGCCTCCTCTTGACGTGCTTGTGGAAAGTTGGTATTCCTCTTGAGTCGAAGCCAGGGACTAAGCTCTCATCTCGAGTTAATTTGGGGTCCAGGGAGACCTTTCGTGTTGCTCCAGTGACCTCAGGATCCCTCTAGACTTGAGACAGTGATCTTGGGTTTTCTCTGGAGTGCCATCAAGGAAATCAAGGCTCCTTTCACGTTTGATGTGGAACACGCAATTGCTCTGCACGCAGTGCAGGGGAATCGGGCCTCATCTCGCGGCGAGGGGGAAGTCTCATGGTTTTTCTCGAGTTGCCGCCGGAACCTGTGGTATATTCTCGAGTTACTAAGGGGAGGGCCCTTCCAGACACGTGTTTGTTCAGCGACGTCAGGACTCCTGCCTAGGTGCGAGGGACACCTCGGGATTCTCCTCGAGACTTGGCATGGCAATTGGGACGCGTTTCCACTTGAGGCGGGAGAACTAGAGTCCCTTTCCACGTGCCACAAGGATCCTGGGACTCCTATCCATTTTCAAGAGGAGTCAGGCATCGTATCCTTTGCAAGCATTGATCTCCGCAGACGTCTTGAATTTTCAAAGGATGTTAGGCCTCCAGTCGTGAAAAGGTGGAGAACTAGGTCTTCTCTGTGGTCTCCACAGGGGATTCAGACATCCCTTCGTCTTGGGAGATGCAAGACGAGCCTCCATTCAATTCACTGCAGGAATATCCGGCCTTACTTCGAGTCAGAGCATCTCGGTGTCCATTCCACTTGAGGCCACAAACTCAGGGTCCCTCTCACATACCTGTAGCTGAGAGAAGCCTCCTCTTGACGTGCTTGTGGAAAGTTGGTATTCCTCTTGAGTCGAAGCCAGGGACTAAGCTCTCATCTCGAGTTAATTTGGGGTCCAGGGAGACCTTTCGTGTTGCTCCAGTGACCTCAGGATCCCTCTAGACTTGAGACAGTCATCTTGGGTTTTCTCTGGAGTGCCATAGAGGAAATCAAGGCTCCTTTCACTTTTGATGTGGAACACGGAATTGCTCTGCACGCAGGGCAGGGGAATCGGGCCTCATCTCGCGGCAAGGGTTATGTCTCATGGTTTTTATCAAGTTGCGGCCGGAACATGGGGTATATTCTCGACTTACGACGGGGACGGCCCTTCCAGACACGTGTTTTTTCAGCGACGTCAGGACTCCTACCTAGGTGTGAGGGACACCTCTGGATTCTCCTCGAGTCCTGACATGGCAATTTGGACGCTTCTCCACGTGAGGCGGGAGACCAAGTGTCCCTTTCCACGTGCCACACGGATCCTGGGACTCCTATCCATTTTCAAGAGGAGTCAGCCATCGTCTCCTTTGGAAGCATTGATCTCCACGGACCTCTCGACTTTTCAAAGGATATGAGGCTTCCGGTCGCCATGAGGTGGAGAACTAGGTCTTTCTCTGTGGTCTCCACAGGGGATTCAGACATCCCTTCGTCTTGGGAGATGCAAGACGAGCCTGCATTCAATTCACTGCAGGGATATACGGCTTAACTTCGAGTCAGAGGTTCTCGGTGTCCATTCCACTTGAGGCCACAACCTCAGGGTCGCTCTCTCATACCTGTAGCTGAGAGAAGCCTCCTCTTGAGGTGCTTGTGGAAAGTTGGTATACCTCTTGAGTCG
Organism: Dama dama; assembly: GCF_033118175.1. Lineage (NCBI taxonomy): Eukaryota > Metazoa > Chordata > Mammalia > Artiodactyla > Cervidae > Dama > Dama dama. The sequence continues at coordinate 7,358,294 of NC_083705.1, forward strand.
AAGCCAGGGACTAAGCTCTCATCTCGAGTTGATTTGGGGTCCACGGAGCCCTTTCGTGTTGCTACAGTGACCTCAGGATCCCTCTAGACTTGAGACAGTGATCTTGGGTTTTCTCTGGAGTGCCATCAAGGAAATCAAGGCTCCTTTCACTTTTGATGTGGAATACGGAATTGCTCTGCACGCAGGGCAGGGGAATCGGGCCTAATCTCGCGGGGAGGGGGAAGTCTCATGGTTTTTCTCGAGTTGCGGCCGGAACCTAGGGTATATTCTCGAGTTACGATGGGAAGGGCCCTTCCAGACACGTGTTTGTTCAGCGACGTCAGGACTCCTGCCTAGGTGCGAGGGACACCTCGGGATTCTCCTCGAGTCTTGGCATGGCAATTGGGACGCGTCTCCACGTGAGGCCGGAGACCCAGGGTCCCTTTCCACGTGCCACAGGGATCCTGGGACTCCTATCCATTTTCAAGAGGAGTCAGGCATCGTCTCCTTTGGAAGCATTGATCTCCGCGGACCTCTCGAATTTTCAAAGGATGTGAGGCCCCCGGTCGCTATGAGGCGGAGAATTAGGTCTTTCTCTGTGGTCTCCACAGGGGATTCAGACATCCCTTCGTCTTGGGAGATGCAAGACGAGCCTGCATTCAATTCACTGCAGGGATATCCGGCCTTACTTCGAGTCAGAGCATCTCGGTGTCCATTCCACTTGAGGCCACAAACTCAGGGTCCCTCAAATATACCTGTAGCTGAGAGAAGCCTCCTCTTGAGGTCCTTGTGGAAAGTTGGTATTCCTCTTGAGTCTAAGCCAGGGTCTAAGCTCTCATCTCTGGTTGATTTGGGGTCCACGAAGCCCTTTCCTGTTGGTCCAGTGACCTCAGGATCCCTCTAGACTTGAGACAGTGATCTTGGGATTCCTCTGGAGTGCCATCAAGGAAATCAAGGCTCCTTTCACGTTTGATGTGGAACAAGCAATTGCTCTGCACGCAGTGCAGGGGAATGGGGCCTCAAATCGAGGCGAGGGGGAAGTCTCATGGTTTTTCTCGAGTTGTGGCCGGAACCTGGGGTATATTCTCGAGTTACGACGGGGAGGGCCCTTCCATACACGTGTTTGTTCAGCGACGTCAGGACTCCTGCCTAGGTGTGAGGGACACCTCGGGATTCTCCTCGAGTCTTGGCATGGCAATTGGGACGCGTCTCCACATGAGGCGGGAGACCCAGGGTCCCTTTCCACTTGCCACAGGGATCCTGGGACTCCTATCCATTTTCAAGAGGAGTCAGGCATCGTCTCCTTTGGAAGCATTGATCTCCGCGGACCTCTCGAGTTTTCAAAGGATGTGAGGCCTCCGGTCGTGACGAGGCGGACGACTAGGTCTTTCTCTGTCGTCTCCACAGGGGATTCAGACATCCCTTCGTCTTGGGAGATGCAAGACGAGCCTGCATTCAATTCACTGCAGGGATATCCAGCCTTACTTCGAGTCAGAGCATCTCGGTGTCCATTCCACTTGAGGCCACAAACTCTGGGTCCCTCTCAAATACCTTTAGCTGAGAGAAGCCTCCTCTTGAGGTGCTTGTCGAAAGTTGGTATTCCTCTTGAGTCGAAGCCAGGGACTAAGCTCTCATCTCGAGTTGATTTGGGGTCCACGGAGCCCTTTCGTGTTGCTCCAGTGACCTCAGGATCCCTCTAGACTAGAGACAGTGATCTTGGGTTTTCTCTGGAGTGCCATCAAGGAAATCAAGGCTCCTTTCACTTTTGATGTGGAATACGGAATTGCTCTGCACGCAGGGCAGGGGAATCGGGCCTAATCTCGCGGCTAGGGGGAAGTCTCATGGTTTTTCTCGAGTTGCGGCCGGAACCTGGGGTATATTCTCGAGTTACGACGAGGAGGCCCCTTCCAGACACGTGTTTGTTCAGCGACGTCAGGACTCCTGCCTAGGTGCGAGGGACACCTCGGGATTCTCCTCGAGTCTTGGCATGGCAATTGGGATGCGTCTCCATGTGAGGCAGGAGACCCAGGGTCCCTTTCCACGTGCCACAGGGATCCTGGGACTCCTATCCATTTTCAAGAGGAGTCGGGCATCGTCTCCTTTGGAAGCATTGATCTCTGCAGACCTCTCGAGTTTTCAAAGGATGTGAGGCCTCCGGTCGCGATTAGACGGAGGACTAGGTCTTTCTCTGTGGTCTCCACAGGGGATTCAGACATCCCTTCGTCTTGGGAGATGCAAGACAAGCCTGCATTCAATTCACTGCAGGGATATCCGGCCTTACTTCGAGTCACAGCATCTCGGTGTCCATTCCACTTGAGGCCAAAAACTCTGGGTAGCTCTCACATACCTGTAGCTGAGAGAAGCCTCCTCTTGAGGTGCTTGTGGAAAGTTGGTATTCCTCTTGATTCGAAGCCAGGGACTAAGCTCTCATCTCGAGTTGATTTGGGGTCCACGGAGCCCTTTTGTGTTGCTCCAGTGACCTCAGGATCCCTCTAGACTTGAGACAGTGATCTTGGGTTTTCTCTGGAGTGCCCTCAAGGAAATCAAGGCTCCTTTCACGTTTGATGTGGAACACGGAATTGCTCTGCACGCAGTGCAGGGGAATCGGGCCTCATCTCGCGGGGAGGGGGAAGTCTCATGGTTTTTCTCGAGTTGCGGCCGGAACCTAGGGTATATTCTCGAGTTACGATGGGAAGGGCCCTTCCAGACACGTGTTTGTTCAGCGACGTCAGGACTCCTGCCTAGGTGCGAGGGACACCTCGGGATTCTCCTCGAGTCTTGGCATGGCAATTGGGACGCGTCTCCACGTGAGGCGGGAGACCCAGGGTCCCTTTCCACGTGCCACAGGGATCCTGGGACTCCTATCCATTTTCAAGAGGAGTCGGGCATCGTCTCCTTTGGAAGCATTGATCTCCGCGGACCTCTCGAATTTTCAAAGGATGTGAGGCCCCCGGTCGCTATGAGGCGGAGAATTAGGTCTTTCTCTGTGGTCTCCACAGGGGATTCAGACATCCCTTCGTCTTGGGAGATGCAAGACGAGCCTGCATTCAATTCACTGCAGGGATATCCGGCCTTACTTCGAGTCAGAGCATCTCGGTGTCCATTCCACTTGAGGCCACAAACTCAGGGTCCCTCAAATATACCTGTAGCTGAGAGAAGCCTCCTCTTGAGGTCCTTGTGGAAAGTTGGTATTCCTCTTGAGTCTAAGCCAGGGTCTAAGCTCTCATCTCTGGTTGATTTGGGGTCCACGAAGCCCTTTCCTGTTGGTCCAGTGACCTCAGGATCCCTCTAGACTTGAGACAGTGATCTTGGGATTCCTCTGGAGTGCCATCAAGGAAATCAAGGCTCCTTTCACGTTTGATGTGGAACACGCAATTGCTCTGCACGCAGTGCAGGGGAATGGGGCCTCAAATCGAGGCGAGGGGGAAGTCTCATGGTTTTTCTCGAGTTGTGGCCGGAACCTGGGGTATATTCTCGAGTTACGACGGGGAGGGCCCTTCCATACACGTGTTTGTTCAGCGACGTCAGGACTCCTGCCTAGGTGTGAGGGACACCTCGGGATTCTCCTCGAGTCTTGGCATGGCAATTGGGACGCGTCTCCACATGAGGCGGGAGACCCAGGGTCCCTTTCCACTTGCCACAGGGATCCTGGGACTCCTATCCATTTTCAAGAGGAGTCAGGCATCGTCTCCTTTGGAAGCATTGATCTCCGCGGACCTCTCGAGTTTTCAAAGGATGTGAGGCCTCCGGTCGTGACGAGGCGGACGACTAGGTCTTTCTCTGTCGTCTCCACAGGGGATTCAGACATCCCTTCGTCTTGGGAGATGCAAGACGAGCCTGCATTCAATTCACTGCAGGGATATCCAGCCTTACTTCGAGTCAGAGCATCTCGGTGTCCATTCCACTTGAGGCCACAAACTCTGGGTCCCTCTCAAATACCTTTAGCTGAGAGAAGCCTCCTCTTGAGGTGCTTGTCGAAAGTTGGTATTCCTCTTGAGTCGAAGCCAGGGACTAAGCTCTCATCTCGAGTTGATTTGGGGTCCACGGAGCCCTTTCGTGTTGCTCCAGTGACCTCAGGATCCCTCTAGACTAGAGACAGTGATCTTGGGTTTTCTCTGGAGTGCCATCAAGGAAATCAAGGCTCCTTTCACTTTTGATGTGGAATACGGAATTGCTCTGCACGCAGGGCAGGGGAATCGGGCCTAATCTCGCGGCTAGGGGGAAGTCTCATGGTTTTTCTCGAGTTGCGGCCGGAACCTGGGGTATATTCTCGAGTTACGACGAGGAGGCCCCTTCCAGACACGTGTTTGTTCAGCGACGTCAGGACTCCTGCCTAGGTGCGAGGGACACCTCGGGATTCTCCTCGAGTCTTGGCATGGCAATTGGGATGCGTCTCCATGTGAGGCAGGAGACCCAGGGTCCCTTTCCACGTGCCACAGGGATCCTGGGACTCCTATCCATTTTCAAGAGGAGTCGGGCATCGTCTCCTTTGGAAGCATTGATCTCTGCAGACCTCTCGAGTTTTCAAAGGATGTGAGGCCTCCGGTCGCGATGAGACGGAGGACTAGGTCTTTCTCTGTGGTCTCCACAGGGGATTCAGACATCCCTTCGTCTTGGGAGATGCAAGACAAGCCTGCATTCAATTCACTGCAGGGATATCCGGCCTTACTTCGAGTCACAGCATCTCGGTGTCCATTCCACTTGAGGCCAAAAACTCTGGGTAGCTCTCACATACCTGTAGCTGAGAGAAGCCTCCTCTTGAGGTGCTTGTGGAAAGTTGGTATTCCTCTTGATTCGAAGCCAGGGACTAAGCTCTCATCTCGAGTTGATTTGGGGTCCACGGAGCCCTTTTGTGTTGCTCCAGTGACCTCAGGATCCCTCTAGACTTGAGACAGTGATCTTGGGTTTTCTCTGGAGTGCCCTCAAGGAAATCAAGGCTCCTTTCACGTTTGATGTGGAACACGGAATTGCTCTGCACGCAGTGCAGGGGAATCGGGCCTCATCTCGCGGCGAGGGGGAAGTCTCATGGTTTTTCTCGAGTTGCGGCCGGAACCTGTGGTATATTGAGGAGTTACGACGGGGAGGGCCCTTCCAGACACGTGTTTGTTCAGCGACGTCAGGACTCCTGCCTAGGTGCGAGGGACACCTCTGGATTCTCCTCGAGTCTTGGCATGGAAATTGGGACGCGTCTCCACGTGAGGCGGGAGACCCAGGGTCCCTTTCCACGTGCCACAGGGATCCTGGGACTCCTATCCATTTTCAAGAAGAGTCAGGCATCGTCTCCTTTGGAAGCATTGACCTCCGCAGACCTCTCGAGTTTTCAAAGGATGTGATGCCTCCGGTCTCCATGAGGCGGAGGACTAGGTATTTCTCTGTGGTCTCCACAGGGGATTCAGACATCCCTTCATCTTGGGAGATGCAAGACGAGCCTGCATTCAATTCACTATTGGGATATCCGGCATTTTTTGAGTCAGAGCATCTAGGTGTCCATTCCACTTGAGGCCACAAACTCAGGGTCCCTCTCACATACCTGTAGCTGAGAGAAGCCTCCTCTTGAGGTGCTTGTGGAAAGTTGGTATTCCTCTTGATTCGAAGCCAGGGATTAAGCTCTCATCTCGAGTAGATCTGGGGTCCACGGAGCCCTTTCGTGTTGCTCCAGTGACCTCAGGATCCCTCTAGACTTGAGACAGTGAACTTGGGTTTTCTCTGGAGTGCCATCAAGGAAATCAAGGCTCCTTTCACGTTTGATGTGGAACACGGAATTGCTCTGCACCCAGTGCAGGGGAATCGGGCCTCATCTCGTGGCGAGGGGGAAGTCTCATGGTTTTTCTCGAGTTGCGGCCGGAACCTGGGGTATATTCTCGAGTTACGACGGGGAGGGCCCTTCCAGACACGTGTTTGTTCAGCGACGTCATGACTCCTGCCTAGGTGCAAGGGACACTTCGGAATTCTCCTCGAGTCTTGGCATGGCAATTGGGATGCCTCTCCACGTGAGGCGGGAGACCCAGGGTCCCTTTCCACGTGCCACAGGGATCCTGGGACTCCTATCCATTGTCAAGAGGAGTCAGGCAAAGTCTCCTTTGGAAGCATTGATCTCCGCGGACCTCTCGAGTTTTCAAAGGATGTGAGGACTCCGTTCACGTTGAGGCAGAGGACTAGGTCTTTCTCTGTGGTTTCCACAGGGGATTCAGACATCCCTTCGTCTTGGGAGATGCAAGACGAGCCTGCATTCAATTCACTGCAGGGATATCCGGCCTTACTTCTAGTCAGAGCATCTCGGTTTCCATTCCACTTGAGGCCACAAACTCAGGGTCCCTCTCACATACCTGTAGCTGAGAGAAGCCTCCTCTTGAGGTGCTTGTAGAAAGTTGGTATTCCTCTTGAGTCGAAGCCAGGGACTAAGCTCTCATCTCGAATTGATTTGGGGTCCTCGGAGACCTTTCGTGTTGCTCCAGTGACCTCAGGATCCCTCTAGACTTGAGACAGTGATGTTGGGTTTTCTCTGGAGTGCCATCAAGGAATTCAAGGCTCCTTTCACGTTTGATGTGGAACACGGAATTGCTCTGCACGCAGTGCAGGGGAATCGGGCCTCATCTCGCGGCGAGGGGGAAGTCTCATGGTTTTTCTCGAGTTGCAGCCGGAACCTGGGGTATATTCTCGAGTTACGCCGGGGAGGGCCCTTCCAGACACGTGTTTGTTCAGCGACGTCAGGACTCCTGCCTCGGTGCGAGGGACACCTCGGGATTCTCCTCGAGTCTTGGCATGGAAATTGGGACGCGTCTCCACGTGAGGCGGGAGACCCAGGGTCCCTTTCCACGTGCCACAGGGATCCTGGAACTCCTATCCATTTTCAAGAGGAGTCAGGCATCGTCTCCTTTGGAAGCATTGATCTCCGCAGACCTCTCGAGTTTTCAAAGGATGTGAGGCCTCCGGTCGCGTTGAGGCGGAGGACTAGGTCTTTCTCTGTGGTCTCCACAGGGGATTCAGACATCCCTTCGTCTTGGGAGATGCAAGACGAGCCTGCATTCAATTCACTGCAGGGATATCCGGCCTTACTTCGAGTCAGAGCATCTCGGTGTCCATTCCACTTGAGGCCACAAACTCAGGATCCCTCTCACATACCTGTAGCTGAGAGAAGCCTCCTCTTGAGGTGCTTGTGGAAAGTTGGTATTCCTCTTGAGTCGAAGCCAGGGACTCAGCTCTCATCTCGAGTTGATTTGGGTCCACGAATCCCTTTCATGTTGCTCCAATGACCTCAGGATCCCTCTAGACTTGAGACAGTGATCTTGGGTTTTCTCTGGAGTGCCATCAAGGAAATAAAGGCTCCTTTCACGTTTGATGTGGAACACGGAATTGCTCTGCATGCAGTGCAGGGAAATCGGGCCTCATCTCGCTGCGAGGGGGAAGTCTCAAGGTTTTTCTCGAGTTGCGGCCGGAACCTGGGGTATATTCTCGAGTTACGACGGGGAGGGCCCTTCCAGACACGTGTTTGTTCAGCGACGTCACGACTCCTGCCTAGGTGCGAGGGACACCTCGGGATTCTCCTCGAGTCTTGGCATGGCAATTGGGACGCGTCTCCACGTGAGGCGGGAGACCCAGTGTCCCTTTCGACGTGCCACAGGGATCCTGGGACTCCTATCCATTTTCAAGAGGAGTCAGGCATCGTCTCCTTTGGAAGCATTGATCTCCGCAGACCTGTCGAGTTTTCAAAGGATGTGAGGCCTCCGGTCGCGTTGAGGCGGAGGACTAGGTCTTTCTCTGTGGTCTCCACAGGGGATTCAGACATCCCTTCGTCTTGGGAGATGCAAGACGAGCCTGCATTCAATTCACTGCAGGGATATCCGGCCTTACTTCGAGTCAGAGCATCTCGGTGTCCATTCCACTTGAGGCCACAAACTCAGGGTCCCTCTCACATACCTGTAGCTGAGAGAAGCCTCCTCTTGAGGTGCTTGTGGAAAGTTGGTATTCCTCTTGAGTCGAAGCCAGGGACTAAGCTCTCATCTCGAGTTGATTTGGGGTCCACGTAGCCCTTTCTGTTGCTCCAGTGACCTCAGGATCCCTCCAGACTTGAGACAGTGATCTTGGGTTTTCTCTGGAGTGCCATCAAGGAAATCAAGGCTCCTTTCACGTTTGATGTGGAACACGGAATTGCTCTGCATGCAGTGCAGGGGAATCGGGCCTCATCTAGCGGCGAGGGAGAAGTCTCATGGTTTTTCTCGAGTTGCGGCCGGAACATGGGGTATATTCTCGAGTTACGACGGGGAGGGCCCTTCCAGACACGTGTTTGTTCAGCGACGTCAGGACTCCTGCCTAGGTGCGAGGGACACCTCGGGATTCTCCTCGAGTCTTGGCATGGCAATTGGGACGTGTCTCCCCGTGAGGCGGGAGACCCAGGGTCCCTTTCCACTTGCCACAGGGATCCTGGAACTACTATCCATTTTCAAGAGGAGTCAGGCATCGTCTCCTTTGGAAGCCTTGATCTCCGCGGACCTCTCGAATTTTCAAAGGATGTGAGGCCTCCGGTCCCGATGAGGCGAAGGACTAGGTTTTTCTCTGTGGTCTCCACAGGGGATTCAGACATCCCTTCGTCTTGTGAGATGCAAGACGAGCCTGCTTTCAATTCACTGCAGGGATATCCGGCCTTACTTCTAGTCAAAGCATCTCGTTGTCCATTCCACTTGAGGCCACAAACTCAGGGTCCCTCTCACATACCTGTAGCTGAGAGAAGCCTCCTCTTGAGGTGCTTGTGGAAAGTTGGTATTCCTCTTGAATCGAAGCCAGTGACTAAGCTCTCATCTCGAGTTGATTTGGGGTCCACGGAGCATTTTGGTGTTGCTCCAGTGACCTCAGGATCCCTCTAGACTTGAGACAGTGATCTTGGGTTTTCTCTAGAGTGCCATCAAGGAAATCAAGGCTCCTTTCACGTTTGATGTGGAACACGGAATTGCTCTGCATGCAGTGCAGGGGAATCGGGCCTCATCTCGCGGTGAAGGGGAAATCTCATGGTTTTTCTCGAGTTGCGGCTGGAAAATGGGGTATATTCTCGAGTTACGACGGGGAGGGCCCTTCCAGACACGTGTTTGTTCAGCGATGTCAGGACACCTGCCTAGGTGCGCGGGACACCTCGGGATTCTCCTCGAGTCTTGGCATGGCAATTGGCACGTGTCTCCACGTGAGGCGTGAGACCCAGGGTCCCTTTCCACGTGCCACAGGGATCCTGGGACTCCTATCCATTTTCAAGAGGAGTCTGGCATCGACTCCTTTGGAAGCATTGATCTCCGCAGACCTCTCAAGTTATCATAGGATGTGAGGCCTCCGGTCGCGATGAGGCGGAGGACTAGGTCTTTCTCTGTGGTCTCCACAGGGGATTCAGACATCCCGTCGTCTTGGGAGATGCAAGATGAGCCTGCATTCAATTCACTGCAGGAATATCCGGGCTTACTTCGAGTCAGAGCATCTCGGTGTCCTTTGCACTGAGGCCACAAACTCAGGGTCCCTCTCACATACATGTAGCTGAGAGAAGCCTCCTCTTGAGGTGCTTGTGGAAAGATGGTATTTCTATTGAGGCGAAGCCAGGGACTAAGCTCTCATCTCGAGGTGATTTGGGGTACACAGAGCCCTTTCAGGATCTGTGTTGCTCCAGTGACCTCAGCATCCCTCTAGACTTGAGACAGTGATCTTGGGTTTTCTCTGAAGTGCCATCAAGGAAATCAAGGCTCCTTTCACGTTTGATGTGGAACACGGAATTGCTCTGCACGCAGTCCAGGGGAATCGGGCCTCACCTCGCGGCCAGGGGGAAGTCTCATGGTTTTTCTCGAGTTGCGGCCGGAACCTGGGGTATATTCTCGAGTTACGACGGGGAGGGCCCTTCCAGACACGTGTTTGTTCAGCGACGTCAGGACTCCTGCCTAGGTGCGAGGGACACCTCGGGATTCTCCTCGAGTCTTGGAATGGCAATTGGGACGCGTCTCCACGTGAGGCAGGAGACCCAGGGTCCCTTTCCACGTGCCACAGGGATCCTGGGACTCCTATCCATTTTCAAGAGAAGTCAGGCATTGTCTCCTTTGATAGCATTGATCTCCGCAAGCCTCTCGTCTTTTCAAAGGATGTGAGGCCTCCGGTCGCAATGAGGCGGAGGACTAGGTCTTTCTCTGTCGTCTCCACAGGGGATTCAGACAAACCTTCGTCTTGGGAGATGCAAGACGAGCCTGCATTCAATTCACTGCAGGGATATCCAGCCTTACTTCGAGTCAGAGCATCTCGGTGTCCTTTCCACTTGAGGCCACAAACTCAGGGTCCTTCTCACATACCTGTAGCTGAGAGAAGCCTCCTCTTGAGGTGCTTGTGGAAAGGTGGTATTCCTCTTGAGTCGATACCTGGGACTAAGCTCTCATCTCGAGTTGATTTGGGGTCCACGGAGCACTTTCGTGTTGCTCCAGTGACCTCAGGATCCCTCTAGACTTGAGACAGTAATCTTGGGTTTTCTCTGGAGTGCCATCAAGGAAATCAAGGCTCCTTTCACGTTTGATGTGGAACACGGAATTGCTCTGCACGCAGTGCAGGGGAATCGGGCCTCATCTCTCGGCGAGGGGAAGTCTCATGGTTTTTCTCGAGTTGCGGCCGGAACCTGGGGTATATTCTCGAGTTACGACGGGGAGGGCCCTTCCAGACACGTGTTTGTTCAGCAACGTCAGGACTCCTGCCTAGGTGCGAGGGACACTTCGGGATTCTCCTCGAGTCTTGGCATGGCAATTGGGACGCGTCTCCATGTGAGGCGGGAGACCCAGGGTCCCTTTCCACGTGCCACAGGGATCCTGGGACTCCTATCCATTTTCAAGAGGAGTCAGGCATCGTCTCCTTGGGAAGCATTGATCTCCGCGGACCTCTCGAGTTTTCAAAGGATGTGAGGCCTCCGGTCGCGATGAGGCGGAGAACTCGGCCTTTCTCTGTGGTCTTCACAAGGGATTCAGACATCCCTTCGTCTTGGGAGATGCAAGACGAGCCTGCATTCAATTCACTGCAGGGATATCCAGCCTTACTTCGAGTCAGAGTATCTCAGTGTCCATTCCACTTGAGGCAACAAACTCAGGGTCCCTCTCACATACTTGTGGCTGAGAGAAGCCTTCTCTTGAGGTGCTTGTGGAAAGTTGGTATTCCTCTTGAGTCGAAGCCAGGGACTAAGCTCTCATCTCGAGTTGATTTGGGGTTCACGGAGACCTTTCGTGTTGGTCCAGTGACCTCAGGATCCCTCTAGACTTGAGACAGTGATCTTGGGTTTTCTCTGGAGTGCCATCAAGGAAATCAAGGCTCCTACATGTTTGATGTGGAACACGGAATTGCTCTGCACGCAGTGCAGGGGAATTGGGCCTCATCTCGCGGCAAGGGGGAAGTCTCATGGTTTTTCTCGAGTTGCGGCCGGTACCTGGAGTATATTCTCGAGTTACGACAGGGAGGGCCCTTCCAGACACGTGTTTGTTCAGCGACGTCAGGACTCCTGCCTAGGTGCGAGGGACACCTCGGGATTGTCCTCGAGTCTTCGCAAGGCAATGGGACGCGTCTCCACGTGAGGCGGGAGACCCAGGTTCCCTTTCCACGTGCCACAGGGATCCTGAGACTCCTATCCATTTTCAAGAGGAGTCAGGCATCGTCTCCTTTGGAAGCATTGATCTACGCCGACCTCTCGAGTTTTCAAAGGATGTGAGGCTTCGGGTCGCGATGAGGCGGAAAACTAGGACTTTCTCTGTGGTCTCCACAGGGGATTCAGACATCCCTTCGTCTTGGGAGATGCAAGACGAGCCTGCATTCAATTCACTGCAGGGATATCCGGCCTTACTTCGAGTCAGAGCATCTCGGTGTCCATTCCACTTGAGGCCGCAAATTCAGCGTCCCTCTCACATACCTGCTGCTGAGAGAAGCTTCCTCTTGAGGTGCTTGTGGAAAGTTGGTATTCCTCTTGAGTCGAAGCCAGGGACTAAGCTCTCATCTCGAGTTGATTTGGGGTCCACGGAGCCCTTTCTTGTTGCTCCAGTGACCTCAGGATCCCTCTAGACTTGAGCCAGTGATCTTGGGGTTTCTCTGGAGTGCCATCAAGGAAATCAAGGCTCCTTTCACGTTTGATGTGGAAAACGGAATTGCTCTGCACGCAGTGCAAGGGAATCGGGCCTCATCTCGCGGCGAGGGGGAAGTCTCATTGTTTTTCTCGAGTTGCGGCCGGAACCTGGGGTATATTCTCGACTTACGACGGGGAGGGCCCTTCCAGACACGTGTTTGTTCAGCGACGTCAGGACTCCTGCCTAGGTGCGAGGGACACCTCGGGATTCTCCTCGAGTCTTGGCATGGCAATTGGGATGCGTCTCCACATGAGCCGGGAGGCCCAGGGTCCCTTTCCACGTGCCACAGGGATCCTGGGACTCCTATCCATTTTCAAGAGGAGTCAGGCATCGTCTCCTTTGGAAGCATTGATCTCCGCGGACCTCTCCAGTTTTGAAAGGATGTGAGGCCTCCGGTCGCGAGGAGGCAGAGAACTAGGCCTTTCTCTGTGGTCTCCACAGGGGTTTCAGACATCCCTTCGGATTGGGAGATGCAAGACGAGCCTGCATACAATTCACTGCAGGGATATCCGGCCTTACTTCGAGTCAGAGCATCTCGGTGTCCATTCCACTTGAGTCCACCAACTCAGGATCCCTCTCACATATCTGTAGCTGAGAGAAGCCTATTCTTGAGGTGCTTGTGGAAAGTTGGTATTCCTCTTGAGTCGATGCCAGGGACTAAACTCTCATGTCGAGTTGATTTGGAGTCCACGGAGCACTTTCGTGTTGCCTAGTGACCTCAGGATCCCTCTAGACTTGAGACTGTGATCTTGGACACTCTCTGGATTGCCATCAAGGAAATCAATGCTCCTTTCAAGTTTGATGTGGAACACGGAATAGCTCTGCACGCAGTGCAGGGGAATCGGGCCTCATCTCGCGGCGAAGGGGAAGTCTCATGGTTTTTCTCGAGTTGCGGCCTGAACCTGGGGTATATTCTCGAGTTATGACGGGGAGGGCCCTTCCAGACACGTGTTTGTTCAGCGACGTCAGGACTCCTGCCTAGGTGCGAGGGACACCTCGGGATTCTCCTCGAGTCTTGGCATGGCAATTGGGACGCGTCTCCACGTGAGGCGGGAGACCCAGGGTCCCTTTCCACGTGCCACATGGATCCTGGGACTCCTATCCATTTTCAAGAGGAGTCAGGCATCGTCTCCTTTGGAAGCATTGATCTCCGCGGACCTCTCGAATTTTCAAAGAATGGAAGGCCTCCGGTCGCGATGAGGCGGAGAACTAGGTCTTTCTCTGTGGTCTCCACAGGGGATTCAGACATCCCTTCGTCTTGGGAGATGCAAGACGAGCCTGCATTCAATTCACTGCAGGGATATACGGCCTTACTTCGAGTCAGAGCATCTCGGTGTCCATTCCACTTGAGGCCACAAACTCAGGGTCCCTCTCACATACCTGTAGCTGAGAGAAGCCTCCTCTTGAGGTGCTTGTGGAAAGTTGGTATTCCTCTTGAGTCGAACCCAGGGACTAACCTCTCATTTCGAGTTGATTTGGGGTCCACGGAGCCCTTTCGTGTTGCTAGAGTGACCTCAGGATCCGTCTAGACTTGAGACAGTGATCTTGGGTTTTCTCTGGAGTGCCATCAAGGAAATCAAGGCTCCTTTCACGTTTGAGGTGGAACACGGAATTTCTCGGCACGCAGTGCAGGGGAATCGGGCCTCATCTCGCGGCGAGGGGGAATTCTCATGGTTTTTCTCGAGTTGTGGCCGGAACCTGGGGTATATTCTCGTGTTACGACGGGGAGGGCCCTTCCAGACACGTGTTTGTTCATCGACGTCAGGACTCCTGCCTAGGTGCGAGGGACACCTTGGCATTCTCCTCGTGTCTTGGCATGGCAATTGGGACGCGTCTCCACGTGAGGCGGGAGACCCAGGGTCCCTTTCCACGTGCCACAGGGATCCTGGGACTTCTATCCATTTTCAAGAGGAGTCAGGCATCGTCTCCTTTGGAAGCATTCATCTCCGCAGACCTCTCGAGTTTTCAAAGGATGTGAGGCCTCCGGTCTCGATGAGGCGGAGAAGTAGGTCTTTCTCTGTGGTCTCCACAGGGGATTCAGACAACCCTTCGTCTTGGGAGATGCAAGACGAGCCTGCATTCAATTCACTGCAGGGATATCCGGCCTTACTTCGAGTCAGAGCATCTCGGTGTCCATTCCACTTGAGGCCACAAACTCAGGGTCCCTCTCACATACCTGTAGCTGAGAGAAGCCTCCTCTTGAGGTGCTTGTAGAAAGTTGGTATTCCTCTTGAGTCGAAGCCAGGGACTAAGCTCTCATCTCGAATTGATTTGGGGTCCTCGGAGACCTTTCGTGTTGCTCCAGTGACCTCAGGATCCCTCTAGACTTGAGACAGTGATGTTGGGTTTTCTCTGGAGTGCCATCAAGGAAATCAAGGCTCCTTTCACGTTTGATGTGGAACACGGAATTGCTCTGCACGCAGTGCAGGGGAATCGGGCCTCATCTCGCGGCGAGGGGGAAGTCTCATGGTTTTTCTCGAGTTGCAGCCGGAACCTGGGGTATATTCTCGAGTTACGCCGGGGAGGGCCCTTCCAGACACGTGTTTGTTCAGCGACGTCAGGACTCCTGCCTCGGTGCGAGGGACACCTCGGGATTCTCCTCGAGTCTTGGCATGGCAATTGGGACGCGTCTCCACGTGAGGCGGGAGACCCAGGGTCCCTTTCCACGTGCCACAGGGATCCTGGAACTCCTATCCATTTTCAAGAGGAGTCAGGCATCGTCTCCTTTGGAAGCATTGATCTCCGCAGACCTCTCGAGTTTTCAAAGGATGTGAGGCCTCCAGTCGCGTTGAGGCGGAGGACTAGGTCTTTCTCTGTGGTCTCCACAGGGGATTCAGACATCCCTTCGTCTTGGGAGATGCAAGACGAGCCTGCATTCAATTCACTGCAGGGATATCCGGCCTTACTTCGAGTCAGAGCATCTCGGTGTCCATTCCACTTGAGGCCACAAACTCAGGATCCCTCTCACATACCTGTAGCTGAGAGAAGCCTCCTCTTGAGGTGCTTGTGGAAAGTTGGTATTCCTCTTGAGTCGAAGCCAGGGACTCAGCTCTCATCTCGAGTTGATTTGGGTCCACGAATCCCTTTCATGTTGCTCCAATGACCTCAGGATCCCTCTAGACTTGAGACAGTGATCTTGGGTTTTCTCTGGAGTGCCATCAAGGAAATAAAGGCTCCTTTCACGTTTGATGTGGAACACGGAATTGCTCTGCATGCAGTGCAGGGAAATCGGGCCTCATCTCGCTGCGAGGGGGAAGTCTCAAGGTTTTTCTCGAGTTGCGGCCGGAACCTGGGGTATATTCTCGAGTTACGACGGGGAGGGCCCTTCCAGACACGTGTTTGTTCAGCGACGTCACTACTCCTGCCTAGGTGCGAGGGACACCTCGGGATTCTCCTCGAGTCTTGGCATGGCAATTGGGACGCGTCTCCACGTGAGGCGGGAGACCCAGTGTCCCTTTCGACGTGCCACAGGGATCCTGGGACTCCTATCCATTTTCAAGAGGAGTCAGGCATCGTCTCCTTTGGAAGCATTGATCTCCGCAGACCTCTCGAGTTTTCAAAGGATGTGAGGCCTCCGGTCGCGTTGAGGCGGAGGACTAGGTCTTTCTCTGTGGTCTCCACAGGGGATTCAGACATCCCTTCGTCTTGGGAGATGCAAGACGAGCCTGCATTCAATTCACTGCAGGGATATCCGGCCTTACTTCGAGTCAGAGCATCTCGGTGTCCATTCCACTTGAGGCCACAAACTCAGGGTCCCTCTCACATACCTGTAGCTGAGAGAAGCCTCCTCTTGAGGTGCTTGTGGAAAGTTGGTATTCCTCTTGAGTCGAAGCCAGGGACTAAGCTCTCATCTCGAGTTGATTTGGGGTCCACGTAGCCCTTTCTGTTGCTCCAGTGACCTCAGGATCCCTCCAGACTTGAGACAGTGATCTTGGGTTTTCTCTGGAGTGCCATCAAGGAAATCAAGGCTCCTTTCACGTTTGACGTGGAACACGGAATTGCTCTGCACGCAGTGCAGGGGAATCGGGCCTCATCTAGCGGCGAGGGAGAAGTCTCATGGTTTTTCTCGAGTTGCGGCCGGAACATGGGGTATATTCTCGAGTTACGACGGGGAGGGCCCTTCCAGACACGTGTTTGTTCAGCGACGTCAGGACTCCTGCCTAGGTGCGAGGGACACCTCGGGATTCTCCTCGAGTCTTGGCATGGCAATTGGGACGTGTCTCCCCGTGAGGCGGGAGACCCAGGGTCCCTTTCCACTTGCCACAGGGATCCTGGAACTACTATCCATTTTCAAGAGGAGTCAGGCATCGTCTCCTTTGGAAGCCTTGATCTCCGCGGACCTCTCGAATTTTCAAAGGATGTGAGGCCTCCGGTCCCGATGAGGCGAAGGACTAGGTTTTTCTCTGTGGTCTCCACAGGGGATTCAGACATCCCTTCGTCTTGGGAGATGCAAGACGAGCCTGCTTTCAATTCACTGCAGGGATATCCGGCCTTACTTCTAGTCAGAGCATCTCGTTGTCCATTCCACTTGAGGCCACAAACTCAGGGTCCCTCTCACATACCTGTAGCTGTGAGAAGCCTCCTCTTGAGGTGCTTGTGGAAAGTTGGTATTCCTCTTGAATCGAAGCCAGTGACTAAGCTCTCATCTCGAGTTGATTTGGGGTCCACGGAGCATTTTGGTGTTGCTCCAGTGACCTCAGGATCCCTCTAGACTTGAGACAGTGATCTTGGGTTTTCTCTAGAGTGCCATCAAGGAAATCAAGGCTCCTTTCACGTTTGATGTGGAACACGGAATTGCTCTGCATGCAGTGCAGGGGAATCGGGCCTCATCTCGCGGTGAAGGGGAAATCTCATGGTTTTTCTCGAGTTGCGGCTGGAAAATGGGGTATATTCTCGAGTTACGACGGGGAGGGCCCTTCCAGACACGTGTTTGTTCAGCGATGTCAGGACACCTGCCTAGGTGCGAGGGACACCTCGGGATTCTCCTCGAGTCTTGGCATGGCAATTGGCACGTGTCTCCACGTGAGGCGTGAGACCCAGGGTCCCTTTCCACGTGCCACAGGGATCCTGGGACTCCTATCCATTTTCAAGAGGAGTCAGGCATCGACTCCTTTGGAAGCATTGATCTCCGCAGACCTCTCAAGTTATCATAGGATGTGAGGCCTCCGGTCGCGATGAGGCGGAGGACTAGGTCTTTCTCTGTGGTCTCCACAGGGGATTCAGACATCCCGTCGTCTTGGGAGATGCAAGATGAGCCTGCATTCAATTCACTGCAGGAATATCCGGGCTTACTTCGAGTCAGAGCATCTCGGTGTCCTTTGCACTGAGGCCACAAACTCAGGGTCCCTCTCACATACATGTAGCTGAGAGAAGCCTCCTCTTGAGGTGCTTGTGGAAAGATGGTATTTCTATTGAGGCGAAGCCAGGGACTAAGCTCTCATCTCGAGTTGATTTGGGGTACACAGAGCCCTTTCAGGATCTGTGTTGCTCCAGTGACCTCAGCATCCCTCTAGACTTGAGACAGTGATCTTGGGTTTTCTCTGGAGTGCCATCAAGGAAATCAAGGCTCCTTTCACGTTTGATGTGGAACACGGAATTGCTCTGCACGCAGTCCAGGGGAATCGGGCCTCACCTCGCGGCCAGGGGGAAGTCTCATGGTTTTTCTCGAGTTGCGGCCGGAACCTGGGGTATATTCTCGAGTTACGACGGGGAGGGCCCTTCCAGACACGTGTTTGTTCAGCGACGTCAGGACTCCTGCCTCGGTGCGAGGGACACCTCGGGATTCTCCTCGAGTCTTGGCATGGAAATTGGGACGCGTCTCCACGTGAGGCGGGAGACCCAGGGTCCCTTTCCACGTGCCACAGGGATCCTGGAACTCCTATCCATTTTCAAGAGGAGTCAGGCATCGTCTCCTTTGGAAGCATTGATCTCCGCAGACCTCTCGAGTTTTCAAAGGATGTGAGGCCTCCGGTCGCGTTGAGGCGGAGGACTAGGTCTTTCTCTGTGGTCTCCACAGGGGATTCAGACATCCCTTCGTCTTGGGAGATGCAAGACGAGCCTGCATTCAATTCACTGCAGGGATATCCGGCCTTACTTCGAGTCAGAGCATCTCGGTGTCCATTCCACTTGAGGCCACAAACTCAGGATCCCTCTCACATACCTGTAGCTGAGAGAAGCCTCCTCTTGAGGTGCTTGTGGAAAGTTGGTATTCCTCTTGAGTCGAAGCCAGGGACTCAGCTCTCATCTCGAGTTGATTTGGGTCCACGAATCCCTTTCATGTTGCTCCAATGACCTCAGGATCCCTCTAGACTTGAGACAGTGATCTTGGGTTTTCTCTGGAGTGCCATCAAGGAAATAAAGGCTCCTTTCACGTTTGATGTGGAACACGGAATTGCTCTGCATGCAGTGCAGGGAAATCGGGCCTCATCTCGCTGCGAGGGGGAAGTCTCAAGGTTTTTCTCGAGTTGCGGCCGGAACCTGGGGTATATTCTCGAGTTACGACGGGGAGGGCCCTTCCAGACACGTGTTTGTTCAGCGACGTCACGACTCCTGCCTAGGTGCGAGGGACACCTCGGGATTCTCCTCGAGTCTTGGCATGGCAATTGGGACGCGTCTCCACGTGAGGCGGGAGACCCAGTGTCCCTTTCGACGTGCCACAGGGATCCTGGGACTCCTATCCATTTTCAAGAGGAGTCAGGCATCGTCTCCTTTGGAAGCATTGATCTCCGCAGACCTGTCGAGTTTTCAAAGGATGTGAGGCCTCCGGTCGCGTTGAGGCGGAGGACTAGGTCTTTCTCTGTGGTCTCCACAGGGGATTCAGACATCCCTTCGTCTTGGGAGATGCAAGACGAGCCTGCATTCAATTCACTGCAGGGATATCCGGCCTTACTTCGAGTCAGAGCATCTCGGTGTCCATTCCACTTGAGGCCACAAACTCAGGGTCCCTCTCACATACCTGTAGCTGAGAGAAGCCTCCTCTTGAGGTGCTTGTGGAAAGTTGGTATTCCTCTTGAGTCGAAGCCAGGGACTAAGCTCTCATCTCGAGTTGATTTGGGGTCCACGTAGCCCTTTCTGTTGCTCCAGTGACCTCAGGATCCCTCCAGACTTGAGACAGTGATCTTGGGTTTTCTCTGGAGTGCCATCAAGGAAATCAAGGCTCCTTTCACGTTTGATGTGGAACACGGAATTGCTCTGCATGCAGTGCAGGGGAATCGGGCCTCATCTAGCGGCGAGGGAGAAGTCTCATGGTTTTTCTCGAGTTGCGGCCGGAACATGGGGTATATTCTCGAGTTACGACGGGGAGGGCCCTTCCAGACACGTGTTTGTTCAGCGACGTCAGGACTCCTGCCTAGGTGCGAGGGACACCTCGGGATTCTCCTCGAGTCTTGGCATGGCAATTGGGACGTGTCTCCCCGTGAGGCGGGAGACCCAGGGTCCCTTTCCACTTGCCACAGGGATCCTGGAACTACTATCCATTTTCAAGAGGAGTCAGGCATCGTCTCCTTTGGAAGCCTTGATCTCCGCGGACCTCTCGAATTTTCAAAGGATGTGAGGCCTCCGGTCCCGATGAGGCGAAGGACTAGGTTTTTCTCTGTGGTCTCCACAGGGGATTCAGACATCCCTTCGTCTTGTGAGATGCAAGACGAGCCTGCTTTCAATTCACTGCAGGGATATCCGGCCTTACTTCTAGTCAAAGCATCTCGTTGTCCATTCCACTTGAGGCCACAAACTCAGGGTCCCTCTCACATACCTGTAGCTGAGAGAAGCCTCCTCTTGAGGTGCTTGTGGAAAGTTGGTATTCCTCTTGAATCGAAGCCAGTGACTAAGCTCTCATCTCGAGTTGATTTGGGGTCCACGGAGCATTTTGGTGTTGCTCCAGTGACCTCAGGATCCCTCTAGACTTGAGACAGTGATCTTGGGTTTTCTCTAGAGTGCCATCAAGGAAATCAAGGCTCCTTTCACGTTTGATGTGGAACACGGAATTGCTCTGCATGCAGTGCAGGGGAATCGGGCCTCATCTCGCGGTGAAGGGGAAATCTCATGGTTTTTCTCGAGTTGCGGCTGGAAAATGGGGTATATTCTCGAGTTACGACGGGGAGGGCCCTTCCAGACACGTGTTTGTTCAGCGATGTCAGGACACCTGCCTAGGTGCGCGGGACACCTCGGGATTCTCCTCGAGTCTTGGCATGGCAATTGGCACGTGTCTCCACGTGAGGCGTGAGACCCAGGGTCCCTTTCCACGTGCCACAGGGATCCTGGGACTCCTATCCATTTTCAAGAGGAGTCTGGCATCGACTCCTTTGGAAGCATTGATCTCCGCAGACCTCTCAAGTTATCATAGGATGTGAGGCCTCCGGTCGCGATGAGGCGGAGGACTAGGTCTTTCTCTGTGGTCTCCACAGGGGATTCAGACATCCCGTCGTCTTGGGAGATGCAAGATGAGCCTGCATTCAATTCACTGCAGGAATATCCGGGCTTACTTCGAGTCAGAGCATCTCGGTGTCCTTTGCACTGAGGCCACAAACTCAGGGTCCCTCTCACATACATGTAGCTGAGAGAAGCCTCCTCTTGAGGTGCTTGTGGAAAGATGGTATTTCTATTGAGGCGAAGCCAGGGACTAAGCTCTCATCTCGAGGTGATTTGGGGTACACAGAGCCCTTTCAGGATCTGTGTTGCTCCAGTGACCTCAGCATCCCTCTAGACTTGAGACAGTGATCTTGGGTTTTCTCTGAAGTGCCATCAAGGAAATCAAGGCTCCTTTCACGTTTGATGTGGAACACGGAATTGCTCTGCACGCAGTCCAGGGGAATCGGGCCTCACCTCGCGGCCAGGGGGAAGTCTCATGGTTTTTCTCGAGTTGCGGCCGGAACCTGGGGTATATTCTCGAGTTACGACGGGGAGGGCCCTTCCAGACACGTGTTTGTTCAGCGACGTCAGGACTCCTGCCTAGGTGCGAGGGACACCTCGGGATTCTCCTCGAGTCTTGGAATGGCAATTGGGACGCGTCTCCACGTGAGGCAGGAGACCCAGGGTCCCTTTCCACGTGCCACAGGGATCCTGGGACTCCTATCCATTTTCAAGAGAAGTCAGGCATTGTCTCCTTTGATAGCATTGATCTCCGCAAGCCTCTCGTCTTTTCAAAGGATGTGAGGCCTCCGGTCGCAATGAGGCGGAGGACTAGGTCTTTCTCTGTCGTCTCCACAGGGGATTCAGACAAACCTTCGTCTTGGGAGATGCAAGACGAGCCTGCATTCAATTCACTGCAGGGATATCCAGCCTTACTTCGAGTCAGAGCATCTCGGTGTCCTTTCCACTTGAGGCCACAAACTCAGGGTCCTTCTCACATACCTGTAGCTGAGAGAAGCCTCCTCTTGAGGTGCTTGTGGAAAGGTGGTATTCCTCTTGAGTCGATACCTGGGACTAAGCTCTCATCTCGAGTTGATTTGGGGTCCACGGAGCACTTTCGTGTTGCTCCAGTGACCTCAGGATCCCTCTAGACTTGAGACAGTAATCTTGGGTTTTCTCTGGAGTGCCATCAAGGAAATCAAGGCTCCTTTCACGTTTGATGTGGAACACGGAATTGCTCTGCACGCAGTGCAGGGGAATCGGGCCTCATCTCTCGGCGAGGGGAAGTCTCATGGTTTTTCTCGAGTTGCGGCCGGAACCTGGGGTATATTCTCGAGTTACGACGGGGAGGGCCCTTCCAGACACGTGTTTGTTCAGCAACGTCAGGACTCCTGCCTAGGTGCGAGGGACACTTCGGGATTCTCCTCGAGTCTTGGCATGGCAATTGGGACGCGTCTCCATGTGAGGCGGGAGACCCAGGGTCCCTTTCCACGTGCCACAGGGATCCTGGGACTCCTATCCATTTTCAAGAGGAGTCAGGCATCGTCTCCTTGGGAAGCATTGATCTCCGCGGACCTCTCGAGTTTTCAAAGGATGTGAGGCCTCCGGTCGCGATGAGGCGGAGAACTCGGCCTTTCTCTGTGGTCTTCACAAGGGATTCAGACATCCCTTCGTCTTGGGAGATGCAAGACGAGCCTGCATTCAATTCACTGCAGGGATATCCAGCCTTACTTCGAGTCAGAGTATCTCAGTGTCCATTCCACTTGAGGCAACAAACTCAGGGTCCCTCTCACATACTTGTGGCTGAGAGAAGCCTTCTCTTGAGGTGCTTGTGGAAAGTTGGTATTCCTCTTGAGTCGAAGCCAGGGACTAAGCTCTCATCTCGAGTTGATTTGGGGTTCACGGAGACCTTTCGTGTTGGTCCAGTGACCTCAGGATCCCTCTAGACTTGAGACAGTGATCTTGGGTTTTCTCTGGAGTGCCATCAAGGAAATCAAGGCTCCTACATGTTTGATGTGGAACACGGAATTGCTCTGCACGCAGTGCAGGGGAATTGGGCCTCATCTCGCGGCAAGGGGGAAGTCTCATGGTTTTTCTCGAGTTGCGGCCGGTACCTGGAGTATATTCTCGAGTTACGACAGGGAGGGCCCTTCCAGACACGTGTTTGTTCAGCGACGTCAGGACTCCTGCCTAGGTGCGAGGGACACCTCGGGATTGTCCTCGAGTCTTCGCAAGGCAATGGGACGCGTCTCCACGTGAGGCGGGAGACCCAGGTTCCCTTTCCACGTGCCACAGGGATCCTGAGACTCCTATCCATTTTCAAGAGGAGTCAGGCATCGTCTCCTTTGGAAGCATTGATCTACGCCGACCTCTCGAGTTTTCAAAGGATGTGAGGCTTCGGGTCGCGATGAGGCGGAAAACTAGGACTTTCTCTGTGGTCTCCACAGGGGATTCAGACATCCCTTCGTCTTGGGAGATGCAAGACGAGCCTGCATTCAATTCACTGCAGGGATATCCGGCCTTACTTCGAGTCAGAGCATCTCGGTGTCCATTCCACTTGAGGCCGCAAATTCAGCGTCCCTCTCACATACCTGCTGCTGAGAGAAGCTTCCTCTTGAGGTGCTTGTGGAAAGTTGGTATTCCTCTTGAGTCGAAGCCAGGGACTAAGCTCTCATCTCGAGTTGATTTGGGGTCCACGGAGCCCTTTCTTGTTGCTCCAGTGACCTCAGGATCCCTCTAGACTTGAGCCAGTGATCTTGGGGTTTCTCTGGAGTGCCATCAAGGAAATCAAGGCTCCTTTCACGTTTGATGTGGAAAACGGAATTGCTCTGCACGCAGTGCAAGGGAATCGGGCCTCATCTCGCGGCGAGGGGGAAGTCTCATTGTTTTTCTCGAGTTGCGGCCGGAACCTGGGGTATATTCTCGACTTACGACGGGGAGGGCCCTTCCAGACACGTGTTTGTTCAGCGACGTCAGGACTCCTGCCTAGGTGCGAGGGACACCTCGGGATTCTCCTCGAGTCTTGGCATGGCAATTGGGATGCGTCTCCACATGAGCCGGGAGGCCCAGGGTCCCTTTCCACGTGCCACAGGGATCCTGGGACTCCTATCCATTTTCAAGAGGAGTCAGGCATCGTCTCCTTTGGAAGCATTGATCTCCGCGGACCTCTCCAGTTTTGAAAGGATGTGAGGCCTCCGGTCGCGAGGAGGCAGAGAACTAGGCCTTTCTCTGTGGTCTCCACAGGGGTTTCAGACATCCCTTCGGATTGGGAGATGCAAGACGAGCCTGCATACAATTCACTGCAGGGATATCCGGCCTTACTTCGAGTCAGAGCATCTCGGTGTCCATTCCACTTGAGTCCACCAACTCAGGATCCCTCTCACATATCTGTAGCTGAGAGAAGCCTATTCTTGAGGTGCTTGTGGAAAGTTGGTATTCCTCTTGAGTCGATGCCAGGGACTAAACTCTCATGTCGAGTTGATTTGGAGTCCACGGAGCACTTTCGTGTTGCCTAGTGACCTCAGGATCCCTCTAGACTTGAGACTGTGATCTTGGACACTCTCTGGATTGCCATCAAGGAAATCAATGCTCCTTTCAAGTTTGATGTGGAACACGGAATAGCTCTGCACGCAGTGCAGGGGAATCGGGCCTCATCTCGCGGCGAAGGGGAAGTCTCATGGTTTTTCTCGAGTTGCGGCCTGAACCTGGGGTATATTCTCGAGTTATGACGGGGAGGGCCCTTCCAGACACGTGTTTGTTCAGCGACGTCAGGACTCCTGCCTAGGTGCGAGGGACACCTCGGGATTCTCCTCGAGTCTTGGCATGGCAATTGGGACGCGTCTCCACGTGAGGCGGGAGACCCAGGGTCCCTTTCCACGTGCCACATGGATCCTGGGACTCCTATCCATTTTCAAGAGGAGTCAGGCATCGTCTCCTTTGGAAGCATTGATCTCCGCGGACCTCTCGAATTTTCAAAGAATGGAAGGCCTCCGGTCGCGATGAGGCGGAGAACTAGGTCTTTCTCTGTGGTCTCCACAGGGGATTCAGACATCCCTTCGTCTTGGGAGATGCAAGACGAGCCTGCATTCAATTCACTGCAGGGATATACGGCCTTACTTCGAGTCAGAGCATCTCGGTGTCCATTCCACTTGAGGCCACAAACTCAGGGTCCCTCTCACATACCTGTAGCTGAGAGAAGCCTCCTCTTGAGGTGCTTGTGGAAAGTTGGTATTCCTCTTGAGTCGAACCCAGGGACTAACCTCTCATTTCGAGTTGATTTGGGGTCCACGGAGCCCTTTCGTGTTGCTAGAGTGACCTCAGGATCCGTCTAGACTTGAGACAGTGATCTTGGGTTTTCTCTGGAGTGCCATCAAGGAAATCAAGGCTCCTTTCACGTTTGAGGTGGAACACGGAATTTCTCGGCACGCAGTGCAGGGGAATCGGGCCTCATCTCGCGGCGAGGGGGAATTCTCATGGTTTTTCTCGAGTTGTGGCCGGAACCTGGGGTATATTCTCGTGTTACGACGGGGAGGGCCCTTCCAGACACGTGTTTGTTCATCGACGTCAGGACTCCTGCCTAGGTGCGAGGGACACCTTGGCATTCTCCTCGTGTCTTGGCATGGCAATTGGGACGCGTCTCCACGTGAGGCGGGAGACCCAGGGTCCCTTTCCACGTGCCACAGGGATCCTGGGACTTCTATCCATTTTCAAGAGGAGTCAGGCATCGTCTCCTTTGGAAGCATTCATCTCCGCAGACCTCTCGAGTTTTCAAAGGATGTGAGGCCTCCGGTCTCGATGAGGCGGAGAAGTAGGTCTTTCTCTGTGGTCTCCACAGGGGATTCAGACAACCCTTCGTCTTGGGAGATGCAAGACGAGCCTGCATTCAATTCACTGCAGGGATATCCGGCCTTACTTCGAGTCAGAGCATCTCGGTGTCCATTCCACTTGAGGCCACAAACTCAGGGTCCCTCTCACATACCTGTAGCTGAGAGAAGCCTCCTCTTGAGGTGCTTGTAGAAAGTTGGTATTCCTCTTGAGTCGAAGCCAGGGACTAAGCTCTCATCTCGAATTGATTTGGGGTCCTCGGAGACCTTTCGTGTTGCTCCAGTGACCTCAGGATCCCTCTAGACTTGAGACAGTGATGTTGGGTTTTCTCTGGAGTGCCATCAAGGAAATCAAGGCTCCTTTCACGTTTGATGTGGAACACGGAATTGCTCTGCACGCAGTGCAGGGGAATCGGGCCTCATCTCGCGGCGAGGGGGAAGTCTCATGGTTTTTCTCGAGTTGCAGCCGGAACCTGGGGTATATTCTCGAGTTACGCCGGGGAGGGCCCTTCCAGACACGTGTTTGTTCAGCGACGTCAGGACTCCTGCCTCGGTGCGAGGGACACCTCGGGATTCTCCTCGAGTCTTGGCATGGCAATTGGGACGCGTCTCCACGTGAGGCGGGAGACCCAGGGTCCCTTTCCACGTGCCACAGGGATCCTGGAACTCCTATCCATTTTCAAGAGGAGTCAGGCATCGTCTCCTTTGGAAGCATTGATCTCCGCAGACCTCTCGAGTTTTCAAAGGATGTGAGGCCTCCAGTCGCGTTGAGGCGGAGGACTAGGTCTTTCTCTGTGGTCTCCACAGGGGATTCAGACATCCCTTCGTCTTGGGAGATGCAAGACGAGCCTGCATTCAATTCACTGCAGGGATATCCGGCCTTACTTCGAGTCAGAGCATCTCGGTGTCCATTCCACTTGAGGCCACAAACTCAGGATCCCTCTCACATACCTGTAGCTGAGAGAAGCCTCCTCTTGAGGTGCTTGTGGAAAGTTGGTATTCCTCTTGAGTCGAAGCCAGGGACTCAGCTCTCATCTCGAGTTGATTTGGGTCCACGAATCCCTTTCATGTTGCTCCAATGACCTCAGGATCCCTCTAGACTTGAGACAGTGATCTTGGGTTTTCTCTGGAGTGCCATCAAGGAAATAAAGGCTCCTTTCACGTTTGATGTGGAACACGGAATTGCTCTGCATGCAGTGCAGGGAAATCGGGCCTCATCTCGCTGCGAGGGGGAAGTCTCAAGGTTTTTCTCGAGTTGCGGCCGGAACCTGGGGTATATTCTCGAGTTACGACGGGGAGGGCCCTTCCAGACACGTGTTTGTTCAGCGACGTCACTACTCCTGCCTAGGTGCGAGGGACACCTCGGGATTCTCCTCGAGTCTTGGCATGGCAATTGGGACGCGTCTCCACGTGAGGCGGGAGACCCAGTGTCCCTTTCGACGTGCCACAGGGATCCTGGGACTCCTATCCATTTTCAAGAGGAGTCAGGCATCGTCTCCTTTGGAAGCATTGATCTCCGCAGACCTCTCGAGTTTTCAAAGGATGTGAGGCCTCCGGTCGCGTTGAGGCGGAGGACTAGGTCTTTCTCTGTGGTCTCCACAGGGGATTCAGACATCCCTTCGTCTTGGGAGATGCAAGACGAGCCTGCATTCAATTCACTGCAGGGATATCCGGCCTTACTTCGAGTCAGAGCATCTCGGTGTCCATTCCACTTGAGGCCACAAACTCAGGGTCCCTCTCACATACCTGTAGCTGAGAGAAGCCTCCTCTTGAGGTGCTTGTGGAAAGTTGGTATTCCTCTTGAGTCGAAGCCAGGGACTAAGCTCTCATCTCGAGTTGATTTGGGGTCCACGTAGCCCTTTCTGTTGCTCCAGTGACCTCAGGATCCCTCCAGACTTGAGACAGTGATCTTGGGTTTTCTCTGGAGTGCCATCAAGGAAATCAAGGCTCCTTTCACGTTTGACGTGGAACACGGAATTGCTCTGCACGCAGTGCAGGGGAATCGGGCCTCATCTAGCGGCGAGGGAGAAGTCTCATGGTTTTTCTCGAGTTGCGGCCGGAACATGGGGTATATTCTCGAGTTACGACGGGGAGGGCCCTTCCAGACACGTGTTTGTTCAGCGACGTCAGGACTCCTGCCTAGGTGCGAGGGACACCTCGGGATTCTCCTCGAGTCTTGGCATGGCAATTGGGACGTGTCTCCCCGTGAGGCGGGAGACCCAGGGTCCCTTTCCACTTGCCACAGGGATCCTGGAACTACTATCCATTTTCAAGAGGAGTCAGGCATCGTCTCCTTTGGAAGCCTTGATCTCCGCGGACCTCTCGAATTTTCAAAGGATGTGAGGCCTCCGGTCCCGATGAGGCGAAGGACTAGGTTTTTCTCTGTGGTCTCCACAG
Organism: Dama dama; assembly: GCF_033118175.1. NCBI lineage: Eukaryota > Metazoa > Chordata > Mammalia > Artiodactyla > Cervidae > Dama > Dama dama. The sequence goes on from NC_083705.1 coordinate 7,385,949, forward strand.
GGGATTCAGACATCCCTTCGTCTTGGGAGATGCAAGACGAGCCTGCTTTCAATTCACTGCAGGGATATCCGGCCTTACTTCTAGTCAGAGCATCTCGTTGTCCATTCCACTTGAGGCCACAAACTCAGGGTCCCTCTCACATACCTGTAGCTGTGAGAAGCCTCCTCTTGAGGTGCTTGTGGAAAGTTGGTATTCCTCTTGAATCGAAGCCAGTGACTAAGCTCTCATCTCGAGTTGATTTGGGGTCCACGGAGCATTTTGGTGTTGCTCCAGTGACCTCAGGATCCCTCTAGACTTGAGACAGTGATCTTGGGTTTTCTCTAGAGTGCCATCAAGGAAATCAAGGCTCCTTTCACGTTTGATGTGGAACACGGAATTGCTCTGCATGCAGTGCAGGGGAATCGGGCCTCATCTCGCGGTGAAGGGGAAATCTCATGGTTTTTCTCGAGTTGCGGCTGGAAAATGGGGTATATTCTCGAGTTACGACGGGGAGGGCCCTTCCAGACACGTGTTTGTTCAGCGATGTCAGGACACCTGCCTAGGTGCGAGGGACACCTCGGGATTCTCCTCGAGTCTTGGCATGGCAATTGGCACGTGTCTCCACGTGAGGCGTGAGACCCAGGGTCCCTTTCCACGTGCCACAGGGATCCTGGGACTCCTATCCATTTTCAAGAGGAGTCAGGCATCGACTCCTTTGGAAGCATTGATCTCCGCAGACCTCTCAAGTTATCATAGGATGTGAGGCCTCCGGTCGCGATGAGGCGGAGGACTAGGTCTTTCTCTGTGGTCTCCACAGGGGATTCAGACATCCCGTCGTCTTGGGAGATGCAAGATGAGCCTGCATTCAATTCACTGCAGGAATATCCGGGCTTACTTCGAGTCAGAGCATCTCGGTGTCCTTTGCACTGAGGCCACAAACTCAGGGTCCCTCTCACATACATGTAGCTGAGAGAAGCCTCCTCTTGAGGTGCTTGTGGAAAGATGGTATTTCTATTGAGGCGAAGCCAGGGACTAAGCTCTCATCTCGAGTTGATTTGGGGTACACAGAGCCCTTTCAGGATCTGTGTTGCTCCAGTGACCTCAGCATCCCTCTAGACTTGAGACAGTGATCTTGGGTTTTCTCTGGAGTGCCATCAAGGAAATCAAGGCTCCTTTCACGTTTGATGTGGAACACGGAATTGCTCTGCACGCAGTCCAGGGGAATCGGGCCTCACCTCGCGGCCAGGGGGAAGTCTCATGGTTTTTCTCGAGTTGCGGCCGGAACCTGGGGTATATTCTCGAGTTACGACGGGGAGGGCCCTTCCAGACACGTGTTTGTTCAGCGACGTCAGGACTCCTGCCTAGGTGCGGGGGACACCTCGGGATTCTCCTCGAGTCTTGGAATGGCAATTGGGACGCGTCTCCACGTGAGGCAGGAGACCCAGGGTCCCTTTCCACGTGCCACAGGGATCCTGGGACTCCTATCCATTTTCAAGAGAAGTCAGGCATTGTCTCCTTTGATAGCATTGATCTCCGCAAGCCTCTCGTCTTTTCAAAGGATGTGAGGCCTCCGGTCGCGATGAGGCGGAGGACTAGGTCTTTCTCTGTCGTCTCCACAGGGGATTCAGACAAACCTTCGTCTTGGGAGATGCAAGACGAGCCTGCATTCAATTCACTGCAGGGATATCCAGCCTTACTTCGAGTCAGAGCATCTCGGTGTCCTTTCCACTTGAGGCCACAAACTCAGGGTCCTTCTCACATACCTGTAGCTGAGAGAAGCCTTCTCTTGAGGTGCTTGTGGAAAGTTGGTATTCCTCTTGAGTCGATACCTGGGACTAAGCTCTCATCTCGAGTTGATTTGGGGTCCACGGAGCCCTTTCGTGTTGCTCCAGTGACCTCAGGATCCCTCTAGACTTGAGACAGTGATCTTGGGTTTTCTCTAGAGTGCCATCAAGGAAATCAAGGCTCCTTTCACGTTTAATGTGGAACACGGAATTGCTCTGCACGCAGTGCAGGGGAATCGGGCCTCATCTCGAGGCGAGGGGGAAGTCTCATGGTTTTTCTCGAGTTGCGGCCGGAACCTGGGGTATATTCTCGAGTTACGACGGGGAGGGCCCTTCCAGACACGTGTTTGTTCAGCGATGTCAGGACTCCTGCGTAGGTGCGAGGGACACCTCGGGATTCTCCTCGAGTCTTGGCATGGCAATTGGGATGCGTCTCCACGTGACGCGGGAGACGCAGGGTCCCTTTCCACGTGCCACAGGGATCCTGGGACTCCTATCCATTTTCAAGAGGAGTCAGGAATTGTCTCCTTTGGAAGCATTGATCTCCGCAGGCCTCTCGAGTTTTCAAAGGATGTGAGGCCTCCGGTCGCGATGAGGCGGAAGACTAGGTCTTTCTCTGTCGTCTCCACAGGGGATTCAAACATCCCTTCGTCTTGGGAGATGCAAGACGAGCCTGCATTCCATTCACTGCAGGGATATCCGGCCTTACTTCCAGTCAGAGCATCTCGGTGTCCATTTCACTTGAGGCCACAAACTCAGGGTCCCTCTCAGATACCTGTAGCTGAGAGAAGCCTCCTCTTGAGGTGTTTGTGGAAAGTTGGTATTCCTCTTGAGTCGAAGCCAGGGACTAAGCTCTCATCTCGAGTTGATTTGGGGTCCACGGAGCCCTTTCGTGTTGCTCCAGTGACCTCAGGATCCCTCTAGACAGGAGACAGTAATCTTGGGTTTTCTCTGGAGTGCCATCAAGGAAATCAAGGCTCCTTTCACGTTTGATGTGGAACACGGAATTGCTCTGCACGCAGTGCAGGGGAATCGGGCCTCATTTCTCGGCGAGGGGAAGTTTCATGGTTTTTCTCGAGTTGCGGCCGGAACCTGGGGTATATTCTCGAGTTACGACGGGGAGGGCCCTTCCAGACACGTGTTTGTTCAGCAACGTCAGGACTCCTGCCTAGGTGCGAGGGACACTTCGGGATTCTCCTCGAGTCTTGGCATGGCAATTGGGACGCGTCTCCATGTGAGGCGGGAGACCCAGGGTCCCTTTCCACGTGCCACAGGGATCCTGGGACTCCTATCCATTTTCAAGAGGAGTCAGGCATCGTCTCCTTGGGAAGCATTGATCTCCGCGGACCTCTCGAGTTTTCAAAGGATGTGAGGCCTCCGGTCGCGATGAGGCGGAGAACTCGGCCTTTCTCTGTGGTCTTCACAAGGGATTCAGACATCCCTTCGTCTTGGGAGATGCAAGACGAGCCTGCATTCAATTCACTGCAGGGATATCCAGCCTTACTTCGAGTCAGAGTATCTCAGTGTCCATTCCACTTGAGGCAACAAACTCAGGGTCCCTCTCACATACTTGTGGCTGAGAGAAGCCTTCTCTTGAGGTGCTTGTGGAAAGTTGGTATTCCTCTTGAGTCGAAGCCAGGGACTAAGCTCTCATCTCGAGTTGATTTGGGGTTCACGGAGACCTTTCGTGTTGGTCCAGTGACCTCAGGATCCCTCTAGACTTGAGACAGTGATCTTGGGTTTTCTCTGGAGTGCCATCAAGGAAATCAAGGCTCCTACATGTTTGATGTGGAACACGGAATTGCTCTGCACGCAGTGCAGGGGAATTGGGCCTCATCTCGCGGCAAGGGGGAAGTCTCATGGTTTTTCTCGAGTTGCGGCCGGTACCTGGAGTATATTCTCGAGTTACGACAGGGAGGGCCCTTCCAGACACGTGTTTGTTCAGCGACGTCAGGACTCCTGCCTAGGTGCGAGGGACACCTCGGGATTGTCCTCGAGTCTTCGCAAGGCAATGGGACGCGTCTCCACGTGAGGCGGGAGACCCAGGTTCCCTTTCCACGTGCCACAGGGATCCTGAGACTCCTATCCATTTTCAAGAGGAGTCAGGCATCGTCTCCTTTGGAAGCATTGATCTACGCCGACCTCTCGAGTTTTCAAAGGATGTGAGGCTTCGGGTCGCGATGAGGCGGAAAACTAGGACTTTCTCTGTGGTCTCCACAAGGGATTCAGACATCCCTTCGTCTTGGGGGATGCAAGACGAGCCTGCATTCAATTCACTGCAGGGATATCCGGCCTTACTTCGAGTCAGAGCATCTCGGTGTCCATTCCACTTGAGGCCGCAAATTCAGCGTCCCTCTCACATACCTGCTGCTGAGAGAAGCTTCCTCTTGAGGTGCTTGTGGAAAGTTGGTATTCCTCTTGAGTCGAAGCCAGGGACTAAGCTCTCATCTCGAGTTGATTTGGGGTCCACGGAGCCCTTTCTTGTTGCTCCAGTGACCTCGGGATCCCTCTAGACTTGAGCCAGTGATCTTGGGGTTTCTCTGGAGTGCCATCAAGGAAATCAAGGCTCCTTTCACGTTTGATGTGGAACACGGAATTGCTCTGCACGCAGTGCAAGGGAATCGGGCCTCATCTCGCGGCGAGGGGGAAGTCTCATTGTTTTTCTCGAGTTGCGGCCGGAACCTGGGGTATATTCTCGACTTACGACGGGGAGGGCCCTTCCAGACACGTGTTTGTTCAGCGACGTCAGGACTCCTGCCTAGGTGCGAGGGACACCTCGGGATTCTCCTCGAGTCTTGGCATGGCAATTGGGATGCGTCTCCACATGAGCCGGGAGGCCCAGGGTCCCTTTCCACGTGCCACAGGGATCCTGGGACTCCTATCCATTTTCAAGAGGAGTCAGGCATCGTCTCCTTTGGAAGCATTGATCTCCGCGGACCTCTCCAGTTTTGAAAGGATGTGAGGCCTCCGGTCGCGAGGAGGCAGAGAACTAGGCCTTTCTCTGTGGTCTCCACAGGGGTTTCAGACATCCCTTCGGATTGGGAGATGCAAGACGAGCCTGCATACAATTCACTGCAGGGATATCCGGCCTTACTTCGAGTCAGAGCATCTCGGTGTCCATTCCACTTGAGTCCACCAACTCAGGATCCCTCTCACATATCTGTAGCTGAGAGAAGCCTATTCTTGAGGTGCTTGTGGAAAGTTGGTATTCCTCTTGAGTCGATGCCAGGGACTAAACTCTCATGTCGAGTTGATTTGGAGTCCACGGAGCACTTTCGTGTTGCCTAGTGACCTCAGGATCCCTCTAGACTTGAGACTGTGATCTTGGACACTCTCTGGATTGCCATCAAGGAAATCAATGCTCCTTTCAAGTTTGATGTGGGACACGGAATAGCTCTGCACGCAGTGCAGGGGAATCGGGCCTCATCTCGCGGCGAAGGGGAAGTCTCATGGTTTTTCTCGAGTTGCGGCCTGAACCTGGGGTATATTCTCGAGTTATGACGGGGAGGGCCCTTCCAGACACGTGTTTGTTCAGCGACGTCAGGACTCTTGCCTAGGTGCGAGGGACACCTCGGGATTCTCCTCGAGTCTTGGCATGGCAATTGGGACGCGTCTCCACGTGAGGCGGGAGACCCAGGGTCCCTTTCCACGTGCCACATGGATCCTGGGACTCCTATCCATTTTCAAGAGGAGTCAGGTATCGTCTCCTTTGGAAGCATTGATCTCCGCGGACCTCTCGAATTTTCAAAGAATGGAAGGCCTCCGGTCGCGATGAGGCGGAGAACTAGGTCTTTCTCTGTGGTCTCCACAGGGGATTCAGACATCCCTTCGTCTTGGGAGATGCAAGACGAGCCTGCATTCAATTCACTGCAGGGATATACGGCCTTACTTCGAGTCAGAGCATCTCGGTGTCCATTCCACTTGAGGCCACAAACTCAGGGTCCCTCTCACATACCTGTAGCTGAGAGAAGCCTCCTCTTGAGGTGCTTGTGGAAAGTTGGTATTCCTCTTGAGTCGAACCCAGGGACTAAGCTCTCATTTCGAGTTGATTTGGGGTCCACGGAGCCCTTTCGTGTTGCTCCAGTGACCTCAGGATCCGTCTAGACTTGAGACAGTGATCTTGGGTTTTCTCTGGAGTGCCATCAAGGAAATCAAGGCTCCTTTCACGTTTGAGGTGGAACACGGAATTTCTCGGCACGCAGTGCAGGGGAATCGGGCCTCATCTCACGGCGAGGGGGAAGTGTCATGGTTGTTCTCCAGTTGCGGAAGGACCCTGGGGTATATTCTCGAGTTACGACGAGGAGGGCCCTTCCAGACATGTGTTTGTTCAGCGACGTCAGGACTCCTGCCTAGGTGCTAGGGACACCTCGGGATTCTCTTCGAGTCTTGGCATGGCAATTGGAACGCGTCTCCACGTGAGGCGGGAGACCCAGTGTCCCTTTCCACGTGCCACAGGGATCCTGGGACTGCTATCCATTTTCAAGAGGAGTCAGGCATCGTCTCCTTTGGAAGTATTGATCTCCGGAGACCTCTCGAATTTTCAATGGATATGAGGCCTCTGGTTGCGTTAAGGTGTAGGACTAGGTCTTTCTCTGTGGTCTCCAGAGGGGATTCAGACAAACCTTCGTCTTGGGAGATGCAAGACGAGCCTGCATTCAATTCACTGCAGGGATATCCGGCCTTACTTTGAGTCAGAGCATCTCGGTGTCCATTCCACTTGAGGCCACAAACTCAGGGTCCCTCTCACATACCTGTAGCTGAGAGAAGCCTCCTCTTGAGGTGCTTGTGGAAAGTTGGTATTCCTCTTGAGTCTAAGCCAGTGACTAAGCTCTCATCTCGAGTTGATTTGGGGTCCACGGAGCCCTTTCCTGTTGGTCCAGTGACCTCAGGATCCCTCTAGACTTGAGACAGTGATCTTGGGTATTCTCTGGAGTGCCATCAAGGAAATCAAGGCTCCTTTCACGTTTGATGTGGAACACGGAATTGCTCTGCACGCAGTGCAGGGGAATCGGGCCTCATCTCGCGGCGAGGGGGAATTCTCATGGTTTTTCTCGAGTTGTGGCCGGAACCTGGGGTATATTCTCGTGTTACGACGGGGAGGGCCCTTCCAGACACGTGTTTGTTCATCGACGTCAGGACTCCTGCCTAGGTGCGAGGGACACCTTGGCATTCTCCTCGTTTCTTGGCATGGCAATTGGGACGCGTCTCCACGTGAGGCGGGAGACCCAGGGTCCCTTTCCACGTGCCACAGGGATCCTGGGACTTCTATCCATTTTCAAGAGGAGTCAGGCATCGTCTCCTTTGGAAGCATTCATCTCCGCAGACCTCTCGAGTTTTCAAAGGATGTGAGGCCTCCGGTCTCGATGAGGCGGAGAAGTAGGTCTTTCTCTGTGGTCTCCACAGGGGATTCAGACAACCCTTCGTCTTGGGAGATGCAAGACGAGCCTGCATTCAATTCACTGCAGGGATATCCGGCCTTACTTCGAGTCAGAGCATCTCGGTGTCCATTCCACTTGAGGCCACAAACTCAGGGGCCCTCTCACATACTTGTAGCTGAGAGAAGCCTCCTCTTGAGGTGCTTGTGGAAAGTTGGTATTCCTCTTGAGTCGAAGCCAGGGACTAAGCTCTCATCTAGAGTTGATTTGGGGTCCACGGATCCCTTTCGTGTTGCTCCAGTGACCTCAGGATCCCTCTAGACTTGAGAGAGTGAACTTGGGTTTTCCCTGGAGTGCCATCAAGGAAATCAAGGCTCCTTTCACGTTTGATGTGGAACACGGAATTGCTCTGCACGCAGTGCAGGGGAATCGGGCCTCATCTCGTGGCGAGGGGGAAGTCTCATGGTTTTTCTCGAGTTGCAGCCGGAACCTGGGTTATATTCTCGAGTTACGACGGGGAGGGCCCTTCCAGACACGTGTTACTTCAGCGACGTCAGGATTCCTTCCTAGGTGCGATGGACACCTCGGGATTCTCCTCGAGTCTTGGCATGGCAATTGGGATGCGTCTCCACCTGAGGCGGGAGACCCAGGGTCCCTTTCCACGTGCCACAGGGATCCTGGGATTCCTATCCATTTTCAAGAGGAGTCAGGCATCGTCTCCTTTGGAAGCATTGATCTCTGCAGACCTCTCGAGTTTTCAAAGGATGTGAGGCCTCCGGTCACGATGAGGCGGAGGACTAGGTCTTTCTCTGAGGTCTCCACAGGGGATTCAGACATCCCTTCGTCTTGGGAGATGCAAGACGAGCCTGCATTCAATTCACTGCAGGGATATCCGGCCTTACTTCGAGTCAGAGCATCTCGGTGTCCATTCCACTTGAGGCCACAATCTCAGGGTCCCTCTCACATACCTGTAGCTGAGAGAAGCCTCCTCTTGAGGTGCTTGTGGAAAGTTGGTATTCCTCTTGAGTCGAAGCCAGGGACTAAGCTCTCATCTCGAGTTGATTTGGGGTCCACGGAGCCCTTTCGTGTTGCTCCAGTGACCTCAGGATCCCTCTAGACTTGAGACAGTGATCTTGGGTTTTCTCTGGGGTGCCATCAAGGAAATCAAGGCTCCTTTCACGTTTGATGTGGAACACGGAATTGCTCTGCACGCAGTACAGGGGAATTGGGCCTCATCTCGCGGCGAGGGGGAAGTCTCATGGTTTTTCTCGAGTTGCGGCCGGAACCTGGGGTGTATTCTCGAGTTACGACGGGGAGGGCCCTTCCAGACACGTGTTTGTTCAGCGACGTCAGGACTACTGCCTAGGTGCGAGGGACAGCTCGGGATTCTCCTCGAGTCTTGGCATGGCAATTGGGACGCGTCTCCACGTGAGGCGGGAGACCCAGGGTCCCTTTCGATGTGCCACAGTGATCCTGGGACTCCTATCCATTTTCAAGAGGAGTCAGGCATCGTCTCCTTTGGAAGCATTGATCTCCGCGGACCTCTCGAGTTTTCAAAGGATGTGAGGCCTCCGCTCGTGATGAGGCGGAGGACTAGGTCTTTCTCTGTGGTCTCCACAGGGGATTCAGAGATCCCTTCGTCTTGGAGATGCAAGACGAGCCTGCATTCAATTCACTGCAGGGATATCCGGCCTGACTTCGAGTCAGAGCATCTCGGTGTCCATTCCAGTTGAGGCCACAATCTCATGGTCCCTCTCACATACCTGTAGCTGAGAGAAGCCTCCTCTTGAGGTGCTTGTGGAAAGTTGGTATTCCTCTTGAGTCGAAGCCAGGGACTAAGCTCTCATCTCGAGTTGATTTGGGGTCCACGGAGCCCTTTCGTGTTGCTCCAGTGACCTCAGGATCCCTCTAGACTTGAGACAGTGATCTTGGGTTTTCTCTGGAGTGCCATCAAGGAAATCAAGGCTCCTTTCACGTTTGATGTGGAACACGGAATTGCTCTGCACGCAGTGCAGGGGAATCGGGCCTCATCTCACGGCGAGGGGGAAGTCTCATGGTTTTTCTCGAGTTACGGCCGGAACCTGTGGTATATTCTCGAGTTACGATGGGGAGGGCCCTTCCAGACACGTGTTTGTTCAGCGACGTCAGGACTCCTGCCTAGGTGCGAGGGAAACCTCGGGATTTTCCTCGAGTCTTGGCATGGCAAGTGGGATGGGTCTCCATGTGAGGCGGGAGACCCTGTGTCCCTTTCCACGTCCAAAGGGATCCTGGGACTCCTATCCATTTTCAAGATGACTCGGGCATCGTCTCCTTTGGAAGCATAGATCTCTGCAGACCTCTCGAGTTTTCAAAGGATGTGAGGCCTCCGGTCGCGATGAGGCGGAGGATTAGGTCTTTCTCTGTGGTCTCCACTGGGGATTCAGACATCCCTTCGTCTTGGGAGATGCAAAACGAGCCTGCATTCAATGCACTGCAGGGATATCCGGCCTTATTTCGAGTCAGAGCATCTCGGTGTCCATTCCACTTGAGGCCACAAACCCAGGGTCCCTCTCACATACCTGTAGCTGAGAGAATCCTCCTCTTGAGGTGCTTGTGGAAATTTGGTATTCCTCTTGAGTCAAAGCCAGTGACGAAGCTCTCATCTCGAGTTGATTTGGGGTCCACGGAGACCTTTCCTGTTGGTCCAGTGACCTCAGGATCCCTCTAGACTTGAGACAGTGATCTTGGGTTTTATCTGGAGTGCCATCAAGGAAATCAAGACTCCTTTCACGTTAGATGTGGAACACGGAATTGCTCTGCATGCAGTGCAGGGGAATCGGGCCTCAACTCGCGGCGAGAGGGAAATCTCATGGTTTTTCTCGAGTTACGGCCGGAACCTGGGGTATATTCTCGAGTTACGACGGGGAGGGCCCTTCCAGACACGTGTTTGTTCAGCGACGTCAGGACTCCTGCCTAGGTGGAGGGACACCTCGGGATTCTCCTCGAGTCTTGGCATGGCAATTTGGACGCGTCTCCTCGTGAGGCGGGAGACCGAGGGTCCCTTTCCACGTGCCACAGGGATCCTGGGACTCCTATCCATTTTCAAGAGGAGTCAGGCATCGTCTCCTATGAAAGCATTGATCTCCGCGGACCTCTCGAGTTTTCAAAGGATGTGAGGCCTCCGGTCGCGAAGAGGCGGAGAACTCGGTTTTTCTCTGTGGTCTCCCCAGGGTATTCAGACATCACTTCGTCTTGGGAGATGCAAGACGAGCCTGCATTCAATTCACTGCAGGGATATCCGGCCTTATTTCGAGTCAGAGCATCTCGGTGTCCATTCGACTTGAGGCCAAAATCTCAGGGTCCCTCTCACATACCTGTAGCTGAGAGAAGCCTCCTCTTGAGGGCCTCGTGGAAAGTTGGTATTCCTCTTGAGTCGAAGCCAGGGACTAAGCTCTCATCTCGAGTTGATTTGGGGTCCACGGAGCCCTTTTGTGTTGCTCCAGTGACCTCAGGATCCCTCTAGACTTGAGAGAGTGAACTTGGGTTTTCCCTGGAGTGCCATCAAGGAAATCAAGGCTCCTTTCACGTTTGATGTGGAACACGGAATTGCTCTGCATGCAGTGCAGGGGAATCGGGCCTCATCTCGCGGCGAGGGGGAAGTCTCATGGTTTTTCTCGAGTTGCGGCCGGAACCTGGGGTATATTCTCTAGTTAAGACGGGGAGGGCTCTTCCAGACACGTGTTAGTTCAGCGACGTCAGGATTCCTTCCTAGGTGCGATGGACACCTCGGGATTCTCCTCGAGTCTTGGCATGGCAATTGGGATGCGTCTCCACCTGAGGCGGGAGACCCAGGGTCCCTTTCCACGTGCCACAGGGATCCTGGGACTCCTATCCATTTTCAAGAGGAGTCAGGCATCGTCTCCTTTGGAAGCATTGATCTCTGCAGACCTCTCGAGTTTTCAAAGGATGTGAGGCCTCCGGTCACGATGAGGCGGAGGACTAGGTTTTTCTCTGAGGTCTCCACAGGGGATTCAGACATCCCTTCCTCTTGGGAGATGCAAGACGAGCCTGCATTCAATTCACTGCAGGGATATCCAGCCTTACTTCGAGTCAGAGCATCTCGGTGTCCATTCCACTTGAGGCCACAATCTCAGGGTCCCTCTCACATACCTGTAGCTGAGAGAAGCCTCCTCTTGAGGTGCTTGTGGAAAGTTGGTATTCCTCTTGAGTCGAAGCCAGGGACTAAGCTCTCATCTCGAGTTGATTTGGGGTCCACGGAGCCCTTTCATGTTGCTCGAGTGACCTCAGGATCCCTCTAGACTTGAGACAGTGATCTTGGGTTTTCTCTGGAGTGCCATTAAGGAAATCAAGGCTCCTTTCACGTTTGATGTGGAACACGGAATTGCTCTGCACGCAGTGCAGGGGAATCGGGCCTCAACTCGCGGCGAGGGGGAAATCTCATGGTTTTTCTCGAGTTGCGGCCGGAACCTGGGGTATATTCTCGAGTTACGACGGGGAGGGCCCTTCCAGACACGTGTTTGTTCAGCAACGTCAGGACTCCTGCCTAGGTGCGAGGGACACCTCGGGATTCTCCTCGAGTCCTGGCATGACAATTGGGATGCGTCTCCACGTGAGGCGGGAGACCCAGGGTCCCTTTCCAAAACATGCCACAGGGATCCTGGGACTCCTATCCATTTTCAAGAGGAGTCAGGCATCGTCTCCTTTGGAAGCATTGATCTCCGCGGACCTCTCGAGTTTTCAAAGGATGTGAGGCCTCCGGTCGCGATGAGGCGGAGAACTAGGTCTTTCTCTGTGGTCTCCACAGGGGATTAAGACATCCCTTCGTCTTGTGAGATGCAAGACGAGCCTGCATTCAAATCACTGCAGGGATATCTGGCCTTACTTCGAGTCAGAGCATCTCGGTGTCCATTCCACTTGAGGCCACAAACTGAGGGTCCCTCTCACGTACCTGTAGCTGAGAGAAGCCTCCTCTTGAGGTCCTTGTGGAAACTTGGTATTCCTCTTGAGTCGAAGCCAGGGACTAAGCTCTCATCTCGAGTTGATTTGGGGTCCACGGAGCCCTTTCGTGTTGCTCCAGTGACCTCAGGATCCCTCTAGACTTGAGACAGTGATCTTGGGTTTTCTCTGGAGTGCCATCAAGGAAATCAAGGCTCCTTTCACGTTTGATGTGGAACACGGAATGGCTCTGCACGCAGTACAGGGGAATTGGGCCTCATCTCGTGGCGAGGGGGAAGTCTCATGGTTTTTCTCGAGTTGCGGCCGGAACCTGGGGTATATTCTCGAGTTACGACGGGGAGGGCCCTTCCAGACACGTGTTTGTTCAGCGACGTCAGGACTCCTGCCTAGGTGCGAGGGACAGCTCGGGATTCTCCTCGAGTCTTGGCATGGCAATTGGGACGCGTCTCCACGTGAGGCGGGAGACCCAGGGTCCCTTTCGATGTGCCACAGTGATCCTGGGACTCCTATCCATTTTCAAGAGGAGTCAGGCATCGTCTCCTTTGGAAGCATTGATCTCCGCGGACCTCTCGAGTTTTCAAAGGATGTGAGGCCTCCGCTCGTGATGAGGCGGAGGACTAGGTCTTTCTCTGTGGTCTCCACAGGGGATTCAGAGATCCCTTCGTCTTGGAGATGCAAGACGAGCCTGCATTCAATTCACTGCAGGGATATCCGGCCTTACTTCGAGTCAGAGCATCTCGGTGTCCATTCCACTTGAGGCCACAAACTCAGGGTCCCTCTCACATACCTGTAGCTGAGAGAAGCCTCCTCTTGAGGTGCTTGTGGAAAGTTGGTATTCCTCTTGAGTCGAAGCCAGGGACTAAGCTCTCATCTCGAGTTGATTTGGGGTCCACGGAGCCCTTTCGTGTTGCTCCAGTGACCTCAGGATCCCTCTAGACTTGAGACAGTGATCTTGGGTTTTCTCTGGAGTGCCATCAAGGAAATCAAGGCTCCTTTCACGTTTGATGTGGAACACGGAATTGCTCTGCACGCAGTGCAGGGGAATCGGGCCTCATCTCACGGCGAGGGGGAAGTCTCATGGTTTTTCTCGAGTTACGGCCGGAACCTGTGGTATATTCTCGAGTTACGATGGGGAGGGCCCTTCCAGACACGTGTTTGTTCAGCGACGTCAGGACTCCTGCCTAGGTGCGAGGGAAACCTCGGGATTTTCCTCGAGTCTTGGCATGGCAATTGGGATGGGTCTCCACGTGAGGCGGGAGACCCAGTGTCCCTTTCCACGTCCAAAGGGATCCTGGGACTCCTATCCATTTTCAAGATGACTCGGGCATCGTCTCGTTTGGAAGCATAGATCTCTGCAGACCTCTCGAGTTTTCAAAGGATGTGAGGCCTCCGGTCGCGATGAGGCGGAGGATTAGGTCTTTCTCTGTGGTCTCCACTGGGGATTCAGACAACCCTTCGTCTTGGGAGATGCAAAACGAGCCTGCATTCAATGCACTGCAGGGATATCCGGCCTTACTTCGAGTCAGAGCATCTCGGTGTCCATTCCACTTGAGGCCACAAACCCAGGGTCCCTCTCACATACCTGTAGCTGAGAGAATCCTCCTCTTGAGGTGCTTGTGGAAATTTGGTATTCCTCTTGAGTCAAAGCCAGTGACGAAGCTCTCATCTCGAGTTGATTTGGGGTCCACGGAGACCTTTCCTGTTGGTCCAGTGACCTCAGGATCCCTCTAGACTTGAGACAGTGATCTTGGGTTTTATCTGGAGTGCCATCAAGGAAATGAAGACTCCTTTCACGTTAGATGTGGTACACGGAATTGCTCTGCATGCAGTGCAGGGGAATCGGGCCTCAACTCGCGGCGAGAGGGAAATCTCATGGTTTTTCTCGAGTTGCGGCCGGAACCTGGGGTATATTCTCGAGTTACGACGGGGAGGGCCCTTCCAGACACGTGTTTGTTCAGCGACGTCAGGACTCCTGCCTAGGTGGAGGGACACCTCGGGATTCTCCTCGAGTCTTGGCATGGCAATTTGGACGCGTCTCCTCGTGAGGCGGGAGACCGAGGGTCCCTTTCCACGTGCCACAGGGATCCTGGGACTCCTATCTATTTTCAAGAGGAGTCAGGCATCGTCTCCTATGAAAGCATTGATCTCCGCGGACCTCTCGAGTTTTCAAAGGATGTAAGGCCTCCGGTCGCGAAGAGGCGGAGAACTCGGTTTTTCTCTGTGGTCTCCCCAGGTTATTCAGACATCACTTCGTCTTGGGAGATGCAAGACGAGCCTGCATTCAATTCACTGCAGGGATATCCGGCCTTATTTCGAGTCAGAGCATCTCGGTGTCCATTCGACTTGAGGCCAAAATCTCAGGGTCCCTCTCACATACCTGTAGCTGAGAGAAGCCTCCTCTTGAGGGCCTCGTGGAAAGTTGGTATTCCTCTTGAGTCGAAGCCAGGGACTAAGCTCTCATCTCGAGTTGATTTGGGGTCCACGGAGCCCTTTCGTGTTGCTCCAGTGACCTCAGGATCCCTCTAGACTTGAGACAGTGATCTTGGGTTTTCTCTGGAGTGCCATCAAGGAAATCAAGACTCTTTTCACGTTTGATGTGGAACACGGAATTGCTCTGCATGCAGTGCAGGGGAATCGGGCCTCAACTCGCGGCGAGGGGGAAATCTCATGGTTTTTCTCGAGTTGCGGCCGGAACCTGGGGTATATTATCGAGTTACGACGGGGAGGGCCCTTCCAGACACGTGTTTGTTCAGCGACGTCAGGACTCCTGCCTAGGTGCGAGGGACACCTCGGGATTCTCCTCGAGTCTTGGCATGGCAATTGGGACGCGTCTCCACCTGAGGCGGGAGACCCAGGGTCCCTTTCCACGTGTCACAGGGATCCTGGGACTCCTATCCATTTTCAAGAGGAGTCAGGCATCGTCTCCTTTGGAAGCATTGATCTCCGCGGACCTCTCGAGTTTTCAAAGGATATGAGGCCTCCGGTCGCGATTAGGCGGAGAACTCGATCTTTCTCTGTGGTCTCCACAGGGGATTCAGACATCCCTTCGTCTTGGGAGATGCAAGACGAGCCTGCATTCAATTCACTGCAGGGATATCCGGCCTTACTTCGATTCAGTGCATCTCGGTGTCCATTCCACTTGAGGCCACAAACTCAGGGTCCCTCTCACATACCTGTAGCTGAGAGAAGCCTCCTCTTGAGGTGCTTGTGGAAAGTTGGTATTCCTCTTGAGTCGAAGCCAGGGACTAAGCTCTCATCTCGAGTTGATTTGGGGTCCACGGAGCCCTTTCGTGTTGCTCCAGTGACTTCAGGATCCCTCTAGACTTGAGACAGTGATCTTGGGTTTCTCTGGTGTGCCATCAAGGAAATCAAGGCTCCTTTCATTTTTGATGTGTAACACGGAATTGTTCTGCACGCAGTGCAGGGGAATCGGGCCTCATCCAGCGGCGAGGGGGAAGTCTCATGGTTTTTCTCGAGTTGTAGCCGGAACCTGGGGTATATTCTCGAGTTACGACGGGGAGGGCCCTTCCAGACACGTGTTTGTTCTGCGACGTCAGGACAACTGCCTAGGTGCAAGGGACACCTCGGGATTCTCCTCGAGGCTTGGCATGGCAATGGGGACGCGTCTCCACATGAGGCGGGAGACCCAGGGTCCCTTTCCACGTGCCACAGGGTTCCTGGGACTCCTATCCATTTTCAAGAGGAGTCAGGCATCGTCTCCTTTGGAAGCATTGATCTCCGCGGACCTCTCGAGTTTTCAAAGGATGTGAGGCCTCCGCTGGCGATGAGGCGGAGAATTAGGTCTTTCTCTGTGGTCTCCTCAGGGGATTCAGACATCCCTTCGTCTTGGGAGATGCAAGACGAGCCTGCATTCAATTCACTGCAGGGATATCCGGCCTTACTTCGAGTCAGAGCATCTCGGTGTCCATTCCACTTGAGGCCACAAACTCAGGGGCCCTCTCACATACCTGTAGCTGAGAGAAGCCTCCTCTTGAGGTGCTTGTGGAAAGTTGGTATTCCTCTTGAGTCGAAGCCAGGGACTAAGCTCTCATCTCGAGTTGATTTGGGGTCCACGGCGCCCTTTCGTGTTTCTACAGTGACCTCAGGATCCCTTTAAGACTTGAGACAGTGATCTTGCTTTTTCTCTGGAGTGCCATCAAGGAAATCAAGCCTCCTTTCATGTTTGATGTGGAACACGGAATTGCTCTGCACGCAGTGCAGGGGAATCGGGCCTCATCTCGCGGCGAGGGGGAAGTCTCATGGTTTTTCTCGAGTTGCGACCGGAACCTGGGGTATATTTTCGAGTTACGACGGGGAGGGCCCTTCCAGACACTTGTTTGTTCAGCGACGTCAGGACTCCTGCCTAGGTGCGAGGGACACCTCGGAATTCTCCTCGAGTCTTGGCGTGGCAATTGGGACGCGTCTCCACTGGAGGCATGAGTCCCAGGGTCCCTTTCCACGTGCCACAGGGATCCTGGGACTCCTTTCCATTTTCAAGAGGAGTCAGGCATCGTCTCCTTTGGAAGCATTGATCTTTGTGGACCTCTCGAGTTTTCAAAGGATGTGAGGCCTCCGTTCGCGTTGAGGCGTAGGACTAGGTCTTTCTCTGTGGTCTCCACAGGGGATTCAGACAACCCTTCATCTTGGAAGATGCAAGACGAGCCTGCATTCAATACACTGCAGGGATATCCGGCCTTACTTCCAGTCAGAGCATCTCGGTGTCCATTCCACTTGAGGCCACGAACTCAGGGTCCCTGTCACATACCTGTAGCTGAGAGAAGCCTCCTCTGGAGGGGCTTATGGAAAGTTGGTATTCCTCTTGAGTCGAAGCCAGGGACTAAGCTCTCATCTCGAGTTGATTTTTGGCCCACGGAGCCCTTTCGTGTTGCTACAGTGACGTCAGGATCCTTCTAGACTGGAGACAGTGATCTTGGTTTTTCTCTAGAGTGCCATCAAGGAAATCAAGTCTCCTTTCACATTTGATGTGGAACACGGAATAGCTCTGCACGCAGTGCAGGGGAATCGGGCCTCATCTCGTGGCGAGAGGGAAGTCTCATGGTTTTTCTCGAGTTGTGGCCGGAACCTGGGGTATATTATCGAGTTACGACGGGGAGGGCCCTTCCAGACACGTGTTTGTTCAGCGACGTCAGGACTCCTGCCTAGGTGCGAGGGACACCTCGGGATTCTCCTCGAGTCTTGGCATGGCCATTGGGACGCGTCTCTACTTGATGCGGGAGACCCTGGTTCCCTCTCCACGTGCCACAGGGATCCTGGGACTCCTATCCATTTTAAAGAGGAGTCAGGCATCGTCTCCTTTGGAAGCATTGATCTCCGCGGACCTCTCGAGTTTTCAAAGGACGTGAGGCCTCCGGTAGCGATGAGGCGGAGAACTAGGTCTTTCTCTGTGGCCTCCACAGGGTATTCAGACATCCCTTCGTCGGGGGAGATGCAAGACGAGCCTGCATTCAATTCACTGCCGGGATACCCGGCCTTCCTTCGAGTCAGAGCATCTTGGTGTCCATTCCACTTGAGGCCACAAACTCAGGGTCCCTCTCACATACTTGTAGCTGAGAGAAGCCTCCTCTTGAGGTGCTTGTGGAAAGTGGGTATTCCTCTTGAGTCGAAGCCAGGGACGAAGCTGTCATCTCGAGTTGATTTGGGGTCCACGGAGCACTTTCGTGTTGCTACAGTGACCTCAGGATCCCTCTAGACTTGAGACAGTGATCTTGGGTGTTCTCTGGAGTGCCATCAAGGAAATCAAGTCTCCTTCCATGTTTGATGTGGAACACGGAATTGCTCTGCACACAGTGCAGGGGAATCGGGACTCATCTTGCGGCGAGGGGGAAGTCTCATGGTTTTTCTCAAGTTGCGCCCGGAACCTGGTGTATATTCTCGAGTTACGACGGGGAGGGCCCTTCCAGACACGTATAATTTCAGCGACATCAGGACTCCTGCCTAGGTGCGAGGGACACCTCGGGATTCTCCTCGAGTCTTGGCATGGCCATTGGGACGCGTCTCCACGTGAGGCGGGAGACCCAGGGTCCCTTTCCACGTGCCTCAGGGATCCTGGGACTCCTACCCATTTTCAAGAGGAGTCAGGCATTGTCTCCTTTGGAAGCATTGATCTCCACGGACCTCTCGAGATTTCAAAGGACGTGAGGCCTCCGATCGCGATGAGGCGGAGAACTAGGTCTTTCTCTGTGGTTTCCCCAGGGGATTCAGCCATCCCTTCGTCGTGGGTGATTCAAGACGAGCCTTCATTCAATTCACTGCAGGGATATCCGGCCTTCCTTCGAATCAGAGCATCTCGGTGTCCATTCCACTTGAGGCCACAAACTCAGGGTTCCTCTCACATACCTGTAGCTGAGAGAAGCCTCCTTTTGAGGTGCTTGTGGAAAGTGGGTATTCCTCTTGAGTCGAAGCCAGGGACGAAGCTCTCATCTCAAGTTGATTTGGGGTCCACGGAGCCCTTTCGTGTTGCTACAGTGACCTCAGGATCCCTCTAGACTTGACAGTGATCTTGGGTGTTTTCTGGAGTGCCATCGAGGAAATCAAGGCTCCGTCCATGTGTGATGTGGAACACGGAATTGCTCTGCACGCAGTGCAGGGGAATCGGGCCTCATCTGGCGGCGAGGGGGAAGTCTCATGGTTTTTCTCGAGTTGCGGCCGGAACCTGGGGTATATTCTCGAGTTACGACGGGGAGGGTCCTTCCAGACACGTGTTTGTTCAGCGACGTCAGGACTCCTGCCTAGGTGCGAGGGAAACCTCGGGATTCTCCTCGAGTCTTGGCATGGCAATTGGGACGCGTCTCCACGTGAGGCGAGAGACCCAGTGTCCCTTTCCTCGTGCCACAGTGATCCTGGGACTCCTATCCATTTTCAAGAGGAGTCAGGCATCGTCTCCTTTGGAAGCATTCATCTCCGCGGACCTCTCGAGTTTTCAAAGGATGTGAGGTCTCCGGTCGCGATGAGGCGGAGAATTAGTTCTTTTCTTGTGGTCTCCACAGGAGATTTAAACATCCCTTCGTCTTGGGAGATGCAAGACGAGCCTGCATTCAATTCACTGCAGGGATATCCGGTCTTACTTCGAGTCAGAGCCTCTCGGTGTCCATTCCACTTGAGGCCACAAATTCAGGGTCCCTCTCACATACCTGTAGCTGAGAGAAGCCTCCTCTGGATGTGCTTGTGCAAAGTTGGTATTCCTCTTGAGTCGAAGCGAGGGACTAAGCTCTCATCTCGAGTTGATTTGGGGTCCACCGAGCCCTTTCGTGTTGCTCCAGTCACCTCAGGATCCCTCTAGACTTGAGACAGTGATCTTGGGTTTTGTGTGGAGTGCCATCAAGGAAATCAAGGCTCCTTTCAGGTTTGATGTGGAACACGGAATTGATCTGCATGTAGAGCAGGGGAATCGGGCCTCATCTCACGGCGAGGGGGAAGTCTCATGGTTCTTCTCGAGTTGCGGTCGGAACCTTGGGTATAGTCTAGAGTTACAATGGGAAAGACCCTTCCATACACGTGTTTGTTCAGCGACGTTAAGACACCTGCCTTTGTGCGAGGGACACCTCGTGATTCTCCTCGAGTCTTGACATGGCAATTGGGACGCGTCTCCACGTGAGGCGGGAGACCCAGTGTCCCTTTCCACGTGCCAAAGGGATCCTGGGACTCCTTTCCATTTTTAAGAGGATTCAGGCATCGTCTCCTTTGGAAGCATTGATCTCCGAGGACCTCTCGAGTTTTCAAAGGATGTGAGGCCTCCGGTCGCAATGAGGCGGAGACCTAGGTCTTTCTCTGTGGTCTCCACATGGGATTCAGACATCCCTTCGTCGTGGGAGATGCAAGACGAGCCTTCATTCAATTCACTGCACGGATATCCGGCCTTCCTTCGAGTCAGAGCATCTCGGTGTCCATTCCACTTGAGGCCACAAACTCAGGGTCCCTCTGACATACCTGTAGCTGAGAGAAGCCTCCTCTTGAGGTGCTTGTGGAAAGTTGGTATTCCTCTTCAGTCGAACCCAGGCACTAGGCTCTCATCTGGAGTTGAATCGGGTCCACGTAACCCTTCTTTGTTGCTACAGTGACCTCAGGATCCCTCTAGACTTGAGACAGTGATCTTGGGTTTTCTCTAGTGCCATCAAGGAAATCAAGGCTACTTTGACGTTTGATGTGGAACACGGAATTGCTCTGCACGCAGTGCAGGGGAATCGGGCCTCATCTCGCGTCGAGGGGGAAGTCTCATGGTTTTTCTCGAGTTGCGGGAGGAACCTGGGGTATATTCTCGAGTTACGACGGGGAGGGAACTTCCAGAATGGTGTTTGTTCAGCGATGTCAGGACTCCTGCCTAGGTACGAGGGACACCTCAGGATTCTCCTCGAGTCTTGGCTTGGCAATTGGGACGTGTCTCCACGTGAGGCGGGAGACCCAGGGTCCATTTCCCCGTGCAACAGGGATCCTGGGACTCCTATCCATTTTCAAGAGAAGTCCGGCATCGTCTCCTTTGGAAGCACTGATCTCCGCGGACCTCTCGAGTTTTCAAAGGATGTGAGGCGTCTGGTCGCGATGAGGCGGAGAAGGAGGTCTTTCTCTGTGGTCTCCACAGGGGATTCAGACATCCCTTCGTCTTGAGAGATGCAAGACGAGCCTGCATTCAATTCACTGCAGGGATATCCTGCCTTACTTCGAGTCAGAGCATCTCGGTGTCCATTCCACTTGAGGCCACAAACTCAGGGTCCCTCTCACATACCTGTAGCTGAGAGAAGCCTCCTCTTGAGGTGCTTCTGGAAAGTTGGTATTCCTCTTGAGTCGAAGCCAGGGACTAAGCTCTCATCTCGAGTTGATTTGGGGACCACGGAGCACTTTCGTGTTGCTACAGTGACCTCAGGATCCCTCTAGACTTCAGACAGTGATCTTGGCTATGCTCTGGAGTGCCATCAAGGAAATCAAGGCTCCTTTCACGTTTGATATGGAACAAGGAATTGATCTGCACGCAGTGCAGAGGAATCAGGCCTCATCTCGCTGCGAGGGGGATGTCTCATGGTTTTTCTCGAGTTGCGGCTGGAACCTGGGGTATATTCTAGGGTTACGACGTTGAGGGCCCTTCCAGACACGTGTTTTTTCAGCGAAGTCAGGATTCCTTCCTAGGTGCGAGGGACACCTCGGGATTCTCCTCGAGTCTTGGCATGGCAATTGGGACGCGTCTCCACGTGAGGCGGGAGACCCAGGGTCCCTTTCCACGTGCCACAGGGATCCTGGGACTCCTATCCATTTTGAAGAGGAGTCAGGCATCGGCTCCTTTGGAAGTATTGATCTCCGCGGACCTCTCGAGTTTTCAAAGGATGTGAGGCCTCCGGTCGCGAAGAGGCGGAGAACGAGGTCTTTCTCTGTGGCCTCCACAGGGGATTCAGACATCCCTTCGTCTTGGGAGATGCAAGACGAGCCTGCATTCAATTCACTTCAGGGATATCCGGCCTTACTTCGAGTCAGAGCATCTCGGTGTCCATTCCACTTGAGGCCACAAACTCAGGGTCCCTCTCACATACCTGTAGCTGAGAGAAGCCTCCTCTTGAGGTGCTTGTGGAAAGCTGGTATTCCTCTTGAGTCGAAGACGGGGACTAAGCTCTCATCTCGAGTTGATTTGGGGTCCACGGAGCCCTTTCGAGTTGCTGCAGTCACCTCAGGATCCTTCTAGACTTGAAACAGTGATCTTGGGTTTTCTCTGGAGTGCCATCAAGGAAATCAAGTCTCCTTTCAAGTTTGATGTGGAATACGGAATTGCTCTGCACGCAGTGCAGTGGAATCGGGCCTCATCTCACAGCGAGGGGCAAGTCTCATGGTTTTTCTCGAATTGCGGCCGGAACCTGGGGTATATTCTCGAGTTACGACGGGGAGGGCCCTTCCAGACAAGTATGTGTTCAGTGACGTCAGGACTCCTGCCTAGGTGCGGGGGACACCTCGGGATTCTCCTCGAGTCGTGGCATGGCAATTGGGACGCGTCTCCACGTGAGGCGGGAGACCCAGGGTCCCTTTCCACGTGCCACAGTGTCCTGGGACTCCGATCCATTTTCAAGAGGTGTCAGGCATCGTCTCTTTTGGAAGCACTGATCTCCGCGGACCTCTTGAGTTTTCAAAGGATGTGAGGCCTCTGGTCGCGATGAGGCGGAGAAGGAGGTCTTTCTCTGTGGCCTCCACAGGGGATTCAGACATCCCTTCGTCTTGAGAGATGCAAGACGAGCCTGCATTCAATTCACTGCAGGGATATCCGGCCTTACTTCGAGTCAGAGCATCTCGGTGTCCATTCCACTTGAGGCCACAAACTCAGGGTCCCCCTCACATACCTGTAGCTGAGAGAAGCCTCCTCTTGAGGTGCTTGTGGAAAGTTGGTATTCCTCTTGAGTCGAAGCCAGGGACTAAGCTCTCATCTCGAGTTGATTTGGGGTCCACGGAGCCCTTTCGAGTTGCTACAGTGACCTCAGGATCCCTCTAGACTTGACACAGTGATCTTGGGTTTTCTCTGGAGTGCCATCAAGAAAATCAAGGCTCCTATCATGTTTGATGTGGAACACGGAATTGCTCTGTACGCATTGCAGGGGAATTGGGCCTATTCTCGCGGCGAGTTGGAAGTCTCATGGTTTTTCTCGAGTTGCGGCCGGAACCTGGGGTATATTCTCGAGTTACGACGGGGAGGGTCCTTCCAGACACGTGTTTGTTCAGCGACGTCAGGACTCCTGCCTAGGTGCGAGGGAAACCTCGGGATTCTCCTCGAGTCTTGGCATGGCAATTGGGACGCGTCTCCACGTGAGGCAAGAGACCCAGTGTCCCTTTCCTCGTGCCACAGTGATCCTGGGACTCCTATCCATTTTCAAGAGGAGTCAGGCATCGTCTCCTTTGGAAGCATTCATCTCCGCGGACCTCTCGAGTTTTCAAAGGATATGAGGTCTCCGGTCGCGATGAGGCGGAGAATTAGTTCTTTTCTTGTGGTCTCCACAGGAGATTTAAACATCCCTTCGTCTTGGGAGATGCAAGACGAGCCTGCATTCAATTCACTGCAGGGATATCCGGTCTTACTTCGAGTCAGAGCCTCTCGGTGTCCATTCCACTTGAGGCCACAAATTCAGGGTCCCTCTCACATACCTGTAGCTGAGAGAAGCCTCCTCTGGATGTGCTTGTGCAAAGTTGGTATTCCTCTTGAGTCGAAGCGAGGGACTAAGCTCTCATCTCGAGTTGATTTGGGGTCCACCGAGCCCTTTCGTGTTGCTCCAGTCACCTCAGGATCCCTCTAGACTTGAGACAGTGATCTTGGGTTTTGTGTGGAGTGCCATCAAGGAAATCAAGGCTCCTTTCACGTTTGATGTGGAACACGGAATTGCTCTGCACGCAGTGCAGGGGAATCAGACCTCATATCGCGGCGAGGGGGAAGTCTCATGGTTTTTCTCGAGTTGCGGACCGAACCTGGGGTATATTCTCGAGGTACCACGGGGAGGGCCCTTCCAGACACGTGTTTGTTTAGCGACGTCAGGACTCCTGCCTAGGTGCAAGGGACACCTCGGGCTTCTCCTCGAGACTTGGCATGGCAATTGGGACGCGTCTCCACGTGAGGCGGGAGACCCAGGGTCCCTTTCCACGTGCCACAGGCCTCCTGGGACTCCTATCCATTTTCAAGAGGAGTCAGGCATCGTTTCCTTAGGAAGCATTGATCTCCGCGGACCTCTCGAGTTTTCAAAGGATGGAAGGTCTCCGGTCGCGATGAGGCGGATTACTAGGTCTTTTTCTGTGGTCTCCACAAGGGATTCAGACATCCCTTCGTCTTGGGAGATGCAAGAGGAGCCTGCATTCAATTCACTGCAGGGATATCCGGCCTTACTTCGAATAAGAGCATCTCGGTGTCCATTCCACTTGAGGCAACAAACTCAGGGTCCCTCTCACATACCTGTAGCTGAGAGAAGCCTCCTCTTGAGTTGCTTGTGGAAAGTTGGTATTCCTCTTGAGTCGAAGCCAGGGACTAAGCTCTCATTTCGAGTTGATTTGGGGTCCACGCAGCCCTTTCATGTTGCTCCAGTGACCTCAGGATCCCTCTAGACTTGAGACAGTGATCTTGGGTTTTCTCTGGAGTGCCATCAAGGAAATCAAGGCTCCTTTCACGTTTGAGGTGGAACACGGAATTGCTCTGCACACAGTGCAGGGGAATCGGGCCTCATCTCGTGGCGAGGGGGAAGTCTCATGGTTTTTCTCGAGTTGCGGCCGGAACCTGGGGTATATTCTCGAGTTACGACGCGGAGGGCCCTTCCAGGTAGGTGTTTGTTCAGCGACGTCAGGACTCCTGCCTAGGTGCGAGGGACACATCAGGATTCTCCTCGAGTCTTGGCATGGCAATTGGGATGCGTTTCCACGTGAGGCGGGAGACCCAGGGTCCCTTTCCACGTGCCACAGGGTTCCTGGGACTCCTATCCATTTTCCGGAGGTGTCAGGCATCGTCTCCTTTGGAAGCATTGATCTCCGCGGACCTCTCGAGTTTTCAAAGGATGTGAGGCCTCCGGTCGCGATGCGGCGGAGGACTAGGTCTTTCTCTGGGGTCTCCACAGGGGATTCAGACATCCCTTCGTCTTGGGAGATGCAAGACGAGCCTGCATTCAATTCACTGCAGGGATATCCGGCCTTACTTCGAGTCAGAGCATCTCGGTGTCCATTCCACTTGAGGCCACAATCTCAGGGTCCCTCTCACATACCTGTAGCTGAGAGAAGCCTCCTCTTGAGGTGCTTGTGGAAAGTTGGTATTCCTCTTGAGTCGAAGCCAGGGACTAAGCTCTCATCTCGAGTTGATTTGTGGTCCATGGATCCCTTTCGTGTTGCTCCAATGACCTCAGTATCCCTCTAGACTTGAGACAGTGATCTTTGGTTTTCTCTGGAGTGCCATCAAGGAAATCAAGGCTCCTTTCAAGTTTGATGTGGAACACGGAATTGCTCTGCTCGCAGTGCAGGGGAATCGGGCCTCATCGCGGCTAGGGGGAAGTCTCATGGTTTTCCTCGAGTTGCGGCCGGAACGTGTGGTATATTCTCGAGTTACGACGGGGTGGGCCCTTCCAGACCCGTGTTTGATCAGCGACATCAGGACTCCTGACTAGGTGCGAGGGACACCTCGGGATTCTCCTCGAGTCTTGGCATGGCAATTGGGACGTGTCTCCACGTGAGGCGGGATACCCAGTGTCCCTTTCCACGTGCCACAGGGATCCTGGGACTCCTATCCATTTTCAAGAGGAGTCAGGCATCGTCTCCTTTGGAAGCACTGATCTCCGCGGACCTCTCGAGTTTTCAAAGGATGTGAGGCCTCCGGTCGCGAAGAGACGGAGAACTATGTCTTTCTCTGTGGTCTCCACAAGGGATTCAGACATCCCTTCGTCTTCGGAGATGCAAGACGAGCCTGCATTCAATTCACTGCAGGGATATCCGGTCTTACTTCGAGTCAGAGCATCTCTGTGTCCATTCCACTTGAGGCCACAAACTCAGGTTCCCTCTCACATACCTGTAGCTGAGAGAAGCCTCCTCTTGAGGTGCTTGTGGAAAGTTCGTGTTCCTCTTGAGTCGAAGCCAGGGACTAAGCTCTCATCTCGAGTTGATTTGGCGTCCACGGAGCCCTTTTGTGTTGTTCCAGTGACCTCAGGATCCCTCTAGACTTGAGACAGTGATCTTGGGTTTTCTCTGGGGTGCCATCAAGGAAATCAAGGCTGCTTTCACGTTTGATGTGGAACACGGAATTGCTCTGCACGTAGTGCAGGGGAATCGGGCCTCATCTCACGGCGAGGGGGAGTCTCATGGTTTTTCTGGAGTTGCGGCCGGAACCTGGGGTATATTCTCGAGTTACGACGCGGAGGGCCCTTCCAGGCACGTGTTTGTTCAGCGACGTCAGGACTCCTGCCTAGGTGCGAGGGACACCTCGGGATTCTCCTCGAGTCTTGGCATGGCAATTGGGATGCGTCTCCACGTGAGGCGGGAGACCCAGGGTCCCTTTCCACGTGCCACAGGGATCCTGGGACTCCTATCCATTTTCAAGAGGAGTCAGGCATCGTCTCCTTTGGAAGCATTGATCTCCGCGGACCTCTCGAGTTTTCAAAGGATGTGAGGCCTCCGGTCGCGATGAGGCGGAGGACTAGGTCTTTCTCTGGGGTCTCCACAGGGGTTTCAGACATCCATTCATTTGGGAGATGTAAGACGAGCCTGCATTGAATTCACTGCAGGGATATCCGGCCTTCCTTCGAGTCAGAGCATCTCGGTGTCCATTCCACTTGAGGCCACAAACTCAGGGTCCCTCTCACATACTTGCACCTGAGAGAAGGCTTCTCTTGAGGTGCTTGTGGAAAGTTGGTATTCCTCTTGAGTCGAAGCCAGGGACTAAGCTCTCATCTCGAGATGATTTGGAGTCCACGGAGACATTTCATTTTGCAACAGTGACCTCAGGATCCCTCTAGACTAGAGACAGTGACTTTGGGTTTTCTCTGGAGTGCCATCAAGGAAATCAAAGCTCCTTTCACGTTTGATGTGGAACACGGAATTGCTCTGCACGCAGTGCAGGGGAATCGGGCCTCATCTCGCGGCGAGCCGGAAGTCTCATGGTTTTTCTAGAGTTGTGGCATGAACCTGGGTTATATTCTCGAGTTACGACGGGGAGGGCCCTTCCAGACACGTGTTTGTTCAGCGACGTCAGGACTCCTGCCTAGGTGCGAGGGACACCTCGGGATTCTCCTCGAGTCTTGGCATGGCAATTGGGACGCGTCTCCACTTGAGGCGGGAGACCCAGTGTCCCTTTCCACGTGCCACAGGGATCCTGGGACTCCTATCCATTTTCAAGAGGAGTCAGGCATCGTCTCCTTTGGAAGCATTGATCTCCGCAGACATCTCGAGTTTTCAAAGGATGTGAGGCCTCCGGTCGCGATGAGGCGGAGGACTAGGACTTTCTCTGTGGTCTCCACAGGGGATTCAGACATCCCTTCGTCTTGGGAGATGCAAGACGAGCCTGCATTCAATTCACTGCAGGGATATCCGGCCTTACTTCGAGTCAGAGCATCTCGCTGTCCATTCCACTTGAGGCCACAAACTCAGGGTCCCTCTCACATACCTGTAGCTGAGAGAAGCCTCCTCTTAGGTGCTTGTGGAAAGTTGGTATTCCTCTTGAGTCGAAGCCAGGGACTAAGCTCTCATCTCGAGTTGATTTGGGGTCCATGGATCCCTTTCGTGTTGCTCCAATGACCTCAGGATCCCTCTAGACATGAGACAGTGATCTTTGGTTTTCTCTGGAGTGCCATGAAGGAAATCAAGGCTCCTTTCACGTTTGATGTGGAACACGGAATTGCTCTGCATGCAGTGCAGGGGAATCAGGCCTCATCTCGCGGCGAGGGGGAAGTCTCATGGTTTTTCTCGAGTTGCGGCCGGAACCTGGGGTATATTCTCGAGTTACCACGGGGAGGGCCCTTCCAGACACGTGTTTTTTCAGCGACGTCAGGACTCCTGCCTAGGTGCGAGGGACAGCTCGGGATTCTCCTCAAGTCATGGCATGGCAATTGGGACGTGTCTCCACGTGAGGCGAGAGACCCAGGGTCCCTTTCCATGTGCCACAGGGATCCTCGGACTCCTATCCATTTTCAAGAGGAGTCAGGCATCGTCTCCTTTGGAAGCATTGATCTCCGCGGACCGCTCGAGTTTTCAAAGGATGTGAGGCCTCCGCTCGCAATGAGGCGGAGAACTCGGTCTTTCTCTGTCATCTCCACAGGGGATTCAGACATCCCTTCGTCTTGGGAGATGCAAGACGAGCCTGCATTCAATTCATTGCAGGGATATACGGCCTTACTTCGAGTCAGAGCATCTCGGTGTCCATTCCACTTGAGGCCACAAACTCAGGGGCCCTCTCACATACCTGTAGCTGAGAGAATCCTCCTCTTGAGGTGCTTGTGGAAAGTTGGTATTCCGCTTGAGTCGAAGCCAGGGACTAAGCTCTCATCTCGAGTTGATTTGGGGTACACGGAGCCTTTTCGTGTTGCTCCAGTGACCTCAGGATCCCTCTAGACTTGAGACAGTGATCTTGGGTTTTCTCTGGAGTGCCATCAAGGAAATCAAGGCTCCTTTCACGTTTGATGTGGAACACGGAATTGCTCTGCATGCAGTGCAGGGGAATCGAGCCTCATCTCGCGGTGAAGGGGAAATCTCATGGTTTTTCTCGAGTTGCGGCCGGAACCTGGGGTATATTCTCGAGTTACGACGGGGAGGGCCCTTCCAGACACGTGTTTGTTCAGCGATGTCAGGACACCTGCCTAGGTGCGAGGGACACCTCGGGATTCTCCTCGAGTCTTGGTATGGCAATTGGCACGTGTCTCCACGTGAGGCGTGAGACCCAGGGTCCCTTTCCACGTGCCTCAGGGATCCTGGGACTCCTATCCATTTTCCAGAGGAGTCAGGCATCGACTCCTTTGGAAGCATTGATCTCCGTAGACCTCTCAAGTTGTCATAGGATATGAGGCCTCCGGTCGCGATGAGGCTGAGGACTAGGTCTTTCTCTGTCGTCTCCACAGGGGATTCAGACATCCCTTCGTCTTGGGAGATGCAAGACGAGCCTGCATTCAATTCACTGCAGGGATATCCGGGCTTACTTCGAGTCAGAGCATCTCGGTGTCCTTTGCACTTGAGGCCACAAACTCAGGGTCCCTCTCACATACCTGTAGCTGAGAGAAGCCTCCTCTTGAGGTGCTTGTGGAAAGATGGTATTCCTCTTGAGGCGAAGCCAGGGACTAAGCTCTCATCTCGAGTTGATTTGGGGTTCACGGAGCACTTTCGTGTTGCTCCAGTGACCTCAGGATGCCTCTAGACTTGAGACAGTGATCTTGGGTTTTCTCTAGAGTGCCATCAAGGAAATCAAGGCTCCTTTCACGTTTGATGTGGAACACGGAATTGCTATGCACGCAGTCCAGGGGAATCGGGCCTCACCTCGCGGCCAGGGGGAAGTCTCATGGTTTTCTTCGAGTTGCGGCCGGAACCTGGGGTATATTCTCGAGTTACCACGGGGAGGGCCCTTCCAGACACGTGTTTGTTCAGCGACGTCAGGACTCCTGCCTAGGTGCGAGGGACACCTCGGGATTCTCCACGAGTCTTGGCATGGCAATTGGGACGCGTCTCCACGTGAGGCGGGAGACCCAGGGTCCCTTTCCACGTGCCACAGGGATCCTGGGACTCCTATCCATTTTCAAGAGGAGTCAGGCATTGTCTCCTTTGATAGCATTGATCTCCGCAGGCCTCTCGTGTTTTCAAAGGATGTGAGGCCTCCGGTCGCAATGAGGCGGAGGACTAGGTCTTTCTCTGTCGTCTCCACAGGGGATTCAGACATCCCTTCGTCTGGGCGATGCAAGACGAGCCTGCATTCAATTCTCTGCATGGATATCCAGCCTTACTTCGAGTCAGAGCATCTCGGTGTCCTTTCCACTTGAGGCCACAAACTCAGGGTCCTTCTCACATACCTGTAGCTGAGAGAAGCCTTCTCTTGAGGTGCTTGTGGAAAGTTGGTATTCCTCTTGAGGCGAAGCCAGGGACTAAGCTCTCATCTCGAGTTGATTTGGGGTCCACGGAGCCCTTTCGTGTTGCTCCAGTGACCTCAGGATCCCTCTAGACTTGAGACAGTTATCTTGGGTTTTCTCTAGAATGCCATCAAGGAAATCAAGGCTCCTTTCACGTTTGATGTGGAACACGGAATTGCTCTGCACGCAGTGCAGGGGAATCGGTCCTCATCTCGCGGCGAGGGGGAAGTCTCATGGTTTTTCTCGAGTTGCGGCCGGAACCTGGGGTATATTCTCGAGTTACGACGGGGAGGGCCCTTCCAGACACGTGTTTGTTCAGCGACGTCAGGACTCCTGCCTAGGTGCGAGGGACACCTCGGGATTCTCCTCGAGTCTTGGCATGGCAATTGGGACGCGTCTCCACGTGAGGCGGGAGACCCAGGGTCCCTTTCCACGTTCCACAGGGATCCTGGGACTCCTATCCATTTTCAAGAAGAGTCATTCATCGTCTCCTTTGGAAGCATTGATCTCGGCGGACCTCTCGAATTTTCAAAGGATGTGAGGCCTCCGGTCTCGATGAGGCGGAGAACTAGGTCTTTCTCTGTGGTCTCCACAGGGGATTCAAACATCCATTCGTCTTGGGAGATGCAAGACGAGCCTGCATACAATTCACTGCAGGGATATCCGGCCTTACTTCGAGTCAGAGCATCTCGGTGTCCATTCCACTTGAGGCCACAAACTCAGGGTCCCTCTCAGATACCTGTAGCTGAGAGAAGCCTCCTCTTGAGGTGCTTGTGGAAAGTTGGTATTCCTCTTGAGTCGAAGCCAGGGACTAAGCTCTCATCTCGAGTTGATTTGGGGTCCACGGAGCCTTTTGGTGTTGCTCCAGTGACCTCAGGATCCCTCTAGACTTCAGACAGTGATCTTGGGTTTTCTCTGGAGTGCCATCAAGGAAATCAAGGCTCCTTTCACCTTTAATGTGGAACACGGAATTGTTCTGCACGCAGTGCAGGGGAATCGGGGCTCATCTTGTGGCGAGGGGGAAGTCTCATGGAGTTGTCGAGTTGTGGCAGAAACCTGGGGTATATTCTCGAGTTACGACGGGGAGGGCCCTTCCAGACACGTGTTTGTTCAGCGACGTCAGGACTCCTGCCTCGGTGCGAGGGACACCTCGGGATTCTCCTCGAGTCTTGGCATGGCAATTGGGACGCATCTCCACGTGAGGCGGGAGACCCAGGGTCCCTTTCCACGACCACAGGGATCCTGGGACTCCTATCCATTTTCAAGAGGAGTCAGGCATCGTCTCCTTTGGAAGCATTGATATCCGCAGACATCTCGAGTTTTCAAAGGATGTGAGGCCTCCGGTCGCATTGAGGCGGAGGACTAGGTTTTCTCTGTCGTCTCCACAGGGGATTCAGACAAACCTTCGTCTTGGGAGATGCAAGACGAGCCTGCATTCAATTCACTGCAGGGATATCCAGCCTTACTTCGAGTCAGAGCATCTCGGTGTCCTTTCCACTTGAGGCCACAAACTCAGGGTCCTTCTCACATACCTGTAGCTGAGAGAAGCCTTCTCTTGAGGTGCTTGTGGAAAGTTGGTATTCCTCTTGAGTCGAAACCTGGGACTAAGCTCTCATCTCGAGTTGATTTGGGGTCCACGGAGCCCTTTCGTGTTGCTCCAGTGACCTCAGGATCCCTCTAGACTTGAGACAGTGATCTTGGGTTTTCTCTAGAGTGCCATCAAGTAAATCAAGGCTGCTTTCACGTTTAATGTGGAACACGGAATTGCTCTGCACTCAGTCCAGGGGAATCGGGCCTCATCTTGCAGCGAGGGGGAAGTCTCATGGTTTTTCTCGAGTTGCGGCCGGAACCTGGGGTATATTCTCGAGTTACGACGGGGAGGGCCCTTCCAGACACGTGTTTGTTCAGCGACGTCAACTCCTGCCTAGGTGCAGGGACACCTCGGGATTCTCCTCGAGTCTTGGCATGGCAATTGGGACGCATCTCCACGTGAGGCGGGAGACCTAGGGTCCCTTTCCACGTGCCACAGGGATCCTGGGACCCCTATCCATTTTCAAGAGAAGTCAGGCATTGTCTCCTTTGATAGCATTGATCTCCGCAGGCCTCTCGTGTTTTCAAAGGATGTGAGGCCTCCGGTCGCGATGAGGCGGAGGCCTAGGTCTTTCTCTGTCGTCTCCACAGGGGATTCAGACAAACCTTCGTCTTGGGAGATGCAAGACGAGCCTGCATTCAATTCACTGCAGGGATATCCAGCCTTACTTCGAGTCAGAGCATCTCGGTGTCCTTTCCACTTGAGGCCACAAACTCAGGGTCCTTCTCACATACCTGTAGCTGAGAGAAGCCTTCTCTTGAGGTGCTTGTGGAAAGTTGGTATTCCTCTTGAGTCGAAACCTGGGACTAAGCTCTCATCTCGAGTTGATTTGGGGTCCACGGAGCCCTTTCGTGTTGCTCCAGTGACCTCAGGATCCCTCTAGACTTCAGGCAGTGGTTTTGGGTTATCTCTGGAGTGCCATCAAGGAAATCAAGGCTCCTTTCACGTTTGATGTGGAACACGGAATTGCTCTGCACGCAGTGCAGGGGAATAGGGCCTCATCTCGCGGCGAGGGGGAAGTCTCATGGTTTTTCTCGAGTTGCGGACGGAACCTGTGGTATATTCTCGAGTTACAAAGGGGAGGGCCCTTCCAGACACGTGTTTGTTCAGCGACGTCAGGACTCCTGCCTAGGTGCGAGGGACACCTCGGCATTCTCCTCGAGTCTTGACATGGCAATTGGGACGCGTCTCCACGTGAGGCGGGAGACCCAGGGTCCCTTATAACGTGCCACAGGCATCCTGGGACTCCTATCCATTTTCAAGAGGAGTGAAGCATCGTCTCCTTTGAAAGCATTGATCTCCGCGGACCTCTCGAGTTATCAATGGATGTGAGGGTTCCGGTCGTGATGAGGCGGAGGACTAGGTCTTTCTCTGTGGTCTCCACAGGGGATTCAGACATCCCTTCGTCTTGGGAGATGCAAGACGAGCCTGCATTCAATTCACTGCAGGGATATCCGGCCTTACTTCGAGTCAGAGCATCTCGGTGTCCATTCCACTTGAGGCCACAAACTCAGGGTCCCTCTCACATACCTGTAGCTGAGAGAAGCCTCCTCTTGAGGTGCTTGTGGAAAGTTGGTATTCCTCTTGAGTCGAAGCCAGGGACTAAGCTCTCATCTCGAGTTGATTTGGGGTCCATGGAGCCCTTTCGTGTTGCTCCACTGACCTCAGGATCCCTCTAGACTTGAGACAGTGATCTTGGGTTTTCTCTAGAGTGCCATCAAGGAAATCAAGGCTCCTTTCACGTTAAGGTGGAACACGGAATTGCTCTGCACGCAGTGCAGGGGAATCGGGCCTCATCTCACGGCGAGGGGGAAGTCTCATGGTTTTTCTCGAGTTGCGGCCGGAACCTGGGTATATTCTCGAGTTACGATGGGGAAGGGAACTTCCAGACACGTGTTTGTTCACCTACATCAGGACTCCTGTCTAGGTGCGACGGACACCTCGGGATTCTCCTCGAGTCTTGGCATGGCAATTGGGACGTGTCTCCACCTGAGGCGGGAGACCCAGTGTCCCTTTCCACGTGCCACAGGGATCCTGGGACTGCTATCCATTTTCAAGAGGAGTCAGGCATCGTCTCCTTTGGAAGCATTGATCTCCGCGGACTTCTCGAGTTTTCAAAGGATGTGAGGCCTCCGCTCGCGATGAGGCGGAGAATTAGGTCTTTCTCTGTGGTCTCCACAGGGGATTCAGACATACATTCGTCTTGGGAGATGCAAGACGAGCCTGCATTCAATTCACTGCAGGGATATACGGCCTTACTTCGAGTCAGAGCATCTCGGTGTCCATTCTACTTGAGGCCACAAACTCAGGGTCCCTTCACATACCTGTGGCTGAGAGAAGCCTCCTCTTGAGGTGCTTGTGGAAAGTTGGTATTCCTCTTGAGTCGAAGCCAGGGACTAAGCTCTCATCTCGAGTTGATTTGGGGTCCACGGAGCCCTTTCGTGTTGCTACATGACCTCAGGATCCCTCTAGACTTGAGACAGTGATCTTGGGTTTTCTCTGGAGTGCCATCAAGGAAATCAAGGCTCCTTTCACGTTTGATGTGGAACACGGAATTGCTCTGCACGCAGTGCAGGGGAATCGGTCCTCATCTCGCGGCGAGGGGGAAGTCTCATGGTTTTTCTCGAGTTGCGGCCGGAACCTGGGGTATATTCTCGAGTTACGACGGGGAGGGCCCTTCCAGACACGTGTTTGTTCAGCGACGTCAGGACTCCTGCCTAGGTGCGAGGGACACCTCGGGATTCTCCTCGAGTCTTGGCATGGCAATTGGGACGCGTCTCCACGTGAGGCGGGAGACCCAGGGTCCCTTTCCACGTTCCACAGGGATCCTGGGACTCCTATCCATTTTCAAGAAGAGTCATTCATCGTCTCCTTTGGAAGCATTGATCTCGGCGGACCTCTCGAATTTTCAAAGGATGTGAGGCCTCCGGTCTCGATGAGGCGGAGAACTAGGTCTTTCTCTGTGGTCTCCACAGGGGATTCAAACATCCATTCGTCTTGGGAGATGCAAGACGAGCCTGCATACAATTCACTGCAGGGATATCCGGCCTTACTTCGAGTCAGAGCATCTCGGTGTCCATTCCACTTGAGGCCACAAACTCAGGGTCCCTCTCAGATACCTGTAGCTGAGAGAAGCCTCCTCTTGAGGTGCTTGTGGAAAGTTGGTATTCCTCTTGAGTCGAAGCCAGGGACTAAGCTCTCATCTCGAGTTGATTTGGGGTCCACGGAGCCTTTTGGTGTTGCTCCAGTGACCTCAGGATCCCTCTAGACTTCAGACAGTGATCTTGGGTTTTCTCTGGAGTGCCATCAAGGAAATCAAGGCTCCTTTCACCTTTAATGTGGAACACGGAATTGTTCTGCACGCAGTGCAGGGGAATCGGGGCTCATCTCGTGGCGAGGGGGAAGTCTCATGGAGTTGTCGAGTTGTGGCAGAAACCTGGGGTATATTCTCGAGTTACGACGGGGAGGGCCCTTCCAGACACGTGTTTGTTCAGCGACGTCAAGACTCCTGCCTCGGTGCGAGGGACACCTCGGGATTCTCCTCGAGTCTTGGCATGGCAATTGGGACGCATCTCCACGTGAGGCGGGAGACCCAGGGTCGCTTTCCACGTGCCACAGGGATCCTGGGACTCCTATCCATTTTCAAGAGGAGTCAGGCATCGTCTCCTTTGGAAGCATTGATATCCGCAGACATCTCGAGTTTTCAAAGGATGTGAGGCCTCCGGTCGCATTGAGGCGGAGGACTAGGTTTTCTCTGTCGTCTCCACAGGGGATTCAGACAAACCTTCGTCTTGGGAGATGCAAGACGAGCCTGCATTCAATTCACTGCAGGGATATCCAGCCTTACTTCGAGTCAGAGCATCTCGGTGTCCTTTCCACTTGAGGCCACAAACTCAGGGTCCTTCTCACATACCTGTAGCTGAGAGAAGCCTTCTCTTGAGGTGCTTGTGGAAAGTTGGTATTCCTCTTGAGTCGAAACCTGGGACTAAGCTCTCATCTCGTGTTGATTTGGGGTCCACGGAGCCCTTTCGTGTTGCTCCAGTGACCTCAGGATCCCTCTAGACTTGAGACAGTGATCTTGGGTTTTCTCTAGAGTGCCATCAAGTAAATCAAGGCTGCTTTCACGTTTAATGTGGAACACGGAATTGCTCTGCACGCAGTCCAGGGGAATCGGGCCTCATCTTGCAGCGAGGGGGAAGTCTCATGGTTTTTCTCGAGTTGCGGCCGGAACCTGGGGTATATTCTCGAGTTACGACGGGGAGGGCCCTTCCAGACACGTGTTTGTTCAGCGACGTCAACTCCTGCCTAGGTGCAGGGACACCTCGGGATTCTCCTCGAGTCTTGGCATGGCAATTGGGACGCATCTCCACGTGAGGCGGGAGACCTAGGGTCCCTTTCCACGTGCCACAGGGATCCTGGGACCCCTATCCATTTTCAAGAGAAGTCAGGCATTGTCTCCTTTGATAGCATTGATCTCCGCAGGCCTCTCGTGTTTTCAAAGGATGTGAGGCCTCCGGTCGCGATGAGGCGGAGGCCTAGGTCTTTCTCTGTCGTCTCCACAGGGGATTCAGACAAACCTTCGTCTTGGGAGATGCAAGACGAGCCTGCATTCAATTCACTGCAGGGATATCCAGCCTTACTTCGAGTCAGAGCATCTCGGTGTCCTTTCCACTTGAGGCCACAAACTCAGGGTCCTTCTCACATACCTGTAGCTGAGAGAAGCCTTCTCTTGAGGTGCTTGTGGAAAGTTGGTATTCCTCTTGAGTCGAAACCTGGGACTAAGCTCTCATCTCGAGTTGATTTGGGGTCCACGGAGCCCTTTCGTGTTGCTCCAGTGACCTCAGGATCCCTCTAGACTTCAGGCAGTGGTTTTGGGTTTTCTCTGGAGTGCCATCAAGGAAATCAAGGCTCCTTTCACGTTTGATGTGGAACACGGAATTGCTCTGCACGCAGTGCAGGGGAATAGGGCCTCATCTCGCGGCGAGGGGGAAGTCTCATGGTTTTTCTCGAGTTGCGGACGGAACCTGTGGTATATTCTCGAGTTACAAAGGGGAGGGCCCTTCCAGACACGTGTTTGTTCAGCGACGTCAGGACTCCTGCCTAGGTGCGAGGGACACCTCGGCATTCTCCTCGAGTCTTGACATGGCAATTGGGACGCGTCTCCACGTGAGGCGGGAGACCCAGGGTCCCTTATAACGTGCCACAGGCATCCTGGGACTCCTATCCATTTTCAAGAGGAGTGAAGCATCGTCTCCTTTGAAAGCATTGATCTCCGCGGACCTCTCGAGTTATCAATGGATGTGAGGGTTCCGGTCGTGATGAGGCGGAGGACTAGGTCTTTCTCTGTGGTCTCCACAGGGGATTCAGACATCCCTTCGTCTTGGGAGATGCAAGACGAGCCTGCATTCAATTCACTGCAGGGATATCCGGCCTTACTTCGAGTCAGAGCATCTCGGTGTCCATTCCACTTGAGGCCACAAACTCAGGGTCCCTCTCACATACCTGTAGCTGAGAGAAGCCTCCTCTTGAGGTGCTTGTGGAAAGTTGGTATTCCTCTTGAGTCGAAGCCAGGGACTAAGCTCTCATCTCGAGTTGATTTGGGGTCCATGGAGCCCTTTCGTGTTGCTCCACTGACCTCAGGATCCCTCTAGACTTGAGACAGTGATCTTGGGTTTTCTCTAGAGTGCCATCAAGGAAATCAAGGCTCCTTTCACGTTAAGGTGGAACACGGAATTGCTCTGCACGCAGTGCAGGGGAATCGGGCCTCATCTCACGGCGAGGGGGAAGTCTCATGGTTTTTCTCGAGTTGCGGCCGGAACCTGGGTATATTCTCGAGTTACGATGGGGAAGGGAACTTCCAGACACGTGTTTGTTCACCTACATCAGGACTCCTGTCTAGGTGCGACGGACACCTCGGGATTCTCCTCGAGTCTTGGCATGGCAATTGGGACGTGTCTCCACCTGAGGCGGGAGACCCAGGGTCCCTTTCCACGTGCCACAGGGATCCTGGGACTGCTATCCATTTTCAAGAGGAGTCAGGCATCGTCTCCTTTGGAAGCATTGATCTCCGCGGACTTCTCGAGTTTTCAAAGGATGTGAGGCCTCCGCTCGCGATGAGGCGGAGAATTAGGTCTTTCTCTGTGGTCTCCACAGGGGATTCAGACATACATTCGTCTTGGGAGATGCAAGACGAGCCTGCATTCAATTCACTGCAGGGATATCCGGCCTTACTTCGAGTCAGAGCACCTCGGTGTCCATTCTACTTGAGGCCACAAACTCAGGGTCCCTTCACATACCTGTAGCTGAGAGAAGCCTCCTCTTGAGGTGCTTGTGGAAAGTTGGTATTCCTCTTGAGTCGAAGCCAGGGACTAAGCTCTCATCTCGAGTTGATTTGGGGTCCACGGAGCCCTTTCGTGTTGCTACATGACCTCAGGATCCCTCTAGACTTGAGACAGTGATCTTGGGTTTTCTCTGGAGTGCCATCAAGGAAATCAAGGCTCCTTTCACGTTTGATGTGGAACACGGAATTGCTCTGCGCGCAGTGCAGCGGAATCGGGCCTCATCTCACGGCGAGGGGGAAGTCTCATGGTTTTTCTCGAGTTGCGGTCGGAACCTGTGGTATATTGTCGAGTTACGCCGGGGAGGGCCCTTCCAGACACGTGTTTGTTCAGCGACGTCAGGACTCCTGCCTAGGTGCGACGGACACCTTGGCATTCTCCTCGAGTCTCGGCATGGCAATTGGGACGCGTCTCCACGTGAGGCGGGAGACCCAGGGTCCCTTTCCACGTGCCACAGGGATCCTGGGACTCCTATCCATTTTCAAGAGGAGTCAGGCATCGTCTCCTTTGGAAGCATTGATCTCCGCGGACCTCTCGAGTTTTCAAAGGCTGTGAGGCCTCCGGTCGCGATGAGGCGGAGAACTAGGTCTTTCTCTGTGGTCTCCACAGGGGTTTCAGACATCCCTTCGTCTTGGGAGATGTAAGACGAGCCTGCATTCAATACACTGCAGGCATATCTGGCCTTACTTCGAGTCAGAGCATCTCGGTGTCCATTCCACTTGAGGCCACAAACTCAGGGTCCCTCTCACATACCTGTAGCTGAGAGAAGCCTCCTCTTGAGGTGCTTGTGGAAATTTGGTATTCCTCTTGAGGCGAAGCCAGGGACTAAGCTCTCATCTCGAGTTGATTTGGGGTCCACGGAGCCCTTTCGTGTTGCTAGAGTGACCTCAGGATCCCTCTAGACTTGAGACAGTTATCTTGGGTTTTCTCTGGAGTGCCATCAAGGAAATCAAGTCTCCTTTCACTTTTGATGTGGAACATGGAATTGCTCTGCACGCAGTGCAGGGGAATCGGGCCTCATCTCGCGGCGAGGGGGAAGTCTCATGGTTTTTCTCGAGTTGCGCCCGGAACCTGGGGTATAACCTCGAGTTACGACGGGGAGGGCCCTTCCATACATATGTTTGTTCAGCGACGTCAGGACTCCTGCCTAGGTGCCAGGGACACCTCGGGATTCTCCTCGAGTCTTGGCATGGCTATTCTGACGCTTCTCCACGTGAGGCGGGAGACCCAGTGTCCCTTTCCACGAGCCACAGGTATCCTGGGACTCCTATCCATTTTCAAGAGGAGTCAGGAATCGTCTCCTTTGGAAGCATTGACCTCCGCGGACCTCTCGAATTTTCAAAGGATGTGAGGCCTCCGCTCGCCATGAGGCGGAGAATTAGTTCTTTCTCTGTGGTCTCCACAGGGGATTCAGACATACATTCGTATTAGGAGATGCAAGACGAGCCTGCATTCAATTCACTGCAGGGATATCCAGCCTTACTTCGAGTCAGAGCATCTTTGTGTCCATTCCATTGAGGGTACAAACTCAGGGTCCCTCTCACATAACTGTAGCTGAGAGAAGCCTCCTCTTGAGGTGCTTGTGGAAAGTTGGTATTCCTCTTGAGTCGAAGCCAGGCCTAAGCTCTCATCTTGAGTTGTTTTGGGGTCCACGGAGCCCTTTTGTTTTGCTCCAGTGAATTCAGGATGCCTCTAGACTTGAGACAGTGTCTTGGGTTTTCTCTGCAGTGCCATCAAGGAAATCAAGGCTCCTTTCACGTTTGATGTGGAACACGGAATTGCTCTGCACGCAGTGCAGGGGAATCGGGCCTCATCTCGAGGCGAGAGGGAAGTCTCATGGTTTTTCTCGAGTTGCGGCCGGAACCTGGGGTATATTCTCGAGTTACGATGGGGAGGGCCCTTGCAGACACGTGTTTGTTCAGCGACGTCAGGACTCCTGCCTAGGTGCGAGGGACACCTCGGGATTCTCCTCGAGTCTTGGCATGGCAATTGGGACGCGTCTCCATGTGAGGCGGGAGACCCAGGGTCCCTTTCCCCGTGCCACAGGGATCCTGGGACTCCTATCCATTTTCAAGAGGTGTCAGGCATCGTCTCCCTTGGAAGCATTGATCTCTGCGGACCTCTCGAATTTTCAAAGGATGTGAGGCCTCCGGTCGCGATGAGGCGGAGAACTTGGTCTTTCTCTGTGGTCTCCACAGGGGATTCAGACATCCCTTCGTCTTGGGAGATGCAAGACGAGCCTGCATTCAATTCACTGCAGGGATATCCGGCCTTACTTTGAGTCAGAGCATCTCGGTGTCCATTCCACTTGAGGCTACAAACTCAAGGGCCCTCTCACATACCTGTAGCTGAGAGAAGCCTCCTCTTGAGGTGCTTGTGGAAAGTTGGTATTCCTCTTGAGTCGAAGCCAGGGACTAAGCTCTCATCTCGAGGTGATTTGGGGTCCACGGAGCCCTTTCGTGTTGCTACAGTGGCCTCAGGATCCCTCTAGACTTGAGACAGTGATCTTGGGTTTTCTCTGGAGTGCCTTAAAAGAAATCAAGGATTCTTTCAAGTTTGATGTGGAACACGGAATTGCTCTGCACGAAGTGCAGGGGAATCGGCCCTCATTTGGTGGGCGAGGGGGTAGTCTCATGGTTTTTCTCGAATTGCGGCCGAAACCTGGGATATATTCTCCAGTTACGACGGGGAGGGCCCTTCCAGACACGTGTTTGTTCAGCGACGTCAGGACTCCTGCCTAGGTGCGAGGGACACCTCGGGATTCTCCTCGAGTCTTGGCATGGCAATTGGGACGCATCTCCACGTGAGGCGGGAGACCCAGGGTCCCTTTCCACGTGCCACAGGGATCCTGGGACTCCTATCCATTTTCAAGAGAAGTCAGGCATTGTCTCCTTTGATAGCATTGATCTCCGCAGGCCTCTCGTGTTTTCAAAGGATGTGAGGTCTCCGGTCGCGATGAGGCGGAGGACTAGGTCTTTCTCTGTCGTCTCCACAGGGGATTCAGACAAACCTTCGTCTTGGGAGATGCAAGACGAGCCTGCATTCAATTCACTGCAGGGATATCCAGCCTTACTTCGAGTCAGAGCATCTCGGTGTCCTTTCCACTTGAGGCCACAAACTCAGGGTCCTTCTCACATACCTGTAGCTGAGAGAAGCCTTCTCTTGAGGTGCTTGTGGAAAGTTGGTATTCCTCTTGAGTCGAAATCTGGGACTAAGCTCTCATCTCGAGTTGATTTGGGGTCCACGGAGCCCTTTCGTGTTGCTCCAGTGACCTCAGGATCCCTCTAGACTTGAGACAGTGATCTTGGGTTTTCTCTAGAGTGCCATCAAGTAAATCAAGGCTGCTTTCACGTTTAATGTGGAACACGGAATTGCTCTGCACGCAGTCCAGGGGAATCGGGCCTCATCTTGCAGCGAGGGGGAAGTCTCATGGTTTTTCTCGAGTTGCGGCCGGAACCTGGGGTATATTCTCGAGTTACGACGGGGAGGGCCCTTCCAGACACGTGTTTGTTCAGCGACGTCAACTCCTGCCTAGGTGCAGGGACACCTCGGGATTCTCCTCGAGTCTTGGCATGGCAATTGGGACGCATCTCCACGTGAGGCGGGAGACCCAGGGTCCCTTTCCACGTGCCACAGGGATCCTGGGACCCCAATCCATTTTCAAGAGAAGTCAGGCATTGTCTCCTTTGATAGCATTGATCTCCGCAGGCCTCTCGTGTTTTCAAAGGATGTGAGGCCTCCGGTCGCGATGAGGCGGAGGCCTAGGTCTTTCTCTGTCGTCTCCACAGGGGATTCAGACAAACCTTCGTCTTGGGAGATGCAAGACGAGCCTGCATTCAATTCACTGCAGGGATATCCAGCCTTACTTCGAGTCAGAGCATCTCGGTGTCCTTTCCACTTGAGGCCACAAACTCAGGGTCCTTCTCACATACCTGTAGCTGAGAGAAGCCTTCTCTTGAGGTGCTTGTGGAAAGTTGGTATTCCTCTTGAGTCGAAACCTGGGACTAAGCTCTCATCTCGAGTTGATTTGGGGTCCACGGAGCCCTTTCGTGTTGCTCCAGTGACCTCAGGATCCCTCTAGACTTCAGGCAGTGGTTTTGGGTTTTCTCTGGAGTGCCATCAAGGAAATCAAGGCTCCTTTCACGTTTGATGTGGAACACGGAATTGCTCTGCACGCAGTGCAGGGGAATAGGGCCTCATCTCGCGGCGAGGGGGAAGTCTCATGGTTTTTCTCGAGTTGCGGACGGAACCTGTGGTATATTCTCGAGTTAAAAAGGGGAGGGCCCTTCCAGACACGTGTTTGTTCAGCGACGTCAGGACTCCTGCCTAGGTGCGAGGGACACCTCGGCATTCTCCTCGAGTCTTGACATGGCAATTGGGACGCGTCTCCACGTGAGGCGGGAGACCCAGGGTCCCTTATAACGTGCCACAGGCATCCTGGGACTCCTATCCATTTTCAAGAGGAGTGAAGCATCGTCTCCTTTGAAAGCATTGATCTCCGCGGACCTCTCGAGTTATCAATGGATGTGAGGGTTCCGGTCGTGATGAGGCGGAGGACTAGGTCTTTCTCTGTGGTCTCCACAGGGGATTCAGACATCCCTTCGTCTTGGGAGATGCAAGACGAGCCTGCATTCAATTCACTGCAGGGATATCCGGCCTTACTTCGAGTCAGAGCATCTCGGTGTCCATTCCACTTGAGGCCACAAACTCAGGGTCCCTCTCACATACCTGTAGCTGAGAGAAGCCTCCTCTTGAGGTGCTTGTGGAAAGTTGGTATTCCTCTTGAGTCGAAGCCAGGGACTAAGCTCTCATCTCGAGTTGATTTGGGGTCCATGGAGCCCTTTCGTGTTGCTCCAGTGACCTCAGGATCCCTCTAGACTTGAGACAGTGATCTTGGGTTTTCTCTAGAGTGCCATCAAGGAAATCAAGGCTCCTTTCACGTTAATGTGGAACACGGAATTGCTCTGCACGCAGTGCAGGGGAATCGGGCCTCATCTCACGGCGAGGGGGAAGTCTCATGGTTTTTCTCGAGTTGCGGCCGGAACCTGGGTATATTCTCGAGTTACGATGGGGAAGGGAACTTCCAGACACGTGTTTGTTCACCTACATCAGGACTCCTGTCTAGGTGCGAGGGACACCTCGGGATTCTCCTCGAGTCTTGGCATGGCAATTGGGACGCGTCTCCACGTGAGGCGGGAGACCCAGGGTCCCTTTCCACGTGCCACAGGGATCCTGGGACTCGTATGCATTTTCAAGAGGAGTCAGGCATCGCCTCCTTTAGAAGAATAGATCTCAGCGGACCTCTCGAGTTTTCAAAGGATATGAGGCCTCCGTTCGCGTTGAGGCGGAGGACTAGGTCTTTCTCTGTGGTCTCAACAGGGGATTCAGACATCCCTTCGTCTTGGGAGATGCAAGATGAGCCTGCATTCAATTCACTGCAGGGATATCCGGCCTTACTTCGAGTCAGAGCATCTCGGTGTCCATTCCACTTAAGGCCACAAACTCAGGGTCCCTCTCACATACTCATAGCTGAGAGAAGTCTCCTCTTGAGGTGCTTGTGGAAACTTGGTATTCCTCTTAAGTCGAAGCCAGGGACTAAGCTCTCATCTCGAGTTGATTTGGGGTATACGGATCCCTTTCGTGTTGCTCCAATGACCTCAGGATCCCTCTAGACTTGAAACAGTGATCTTGGGTTTTCTCTGGAGTGCCATCAAGGAAATCAAGGCTCCTTTCACATTTGATGTGGAACACGGAATTGCTCTGCACGCAGTGCAGGGGAATCGGACCTCATCTCGCGGCGAGGGGGAAGTCTCATGGTTTTTCTCGAGTTGCGGCCGGAACCTGCGGTATATTGTCGAGTTACAACCTGGAGCGCCCTTCCAGACACGTGTTTGTTCAGTGACGTCAGGACTCCTGCCTAGGTGAGGGGGACACCTCGGGATTCTCCTCGAGTCTTGGCATGGCAATTGAGACGCGTCTCCAAGTGAGGTGGGAGACCCAGGTTCCCTTTCCACGTGCCAAAGGGATCCTGGGACTCCTATCCATTTTCAAGAGGAGTCAGGCATCGTCTCCTTTGGAAGCATTGATCTCCGCAGACCTCTCGAGTTTTCAAAGGATGTGAGGCCTCCGTTCGCGTTGAGGCGGACGACTAGGTTTTTCTCTGTGGTCTCCACAGGGGAATCAGACATCCCTTTGTCTTGGGAGATGAAAGACGAGCCTGCATTCAATTCACTGCAGGGATATCCGGCCTTAATTCGAGTCAGAGCATCAAAGTGTCCATACCACTTGAGGCCACAATCTCAGGGTTCCTCTCACATACCTGTAGCTGAGAGAAGCCTCCTCTTGTGATGCTTGTGGAAAGTTGGTATTCCTCTTCAGTCTAAGCCAGTGACTAAGCTCTCATCTCGAGTTGATTTGGGGTCCACGGAGCCCTTTCGTGTTTCCCCAGTGACCTCAGGATCCCTCTAGACTTGACACAGTGATCTTGCTTTTTCTGTGGAGTGCCATCAAGGAAATCAAGCCTCCTTTCATGTTTGATGTCGATCACGGAATTGCTCTGCACACAGTGCAGGGGAATCGGGCCTCTTCACTCGGCGA
Source organism: Dama dama (assembly GCF_033118175.1). Taxonomy (NCBI): domain Eukaryota; kingdom Metazoa; phylum Chordata; class Mammalia; order Artiodactyla; family Cervidae; genus Dama; species Dama dama. The sequence continues at coordinate 7,430,115 of NC_083705.1, forward strand.
GGGGGAAGTCTCATGGTTTTTCTCGAGTTGCGGCCGGAACCTGGGGTATATACTCGAGTTCCGACGGGGAGGGCTTTTGCAGACACGTGTTTGTTCAGCGACGTCAAGACTCCTGCCTAGGTGGGAGGGACACCTCGGGATTCTCCTCGAGTCTTGGCATGGCAATTGGGACGCTTCTCCCCGTGAGGCGGGATACCCAGGGTCCCTTTCCAGGTGCCACAGGGATCCTGGGACTCCTATCCATTTTCAAGAGGAGTCAGGCATCGTCTCCTTTGGAAGCATTGATCTCCGCGGACCTCTCGAGTTTTCAAAGGATGTGAGGCCTCCGGTCGCGATGAGGCGGAGGACTAGGACTTTCTCTGTGGTCTCCACAGGGGATTCAGACATCCCTTCGTCTTGGGAGATGCAAGACGAGCCTGCATTCAATTCACTGCAGGGATATCTGGCCTTACTTCGAGTCAGAGCATCTCGGTGTCCTTTCCACTTGAGGCCACAAACTCAGGGTCCCTTTCCCATACCTGTAGCTGAGAGAAGCCTCCTCTTGAGGTGCTTGTGGAAAGTTGGTATTCCTCTTGAGTCGAAGCCAGGGACTAAGCTCTCATCTCGAGTTGATTTGAGGTCCACGGATCATTTCGTGTTGCTCCAGTGACGTCAGGATCCCTCTAGACTTGAAACAGTGATCTTGGTTTTCTCTGGAGTGCCATCAAGGAAATCAAGGCTCCTTTCACGTTTGATGTGGAACAAGGAATTGCTCTGCATGCAGTTCAGGGGAATCGGGCCTCATCTCGCGGCGAGGGGGAAGTCTCATGGTTTTTCTCGAGTTGCGGCCGGAACCTGGGGTATATTCTCGAGTTACGACGGGGAGGGCTCTTCCAGACACGTGTTTGTTCAGCGACGTCAGGACTCCTGCCTAGGTGCGAGGGACACCTCGGGATTCTCCTCGAGTCTTGGCATGGCAATTGGGACGCGTCTCCACGTGAGGCGGGAGACCCAGGGTCCCTTTCCACGTGCCACAGGGATCCTGGGACTCCTATCCATTTTCAAGAGGAGTCAGGCATCGTCTCCTTTGGAAGCATTGATCTCCTCGGACCTCTCGAGTTTTCAAAGGATGTGAGGCCTCCGGTCGCGATGAGGCGGAGGACTAGGTCTTTCTCTCTGGTCTCCACAGGGGTTCAGACATCCCTTCGTCTTGTGAGATGCAAGACAAGCCTGCATTCAATTCACTGCAGGGATATTCGGCCTTACTTTGAGTCAGAGCATCTCAGTGTCCATTACACTTGAGGCCACAAACTCAGGGTCCCTCTCACATACCTGTAGATGAGAGAAGCCTCCTCTTGAGGTGCTTGTGAAAAGTTGGTATTCCTCTTGAGTCGAAGCCAGGGACTAAGCTCTCATCTCGAGTTGATTTGGGGTCCACGGAGCCTTTTCGTGTTGCTCCAGTGACCTCAGGATCCCTCTAGACTTGAGACAGTGATCTTGTGTTTTCTCTGGAGTGCCATCAAGGAAATCAAGGCTCCTTTCACGTTTGATGTGGAACACGGAATTGCTCTGCATGCAGTGCAGGGGAATCGGGCCTCATCTCGCGGCGAGGGGGACGTCAGATGGTTTTTCTCGAGTTGCGGCCGGAACCTGTGGTATACTCTCGAGTTACGACGGGGAGGGCCCTTCCAGACACGTGTTTGTTCAGCGACGTCAGGACTCCTGCCTAGGTGCGAGGGACACCTCGGGATTCTCCTCGAGTCTTGGCATGGCAATTGGGACGCGTCTCCACGTGAGGCGGGAGACCCAGGGTCCCTTTCCACGGGCCACAGGGATCCTGGGACTCCTATCCATTTTCTTTTTTTTTTTTTTTTCACAAATACCAAAAGATTTACTGTAGATATTGTTACACATTATGTTACATATTATGAAACAAGTACATTTGAAACATTAACGTATATGAGGACTGTTAAATAATTTACTATTTCTTTTGCAAAAAGATAATTTCTTGAGGCTTTCCTACCTGTAAGAACTGAATCTGTTCTCATTTGGATCATATCTTCAATCCTGTAGATCTAAGTCATTGTCCACTGGTAAATGAGTCTCCACCTGCCCATTAACCTTGCCTGGAGTATTTTATGTACAGAATATCTGAGTCTTCACCACTAAACTATTTTATTCTTAACCAGAGCATGCCCGATGCCTTACTGAATAGATTTCCTTCTGCACTTGCAGTCCTCAGATGCTGAATTAAAAAGGGCCGATTTCTCATAGTTGCCTCCCTGTCTTCCTGAATTGAACGTCTAGAGGACTCAGGAAAACATGAATTACGTTGCTTGAGTAAGTTTCTTTGACTTGGGTAGGTTTCAGATCTTCTTGAAGCAGATTCCTAACTGAGAACAGATTCTTGACTCACACACGGACTATGTTAGGAAGGTTGGGGTCCTGTGTCTATACTGAAACTGGACATCGTGCAGGTGCTGCTAACCTGCATTCTATCCACTCCGTCTCCCACGGACGGGGCTCTCCTATCCATTTTCAAGAGGAGTCAGGCATCTTCTCCTTTGGAAGCATTGATCTCGTGGACCTCTCGAATTTTCAAAGGATGTGAGGCCTCCGGTCGCGATGAGGCGGAGAACTAGGTCTTTCTCTGTGGTCTCCACAGGGGATTAAGACAACCCTTCGTCTTGGGAGATGCAAGACGAGCCTGCATTCAATTCACTGCAGGCATATCCGGCCTTACTTCGAGTCAGAGCATCTCGGGGTCCATTCCACTTGAGGCCACAAACTCAGGGTCCCTCTCACATACCTGTAGCTGAGAGAAGACTCCTCTTGAGGTCCTTGTGGAAACTTGGTATTCCTCTTGAGTCGAAGCCAGGAACTAAGCTCTCATCTCGAGTTGATTTGGGGTCCACGGAGACCTTTCGTGTTGCTCTAGTGACCTGAGGATCCCTCTAGACTTGAAACAGTGATCTTGGGTTTTCTCTGGAGTGCCATCAAGGAAATCAAGGCTCCTTTCATATTTGATGTGGAACACGGAATTGCTCTGCACGCAGTGCAGGGGAATCGGGCCTCATATCGCGGCGAGGGGGAAGTCTCATGGTTTTTCTTGAGTTGTGGCCGGAACCTGGGGTATATTCTCGAGTTACGACGGGGAGGGCCCTTCCAGACACGTGTTTGTTCAGCGACGTCAGGACTCCTGCCTAGGTGCGTGGGACACCTCGGGATTCTCCTCGAGTCTTGGCATGGCAATTGGGACGCGTCTCCACGTGAGGCGGGAGACCCAGGGTCCCTTTCCACATGCCACAGGGATCCGGGACTCCTATCCATTTTCCGGAGGTGTCAGGCATCGTCTCCTTTGGAAGCATTGATCTCCGCGGACCTCTCGAGTTTTCAAAGATGTGAGGCCTCCGGACGCGATGAGGCGGAGGACTACTTCTTTCTCTGTCGTCTCCACAGGGGATTCAGACATCCCTTCGTCTTGGGAGATGGAAGACGAGCCTGCATTCCATTCACTGCAGGGATATCCGGCCTTACTTCGAGTCAGAGCATCTCGGTGTCCATTCCACTTGAGGTCACAAACGCAGGGTCCCTCTCACATACCTGTAGCTGAGAGAAGCCTCCTCTTGAGGTGCTTGTGGAAAGTTGGTATTCCTCTTGAGTCGAAGCCAGGGACTAAGCTCTCATCTCGAGTTGATTTGGGGTCCACGGAGACCTTTCGTGTTGCTCCAGTGACCTCAGGATCCCTCTAGACTTGAGACAGTGATCTTGGGTTTTCTCTTGAGTGCCATCAAGGAAATCAAGGCTCCTTTCAAGTTTGATGTGGAACACGGAATTGCTCTGCACGCAGTGCAGGGGAATCGGGCCTCATCTCGCGGCAAGGGGGATGTCTCATGGTTTTTCTCAAGTTGCGGCCGGAACCTGGGGTATATTCTCGAGTTACGACGGGGAGGGCATTTACAGACACGTGTTTGTTCAGCGACGTCAGGACTCCTGCCTAGGTGCGCGGGACACCTCGGGATTCTCCTAGAGTCTTGGCATGGCAATTGGGACGCGTCTCCACGTGAGGCGGGAGACCCAGTGTCCCTTTCCACGTGCCACAGGGATCCTGGGACTCCTATCCATTTTCAAGAAGAGTCATTCATCGTCTCCTTTGGAAGCATTGATCTCGGCGGACCTCTCGAGTTTTCAAAGGATGTGAGGCCTCCGGTCTCGATGAGGCGGAGAACTAGGTCTTTCTCTGTGGTCTCCACAGGGGATTCAGACATCCCTTCGTCTTGGGAGATGCAAGACGAGCCTGCATTCAATTCACTGCAGGGATATCCGGTCTTACTTCCAGTCAGAGCATCTCGGTGTCCATTCCACTTGAGGCCACAAACTCAGGGTCCCTCTCACATACCTGTAGCTGAGAGAAGCCTCCACTTGAGGTGCTTGTGGAAAGTTGGTATTCCTCTTGAATCGAAGCCAGTGACTAAGCTCTCATCTCGAGTTGATTTGGGGTCCACGGAGCATTTTGGTGTTGCTCCAGTGACCTCAGGATCCCTCTAGACTTGAGACAGTGATCTTGGGTTTTCTCTAGAGTGCCATCAAGGAAATCAAGGCTCCTTTCACGTTTGATGTGGAACACGGAATTGCTCTGCATGCAGTGCAGGGGAATCGGGCCTCATCTCGCGGTGAAGGGGAAATATCATGGTTTTTCTCGAGTTGCGGCTGGAAAATGGGGTATATTCTCGAGTTACGACGGGGAGGGCCCTTCCAGACACGTGTTTGTTCAGCGATGTCAGGACACCTGCCTAGGTGCGAGGGACACCTCGGGATTCTTCTCGAGTCTTGGCATGGCAATTGGCACGTGTCTCCACGTGAGGCGTGAGACCCAGGGTCCCTTTCCACGTGCCACAGGGATCCTGGGACTCCTATCCATTTTCAAGAGGAGTCAGGCATCGACTCCTTTGGAAGCATTGATCTCCGCAGACCTCTCAAGTTATCATAGGATGTGAGGCCTCCGGTCGCGATGAGGCGGAGGACTAGGTCTTTCTCTGTGGTCTCCACAGGGGATTCAGACATCCCGTCGTCTTGGGAGATGCAAGATGAGCCTGCATTCAATTCATTGCAGGAATATCCGGGCTTACTTCGAGTCAGAGCATCTCGGTGTCCTTTGCACTGAGGCCACAAACTCAGGGTCCCTCTCACATACATGTAGCTGAGAGAAGCCTCCTCTTGAGGTGCTTGTGGAAAGATGGTATTTCTATTGAGGCGAAGCCAGGGACTAAGCTCTCATCTCGAGTTGATTTGGGGTACACAGAGCCCTTTCAGGATCTGTGTTGCTCCAGTGACCTCAGGATCCCTCTAGACTTGAGACAGTGATCTTGGGTTTTCTCTGGAGTGCCATCAAGGAAATCAAGGCTCCTTTCACGTTTGATGTGGAACACGGAATTGCTCTGCACGCAGTCCAGGGGAATCGGGCCTCACCTCGCGGCCAGGGGGAAGTCTCATGGTTTTTCTCGAGTTGCGGCCGGAACCTGGGGTATATTCTCGAGTTACGACGGGGAGGGCCCTTCCAGACACGTGTTTGTTCAGCGACGTCAGGACTCCTGCCTAGGTGCGAGGGACACCTCGGGATTCTCCTCGAGTCTTGGAATGGCAATTGGGACGCGTCTCCACGTGAGGCAGGAGACCCAGGGTCCCTTTCCACGTGCCACAGGGATCCTGGGACTCCTATCCATTTTCAAGAGAAGTCAGGCATTGTCTCCTTTGATAGCATTGATCTCCGCAAGCCTCTCGTCTTTTCAAAGGATGTGAGGCCTCCGGTCGCGATGAGGCGGAGGACTAGGTCTTTCTCTGTCGTCTCCACAGGGGATTCAGACAAACCTTCGTCTTGGGAGATGCAAGACGAGCCTGCATTCAATTCACTGCAGGGATATCCAGCCTTACTTCGAGTCAGAGCATCTCGGTGTCCTTTCCACTTGAGGCCACAAACTCAGGGTCCTTCTCACATACCTGTAGCTGAGAGAAGCCTTCTCTTGAGGTGCTTGTGGAAAGTTGGTATTCCTCTTGAGTCGATACCTGGGACTAAGCTCTCATCTCGAGTTGATTTGGGGTCCACGGAGCCCTTTCGTGTTGCTCCAGTGACCTCAGGATCCCTCTAGACTTGAGACAGTGATCTTGGGTTTTCTCTGGAGTGCCATCAAGGAAATCAAGGCTCCTTTCACGTTTAATGTGGAACACGGAATTGCTCTGCACGCAGTGCAGGGGAATCGGGCCTCATCTCACGGCGAGGGGGAAGTCTCATGGTTTTTCTCGAGTTGCGGCCGGAACCTGGGGTATATTCTCGAGTTACGACGGGGAGGGCCCTTCCAGACACGTGTTTGTTCAGCGATGTCAGGACTCCTGCGTAGGTGCGAGGGACACCTCGGGATTCTCCTCGAGTCTTGGCATGGCAATTGGGATGCGTCTCCACGTGACGCGGGAGACGCAGGGTCCCTTTCCACGTGCCACAGGGATCCTGGGACTCCTATCCATTTTCAAGAGGAGTCAGGAATTGTCTCCTTTGGAAGCATTGATCTCCGCAGGCCTCTCGAGTTTTCAAAGGATGTGAGGCCTCCGGTCGCGATGAGGCGGAAGACTAGGTCTTTCTCTGTCGTCTCCACAGGGGATTCAAACATCCCTTCGTCTTGGGAGATGCAAGACGAGCCTGCATTCCATTCACTGCAGGGATATCCGGCCTTACTTCCAGTCAGAGCATCTCGGTGTCCATTTCACTTGAGGCCACAAACTCAGGGTCCCTCTCAGATACCTGTAGCTGAGAGAAGCCTCCTCTTGAGGTGCTTGTGGAAAGTTGGTATTCCTCTTGAGTCGAAGCCAGGGACTAAGCTCTCATCTCGAGTTGATTTGGGGTCCACGGAGCCCTTTCGTGTTGCTCCAGTGACGTCAGGATCCCTCTAGACTTGAGACAGTAATCTTGGGTTTTCTCTGGAGTGCCATCAAGGAAATCAAGGCTCCTACATGTTTGATGTGGAACACGGAATTGCTCTGCACGCAGTGCAGGGGAATTGGGCCTCATCTCGCGGCAAGGGGGAAGTCTCATGGTTTTTCTCGAGTTGCGGCCGGTACCTGGAGTATATTCTCGAGTTACGACAGGGAGGGCCCTTCCAGACACGTGTTTGTTCAGCGACGTCAGGACTCCTGCCTAGGTGCGAGGGACACCTCGGGATTGTCCTCGAGTCTTCGCATGGCAATGGGACGCGTCTCCACGTGAGGCGGGAGACCCAGGTTCCCTTTCCACGTGCCACAGGGATCCTGAGACTCCTATCCATTTTCAAGAGGAGTCAGGCATCGTCTCCTTTGGAAGCATTGATCTACGCCGACCTCTCGAGTTTTCAAAGGATGTGAGGCTTCGGGTCGCGATGAGGCGGAAAACTAGGACTTTCTCTGTGGTCTCCACAGGGGATTCAGACATCCCTTCGTCTTGGGAGATGCAAGACGAGCCTGCATTCAATTCACTGCAGGGATATCCGGCCTTACTTCGAGTCAGAGCATCTCGGTGTCCATTCCACTTGAGGCCGCAAATTCAGCGTCCCTCTCACATACCTGCTGCTGAGAGAAGCTTCCTCTTGAGGTGCTTGTGGAAAGTTGGTATTCCTCTTGAGTCGAAGCCAGGGACTAAGCTCTCATCTCGAGTTGATTTGGGGTCCACGGAGCCCTTTCTTGTTGCTCCAGTGACCTCAGGATCCCTCTAGACTTGAGCCAGTGATCTTGGGGTTTCTCTGGAGTGCCATCAAGGAAATCAAGGCTCCTTTCACGTTTGATGTGGAACACGGAATTGCTCTGCACGCAGTGCAAGGGAATCGGGCCTCATCTCGCGGCGAGGGGGAAGTCTCATTGTTTTTCTCGAGTTGCGGCCGGAACCTGGGGTATATTCTCGACTTACGACGGGGAGGGCCCTTCCAGACACGTGTTTGTTCAGCGACGTCAGGACTCCTGCCTAGGTGCGAGGGACACCTCGGGATTCTCCTCGAGTCTTGGCATGGCAATTGGGATGCGTCTCCACATGAGCCGGGAGGCCCAGGGTCCCTTTCCACGTGCCACAGGGATCCTGGGACTCCTATCCATTTTCAAGTCATCGTCACCTTTGGAAGCATTGATCTCCGCGGACCTCTCTAATTTTCAAAGGACGTGAGGCCTCCGTTCGCGTTGAGGCGGAGGACTAGGTCTTTCTCTGTGGACCCCACAGGGTATTCAGACAACCCTTCGTCTTGGGAGATGCAAGACGAGCCTGCATTCAATTCACTGCAGGGATATACGGCTTTACTTCGAGTCAGAGCATCTCGGTGTCCATTCCACTTGAGGCCACGAACTCAGGGTCCCTCTCACATACCTGTAGCTGAGAGAAGCCTCCTCTTGAGGTGCTTGTGGAAAGTTGGTATTCCTCTTGAGTCGAAGCCAGGGACTAAGCTCTCATCTGGAGTTGATTTGGGGTCCACGGAGCCCTTTCGTGTTGCTCCAGTGACCTCAGGATCCCTCTAGACTTGAGCCAGTGATCTTGGGTTTTCTCTGGAGTGCCATCAAGGAAATCAAGGCTCCTTTCACGTTTGATGTGGAACACGGAATTGCTCTGCACGCAGTGCAGGGGAATCGGGCCTCATCTCGCGGCGAGGGGGAAGTCTCATGGTTTTTCTCGAGTTGCGGCCTAAACCTGGGGTATATTCTCGAGTTACGACGGGGAGGGCCCTTCCATACACGTGTTTGTTCGGCGACGTCAGGACTCCTGCCTAGGTGCGAGGGACACCTCGGGATTCTCCTCGAGTCATGGCATGGCAATTGGTAGGCGTCTCCACGTGAGGCGGCAGTCCCAGGGACCCTTTCCACGTGCCACAGGGATCCTGTGACTCCTATCCATTTTCAAGAGGAGTCAGGCATCGTCTCCTTTGGAAGCATTGATCTCCGCGGACCTCTCGAGTTTTCAAAGGATGTGAGGCCTCCGGTCGCGATGAGGCGGAGGACTAGGTCTTTCTCTGTGGTCTCCACAGGGGATTCAGACATCTCTTCATCTTGGGAGATGCAAGACGAGCCTGCATTCAATTCACTGCATGGATATGCGGCCTTACTTCGAGTCAGAGCATCTCGGTGTCCATTCCACTTGAGGCCACAAACTCAGGGTCCCTCTCACATACCTGTAGCTGAGAGAAGCCTCCTCTTGAGGTGATTGTGGAAAGTTGGTATTTCTCTTGAGTCGAAGCCAGGGACTAAGCTCTCATCTCGAGTTGATTTGGGCTCCACGGATCCCTTTCGTGTTGCTCCAATGACCTCAGGATCCCTCTAGACTTGAGACAGTGATCTTGGGGTTTCTCTGGGGTGCCATCAAGGAAATCAAGGCTCCTTTCACGTTTGATGTGGAACACGGAATTGCTCTGCACCCAGTGCAGGGGAATCGGGCCTCATCTCGCGGCGAGTGGGAAGTCTCATGGTTTTTCTCGAGTTGCGGCCGGAACCTGGGATATATTCTCGAGATACGAAGGCGAGGGCCCTTCCAGACACGTGTTTGTTCAGAGACGTCAGGACTCCTGACTAGGTGCGAGGGACACTTCGGGATTCTCCTCGAGTCTTGGCATGGCATTTGGGACGCGTCTCCACGTGAGGCGGGAGACCCAGGGTCCGTTTCCACGTGCCACAGGGAACCTGGGACTCCTATGAATTTTCAAGAGTAGTCAGGCATCATCTCCTTTGGATGCATTGATCTCCGCAGACCTCTCCAGTTTTCAAAGGATGTGAGGCCTCCGGGCGCGATGAGGCGGAGGACTAGGTCTTTCTCTGTCGTCTCCACAGGGGATTCAGACATCCCTTCGTCTTGGGAGATGCAAGACGAGCCTGCATTCAATTCACTGCAGGGATATCCGGCCTTACTTCGAGTCAGAGCAACTCGATGTCCATTCCACTTGAGGCCACAAACTCAGGGTCCCTCTCACATACCTGTAGCTGAGAGAGGCCTCCTCTTGAGGTGCTTGTGGAAAGTTGGTATTCCTCTTGAGTCGAAGCCAGGGACTAAGCTCTCATCTCGAGTTGATTTGGGGTCCACGGAGCCCTTTCGTGTTGCTCCAGTGACCTCAGGATCCCTCTAGACTTGAGCCAGTGATCTTGGGTTTTCTCTGGAGTGCCATCAAGGAAATCAAGGCTCCTTTCACGTTTGATGTGGAACACGGAATTGCTCTGCACGCAGTGCAGGGGAATCGGGCCTCATCTCGCGGCGAGGGGGAAGTCTCATGGTTATTCTCGAGTTGCGGCCGGAACCTGGGGTATATTCTGGAGTTACGACGGGGAGGGCCCTTCCAGACACGTGTTTGTTCAGAGACGTCAGGACTCCTGCCTAGGTGCGAAGGACACCTCGGGATTCTCCTCGAGTCTTGGCATGGCAATTGGGACGCGTCTCCACGTGAGGCGGGAGACCCAGTGTCCCTTTTCATGTGCCACAGGGATCCTGGGACTCCTATCCATTTTCAAGAGGAGTCAGGCATCATCTCCTTTGGAAGCATTGATCTCCGCGGACCTCTCGAGTTTTCAAAGGATGTGAGGCCTCCGGTCGCGATGAGGCGGAGGACTAGGTCTTTCTCTGTCATCTCCACAGGGGATTCAGACATCCCTTCGTCTTGGGAGTAGCAAGACGAGCCTGCATTCAATTCACTGCAGGGATATCCGGCCTTACTTCGAGTCAGAGCATCTCGGTGTCCATTCCACTTCAGGCCACAAACTCAGGGTCCCTCTCACATACCTGTAGCTGAGAGAAGCCTCCTCTTGAGGTGCTTGTGGAAAGTTGGTATTCCTCTTGAGTCGAAGCCAGGGACTAAGCTCTCATCTCGAGTTGATTTGGGGTCCACGGAGCCCTTTCGTGTTGCTCCAGTGACCTCAGGATCCCTCTAGACTTGAGCCAGTGATCTTGGGTTTTCTCTGGAGTGCAATGAAGGAAATCAAGGCTCCTTTCACGTTTGATGTGGAACACGGAATTGCTCTGCACGCAGTGCAGGGGAATCGGGCCTCATCTCGCGGCGAGGGGGAAGTCTCATGGTTATTCTCGAGTTGCGGCCGGAACCTGGGGTATATTCTGGAGTTACGACGGAGAGGGCCCTTCCAGACACGTGTTTGTTCAGAGACGTCAGGACTCCTGCCTAGGTGCGATGGACACCTCGGGATTCTCCTCGAGTCTTGGCATGGTAATTGGGACGCGTCTCCACGTGAGGCGGGAGACCCAGGGTCCCTTTCCACGTGCCACAGGGATCCTGGGACACCTATCCATTTTCAAGAGGAGTCAGGCATCGTCTCCTTTGGAAGCATTGATCTCCGCGGACCTCTCGAGTTTTCAAAGGATGTGAGGCCTCCGTTCGCGTTGAGGAGGAGGACTAGGTCTTTCTCTGTCGTCTCCACAGGGGATTCAGACATCCCTTCGTCTTGGGAGATGCAAGACGAGCCTGCATTCAATTCACCGCAGGGATATCCGGCTTTACTTCGAGTCAGAGCATCTCGGTGTCCATTCCACTTGAGGCCACAAACTCAGGGTCCCTCTCACATACCTGTAGCTGAGAGAAGCCTCCTCTTGAGGTGCTTGTGGAAAGTTGGTATTCCTCTTGAGTCGAAGCCAGGGACTAAGCTCTCATCTCGAGTTGATTTGGGGTCCACGGAGCCCTTTCGTGTTGCTCCAGTGACCTCAGGATCCCTCTAGACTTGAGCCAGTGATCTTGGGTTTTCTCTGGAGTGCCATCAAGGAAATCAAGGCTCCTTTCACGTTTGATGTGGAACACGGAATTGCTCTGCACGCAGTGCAGGGGAATCGGGCCTCATCTCGCGGCGAGGGGGAAGTCTCATGGTTTTTCTCGAGTTGCGGCCTAAACCTGGGGTATATTCTCGAGTTACGACGGGGAGGGCCCTTTCATACACGTGTTTGTTCGGCGACGTCAGGTCTCCTGCCTAGGTGCGAGGGACACCTCGGGATTCTCCTCGAGTCATGGCATGGCAATTGGTAGGCGTCTCCACGTGAGGCGGCAGTCCCAGGGACCCTTTGCACGTGCCACAGGGATCCTGTGACTCCTATCCATTTTCAAGAGGAGTCAGGCATCGTCTCCTTTGGAAGCATTGATCTCCGCGGACCTCTCGAGTTTTCAAAGGATGTGAGGCCTCCGGTCGCGATGAGGCGGAGGACTAGGTCTTTCTCTGTGGTCTCCACAGGGGATTCAGACATCTCTTCATCTTGGGAGATGCAAGACGAGCCTGCATTCAATTCACTGCAGGGATATGCGGCCTTACTTCGAGTCAGAGCATCTCGGTGTCCATTCCACTTGAGGCCACAAACTCAGGGTCCCTCTCACATACCTGTAGCTGAGAGAAGCCTCCTCTTGAGGTGATTGTGGAAAGTTGGTATTTCTCTTGAGTCGAAGCCAGGGACTAAGCTCTCATCTCGAGTTGATTTGGGCTCCACGGATCCCTTTCGTGTTGCTCCAATGACCTCAGGATCCCTCTAGACTTGAGACAGTGATCTTGGGGTTTCTCTGGGGTGCCATCAAGGAAATCAAGGCTCCTTTCACGTTTGATGTGGAACACGGAATTGCTCTGCACGCAGTGCAGGGGAATCGGGCCTCATCTCGCGGCGAGTGGGAAGTCTCATGGTTTTTCTCGAGTTGCGGCCGGAACCTGGGATATATTCTCGAGATACGAAGGCGAGGGCCCTTCCAGACACGTGTTTGTTCAGAGACGTCAGGACTCCTGACTAGGTGCGAGGGACACCTCGGGATTCTCCTCGAGTCTTGGCATGGCATTTGGGACGCGTCTCCACGTGAGGCGGGAGACCCAGGGTCCGTTTCCACGTGCCACAGGGAACCTGGGACTCCTATGCATTTTCAAGAGGAGTCAGGCATCATCTCCTTTGGATGCATTGATCTCCGCAGACCTCTCCAGTTTTCAAAGGATGTGAGGCCTCCGGGCGCGATGAGGCGGAGGACTAGGTCTTTCTCTGTCGTCTCCACAGGGGATTCAGACATCCCTTCGTCTTGGGAGATGCAAGACGAGCCTGCATTCAATTCTCTGCAGGGATATCTGGCATTACTTCGAGTCAGAGCATCTCGGTGTCCATTCCACTTCAGGCCACAAACTCAGGGTCCCTCTCACATACCTGTAGCTGAGAGAAGCCTCCTCTTGAGGTGCTTGTGGAAAGTTGGTATTCCTCTTGAGTCGAAGCCAGGGACTAAGCTCTCATCTCGAGTTGATTTGGGGTCCACGGAGCCCTTTCGTGTTGCTCCAGTGACCTCAGGATCCCTCTAGACTTGAGCCAGTGATCTTGGGTTTTCTCTGGAGTGCCATCAAGGAAATCAAGGCTCCTTTCACGTTTGATGTGGAACACGGAATTGCTCTGCACGCAGTGCAGGGGAATCGGGCCTCATCTCGCGGCGAGGGGGAAGTCTCATGGTTATTCTCGAGTTGCGGCCGGAACCTGGGGTATATTCTGGAGTTACGACGGAGAGGGCCCTTCCAGACACGTGTTTGTTCAGAGACGTCAGGACTCCTGCCTAGGTGCGAGGGACACCTCGGGATTCTCCTCGAGTCTTGGCATGGCAATTGGGACGCGTCTCCACGTGAGGCGGGAGACCCAGGGTCCCTTTCCACGTGCCACAGGGATCCTGGGACTCCTATCCATTTTCAAGAGGAGTCAGGCATCGTCTCCTTTGGAAGCATTGATCTCCGCGGACCTCTCGAGTTTTCAAAGGATGTGAGGCCTCCGGTCGCGTTGAGGAGGAGGACTAGGTCTTTCTCTGTCGTCTCCACAGGGGATTCAGACATCCCTTCGTCTTGGGAGATGCAAGACGAGCCTACATTCAATTCACCGCAGGGATATCCGGCTTTACTTCGAGTCAGAGCATCTCGGTGTCCATTCCACTTGAGGCCACAAACTCAGGGTCCCTCTCACATACCTGTAGCTGAGAGAAGCCTCCTCTTGAGGTGCTTGTGGATAGTTGGTATTCCTCTTGAGTCGAAGCCAGGGACTAAGCTCTCATCTCGAGTTGATTTGGGGTCCACGGAGCCCTTTCGTGTTGCTCCAGTGACCTCAGGATCCCTCTAGACTTGAGACAGTGATCTTGGGTTTTCTCTGGCGTGCCATCAAGGAAATCAAGGCTCCTTTCACGTTTGATGTGGAACACGGAATTGCTCTGCACGCAGTGCAGGGGAATCGGGCCTCATCTCGCGGCGAGTGGGAACTCTCATGGTTTTTCTCGAGTTTCGGCCAGAACCTGGGGTATATTCTCGAGTTACGAAGGCGAGGGCCCTTCCAGACACGTGTTTGTTCAGAGACGTCAGGACTCCTGCCTAGGTGCGAGGGACACCTCGGGATTCTCCTCGAGTCATGGCATGGCAATTGGTAGGCGTCTCCACGTGAGGCGGCAGACCCAGGGTCCCTTTGCATGTGCCAAACGGATCCTGTGACTCCTATCCATTTTCAATAGGAGTCAGGCATCGTCTCCTTTGGAATCATTGATCTCCGCGGACATCTCTAGTTTTCAAAGGATGTGAGGCCTCCGGTCGCGATGAGGCGGAGGACTAGGTCTTTCTCTGTGGTCTCCACAGGGGATTCAGACATCCCTTCGTCTTGGGAGATGCAAGACGAGCCTGCATTCAATTCACTGCAGGGATATCCGGCCTTACTTCGAGTCAGAGCATCTCGGTGTCCATTCCACTTGAGGCCACAAACTCAGGGGCCATCTCACATATCTGTAGCTGAGAGAAGCCTCCTCTTGAGGTGCTTGTGGAAAGTTGGTATTCCTCTTGAGTCGAAGCCAGGGACTAAGCTCTCATCTCGAGTTAATTTGGGATCCACGGAGCCCTTTCGTGTTGCTCCAGTGACCTCAGGATCCCTCTAGACTTGAGCCAGTGATTTTGGGTTTTCTCTGGAGTGCCATCAAGGAAATCAAGGCTCCTTTCACGTTTGATGTGGAACACGGAATTGCTCTGCACGCAGTGCAGGGGAATCGGGCCTCATCTCGCGGCGAGTGGGAACTCTCATGGTTTTTCTCGAGTTTCGGCCAGAACCTGGGGTATATTCTCGAGTTACGAAGGCGAGGGCCCTTCCAGACACGTGTTAGTTCAGAGACGTCAGGACTCCTGCCTAGGTGCGAGGGACACCTCGGGATTCTCCTCGAGTCTTGGCATGGCATTTGGAACGCGTCTCCACGTGAGGCGGGAGACCCAGGGTCCGTTTCCACGTGCCACAGGGAACCTGGGACTCCTATGCATTTTCAAGAGGAGTCAGGCATCATCTCCTTTGGATGCATTGATCTCCGCAGACCTCTTCAGTTTTCAAAGGATGTGAGGCCTCCGGGCGCGATGAGGCGGAGGACTAGGTCTTTCTCAGTCGTCTCCACACGGGATTCAGATATCCCTTCGTCTTGGGAGATGAAAGACGAGCCTGCATTCAATTCACTGCAGGGATATCCGGCCTTACTTCGAGTCAGAGCATCTCGGTGTCCATTCCACCTGAGGCCACAAACTCAGGGTCCCTCTCACATACCTGTAGCTGAGAGAAGCCTCCTCTTGAGGTGCTTGTGGAAAGTTGGTATTCCTCTTGAGTCGAAGCAAGGGACTAAGCTCTCATCTCGAGTTGATTTGGGGTCCACGGAGCCCTTTCGTGTTGCTCCAGTGACCTCAGGATCCCTCTAGACTTGCGACAGTGATCTTGGGTTTTCTCTGGAGTGCCATCAAGGAAATCAATTGTCCTTTCACGTTTGATGTGGAACACGGAATTGCTCTGCACGCAGTGCAGGGGAATCGGGCCTCATCTCGCGGCGAGGGCGAAGTCTCATGGTTTTTCTCGAGTTGCGGCCGGAACCTGGGGTATATTCTCGAGTTACGACGGGGAGGGACCTTCCAGACACGTGTTTGTTCAGCAACGTCAGGACTCCTGCCTAGGTGCGAGGGACACCTGGTTATTCTCCTGGAGTCTTGGCATGGCAATGGGGAAGCGTCTCCACGTGAGGCGGGAGATCCAGTGTCCCTTTCCACGTGCCACAGGAATCCTGGGACTCCTATTCATTTTCGGAGGAGTCAGGCATCTTCTTCTTTGGAAGCATTGTTCTCCGCGGACCTCTCGAGTTTTCAAAGGATGTGAGGCCTCCGGTCGCGATGAGGCGGAGATCTCGGTCTTTCTCTGTCGTCTCCACAGGGGATTCAGACATCCCTTCGTCTTGGGAGATGCAAGACGAGCCTGCATTCAATTCACTGCAGGGATATCCGGCCTTACTTCGAGTCAGAGCATCTCGGTGTCCATTCCACTTGAGGCCACAAACTCAGGGGCCCTCTCACATACCTGTAGCTGAGAGAAGCCTCCTCTTGAGGTGCTTGTGGAAAGTTGGTATTCCTCTTGAGTCGAAGCCAGGGACTAAGCTCTCATCTCGAGTTGATTTGGCGTCCACGGAGCCCTTTCATGTTGCTCCAGTGACCTCAGGATCCCTCTAGACTTGAGACAGTGATCCTGGGTTTCTCTGGTGTGCCATCAAGGAAATCAAGGCTCCTTTCACGTTTGATTTGGAACACGGAATTGCTCTGCATGCAGTGCAGGGGAATCGGGCCTCATCTCGCGGCGAGGGGGAAGTCTCATGGTTTTTCTCGAGTTGCGGCCAGAACCTGGGGTATATTCTCGAGTTACGACGGGGAGGGCCCTTCCAGACACGTGTTTGTTCAGCGACGTCAGGACTCCTGCCTAGGAGTGAGGGACAGCTAGGGTTTATCCTCGCGTCTTGGCATGGCAATTGGGACACGTCTCCACGTGAGGCGGGAGACCCAGGGTCCCTTTCCACGTGCCACAGGGATCCTGGGACTCCTATCCATTTTCAAGAGGAGTCAGGCATCGTATCCTTTTGAAGTATTGATCTCCGCGGACCTCTCGAGTTTTCAAAGGATATGAGGCCTCCGGTTGCTTTGAGGTGGAGGATTAGGTCTTTCTCTGTGGTCTCCACAGGGGATTCAGACAACCGTTTGTCTTGGGAGATGCAAGACGAGCCTGTATTCAATTCACTGCAGGGATATCCGGTCTTACTTTGAGTCAGAGCATATCGGTGTCCATTCCACTTGAGGCCACATACTCAGGGTCCCTCTCACATACCTGTAGCTGAGAGAAGCCTCCTCTTGAGGTGCTTGTGGAAAGTTGGTATTCCTCTTGAGTCGAAGCCAGGGACTAAGCTCTCATCTCGAGTTGATTTGGCGTCCACGGAGCCCTTTCGTGTTGCTCCAGTGACCTCAGGATCCCTCTAGACTTGAGACAGTGATCTTGGGTTTTCTCTGGAGTGCCATCAAGGTAATCAAGGCTCCTTTCACGTTTGATGTGGAACACGGAATTGCTCTGCACGCAGTGCAGGGGAATCGGGCCTCATCTCGCGGCGAGGGGGAAGTCTCATGGTTTTTCTCGAGTTGCGGCCGGAACCTGGGGTATATTCTCGAGTTACGACGGGGAGGGCCCTTCCAGACAGGTGTTTGTTCAGCGACGTCAGGACACCTGCCTAGGTGCGAGGGACACCTCGGGATTCTCCTCGAGTCTTGGCATGGCAATTGGCATGCGTCTCCACGTTAGGCGGGAGCCCCAGGGTCCCTTTCCACGTGCCACAGGGATCCTGGGACTCCTATCCATTTTCAAGAGGAGTCAGGCATCGTCTCCTTTGGAAGCATTGATCTCCGCGGACCTCTCGAGTTTTCAAAGGATGTGAGGCCTCCGGTCTCGATGAGGCGGAGAACTAGGTCTTTCTCTGTGGTCTCCACAGGGGATTAAGACATCCCTTCGTCTTGGGAGATGCAAGACGAGCCTGCATTCAATTCACTGCAGGGATATCCGGCCTTACTTCGAGTCAGAGCATCTCGGTGTCCATTCCACTTGATGCCACAAACTCAGGGTCCCTCTCACATACCTGTAGCTGAGAGAAGCCTACTCTTGAGGTGCTTGTGGAAAGTTGGTATTCCTCTTGAGTCGAAGCCAGGGACTAAGCTCTTATCTTGAGTTGATTTGGGGTCCACGGAGCCCTTTCGTGTTGCTCCAGTGACCTCAGGATCCCTCTAGACTTGAGACAGTGATCTTGGGTTTTCTCTGGAGTGCCATCAAGGAAATCAAGGCTCCTTTCACGTTTGATGTGGAACACGGAATTGTCTCTGCACGCAGTGCAGGGGAATCGGGTCTCATCTCGCGGCGAGGGGGAAGTCTCATGGTTTTTCTCGAGTTGCGGCCGGAACCTGGGGTATATTCTCTAGTTACGACGGGGAGGGCCCTTCCAGACACGTGTTTGTTCAGCGACGTCAGGACTCCTGCCTAGGTGCGAGGGACACCTCGGGATTCTCCTCGAGTCTTGGCATGGGAATTGGGACGCATATCCACGTGAGGCCGGAGACCCAGGGTCCCTTTCCACGTGCCACAGGGATCCTGGGACTCCTATCCATTTTCAAGAGGAGTCAGGCATCGTCTGCTTTGGAAGCATTGATCTCCGCCGACCACTCGAGTTTTCAAAGGATGTGAGGCCTCCGGTCGTGATGAGGCAGAGGACTAGGTCATTCTCTGTGGTCTCCACAGCGGATTCAGACATCCCTTCGTCTTGGGAGATGCAAGACGAGCCTGCATTCAATTCACTGCAGGGATATCTGGCCTTATTTTGAGTCAGAGCATCTCGGTGTCTTTTCCACTTGAGGCCTCAAACTCAGGGTCCCTCTCACATACCTGTAGCTGAGAGAAGCCTCCTCTTGAGTTGCTTGTGGAAAGTTGGTATTCCTCTTGAGTCGAAGCCAGGGACTAAGCTTTCATCTCGAGTTGATTTGGGGTCCACGGAGAACTTTCGTGTTGCTCCAGTGACCTCAGGATCCCTCTAGACTTGAGACAGTGATCTTGGGTTTTCTCTGGGGTGCCATCAAGGAAATCAAGGCTCCTTTCACATTTGATGTGGAACTTGGAATTGCTCTGCACGCAGTGCACGGGAATCGGGCCTCTTCTCGCGGCGAAGGGCAAGTCTCATGTTTTTCTCGAGTTGCGGCCGGAACCTGGGGTATATTCTCGAGTTACGACGGGGAGGGCCCTTCCAGACACGTGTTTGTTCAGCGACGTCAGGACTCCTGCCTAGGTGCGAGGGACACCTCGGGATTCTCCTCGTGTCTTGGCATGGCAATTTGGACGTGTCTCCACGTGAGGCGGGAGACCCAGGGTTCCTTTCCACGTGCCACAGGGATCCTGGGACTCCTATCCATTTTCAAGAGGAGTCAGGCATCGTCTCCTTTGGAAGCATTGATCTCCAGGAAGCTCTCGAGTTTTCAAAGGATGTGAGGCCTCCGCTCGCGTTTAGGCGGAGGACTAGGTCTTTCTCTGTGGTTTCCACAGGGGATTCAGACAACCCTTCTTCTTGGGAGATGCAAGACGAACCTGCATTCAATTCACTGCAGGGATATCCGGCCTTACTTCGAGTCAGAGCATCTCGGTGTCCATTCCACTTCAGGCCACAAACTCAGGGTCCCTCTCACATACCTGTAGCTGAGAGAAGCCTCCTCTTGAGGTGCTCTTGGAAAGTTGGTATTCCTCCTGAGTCGAAGCCAGGGACTAAGCTCTCATCTCGAGTTGATTTGGGGTCCACGGTGCCCTTTCGTGTTGCTCCAGTGACCTCAGGATCCCTCTAGACTTGAGACAGTGATCTTGGGTTTTCTCTGGAGTGCCATCAAGGAAATCAAGGCTCCTTTCACGTTTGATGTGGAACACGGAATTGCTCTGCACGCAGGGCAGGGGAATCGGGCCTCATCTCGCGGCGAGTGGGAAGTCTCATGGTTTTTCTCGAGTTGCGGCCGGAACCTGGGCTATATTCTCAAGTTACGACGGGGAGGGCCCTTCCAGACACGTGTTTGTTCAGCCACGTCAGGACTCCTGCCTAGGTGCGAGGGACACCTCAGGATTCTCCTCGAGTCTTGGCATGGCAATTGGGACGCGTCTCCACGTGAGGCGGGAAACCAAGGGTCCCTTTCCACGTGCCACAGTGATCCTGGGACTCCTATCCATTTTCAAGAGGAGTCAGGCATCGTCTCCTTTGGAAGCATTCATCTCTGCAGACCTCTCGAGTTTTCAAAGGATGTGAGGCCTCCGGTCACGATGAGGTGGAGGAATAGGTCTTTCTCGGTGGTCTCCACAGGGGATTCAGACATCCCTTCGTCTTGGGAGATGCAAGACGAGCCTGCATTCAATTCACTGCAGGGATATCCGGCCTTACTTCGAGTCAGAGCATCTCGGTGTCCATTCCAGTTGAGGCCACAAACTCAGGGTCCCACTCAAGAACCTGTTGCTGAGAGAAGCCTCCTCTTGAGGTGCTTGTGGAAAGTTGGTATTCCTCTTGAGTCGAAGCCAGGGACTAAGCTCTCATCTCGAGTTGATTTGTGGTCCACGGAGCCCTTTCGTGTTGCTCCAGTGACCTCAGGATCCCTCTAGACTTGAGACAGTGATCTTGGGTTTTCTCTGGAGTGCGATCAAGGAAATCAAGGCTCCTTTCACGTTTGATGTGGAACACGGAATTGCTCTGCATGCAGTGCAGGGGAATCGGGCCTCAACTCGCGGCGAGGGGGAAATCTCATGGTTTTTCTCGAGTTGCGGCCGGAACCTGGGGTATTTTCTCGAGTTACGACAGGGAGGTCCCTTCCAGACAAGTGTTTGTTCAGCGACGTCAGGACACCTGCCTAGGTGCGAGGGACACCTCGGGATTCTCCTCGAGTCTTGGCATGGCAATTGGGATGCGTCTCCACGTGAGGCCGGAGACCCAGGGTCCCTTTCCACGTGCCACAGGGATCCTGGGACTCCTATCCATTTTCAAGAGGAGTCAGGCATCGTCTCCTTTGGAAGCATTGATCTCCGCGGACCTCTCGAGTTTTCAAAGGATGTGAGGCCTCCGCTCGCGATGAGGCGGAGAATTAGGTCTTTCTCTGTGGTCTCCACAGGGGATTCAGACATCCCTTCGTCTTGGGAGATGCAAGACGAGCCTGCATTCAATTCACTGCAGGTATATCCGGCCTTACTTCGAGTCAGTGCATCTCGGTGTCCATTCCACTTGAGGCCACAAACTCAGGGGCCCTCTCACATTCCCGTAGCTGAGAGAAGCCTCCTGTGAGGTGCTTGTGGAAAGTTGGTATTCCACTTGAGTCGAAGCCAGGGGCTAAGCTCTCATCTTGAGTTGATTTGGGGTCCACGGAGCCCTTTCGTGTTGCTACAGTGACCTCAGGATCCCTCTAGACTTGAGACAGTGATCTTGGGTTTTCTCTGGAGTGCCATCAAGGAAATCAAGGCTCCTTTCATTTTTGATGTGGAATACGAAATTGCTCTGCACGCAGGGCAGGGGAATCGGGCCTCATCTCGCGGCGAGTGGGAAGTCTCATGGTTTTTCCCGAGTTGCGGCCGGATCCTGGGGTATATTCTCGAGTTACGACTTTGAGGGCCCTTCCAGACACGTGTTTGTTCAGCGACGTCAGGACTCCTGCCTAGGTGCGAGGGACACCTCGGGATTCTCCTCGAGTCTTGGCATGGCAATTGGGACGCGTCTCCACGTGAGGCGGGAGACCCAGTGTCCCTTTCCACGTGCCACAGTGATCCTGGGACTCCTTTCCATTTTCAAGAGGAGTCAGGCATCGTCTCCTTTGGAAGCATTGATCTCTGCAGACCTCTCGAATTTTCAAAGGAAGTGAGGCCTCCGATCACGATGAGTTGGAGGACTAGGTCTTTCTCTGTGGTCTCCACAGGGGATTCAGACATCCCTTTTTCTTGGGAGATGCAAGACGAGCCTGCATTCAATTCACTGCAGGGATATCCGGCCTTACTTCGAGTCAGAGCATCTCGGTGTCCATTGCACTTGACGCCACAAACTCAGGGGCCCTCTCACATACCTGTAGCTGAGAGAAGCCTCCTCTTGAGGTACTTGTGGAAAGTTGGTATTCCTCTTGAGTCGAAGCCAGGGACTAAGCTTTCATCTCGAGTTGATTTGGGGTCCACGGAGCCCTTTCGTGTTGCTACAGTGACCTCAGTATCCGTCTAGACATGAGACAGTGATCTTGGGTCTTCTCTGGAGTGCCATCAAGGAAATCAAGGCTCCTTTCATGTTTGATGTGGAACACGGAATTGCTCTGCACGCAGTGCAGGGGAATCAGGCCTCATCCTGTGGCGAGAAGGAAGTCTCATGGTTTTTCTCGAGTTGCAGCCGCAACCTGGGCTACATTCTCGAGTTTCGACCA
Source organism: Dama dama (assembly GCF_033118175.1). Classification (NCBI taxonomy): domain Eukaryota; kingdom Metazoa; phylum Chordata; class Mammalia; order Artiodactyla; family Cervidae; genus Dama; species Dama dama. Next base: position 7,452,342 of record NC_083705.1, read on the forward strand.
GAAGGGCCTTTCCAGACACTTGTTTATTCAGCGACGTCAGGACTCCTGCCTGGGTGCGAGGGACCCCTCGGGATTCTCCTCAAGTTTTGGCATGGCCATTGGGACGCGTCTCCACGTGAGGCGGGAGACCCAGGGTCCCTTTCCACGTGCCACAGGGATCCTGGGACTCCTATCCATTTTCAAGAGGAGTCAGGCATCGTCTCCTTTGGAAGCATTGATCTCCGCGGACCTCTCGAGTTTTCAAAGGACGTGAGGCCTCTGGTCGCGATGAGGCAGAGAACTAGGTCTTTCTCCTTGGTCTCCACAGGGGATTCAGACATCCCTTTGTCGTGGGAGATGCAAGACGAGCCTGCATTCAATTCACTGCAGGGATATCCGGCCTTCCTTCGAGTCAGAGCATCTCGGTGTCCATTCCACTTGAGGCCACAAACTCAGGGTCCTTCTCACATACCTGTAGCTGAGAGAAGCCTCCTCTTGAGGTGCTTGTGGAAAGTGGGTATTCCTCTTGAGTCGAAGCCAGGGACGACCTCTCATCTCGAGTTGATTTGGTGTCCACGGAGACCTTTCGTGTTGCTACAGTGACCTCAGTATCCCTCTAGACTTGAGACAGTGATCTTGGGTCTTCTCTGGAGTGCCATCAAGGAAACCAAGGCTCCTTTCATGTTTGATTTTGATCACGGAATTGCTCTGCACGCAGTGCAGGAAAATCGGGCCTCATCTCGCGGAGAGGAGCAAGTCTCATTGTTTTTCTCGAGTTGCGGCCGGAACCTGGGGTACATTCTCGAGTTCCGACGGGGAGGGCCCTTCCAGACACGTGTTTGTTCAGCGACGTCAGGACTCCTGCCTAGGTGCGAGGGACACCTCGGGATTCTCCTCGAGTATTGGCATGGCCATTGGGACACGTCTCCACATGAGGCGGGAGACCCAGGGTCCCTTTCCACGTGCCACAGGGATCCTGGGACTCCTATCCATTTTCAAGAGGAGTCAGGCATCGTCTCCTTTGGAAGCATTGATCTCCGCGGACCTCTCGAGTTTTCAAAGGACGTGAGGCCTCCGGTCGCGATGAGGCGGAGATCTAGGTCTTTCTCCTTGGTCTCCACAGGGGATTCAGACATCCCTTCGTCGTGGGAGATGGAAAAGAGGCCTGCATTCAATTCACTGCAGGGATATCCGGCCTTCCTTCGAGTCAGAGCATCTCGGTGTCCATTCCACTTCAGGCCACAAACTCAGGGTCCCTCTCACATACCTGTAGCTGAGACAAGCCTCCTCTTGAGGTGCTTGTGGAAAGTTGGTATTCCTCTTGAGTCGAAGCCAGGGACGAAGCTCTCATCTCGAGTTGACTTGGGGTCCACGGAGCCCTTTCGTGTTGCTACAGTGACCTCAGGATCCCTCTAGACTTGAGACAGTGATCTTGGGTGTTCTCTGGAGTGCCTTCAAGGAAATCAAGTCTCATTTCACGTTTGATTTGGAACACGGAGTTGCTCTGCAGGCAGTGCAGGGGAATCGGGACTCATCTCGCGGCGAGGGGGAAGTCTCATGGTTTTTCTTGAGTTGCGGCCGGAACCTGGGGTACACTCACGAGTTACGACCGGAAGGGCCCTTCCAGACACGTGTTTGTTCAGCGACGTCAGGACTCCTGCCTAGGTGCGAGGGGCAACTCGGGATTCTCCTCGAGTCTTGGCATGGCCGTTTGGACGCGTCTCCACGTGAGGCGGGAGACCCAGTGTCCCTTTCCACGTGCCCCATGGATCCTGGGACTCCTATCCATTTTGAAGACGAGTCAGGCATCGTCTCCTTTGGAAGCATTGATCTCCGCGGACCTCTCGAGTTTTCAAAGGACGTGAGGCCTCCGATCGCGATGAGGCGGAGAACTAGGTCTTTCTCCTTGGTCTCCACAGGGGATTCAGACATCCCTTCATCGTGGGAGATGCAAAAGAGGCCTGCATTCAATTCACTGCAGGGATGTCCGGCCTTACTTCGAGTCAGAGCATCTCGGTGTCCATTCCACTTGAGGCCACAAATTCAGGGTCCCTCTCACATACCTGTAGCTGAGAGAAGCCTCCTCTTGAGGTGCTTGTGGAAAGTGGGTATTCCTCTTGAGTCGAAGCCAGGGACTAAGCTATCATCTGGAGTTGATTTGGGGTCCACGGAGAACTTTCGTGTTGCTCCAGTGACCTCAGGATCCCTCTAGACTTGAGACAGTGATCTTGGGTTTTCTCTGGAGTGCCATCAAGGAAATCAAGGCTCCTTTCACGTTTGATGTAGAACTCGGAATTGCTCTGCACGCAGTGCAGGGGAATCGGGCCTCATCTCGCGGCGAGGGGGAAGTCTCATGGTTTTTCTCGAGTTGCGGCCGGAACCTGGGGTATATTCTCGAGTTACGACGGGGAGGGCCCTTCCAGACACGGGTTTGTTCAGCGACGTCAGGACTCCTGCCTAGGTGCGAGGGACACCTCGGGATTCTCCTCGAGTCTTGGCATGGCAATTGGGATGCGTCTCCACGTGAGGCGGGAGACCCAGTGTTCCTTTCCACGTGCCACAGGGATCCTGGGACTCCTATCCATTTTCAAGAAGAGTCAGGCATCGTCTCCTTTGGAAGCATTGATCTCCGCAGACCTCTCGAGTTTTCAAAGGATGTGATGCATCCGGTCTCGATGAGGCGGAGGACTAGGTCTTTCTCTGTGGTCTCCACAGCGGATTCAGTCATCCCTTCGTCTTGGAAGATGCAAGACGAGCCTGCATTCAATTCACTGCAGGGATATCCGGCCTTACTTCGAGTCAGACCATCTCGGTGTCCATTCCACTTGAGGCCACAACTCAGGGTCCCTCTCACATACATGTGGCTGCGAGAAGCCTACTCTTCCGGTGCTTGTGGAAGGTTGGTATTCTGCTTGAGTCGAAGCTAGGGACTAAACTCTCATCTCGAGTTGATTTGGGGTCCACGGAGCCCTTTCCTGTTCTTCCAGTGACCTCAGGATCCCTCTGGGCTTGAGACAGTGATCTTGGGTTTTCTCTGGAGTGCCATCAAGGAAATCAAGGCTCCTTTCACGTTTGATGAGGAACACGGAATTGCTCTGCACGCAGTGCAGGGGAATCGGGCCTCATCTCGCGGCGAGGGGGAAGTCTCATGGTTTTTCTCGAGTTGCGGCCGGAACCTGGGGTATATTCTCGAGTTACGAAGGGGAGGGCCCTTCCAGACACGTGTTTGTTCAGAGACGTCAGGACTCCTGGCTAGGTGCTAGGGGCAACTCGGGATTCTCCTCGAGTCTTGGCATGGCCATTGGGACGCGTCTCCACGTGAGGCGGGAGACCCAGGGTCCCTTTCCACGTGCCACAGGGATCCTGGGACTCCTATCCATTTTCAAGAGGAGTCGGGCATCGTCTCCTTTGGAAGCATTGATCTCTGCAGTCCTCTCGAGTTTTCAAAGGATGTGAGGCCTCCGGTCGCGATCAGGCGGAGGACTAGGTCTTTCTCTGTGGTCTCCACAGGGGATTCAGACATCCCTTCGTCGTGGGAGATACAAAAGAGGCCTGCATTCACTTCACTGCAGGGATATCCGGCCTTCTTTTGAGTCAGAGCATCTCGGTGTCCATTCCACTTGAGGCCACAAACTCAGGGTCCCTCTCACATACCTGTAGCTGAGAGAAGCCTCCTCTTGAGGTGCTTGTGGAAACTTGGTATTCCTCCTGAGTCGAAGCCAGGGACGAAGCTCGCATTTCGAGTTGATTTGGGGTCCACGGAGCCCTTTCGTGTTGCTACAGTGACCTCAGTATCCCTCTCGACATGAGACAGTGATCTTGGGTGTGCTCTGGAGTGCCATCAAGGAAATCAAGTCTCCTTTCATGTTTGATGTCTAACACGGAATTGCTCTGCACGCATTGCAAGGGAATCGGGCCTCATCTCGCGGCGAGGGGGAAGTCTCATGGTTTTTCTCGAGTTGCGGCCGGAACCTGGGGTATATTCTCGAGTTACGAAGGGGAGGGCCCTTCCAGACACGTGTTTGTTCAGAGACGTCAGGACTCCTGGCTAGGTGCTAGGGGCAACTCGGGATTCTCCTCGAGTCTTGGCATGGCCATTGGGACGCGTCTCCACGTGAGGCGGGAGACCCAGGGTCCCTTTCCACGTGCCACAGGGATCCTGGGACTCCTATCCATTTTCAAGAGGAGTCAGGCATCGTCTCCTTTGGAAGCATTGATCTCCGCGGACCTCTCGAGTTTTCAAAGGACGTGAGGCCTCCGGTCGCAATGAGGCGGAGAACTAGGTCTTTATCCTTGGTCTCCACAGGGGATTCAGACATCCCTTCGTCTTGGGAGAGGCAAGACGAGCCTGCATTCAATTCACTGCAGGGATATCCGGCCTTCCTTCGAGTCAGAGCATCTCGGTGTCCATTCCACTTGAGGCCACAAACTCAGGGTCCCTCTCACATACCTGTAGCTGAGAGAAGCCTCCTCTTGAGGTGCTTGTGGAAAGTGGGTATTCCTCTTGAGTCGAAGCCAGGGACGAAGCTCTCATCTCGAGTTGATTTGGGGTCCACAGATCCCTTTCCTGTTGTTCCAGTGACCTCAGGATCCCTCTAGACTTGAGACAGTGTTCTTGGGTTTTCTCTGGAGTCCCATTAAGGAAATCAAGGCTCCTTTCACGTTTGATGTGGAACACGGAATTGATCTGCACGCAGTGCAGGGGAATCGGGCCTCATCTCGCGGCGAGGGGGAAGTCTCATGGTTTTTCTCGAGTTGCGGCCGGAACCTAGGATACATTCTCGAGTTAAGACGGGGAGGGCAATTCCAGACACGTGTTTGTTCAGCGACGTCATGACCCCTGCCTAGGTGCGAGGGACACCTCGGGATTCTCCTCGAGTCTTGGCATGGCAATTGGGACGCGTGTCCACGTGAGGCGGGAGACCCAGTGTCCCTTTCCACGTGCCACAGGGATCCTGGGACTCCTATCCATTTTCAAGAGGAGTCAGGCATCGTCTCCTTTGGAAGCATTGATCTCCCCGGACCTCTCGAGTTTTCAAAGGATGTGAGGCCTCCGCTCGCGATGAGGCGGAGAACTAGGTCTTTCTCTGTGGACTCCACAGGGGATTCAGACATCCCTTCGTCCTGGGAGATGCAAGACGAGCCTGCATTCAATTCACTGCAGGGATATCTGGCCTTCTTTCGAGTCAGAGCATCTCGGTGTCCATTCCACTTGAGGCCACAAACTCAGGGTCCCTCTCACATACCTGTAGCTGAGAGAAGCCTCCTCTTGAGGTGCTTGTGGAAAGTGGGTATTCCGCTTGAGTCGAAGCCAGGGACGAAGATCACATCTCGAGTTGATTTGGGGTCCACGGAGCCTTTCGTGTTGCTACAGTGACCTCAGTATCCCTCTAGACATGAGACAGTGATCTTGGGTCTTCTCTGGAGTGCCATCAAGGAAATCAAGGCTCCTTTCATGTTTGATGTGGAACACGGAATTGCTCTGCACGCAGTGCAGGGCAATCGGGCCTCATCTCGCGGCGAGGGGGAAGTCTCATGGTTTTTCTCGAGTTGCGGCCGGAACCTGGGGTATATTCTCGAGTTATGACGGGGAGCTCCCTTCCAGACACGTGTTTGTTCAGCGACGTCAGGACTCCTGCCTAGGTGCGAGGGACACCTCGGGATTCTCCTCGAGTCTCGGCATGGCCATTGGGACGCGTCTCCACTTCAGGCGGGAGACCCAGGTTCCCTTTCCACGTGCCACATGCATCCTGGGACTCCTATCCATTTTCAAGTGGAGTCAGGCATCGTCTCCTCTGGAAGCATTGATCACCGCGGACCTCTCGAGTTTTCAAAGGACGTGAGGCCTCTGGTCGCGATGAGGCGGAGAACTAGGTCTTTCTCTGTGGTCTCCACAGGGGATTCAGACATCCCTTCGTCTTGGGAGATGCAAGATGAGCCTGCATTCAATTCACTGCAGGGATATCCGGCCCTCCTTCGAGTCAGAGCATCTCGGTGTCCATTCCACTTGAGGCCACAAAATCAGGGTCCCTCTCACATACCTGTAGCTGAGAGAAGCCTCCTCTTGAGGTGCTTGTGGAAAGTTGGTATTCCTCTTGAGTCGAAGCCAGGGACGAAGCTCTCATCTCGAGTTGATTTGGGTCCACGGAGCCCTTTCCTGTTGCTACAGTGACCTCAGTATCCCTCTAGACATGAGACAGTGATCTTGGGTGTTCTCTGGAGTGCCATCAAGGAAATCAAGGCTCCTTTCAAGTTTGATGTGGAACACGGAATTGCTCTGCACGCAGTGCAGGGGAATCGGGCCTCATCTCGCGGCGAGGGGGAAGTCTTATGGTTTTTCTCGAGCTGCAGCCGGAACCTGGGGTATATTCTCGAGTTAAGACGGGGAGGGCCCTTCCAGACACTTGTTTGTTCAGCGACGTCATGACTCCTGCCTAGGTGCGAGGGACACCTCGGGATTCTCCTCGAGTCTTGGCATGGCCATTGGGACGCCTCTCCACGTGAGGCGGGAGACCCAGGGTCCCTTTCCACGTGCCACAGGGATCCTGGGACTCCTATCCATTTTCAAGAGTAGTCAGGCATCGTCTCCTTTGGAAGCATTGATCTCCGCGGACCTCTCGAGTTTTCAAAGGACGTGAGGCCTCCGGTCGCTATGAGGAGGAGAAATAGGTCTTTCTCTGTGGGCTCCACAGGGGTTTCAGACATCCCTTCGTCGTGGGAGATGCAAGACGAGCCTGTATTCAATTCACTGCAGGGATATCCGGCCTTCCTTCGAGTCAGAGCATCTCAGTGTCCATTCCACTTGAGGCCACAAACTCAGGGTCCCTCTCACATACCTGTAGCTGAGAGAAGCCTCCTCTTGAGGTGCTTATGGAAAGTGGGTTTTCCTCTTGAGTCCAAGCCAGGGACGAAGCTCTCATCTCGAGTTGATTTCGGGTCCACGGAGACATTTCGTGTTGCTACAGTGACCTCAGGATCCCTCTAGACTTGAGACAGTGATCTTGGGTTTTCTCTGGAGTGCCATCAAGGAAATGAAGGCTCCTTTCAAGTTTGATGTGGAACACGGAATTGCTCTGCACGCAGTGCAGGGGAATCGGGCCTCATCTCGCGGAAAGGAGTATGTCTCATGGTTTTTCTCAAGTTTCGGCCGAAACCTGGGGTATATTCTCGAGTTACGACGGGGAGGGCCCTTCAATACACGTGTTTGTTCAGCGACGTCAGGACTCCTGCCTAGGTGCGAGGGACACCTCGGGATTCTCCTCGAGTCTTGGCATGGCAATTGGGACGCGTCTCCACGTGAGGCGGGAGACCCAGGGTCCCTTTCGACGTACCACAGGAATCCTGGGACTCCTATCCATTTTCAAGAGGAGTCAGGCATCGTCTCCTTTGGAAGCATTGATCTCTGCAGACCTCTCGAGTTTTCAAAGGATGTGAGGCCTCCGGTCGCGATGAGGCAGAGAACTAGGTCTTTCTCTCTGGTCTCCACAGGGGATTCAGACATCCCTTCATCTTGGGAGATGCAAGAGGAGTCTGCATTCAATTCCCTGCACGGATATCTGGCCTTACTTCGAGTCAGAGCATCTTGGTGAATATTCCACTTGAGGCCACAAACTCAGGGTCCCTCTCACATACCTGTAGCTGAGAGAAGCCTCCTCTTGTGGTGCTAGTGGAAAGTTGGTATTCCTCTTGAGTCGAAGCCAGTGACTAAGCTCTCATCTCGAGTTGATTTTGGGTTCCCGGAGCCCTTTCGTGTTGTTCCAGTGACCTCAGGATCCCTCTAGACTTGAGACAGTGATCTTGGGTTTTCTTTGGAATGACATTAAGGAAATCAAGGCTCCTTTCACGTTTGATGTGGAACACGGAATTGATCTGCATGCAGTGCAGAGGAATCGGGCCTCATCTCGCGGCGAGGGGGAAGTCTCATGGTTTTTCTCGAGTTGCGGCCGGAACCTGGGGTATATTCTCGAGTTACGACGGGGAGGGCCCTTCCAGACACGTGTTTGTTCAGCGACGTCAGGACTCCTGCCTAGGTGCGAGGGACACCTCGGGATTCTCCTCGAGTCTTGGCATGGCAATTGGGACGCGTCTCCACGTGAGGCGGGAGACCCAGGGTCCCTTTCCACGTGCCACAGGGATGCTGGGACTCCTATCAATTTTCAAGAGTAGTCAGGCATCGTCTCCTTTGGAAGCATTGATCTCTGCAGACCTCTCGAGTTTTCAAAGGATGTGAGGCCTCCGGTCGCGATGAGGCGGAGAACTAGGTCTTTCTCTGTGGTCTCCACAGGGGATTCAGACATCCCTTCGTCTTGGGAGATGCAGGACGAGCCTGCATTCAATTCACTGCAGGGATATCCGGCCTTACTTCGAGTCAGAGCATCTCGGTGTCCATTCCACTTGAGGCCACAAACTCAGGGTCCCTCTCACATACCTGTAGCTGAGAGAAGCCTCCACTTGAGGTGCTTGTGGAAAGTTGGTATTCCTCTTGAGTCGAAGCCAGGGACTAAGCTCTCATCTCGAGTTGATTTGGGGTCCACGGAGAACTTTCATGTTGCTCCAGTGACCTCAGAATCCCTCTAGACTGGAGACAGTGATCTTGGGTTTTCTCCGGAGTCCCATCAAGGAAATCAAGGCTCCTTTCACGTTTGATGTGGAACACGGAATTGCTCTGCATGCAGTGCAGGGGAATCGGGCCTCATTTCGCGGCGAGTGGGAAGTCTCATGGTTTTTCTCGAGTTGCGGCCGGAACCTGGGGTATATTCTCGAGTTACGACGGGGAGGGCCCTTCCAGACACGTGTTTCTTCAGCGACGTCAGGATTCCTGCCTAGGTGCGAGGGACACCTCGGGATTCTCCTCGAGTCTTGGCATGGCAATTTGGCGCATCTCCACGTGAGGCGGGAGACCCAGGGTCCCTTTCCACGTGCCACAGGGATCCTGGGACTCCTATCCATTTTCAAGAGGATTCAGGCATCGTCTCCTTTCGAAGCATTGATCTCCGCGGACCTCTCGAGTTTTCAAAGGACGTGAGGCCTCCGGTCGCGATGAGGCAGAGAACTCGGTCTTTCTCTGTGGTCTCCACAGGGGATTCAGACATCCCTTCGTCTTGGGAGATGCAAGAAGAGCCTGCATTCAATTCACTGCAGGGATATCCTGCCTTACTTCGAGTCAGAGCATCTCGGTGTCCATTCCATTTGAGGCCACAAACTCAGGGTCCCTCTCACATACCTGTAGCTGAGAGAAGCCTCCTCTTGAGGTGCTTGTGGAAAGTGGGTATTCCTCTTGAGTCGAAGCCAGGGACGAAGCTCGCATCTCGAGTTGATTTGGGGTCCACGGAGACCTTTCGTGTTGCTACAGTGACCTCAGTATCCCTCTAGACATGAGACAGTGATCTTGGGTGTTCTCCGGAGTGCCATCAAGGAAATCAAGGCTCCTTTCATGTTTGATGTGGAACACGGAATTGCTATGCACGCAGTGCAGGGGAATCGGGCCTCACCTCGCGGCGAGGGGAAAGTCTCATGGTTTTTCTCGAGTTGCGGCCGGAACCTGGGGCATATTCTCGAGTTATGACGGGGAGGGCCCTTCCAGACACGTGTTTGTTCAGCGACGTCAGGACTCCTGCCTAGGTGCGAGGGACACCTCGGGATTCTCCTCGAGTCTTGGCATGGCAATTGGGACGCGTCTCCACGTGAGGCGGGAGACCCAGGGTCCCTTTCCACGTGCCACAGGGATCCTGGGACTCCTATCCATTTTCAAGAGGAGTCAGGCATCGTCTCCTTCAGAAGTATTGATCTCCGCGGTCCTCTCGAGTTTTCAAAGGATATGAGGCCTCCGGTTGCGTTGAGGTGGAGGACTAGGTCTTTCTCTGTGGTCTCCACAGAGGATTCAGACAACCCTTCGTCTTGGGAGAAGCAAGACGAGCCTGCATTCAATTCACTGCAGGGATATCCGGCCTTACTTCGAGTCAGAGCATCTCGGTGTCCATTCCACTTGAGGCCACAAGCTCAGGGTCCCTCTCACATACCTGTAGCTGAGAGAAGCCTCCTCTTGAGGTGCTTGTGGAAAGTTGGTATTCCTCTTGACTCGAAACCAGGGACTAAGCTCTCATGTCGAGTTGATTTGGGGTCCACGGAGCCCTTTCTTGTTGCTCCAATGACCTCAGTATCCCTCTAGACTTGAGACAGTGATCTTGGGTTTTCTCTGGAGTGCCATCAAGGAAATCAAGGTTCCTTTCACGTTTGATGTGGAACACGGAATTGCTCTGCACGCAGTGCAGGGGAATCGGGCCTGATCTCGCGGCGAGGGGGAAGTCTCATGGTTTTTCTCGAGTTGCGGCCGGAACCTGGGGTATATTTTCGAATTACGACGGGGAGGGCCCTTCCAGACACGTGTTTGTTCAGCGACGTCAGGACTCCTGCCTAGGTGCGAGGGACACCTCGGGATTCTCTTCGAGTCTCGGCATGGCCATTGGGACGCGTCTCCACGTCAGGCGGGAGACCCAGGGTCCCTTTCCACGTGCCACATGCATCCTGGGACTCCTATCCATTTTCAAGAGGAGTCAGGCATCGTCTCCTCTGAAAGCATTGATCACCGCGGACCTCTCGAGTTTTCAAAGGACGTGAGGCCTCCGGTCGCAATGAGGCGGAGAACTAGGTCTTTCTCTGTGGTCTCCACAGGGGATTCAGACATCCCTTCGTCGTGGGAGATGCAAGACGAGCCTGCATTCAATTCACTGCAGGGATATCCGGCCTTCCTTCGAGTCAGAGCATCTCGGTGTCCATTCCACTTGAGGCCACAAAATCAGGGTCCCTCTCACATACCTGTAGCTGAGAGAAGCCTCCTCTTGAGGTGCTTGTGGAAAGTGGGTATTCCTCTTGAGTCGAAGCCAGGGACGAAGCTCTCATCTCGAGTTGATTTGGGTCCACGGAGCCCTTTCGTGTTGCTACAGTGACCTCAGTATCCCTCTAGACATGAGACAGTGATCTTGGGTGTTCTCTGGAGTGCCATCAAGGAAATCAAGGCTCCTTTCAAGTTTGATGTGGAACACGGAATTGCTCTGCACGCAGTGCAGGGGCATCGGGCCTCATCTCGCGGCGAGGGGGAAGTCTCATGGTTTTTCTCAAGCTGCAGCTGGAACCTGGGGTATATTCTCGAGTTACGACGGGGAGGGCCCTTCCAGACACGTGTTTGTTCAGAGACGTCAGGACTCCTGCCTAGGTGCGAGGGACATCTCGGGATTCTCCTCGAGTCTTGGCATGGCAATTGGGACGCGTCTCCACGTGAGGCGGGAGACCCAGGGTCCCTTTCCACGTGCCACAGGGATCCTGGGACTCCTATCCATTTTCAAGAGGAGTCAGGCATCGTCTCCTTTGGAAGCATTGATCTCCGCGGACCTCTCGAGTTTTCAAAGGATGTGAGGCCTCCGGTCGCGATGAGCCGGAGGACTAGGACTTTCTCTGTGGTCTCCACAGGGGATTCAGACATCCCTTCGTCTTGGGAGATCCACGACGAGCCTGCATTCAATTCAATGCAGGGATATCCGGCCTTACTTCGAGTCAGAGCATCTCGGTGTCCATTCCACTTGAGGCCACAAACTCAGGGTCCCTCTCACATACCTGTAGCTGAGAGAAGCCTACTCTTGAGGTGCTTGTGGAAAGTTGGTATTCCTCTTGAGTCGAAGCCAGGGAAAAGCTCTCATCTCGAGTTGATTTGGGGTCCACGGAGCCCTTTCGTGTTGCTGTAGTGACCTCAGGATCCCTCTAGACTTGTGACAGTGATCTTGGGTTTTCTCTGAAGTGCCATCAAGGAAATCAAGGCTCCTTTCACGTTTAATGTGGAACACGGAATTGCTCTGCACACAGTGCAGGGGAATCGGGCCTCATCTCGGGGCGAGGGGGAAGTCTCATGGTTTTTCTCGAGTTGTGGCCAGAACCTGGGGTATAATCTCCAGGTACGACGGGGAGGGCCCTTCCAGACACTTGTTTGTTCAGCGACGTCAGGACTCCTGTCTAGGTGCGAGGGACACCTCGGGATTCTCCTCGAGTCTTGGCATGGCAATTGGGACGCGTCTCCATGTGAGGCGGGAGACCCAGTGTCCCTTTCAACGTGCCACAGGGATCCTGGGACTCCGATCTATTTTCAAGAGGAGTCAGGCATCGTCTCCTTTGGAATCATTGATCTCCGTGCACCTCTCGAGTTTTCAAAGGATGTGAGGCCTATGGTCGCAATGAGGCAGAGATCTAGGTCTTTGTCTGTGGTCTCCACAGGGGATTCAGACATCCCTTCGTCTTGGGAGATCCACGACGAGCCTGCATTCAATTCAATGCAGGGATATCCGGCCTTACATTGAGTCAGAGCATCTCGGTGTTCATTCCACTTGAGGCCACAAACTCAGGGTCCCTCTCACATACCTGTAGCTGAGAGAAACCTCCTCTTGAGGAGCTTTTGGAAAGTTGGTATTCCTCTTGAGTCGAAGCCAGGGTCAAAGCTCTCATCTCGAGTTGATTTGGGGTCCAGAGAGCCCTTTCGGGTTGCTACAGTGACCTCAGGATCCCTCTAGACTTTAGACAGTGATCTTGGCTTTTCTTTGGAGTGCCATCAAGGAAATCAAGAATCCTTTCACGTTTGATGTGGAACACGGAATTGGTCTGCATGCAGTGCAGGGGAATCGGGCCTCATCTCAAGGCGAGGGGGAAGTCTCATGATGTTTCTCGAGTTGCGGCCGGAACCTGGGGTATATTCTCGAGTTACGACGGGGAGGGCCTTTCCAGACACGTGTTTGTTCAGCGACGTCAGGACTCCTGCCTAGGTGCGAGGGACACCTCGGGATTCTCCTCGAGTCTTGGCATGACAATTAGGACAAGTCTCCACGTGAGGCGGGAGACCCAGGGTCCCGTTCCACATGCCACAAGGATTCTTGGACTCCTATCCATTTTCAAGAGGAGTCAGGCATCGTCCCCTTTGGAAGCATTTATCTCCACGGACCTCTCGAGTTTTCAAAGGATCTGAGGCCTCCGGTCGCGATGAGGCGGAGAACTATGTCTTTCTCTGTGGTCTCCACAGGGGATTCAGACATCTTTTCGTCTTTGGAGATGCAAGACGAGCCTGCATTCAATTCACTGCAGGGATATCCGGCTTTACTTCGAGTCAGAGCATCTCGGTGTCCATTCCACTTGAGGCCACAATCTCAGGGTCCCTCTCATATACATGCAGCTGAGAGAAGCCTCCTCTTGAGGTGCTTGTGGAAATTTGGTATTCCTCTTGAGTCGAAGCCAGGGACTAAGCTCTCATCTCGAGTTGATTTGGGGTCCACGGAGCCCTTTCGTGTTGCTCCAGTGACCTCAGGATCCCTCTAGACTTTAGACAGTGATCTTGGCTTTTCTTTGGAGTGCCATCAAGGAAATCAAGAATCCTTTCACGTTTGATGTGGAACACGGAATTGCTCTGCACGCAGTGCAGGGGAATCGGGCCTCATCTCAAGGCGAGGGGGAAGTCTCATGATGTTTCTCGAGTTGCGGCCGGAACCTGGGGTATATTCTCGAGTTACGACGGGGAGGGCCTTTCCAGACACGTGTTTGTTCAGCGACGTCAGGACTCCTGCCTAGGTGCGAGGGACACCTCGGGATTCTCCTCGAGTCTTGGCATGACAATTAGGACAAGTCTCCACGTGAGGCGGGAGACCCAGGGTCCCGTTCCACATGCCACAAGGATTCTTGGACTCCTATCCATTTTCAAGAGGAGTCAGGCATCGTCCCCTTTGGAAGCATTTATCTCCACGGACCTCTCGAGTTTTCAAAGGATCTGAGGCCTCCGGTCGCGATGAGGCGGAGAACTAAGTCTTTCTCTGTGGTCTCCACAGGGGATTCAGACATCTTTTCGTCTTTGGAGATGCAAGACGAGCCTGCATTCAATTCACTGCAGGGATATCCGGCTTTACTTCGAGTCAGAGCATCTCGGTGTCCATTACACTTGAGGCCACAGATTCAGGGTCCCTCTCACATACCTGTAGCTGAGAGAAGCCTGCTCTTGAGGTGCTTGTGGAAAGTTGGTATTCCTCTTGAGTCGAAGCCAGGGACTAAGCTCTCATCTCGAGTTGATTTGGGGTCCACGGAGCCCTTTGGTGTTGCTCCAGTGACCTCAGGATCCCTCTAGACTTGAGACAGTGATCTTGGGTTTTCTCTCGAGTGCCATCTAGGAAATCAAGGCTCCTTTCACTTTTGATGTGGAATACGGAATTGCTCTGCACGCAGTGCAGGGGAATCCGGCCTCATCTCGCGGCAAGGGGGATGTCTCATGGTTTTTCTCAAGTTGCGGGCGGAACCTGGGGTATATTCTCGAGTTAAGACAGGGAGGGCCCTTCGAGACACGTGTTTGTTCAGCTACGACAGGACTCTGCCTAGGTGCGAGGGACACCTCGGGATTCTCCTCGAGTCTTGGCATGGCAAATGGGTCGCGTCTCCACTTTAGGCGGGAGACCCAGGGTCCCTTTCCACGTGCCACAGTGATCCTGGGACTCCTATCCATTTTCAAGAAGAGTCAGGCATCGTCTCCTTTGGAAGCATTGATCTCCGCAGACCTCTCGAGTTTTCAAAGGATGTGATGCCTCCGGTCTCGATGAGGCGGAGGACTAGGTCTTTCTCTGTCATCTCCACAGGAGATTCAGACATCACTTCGTCTTGGGAGATGCAAGACGAGCCTGCATTCAATTCACTGCAGGGATATCCGGCCTTACTTCGAGTCAGAGCATCTCGGTGTCCATTCCACTTGAGGCCAAGAACTCAGTGTCCCTTCCACATACCTGTGGCTGCGAGAAGCCGCCTCTTCAGGTGCTTGTGGAAAGTTGCTATTCCCCTTGAGTCGAAGCCAGTGACTAAGCTCTCATCTCGAGTTGATTTTGGGTCCACGGAGCCCTTTCGTGTTGCTCCAGTGACCTCAGGATCCCTCTAGATTTGAGACAGTCATCTTGGGTTTTCTCTGGAGTGCCATCAAGGAAATCAAGGCTCCTTTCACGTTTGATGTGGAACACGGAATTGCTCTGCACGCAGTGCAGGGGAATCGGGCCTCATCTCGCGGCGAGGGGGAAGGCTCATGGTTTTTCTCGAGTTGCGGCCGGAACCTGGGGTATATTCTCGAGTTACGACGGGGAGGGCCCTTCCAGACACGTGTTTGTTCAGCGACGTCAGGATCCCTGCCTAGGTGCGAGGGACACCTCGGGACACTCCTCGAGTCTTTGCATTGCAATTTGGACGCGTCTCCACGTGAGGCGGGAGACCCAGGGTCCCTTTCCACGTGCCAAAGATATCCTGGGACTCCTATCCATTTTCAAGAGGAGTCAGGCATCGTCTCCTTCGGAAGTACTGATCTCAGCGGACCTCTCGAGTTTTCAAAGGATATGAGGCCTCCGGTCGCGAGGAGGCGGAGGACTAGGTCTTTCTCTGTGGTCTCCACAGGGGATTCAGACAACCCTTCGTCTTGGGAGATGCAAGACGATCCTGCATTCAATTCACTGCAGGGATATCCGGCCTTACTTGAAGTCAGAGCATCTCGGTGTCCATTCCACTTGAGGCAACAAACTCAGGGGCCCTCTCACATACCTGTAGCTGAGAGAAGCCTCCTCTTGAGGTGCTTGTGGAAAGTTGGTATTCCTCTTGAGACGAAGCCAGGGACTAAGCTCTCATCTCGAGTTGATTTGGGGTCCACGGAGCCCTCTCATGTTGCTCCAGTGACCTCAGGATCCCTCTAGACTTGAGACAGTGATCTTGGGTTTTCTCTGGAGTGCCATCAAGGAAATCAAGGCTCCTTTCACGTTTGATGTGGAACACGGAATTGCTCTGCACGCAGTGAAGGGGAATCGGGCCTCATCTCGCGGCAAGGGGGATGTCTCATGGTTTTTCTCAAGTTGCGGCCGGAAGCTGGGGTATATTCTCGAGTTACGACGTTGAGGGCCCTTCCAGACACGTGATTGTTCAGCGACGTCAGGACTCCTGCCTAGGTGTGAGGGACACCTCGGGATTCTCCTTGAGTCTTGGCATGGCAATTTGGACGCGTCTCCACGTGAGGCGGGAGACCCAGGGTTCCTTTCCACGTGCCACAGGGATCCTGGGACTCCTATCCATTTTCAAGAGGAGTCAGGCATCGTCTCCTTTGGAAGCATTGATCTCCGCATACCTCTCGAATTTTCAAAGGATGTGAGGCTTCCGGTCGCGATCAGGCGGAGGACTAGGTCTTTCTCTGTCGTCTCCACAGCGGATTCAGACATCCCTTCGTCTTGGGAGATGCAAGACGAGCCTGCATTCAATTCACTACAGGGATATCCGGCCTTACTTCGAGTCAGAGCATCTCGGTGTCCATTCCACTTGAGGCCACAAACTCAAGGTCCCTCTCACATACCTGTAGCTGAGAGAAGCCTCCTCTTGAGGTGCTTGTGGAAAGTTGGTATTCCTCTTGAGTCGAAGCCAGGGAATAAGCTCTCATCTCGAGTTGATTTGGGGTCCACAGATCCCTTTCGTGTTGCTCCAGTGACCTCAGGATCCCTCTAGACTTGAGACAGTGATCTTGGGTTTTCTCTGGAGTGCCATCAAGGAAATCAAGGCTCCGTTCACTTTTGATGTGGAACACGGAATTGCTGTGCACGCAGTGCAGGGGAATCGGGCCTCATCTCGCGGCGAGGGGGTAGTCTCATGGTTTTTCTCGAGTTGCGGCCGGAACCTGGGGTATATTCTCGAGTTACGACGGGGAGGGCCCTTCCAGACATGTGTTTGTTCAGCGACGTCAGTACTCCTGCCTAGGTGCGAGGGACACCTCGGGATTCTCCTCGAGTCTTGGCATGGCAATTGCGACGCGTCTCCACGTGAGGCGGGAGACCCAGGGTCCCTTTCCACGTGCCACAGGGATCCTGGGACTCCTATCCATTTTCAAGAGGAGTCAGGCATCGTCTCCTTTGGAAGCATTGATCTCCGCAGACCTCTCGAGTTTTCAAAGGATGTGAGGCCTCCGGTCGCGATGAGCCGGAGGACTAGGACTTTCTCTGTGGTCTCCACAGGGGATTCAGACATCCCTTCGTCTTGGGAGATCCACGACGAGCCTGCATTCAATTCAATGCAGGGATATCCGGCCTTACTTCGAGTCAGAGCATCTCGGTGTCCATTCCACTTGAGGCCACAAACTCAGGGTCCCTCTCACATACCTGTAGCTGAGAGAAGCCTACTCTTGAGGTGCTTGTGGAAAGTTGGTATTCCTCTTGAGTCGAAGCCAGGGAAAAGCTCTCATCTCGAGTTGATTTGGGGTCCACGGAGCCCTTTCGTGTTGCTGTAGTGACCTCAGGATCCCTCTAGACTTGTGACAGTGATCTTGGGTTTTCTCTGAAGTGCCATCAAGGAAATCAAGGCTCCTTTCACGTTTAATGTGGAACACGGAATTGCTCTGCACACAGTGCAGGGGAATCGGGCCTCATCTCGGGGCGAGGGGGAAGTCTCATGGTTTTTCTCGAGTTGTGGCCAGAACCTGGGGTATAATCTCCAGGTACGACGGGGAGGGCCCTTCCAGACACTTGTTTGTTCAGCGACGTCAGGACTCCTGTCTAGGTGCGAGGGACACCTCGGGATTCTCCTCGAGTCTTGGCATGGCAATTGGGACGCGTCTCCATGTGAGGCGGGAGACCCAGTGTCCCTTTCAACGTGCCACAGGGATCCTGGGACTCCGATCTATTTTCAAGAGGAGTCAGGCATCGTCTCCTTTGGAATCATTGATCTCCGCGCACCTCTCGAGTTTTCAAAGGATGTGAGGCCTATGGTCGCAATGAGGCAGAGATCTAGGTCTTTGTCTGTGGTCTCCACAGGGGATTCAGACATCCCTTCGTCTTGGGAGATCCACGACGAGCCTGCATTCAATTCAATGCAGGGATATCCGGCCTTACATTGAGTCAGAGCATCTCGGTGTTCATTCCACTTGAGGCCACAAACTCAGGGTCCCTCTCACATACCTGTAGCTGAGAGAAACCTCCTCTTGAGGAGCTTTTGGAAAGTTGGTATTCCTCTTGAGTCGAAGCCAGGGTCAAAGCTCTCATCTCGAGTTGATTTGGGGTCCAGAGAGCCCTTTCGGGTTGCTACAGTGACCTCAGGATCCCTCTAGACTTTAGACAGTGATCTTGGCTTTTCTTTGGAGTGCCATCAAGGAAATCAAGAATCCTTTCACGTTTGATGTGGAACACGGAATTGGTCTGCATGCAGTGCAGGGGAATCGGGCCTCATCTCAAGGCGAGGGGGAAGTCTCATGATGTTTCTCGAGTTGCGGCCGGAACCTGGGGTATATTCTCGAGTTACGACGGGGAGGGCCTTTCCAGACACGTGTTTGTTCAGCGACGTCAGGACTCCTGCCTAGGTGCGAGGGACACCTCGGGATTCTCCTCGAGTCTTGGCATGACAATTAGGACAAGTCTCCACGTGAGGCGGGAGACCCAGGGTCCCGTTCCACATGCCACAAGGATTCTTGGACTCCTATCCATTTTCAAGAGGAGTCAGGCATCGTCCCCTTTGGAAGCATTTATCTCCACGGACCTCTCGAGTTTTCAAAGGATCTGAGGCCTCCGGTCGCGATGAGGCGGAGAACTAAGTCTTTCTCTGTGGTCTCCACAGGGGATTCAGACATCTTTTCGTCTTTGGAGATGCAAGACGAGCCTGCATTCAATTCACTGCAGGGATATCCGGCTTTACTTCGAGTCAGAGCATCTCGGTGTCCATTCCACTTGAGGCCACAAACTCAGGGTCCCTCTCATATACATGCAGCTGAGAGAAGCCTCCTCTTGAGGTGCTTGTGGAAATTTGGTATTCCTCTTGAGTCGAAGCCAGGGACTAAGCTCTCATCTCGAGTTGATTTGGGGTCCACGGAGCCCTTTCGTGTTGCTCCAGTGACCTCAGGATCCCTCTAGACTTTAGACAGTGATCTTGGCTTTTCTTTGGAGTGCCATCAAGGAAATCAAGAATCCTTTCACGTTTGATGTGGAACACGGAATTGCTCTGCACGCAGTGCAGGGGAATCGGGCCTCATCTCAAGGCGAGGGGGAAGTCTCATGATGTTTCTCGAGTTGCGGCCGGAACCTGGGGTATATTCTCGAGTTACGACGGGGAGGGCCTTTCCAGACACGTGTTTGTTCAGCGACGTCAGGACTCCTGCCTAGGTGCGAGGGACACCTCGGGATTCTCCTCGAGTCTTGGCATGACAATTAGGACAAGTCTCCACGTGAGGCGGGAGACCCAGGGTCCCGTTCCACATGCCACAAGGATTCTTGGACTCCTATCCATTTTCAAGAGGAGTCAGGCATCGTCCCCTTTGGAAGCATTTATCTCCACGGACCTCTCGAGTTTTCAAAGGATCTGAGGCCTCCGGTCGCGATGAGGCGGAGAACTAAGTCTTTCTCTGTGGTCTCCACAGGGGATTCAGACATCTTTTCGTCTTTGGAGATGCAAGACGAGCCTGCATTCAATTCACTGCAGGGATATCCGGCTTTACTTCGAGTCAGAGCATCTCGGTGTCCATTCCACTTGAGGCCACAAACTCAGGGTCCCTCTCATATACATGCAGCTGAGAGAAGCCTCCTCTTGAGGTGCTTGTGGAAATTTGGTATTCCTCTTGAGTCGAAGCCAGGGACTAAGCTCTCATCTCGAGTTGATTTGGGGTCCACGGAGCCCTTTCGTGTTGCTCCAGTGACCTCAGGATCCCTCTAGACTTGAGACAGTGATCTTGGGTTTTCTCTGGAGTGCCATCAAGGAAATCAAGGCTCCTTTCACGTTTGATGTGGAACACGGAATTGCTCTGCACGCAGTGCAGGGGAATCGGGCCTCATCTAGCCGCGAGGGGTAGGTCTCATGGAATTTCTCGAGTTGCGGCCGGAACCTGGGGTATATTCTCGAGTTACGATGGGGAGGGCCCTTCCAGACACGTGTTTGTTCAGCGAAGTCAGGACTCCTGCCTAGGTGCGAGGGACACATCGGGATTCTCCTCGAGTCTTGGCATTGCAATTGGGACGCGTCTCCACGTGAGGCGGGAGACCCAGGGTCCCTTTCCACGTGCCACAGGGATCCTGGGAATCCTATCCATTTTGAAGAGGATTCAGGCATCGTTTCCTTTGGAAGCCTTGATCTCCGTGGACCTCTCGAGTTTTCAAAGGATGTGAGGCCTCCGGTCGCGATGAGGCGGAGAACTAAGTCTTTGTCTGTGGTCTCCACAGGGGATTCAGACATCCCTTCGTCTTGGGAGATGCAAGACGAGCCTGCATTCAATTCTCTGCATGGATATCTGCCCTTACTTCGAGTCAGAGCATCTCGGTGTCCATTCCACTTGAGGCCACAAACTCAAGGTCCCTCTCACATACCTGTAACTGAGAGAGGCCTCCTCTTGAGGTGCTTGTGGAAAGTTGGTATTCCTCTTGAGTCGAAGCCAGGGACGAAGCTCTCCTCTCGAGTTGATTTGTCGTCCACGGAGCTCTTTCTTGTTGCTACAGTGACCTCAGGATCCCTCTAGACTTGAGACAGTGATCTTGGCTTTACTTTGGAGTGCCATCAAGGAAATCAAGAATCTTTTCACGTTTGATGTGGAACACGGAATTGGTCTGCACGCAGTGCAGGGGAATCGGGCCTCATCTCAAGGCGAGGGGGAAGTCTCATGATGTTTCTCGAGTTGCGGCCGGAACCTGGGGTATATTCTCGAGTTACGATGGGGAGGGCCTTTCCAGACACGTGTTTGTTCTGCGAGGTCAGGATTCCTGCCTAGGTGGGAGGGACACCTCGGCATTCTCCTCGAGTCTTGGCATGGCAATTAGGACAAGTCTCCACGTGAGGCGGGAGATCCAGGGTCCCTTTCCACGTGCCACAGGGATTCTTGGACTCCTATCCATTTTCAAGAGGAGTCAGGCATCGTCTCCTTTACAAGCATTGATCTCCGCGGACCTCTCGAGTTTTCAAAGGATGTGATGCCTCCGGTCGTGATGAGGCGGAGATCTTGGTCTTTGTCTGTGGTCTCCACAGGGGATTCAGACATCCCTTCGTCTTGGGAGATCCACGACGAGCCTGCATTCAATTCACTGCAGGGATATCCGGCCTTACATTGAGTCAGAGCATCTCGGTGTCCATTCCACTTGAGGCCACAAACTCAGGGTCCCTCTCACATACCTGTAGCTGAGAGAAACCTCCTCTTGAGGAGCTTTTGGAAAGTTGGTATTCCTCTTGAGTCGAAGCCAGGGACAAAGCTCTCATCTCGAGTTGATTTGGGGTCCACGGAGCCCTTTCGGGTTGCTACAGTGACCTCAGGATCCCTCTAGACTTGAGACAGTGATCTTGGCTTTTCTTTGGAGTGCCATCAAGGAAATCAAGAATCCTTTCACGTTTGATGTGGAACACGGAATTGGTCTGCACTCAGTGCAGGAGAATCGGGCCACATCTCAAGGCGAGGGGGAAGTCTTATGGTTTTTCTCGAGTTACGGCCGGAACCTGGGGTATATTCTCGAGTTACGACGGGGAGGGCCCTTCCAGACAAGTGTTTGTTCAGCGACGTCAGGACTAGTGCCTAGGTGCGAGGAACACCTCGGGATTCTACTCGAGTCTTGGCATGGCAATTAGGACAAGTCTCCACGTGAGGCGGGAGACCCAGGGTCCCGTTCCACGTGCCACAGGGATTCTTGGACTCCTATCCATTTTCAAGAGGAGTCAGGCATCGTCTCCTTAGGAAGCATTGATCTCCGCGGACCTCTCGAGTTTTCAAAGATGTGATGCCTCCGGTGGCCATGATAGGGAGAACTAGGTCTTTCTCTGTGGTCTCCACAGGGGATTCAGACATCCCTTCGTCTTGGGAGATGCAAGACAAGACTTCATTCAATTCACTGCAGGGATATCCGGCCTTACTTCGAGTCAGAGCATCTCGGTGTCCATTCCACTTGAGGCCACAAACTCAGGGTCCCTCTCACATACCTGTAGCTGAGAGCAGCCTCCTCTTCAGGTGCTTGTGGAAATTTGGTATTCCTCTTGAGTCGAAGCCAGGGACGAAGCTCTCATCTCGAGTTGATTTGGGGTTCACGGAGCCCTTTCGGGTTGCTACAGTGACCTCAGGATCCCTCTAGACTTGAGACAGTGATCTTGGGGTTTCTCTGGAGTGCCATCAAGGAAATAAAGGCTCCTTTCACGTTTGATGGGGAACACGGAATTGCTCTGCACGCAGTGCAGGGGAATCGGGCCTCATCTTGCGGCGAGGGGGAAGGCTCATGGTTTTTCTCGAGTTGCAGCCCGAACCTGGGGTATATTCTCGAGTTACGATGGGGAGGGCCCTTCCAGACACGTGTTTGTTCAGCGACGTCAGGACTCCTGCCTAGGTGCGAGGGACACCTCGGGATTCTCCTTGAGCCTTGGCATGGCAATTGGGACGCGTCTCCAGTGAGGCGGAAGACCCAGGGTCCCTTTCCACGTGCCACAGGGATTCTGGGACTCCTATCCATTTTCAAGAGGATTCAGGCATCGTCTCCTTAGGAAGCATTGATCTCCACGGACCACTCGAGTTTTCAATGGATGTGACGCCTCCGGTCGGAATGAGGCGGAGAACTCGGTCTTTCTCTGTGGTCTCCACAGGGGATTCAGACATCCCTTCGTCTTGGGAGATGCAAGACGAGACTTCATTCAATTTACTGCAGGGATATCCGGCCATACTTCGAGTCAGAGCATCTCGGTGTCCATTCCGCTTGAGGCCACAAACTCAGGGACCCTCTCACATACATGTAGCTGAGAGAAGCCTCCTCTTGAAGTGCTTGTGGAAAGTTGGTATTCCTCTTGAGTCGAAGCCAGGGACGAAGCTCTCATCTCGAGTTGATTTGGAGTCCACGGAGCCCTTTCGTTTTGCTACAGTGACCTCAGGATACCTCTCGACTTGAGACAGTGATCTTGGGGTTTCTCTGGAGTGCCATCAAGGAAATCAAGGCTCCTTTCACGTTTGATGTGGAACACGGATATTCTCTGCACGCAGTGCAGGGGAATCAGGCCTCATCTTGCGGCGAGGGGGAAGTCTCATGGTTTTTCTCGAGTTGTAGCCCGAACCTGTGGTATATTCTCGAGTTACGATGGGGAGGGCCCTTCCAGACACGTGTTTTTCCAGCGACGTCAGGACTCCTGCCTAAGTGCGAGGGACACCTCGGGATTCTCATCGAGCCTTGGCATGGCAATTGGGACGCGTCTCCACGTGAGGCGGGAGACCCAGGGTCCCTTTCCACGTGCCACAGTGATCCTGGGACTCCTATCCATTTTCAAGAGGAGTCAATCATCGTCTCCTTTGGAAGCATTGATCTCCGCGGACCTCTTGAGTTTTCAAAGGATGTGAGGCCTCCGGTCGCAATGAGGCGGAGAACTCGGTCTTTCTCTGTGGTCTCCACAGGGGATTCAGACAACCCTTCGTCTTGGGAGATGCAAGACGAGCCTGCATTCAATTCACTGCAGGGATATCATGCCTTACTTCAAGTCAGAGCATCTCGGTGTCCATTCCACTTGAGGCCACAAACTCAGGGTTCCTCTCACATACCTGTAGCTGAGAGAAGCCTCCTCTTGAGGTGCTTGTGGAAAGTTGGTATTCCTCTTGAGTCGAAGCCAGGGACTAAGCTCTCATCTCGAGTTGATTTGGGGTCCACGGAGCCCTTTCGTGTTGCTCCAGTGACCTCAGGATCCCTCTAGACTTGAGACAGTGATCTTGGGTTTTCTCTGGAGTGCCATCAAGGAAATCAAGGCTCCTTTCACGTTTGATGTGGAACACGGAATTGCTCTGCATGCAGTGCAGGGGAATCGGGCCTCATCTCGCGGCGAGGGGGAAGTCTCATGGTTTTTCTCGAGTTGCGGCCGGAACCAGGGGTATATTCTCGAGTTACGACGGGGAGGGCCCTTCCAGACACGTGTTTGTTCAGCGACGTCAGGACTCCTGCCTAGGTGCGAGGGACACCTCGGGATTCTCCTCGAGTCTTGGCATGGCAATTTGGACGCGTCTCCATGTGAGGCGGGAGACCCAGGTTCCCTTTCCACGTGCCACAGGGATCCTGGGACTCCTATCCATTTTCAAGAAGAGTCAGGCATCGTCTCCTTTGGAAGCATTGATCTCCGCAGACCTCTCAAGTTTTCAAAGGATGTGATGCCTCCGGTCTGGATGAGGCGGAGGACTAGATCTTTCTCTGTCGTCTCCACAGCGGACTCAGACATCCCTTCATCTTGGGAGATGCAAGACGAGCCTGCATTCAATTCACTGCAGGGATATCCGGCCTTACTTCGAGTCAGAGCATCTTGGTGTCCATTCCACTTGAGGCCACAAACTAAGGGTCCCTCTCACATACTTGTAGCTGAGAGAAGCCTCCTCTTGAGGTGCTTGTGGAAAGTTGGTATTCCTCTTGTGTCGAAGCCAGGGACTAAGCTCTCATCCCGAGTTGATTTGGGGTCCACGGAGCCCTTTCGTGTTGCTCCAGTGACCTCAGGATCCCTCTAGACTTGAGACGTGATCGTGGGTTTTCTCTGGAGTGCCATCAAGGAAATCAAGGCTCCTTTCACGTTTGATGTGGAACACGGAATTGCTCTGCACGCAGTGCAGGGGAATCGGGTCTCATCTCGCGGAGAGGGGGAAGTCTCATGGTTTTTCCCGAGTTGCGGCCGGAACCTGGGGTATATTCTCGATTTACGACGGGGAGGGCCCTTCCAGACACGTGTTTGTTCAGCGACGTCAGGACACCTGCCTAGGTGCGAGGGACACCTCGGGATTCTCCTCGAGTCTTGGCATGGCAATTGGGACGCGTCTCCACGTGAGGCGGGAGACCCAGGGTCCCTTTCCATGTGCCACAGGGATCCTGGGACTCCTATCCATTTTCAAGAGGAGTCAGGCATCGTCTCCTTTGGAAGCATTGATCTCAGCGGACCTCTCGAGTTTTCAAAGGATATGAGGCCTCCGGTCGCGAGGAGGTGGAGAACTACGTCTTTCTCTGTGGTCTACACAGGGGATTCAGACAACCCTTCGTCTTGGGAGATGCAAGACGAGCCTGCATTCAATTCACTGCTGGGATATCCGGCCTTACTTCGAGTCAGAGCATCTCGGTGTCCATTCAACTTGAGGCAACAAACTCAGGGTTCCTCTCACATACCTGTAGCTGAGAGAAGCCTCCTCTTGAGGTGCTTGTGGAAAGTTGGCATTCCTCTTGAGTCGAAGCCAGGGACTAAGCTCTCATCTCGAGTTGATGTGGGGTCCACGGAGCCCTTTCGTATTGCTCCAGTGACCTCAGGATCCCTCTAGACTTGAGACAGTGAACCTGGGTTTTCTCTGGAGTGCCATCAAGGAAATCAAGGCTCCCTTCACGTTTGATGTGGAACGCGGAATTGCTCTGCACGCAGTGCAGGGGAATCGGGCCTCATCTCACGGCGAGGGGGAAGTCTCATGGTTTTTTTCGAGTTGCGGCCGGAACCAGGGGTATATTCTCGAGTTACGACGGGGAGGGCCCTTCCAGACACGTGTTTGTTCAGCGACGTCAGGACTCCTGCCTAGGTGCGAGGGACACCTCGGGATTCTCCTCGAGTCTTGGCATGGCAATGGGGACGCGTCTCCACATGAGGCGGGAGACCCAAGGTCCCTTTCCACGTGTCACAGGGATCCTGGGACTCCTATCAATTTTCAAGAGGAGTCAGGCATCGTCTCCTTGGGAAGCATTGATCTCCGCGGACCTCTCGAATTTTCAAAGGATGTTAGGCCTCCTGTCGCGATGAGGCGGAGGACTAGGTCTTTCTCTGTGGTCTCCACTGGGGATTCAGACATCCCTTCGTCTTGGGAGATGGAAGACGAGCCTGCATTCAATTCACTGCAGGGATATCCGGCCTTACTTCGAGTCAGAGCATCTCGGTTTCCATTCCACTTGAGGCCACAAACTTAGGGTCCCTCTCACATACCAGTAGCTGAGAGAAGCCTCCTCTTGAGGTGCTTGTGCAAAGTTGGTATTCCTCTTGAGTCGAAGCCAGGGACTAAGCTCTCATCTCGAGTTGATTTGGGGTCCACGGAGCCCTTTCGTGTTGCTCCAGTGACCTCAGGATCTCTCTAGACTTGAGACAGTGATCTTGGGTTTTCTCTGGAGTGCCATCAAGGAAATCAAGGCTCCTTTCACGTTTGATGTGGAACACGGAATTGCTCTGCACGCAGTGCAGGGGAATCGGGCCTCATCCAGCGGCGAGGGGGAAGTCTCATGGTTTTTCTCGAGTTGCGGCCGGAACCTGGGGTATATTCTCGAGTTACGACGGGGAGGGCCCTTCCAGACACGTGTTTGTTCAGCGACGTCAGGACTCCTGCCTAGGTGGGAGGGACACCTCGGGATTCTCCTCGAGTCTTGGCATGGCAATTGGGACGCGTCTCCACGTGAGGCGGGAGACCCAGGGTCCCTTTCCACGTGCCACAGGGATCCTGGGACTCCTATCCATTTTCAAGAGGAGTCAGGCATCGTCTCCTTCGGAAGTATTGATCTCAGCGGACCTCTCGCGTTTTCAAAGGATATGAGGCTTCCGGTTGCGAGGAGGCGGAGGACGAGGTTTTTCTCTGTGGTCTCCACAGGGGATTCAGACAACCCTTCGTCTTGGGAGATGCAAGACGAGCCTGCATGAAATTCACTGCAGCGATATCCGGCCTTACTTCGAGTCAGAGCATCTCGGTGTCCATTCCACTTGAGGCCACAAACTCAGGGTCCCTCTCACATACCTGTAGTTGAGAGAAGCCTCCTCTTGAGGTGCTTGTGGAAAGTTGGTATTCCTCTTGAGTCGAAGCCAGGGACTAAGCTCTCATCTCGAGTTGATTTGGGGTCCACGGAGCCCTTTTGTGGTGCTCCAGTGACCTCAGGATCTCTCTAGACTTGAGACAGTGATCTTGGGTTTTCTCTGGAGTGCCATCAAGGAAATCAAGGCTCCTTTCACGTTTGATGTGGAACACGGAATTGCTCTGCACGCAGTGCAGGGGAATCGGGCCTCATCTCACGGCGAGGGCGAAGTCTCATGGTTTTTCTCGAGTTGCGGCCGGAACCTGGGGTATATTCTCGAGTTACGACGGGGAGGGCCCTTCCAGACACGTGTTTGTTCAGCGACGTCAGGACTCCTGCCTAGGTGCGAGGGACACCTCGGGATTCTCCTCGAGTCTTGGCATGACAATTGGGACTCGTCTCCACGTGTGGCGGGAGACCCTGGGTCCCTTTCCACGTGCCACAGGGATCCTGGGACTCCTATCCATTTTCAAGAGGAGTCAGGCATCGGCTCCTTTGGAAGCATTGATCTCCGCGGACCTCTCGAGTTTTCAAAGGATGTGAGGCCTCAGGTCGCGATGAGGCGGAGAACTAGGTCTTTCTCTGTGGTCTCCACAGGGGATTCAGACATCCCTTCGGATTGAGAGGTGCAAGACGAGCCTGCATTCAATTCACTGCAGGGATATCCGGCCTTACTCCGAGTCAGAGCATCTCGGTTTCCATTCCACTTGAGGCCACAAACTCCGGGTCCCTCTCACATACCTGTAGCTGAGAGAAGCCTCCTCTTGAGGTGCTTGTGGAAAGTTGGTATTCCTCTTGAGTCGAAGCCAGGGACTAAGCTCTCATCTCGAGTTGATTTGGGGTCCATGGAGCCCTTTATTCTTGCTCCAGTAACCTCAAGATCCCTCTAGACTTGAGACAGTGATCTTCTGTTTTCTATGTGATGCCATGAAGGAAATCAAGCCTCCTTTCTTGTTTGATGTGTAAGACGGAATTGGTCTGCTCGCACTGCAGGGGAATCGGGCCTCATCTCGCAGCGAGGGGGAAGTCTCATGGTTTTTCTCGAGTTGCGGCCAGAACCTGGGGTATATTCTCGAGTTACGACGGGGAGGGCCCTTCCAGACACGTGTTTGTTCCGCGACGTCAGGACTCGGGCCTTGGTGCGAGGGACAACTCGGGATTCTCCTCGAGTCTTGGCATGACAATTGGGACTCGTCTCCACGTGTGGCGGGAGACCCTGGGTCCCTTTCCACGTGCCACAGGGATCCTGGGACTCCTATCCATTTTCAAGAGGAGTCAGGCATCGGCTCCTTTGGAAGCATTGATCTCCGCGGACCTCTCGAGTTTTCAAAGGATGTGAGGCCTCTGCTCGTGATGAAGCAGAGAACTAGGTCTTTCTCTGTGGTCTCCACAGGGGATTCAGACATCCCTTCGTCTTGGGAGATCCAAGACGAGCCTGCATTCAATTCACTGTTGGGATATCCGGCCTTACTTTGAGTCAGAGCATGTCAGTGTCCATTCCACTTGAGGCCACAAATTCAGGGTCCCTCTCAGATACCTGTAGCTGAGAGAAGCCTCCTCTTGAGGGGCTTGTGGAAAGTTGGTATTCCTCTTTAGTCGAAGCCAGGGACTAAGCTCTCATCTCGAGTTAATTTGTGGTCCACGGAGCCCTTTCTTGTTGCTACAGTGACCTCAGTATCCCTCTAGACTTGAGACAGTGATCTTGGGTTTTGTCTGGAGTGCCATCAAGGAAATCAAGGCTCCTTTCACGTTTGATGTGGAACACGGAATTGCTCTGCACGCAGTGCAGGGGAACCGGGACTCATCTCCTGGCGAGGGGGAAGTCTCACGGTTTTTCTCGAGTTGTGGCCGGAACCTGGGGTATATTCTCGAGTTGCGACGGGGAGGGCCCTTCCAGACACGTTTATGTTCAGTGATGTCAGGACTCCTGCCTAGGTGCGAGGGACACCTCGGGATTCTCGTCGAGTCTTGGCATGGCAATTGGGACGCGTCTCCACGTGAGGCGGGAGACCCAGGGTCCCGTTCCACGTGCCACAGGGATTCTTGGACTCCTATCCATTTTCAAGAGGAGTCAGGCATCGTCTCCTTAGGAAGCATTGATCTCCGCGGAGCTCTCGAGTTTTCAAAGATGTGATGCCTCCGGTCGCCATGAGAGGGAGAAATAGGTCTTTCTCTGTGGTCTCCACAGGGGATTCAGACATCCCTTCGTCTTGGGAGATGCAAGACGAGACTTCATTCAATTCACTGCAGGGATATCCGGCCTTACTTCGAGTCAGAGCATCTCGGTGTCCATTCCGCCTGAGGCCACAAACTCAGGGACCCACTCACATACCTGTTGCTGAAAGAAGCCTTCTCTTGAGGTGCTTGTGGAAAGTTGGTATTCCTCTTGAGTCGAAGCCAGGGACTAAGCTCTCATCTCGAGTTGATTTGGGGTCCACGGAGCCCTTTCGTGTTGCTACAGTGACCTCAGGAACCCTCTAGACTTGAGACAGTGATCTTGGGGTTTCTCTAGAGTGCCATCAAGGAAATCAAGGCTCCTTTCACTTTTGATGTGGAACACAGAATTCCTCTGCACGCAGTGCAGGGGAATCGGGCCTCATCTCGCGGCGAGGGGGAAGGCTCATGATTTTTCTGGAGTTATGGCAGGAACCTGGGGTATATTCTCGAGTTACGACGGGGAGGGCCCTTCCAGACACGTGTTTGTTCAGCGACGTCAGGACTCCTGCCTAGGTGCGAGGGACACCTCGGGATTCTCCTCGAGTCTTGGCATGGCAATTTGGACGCGTCTCCACGTGAGGCGGGAGACCCAGGTTCCCTTTCCACGTGCCACAGGGATCCTGGGACTCCTATCCATTTTCAAGAAGAGTCAGGCATCGTCTCCTTTGGAAGCATTGATCTCCGCAGACCTCTCAAGTTTTCAAAGGATGTGATGCCTCCGGTCTGGATGAGGCGGAGGACTAGATCTTTCTCTGTCGTCTCCACAGCGGACTCAGACATCCCTTCATCTTGGGAGATGCAAGACGAGCCTGCATTCAATTCACTGCAGGGATATCCGGCCTTACTTCGAGTCAGAGCATCTTGGTGTCCATTCCACTTGAGGCCACAAACTAAGGGTCCCTCTCACATACTTGTAGCTGAGAGAAGCCTCCTCTTGAGGTGCTTGTGGAAAGTTGGTATTCCTCTTGTGTCGAAGCCAGGGACTAAGCTCTCATCTCGAGTTGATTTGGGGTCCACGGAGCCCTTTCGTGTTGCTCCAGTGACCTCAGGATCCCTCTAGACTTGAGACGTGATCGTGGGTTTTCTCTGGAGTGCCATCAAGGAAATCAAGGCTCCTTTCACGTTTGATGTGGAACACGGAATTGCTCTGCACGCAGTGCAGGGGAATCGGGTCTCATCTCGCGGAGAGGGGGAAGTCTCATGGTTTTTCCCGAGTTGCGGCCGGAACCTGGGGTATATTCTCGATTTACGACGGGGAGGGCCCTTCCAGACACGTGTTTGTTCAGCGACGTCAGGACACCTGCCTAGGTGCGAGGGACACCTCGGGATTCTCCTCGAGTCTTGGCATGGCAATTGGGACGCGTCTCCACGTGAGGCGGGAGACCCAGGGTCCCTTTCCATGTGCCACAGGGATCCTGGGACTCCTATCCATTTTCAAGAGGAGTCAGGCATCGTCTCCTTTGGAAGCATTGATCTCAGCGGACCTCTCGAGTTTTCAAAGGATATGAGGCCTCCGGTCGCGAGGAGGCGGAGAACTAGGTCTTTCTCTGTGGTCTACACAGGGGATTCAGACAACCCTTCGTCTTGGGAGATGCAAGACGAGCCTGCATTCAATTCACTGCTGGGATATCCGGCCTTACTTCGAGTCAGAGCATCTCGGTGTCCATTCAACTTGAGGCAACAAACTCAGGGTCCCTCTCACATACCTGTAGCTGAGAGAAGCCTCCTCTTGAGGTGCTTGTGGAAAGTTGGCATTCCTCTTGAGTCGAAGCCAGGGACTAAGCTCTCATCTCGAGTTGATGTGGGGTCCACGGAGCCCTTTCGTATTGCTCCAGTGACCTCAGGATCCCTCTAGACCTGAGACAGTGAACCTGGGTTTTCTCTGGAGTGCCATCAAGGAAATCAAGGCTCCCTTCACGTTTGATGTGGAACGCGGAATTGCTCTGCACGCAGTGCAGGGGAATCGGGCCTCATCTCACGGCGAGGGGGAAGTCTCATGGTTTTTTTCGAGTTGCGGCCGGAACCAGGGGTATATTCTCGAGTTACGACGGGGAGGGCCCTTCCAGACACGTGTTTGTTCAGCGACGTCAGGACTCCTGCCTAGGTGCGAGGGACACCTCGGGATTCTCCTCGAGTCTTGGCATGGCAATGGGGACGCGTCTCCACATGAGGCGGGAGACCCAAGGTCCCTTTCCACGTGTCACAGGGATCCTGGGACTCCTATCAATTTTCAAGAGGAGTCAGGCATCGTCTCCTTGGGAAGCATTGATCTCCGCGGACCTCTCGAATTTTCAAAGGATGTTAGGCCTCCTGTCGCGATGAGGCGGAGGACTAGGTCTTTCTCTGTGGTCTCCACTGGGGATTCAGACATCCCTTCGTCTTGGGAGATGGAAGACGAGCCTGCATTCAATTCACTGCAGGGATATCCGGCCTTACTTCGAGTCAGAGCATCTCGGTTTCCATTCCACTTGAGGCCACAAACTTAGGGTCCCTCTCACATACCAGTAGCTGAGAGAAGCCTCCTCTTGAGGTGCTTGTGCAAAGTTGGTATTCCTCTTGAGTCGAAGCCAGGGACTAAGCTCTCATCTCGAGTTGATTTGGGGTCCACGGAGCCCTTTCGTCTTGCTCCAGTGACCTCAGGATCTCTCTAGACTTGAGACAGTGATCTTGGGTTTTCTCTGGAGTGCCATCAAGGAAATCAAGGCTCCTTTCACGTTTGATGTGGAACACGGAATTGCTCTGCACGCAGTGCAGGGGAATCGGGCCTCATCCAGCGGCGAGGGGGAAGTCTCATGGTTTTTCTCGAGTTGCGGCCGGAACCTGGGGTATATTCTCGAGTTACGACGGGGAGGGCCCTTCCAGACACGTGTTTGTTCAGCGACGTCAGGACTCCTGCCTAGGTGGGAGGGACACCTCGGGATTCTCCTCGAGTCTTGGCATGGCAATTGGGACGCGTCTCCACGTGAGGCGGGAGACCCAGGGTCCCTTTCCACGTGCCACAGGGATCCTGGGACTCCTATCCATTTTCAAGAGGAGTCAGGCATCGTCTCCTTCGGAAGTATTGATCTCAGCGGACCTCTCGCGTTTTCAAAGGATATGAGGCTTCCGGTTGCGAGGAGGCGGAGGACGAGGTTTTTCTCTGTGGTCTCCACAGGGGATTCAGACAACCCTTCGTCTTGGGAGATGCAAGACGAGCCTGCATGAAATTCACTGCAGCGATATCCGGCCTTACTTCGAGTCAGAGCATCTCGGTGTCCATTCCACTTGAGGCCACAAACTCAGGGTCCCTCTCACATACCTGTAGTTGAGAGAAGCCTCCTCTTGAGGTGCTTGTGGAAAGTTGGTATTCCTCTTGAGTCGAAGCCAGGGACTAAGCTCTCATCTCGAGTTGATTTGGGGTCCACGGAGCCCTTTTGTGGTGCTCCAGTGACCTCAGGATCTCTCTAGACTTGAGACAGTGATCTTGGGTTTTCTCTGGAGTGCCATCAAGGAAATCAAGGCTCCTTTCACGTTTGATGTGGAACACGGAATTGCTCTGCACGCAGTGCAGGGGAATCGGGCCTCATCTCACGGCGAGGGCGAAGTCTCATGGTTTTTCTCGAGTTGCGGCCGGAACCTGGGGTATATTCTCGAGTTACGACGGGGAGGGCCCTTCCAGACACGTGTTTGTTCAGCGACGTCAGGACTCCTGCCTAGGTGCGAGGGACACCTCGGGATTCTCCTCGAGTCTTGGCATGACAATTGGGACTCGTCTCCACGTGTGGCGGGAGACCCTGGGTCCCTTTCCACGTGCCACAGGGATCCTGGGACTCCTATCCATTTTCAAGAGGAGTCAGGCATCGGCTCCTTTGGAAGCATTGATCTCCGCGGACCTCTCGAGTTTTCAAAGGATGTGAGGCCTCAGGTCGCGATGAGGCGGAGAACTAGGTCTTTCTCTGTGGTCTCCACAGGGGATTCAGACATCCCTTCGGATTGAGAGGTGCAAGACGAGCCTGCATTCAATTCACTGCAGGGATATCCGGCCTTACTCCGAGTCAGAGCATCTCGGTTTCCATTCCACTTGAGGCCACAAACTCCGGGTCCCTCTCACATACCTGTAGCTGAGAGAAGCCTCCTCTTGAGGTGCTTGTGGAAAGTTGGTATTCCTCTTGAGTCGAAGCCAGGGACTAAGCTCTCATCTCGAGTTGATTTGGGGTCCATGGAGCCCTTTATTCTTGCTCCAGTAACCTCAAGATCCCTCTAGACTTGAGACAGTGATCTTCTGTTTTCTATGTGATGCCATGAAGGAAATCAAGCCTCCTTTCTTGTTTGATGTGTAAGACGGAATTGGTCTGCTCGCACTGCAGGGGAATCGGGCCTCATCTCGCAGCGAGGGGGAAGTCTCATGGTTTTTCTCGAGTTGCGGCCAGAACCTGGGGTATATTCTCGAGTTACGACGGGGAGGGCCCTTCCAGACACGTGTTTGTTCCGCGACGTCAGGACTCGGGCCTTGGTGCGAGGGACAACTCGGGATTCTCCTCGAGACTTGGCATGACAATTGGGACTCGTCTCCACGTGTGGCGGGAGACCCTGGGTCCCTTTCCACGTGCCACAGGGATCCTGGGACTCCTATCCATTTTCAAGAGGAGTCAGGCATCGGCTCCTTTGGAAGCATTGATCTCCGCGGACCTCTCGAGTTTTCAAAGGATGTGAGGCCTCTGCTCGTGATGAAGCAGAGAACTAGGTCTTTCTCTGTGGTCTCCACAGGGGATTCAGACATCCCTTCGTCTTGGGAGATCCAAGACGAGCCTGCATTCAATTCACTGTTGGGATATCCGGCCTTACTTTGAGTCAGAGCATGTCAGTGTCCATTCCACTTGAGGCCACAAATTCAGGGTCCCTCTCAGATACCTGTAGCTGAGAGAAGCCTCCTCTTGAGGGGCTTGTGGAAAGTTGGTATTCCTCTTTAGTCGAAGCCAGGGACTAAGCTCTCATCTCGAGTTAATTTGTGGTCCACGGAGCCCTTTCTTGTTGCTACAGTGACCTCAGTATCCCTCTAGACTTGAGACAGTGATCTTGGGTTTTGTCTGGAGTGCCATCAAGGAAATCAAGGCTCCTTTCACGTTTGATGTGGAACACGGAATTGCTCTGCACGCAGTGCAGGGGAACCGGGACTCATCTCCTGGCGAGGGGGAAGTCTCACGGTTTTTCTCGAGTTGTGGCCGGAACCTGGGGTATATTCTCGAGTTGCGACGGGGAGGGCCCTTCCAGACACGTTTATGTTCAGTGATGTCAGGACTCCTGCCTAGGTGCGAGGGACACCTCGGGATTCTCGTCGAGTCTTGGCATGGCAATTGGGACGCGTCTCCACGTGAGGCGGGAGACCCAGGGTCCCGTTCCACGTGCCACAGGGATTCTTGGACTCCTATCCATTTTCAAGAGGAGTCAGGCATCGTCTCCTTAGGAAGCATTGATCTCCGCGGAGCTCTCGAGTTTTCAAAGATGTGATGCCTCCGGTCGCCATGAGAGGGAGAAATAGGTCTTTCTCTGTGGTCTCCACAGGGGATTCAGACATCCCTTCGTCTTGGGAGATGCAAGACGAGACTTCATTCAATTCACTGCAGGGATATCCGGCCTTACTTCGAGTCAGAGCATCTCGGTGTCCATTCCGCCTGAGGCCACAAACTCAGGGACCCACTCACATACCTGTTGCTGAAAGAAGCCTTCTCTTGAGGTGCTTGTGGAAAGTTGGTATTCCTCTTGAGTCGAAGCCAGGGACTAAGCTCTCATCTCGAGTTGATTTGGGGTCCACGGAGCCCTTTCGTGTTGCTACAGTGACCTCAGGAACCCTCTAGACTTGAGACAGTGATCTTGGGGTTTCTCTAGAGTGCCATCAAGGAAATCAAGGCTCCTTTCACTTTTGATGTGGAACACAGAATTCCTCTGCACGCAGTGCAGGGGAATCGGGCCTCATCTCGTGGCGAGGGGGAAGGCTCATGATTTTTCTGGAGTTATGGCAGGAACCTGGGGTATATTCTCGAGTTACGACGGGGAGGGCCCTTCCAGACACGTGTTTGTTCAGTGACGTCAGGACTCCTTCCTAGGTGCGAGGGACAACTCGGGATTCTCCTCGAGTCTTGGCATGGCAATTGGGACACGTCTCCACGTGAGGAGGTAGAAGCAGGGTTTTTTTCCACGTGCCACAGGGATCCTGTTACTCCTATCCATTTTCAAGAGGAGTCAGGCATCGTCTCCTTTCGAAGCATTGATCTCCGCATTCCTCTCGAGTTTTCAAAGGATGTGAGGCCTCCGGCCGCAATGAGGCGGAGAACTAGGTCTTTCTCTGTGGTCTCCACAGGGGATTCAGTCATCCCTTCGTCTTGGGAGATGCAAGAAGAGCCTGCATTCAATTCACTGCAGGGATATCCGGCCTTACTTCGAGTCAGAGCATCTCGGTGTCCATTCCACTTGAGGCCACAAACTCAGGGTCCCTCTCACACACCTGTAGCTGAGAGCAGCCTCCTCTTGAGGTGCTTGTGGAAAGTTGGTATTCCTCTTGAGTCGAAGCCAGGGACGAAGCTCTCATCTCGGGTTGATTTGGGGTTCACGGAGCCCTTTCGGGTTGCTACAGTGACCTCAGGATCCCTCTAGACTTGAGACAGTGATCTTGGGGTTTCTCTGGAGTGCCATCAAGGAAATCAAGGCTCCTTTCACGTTTGATGTGGAATACGGAATTTCTCTGCACGCAGTGCAGGGGAATCGGGCCTCATCTTGCGGCGAGGGGGAAGGCTCATGGTTTTTCTCGAGTTGCAGCCCGAACCTGGGGTATATTCTCGAGTGACGATGGGGAGGGCCCTTCCAGACACGTGTTTGTTCAGCGACGTCAGGACTCCTGCCTAGGTGCGAGGGACACCTCGGGATTCTCTTCGAGCCTTGGCATGGCAATTGGGACGCGTCTCCACGAGAGGCGGGAGACCCAGGGTCCCTTTCCACGTGCCACAGTGATCCTGGGACTCCTATCCATTTTCAAGAGGAGTCAGGCATCGTCTCCTTTGGAAGCATTGATCTCCGCGGACCTCTCGAGTTTTCAAAGGATGTGAGGCCTCCAGTCGCGATGAGGCGGAGAACTCGGTCTTTCTCTGTGGTCTCCACATGGGATTCAGACATCCCTTCATCTTGGGAGATGTAAGACGAGCCTGCATTCAATTCACTGCAGGGATATCCGGCCTTACTTCGGTCAGAGCATCTCGGTGTCCATTCCACTTCAGGCCACAAACTCAGGGTCCCTCTCACATACCTGTAGCTGAGAGAAGCCTCCTGTTGAGATGCTTGTGGAAACTTCGTCTTCCTCTTGAGTCGAAGCCAGGGACTAAGCTCTCATCTCCAGTTGATTTGGGGTCCATGGGGCCCTTTTGTGTTGCTCCAGTGACCTCAGGATCCCTCTAGACTTGAGACAGTGATCTTGGGTTCTCTCTGGAGTGCCATCAAGGAAATCAAGGCTCCTTTCACGTCTGATGTGGACACGGAATTGCTCTGCACGCAGTGCAGGGGAATCGGGCCTCATCTCGCGACAAGGGAGATGTCTCATGGTTTTTCTGGAGTTGCGGCCGGAACCTGGGGTATATTCTCGAGTTACGACGCGGAGGGCCCTTCCAGACACGTGTTTGTTCAGCGACGTCAGGACTCCTGCCTAGGTGCGAGGGACACCTCGGGATTCTCCTCGAGTCTTGGCATGGTAATTGGGACTCGTCTCCACGTGAGGCGGGAGACCCAGTGTCCATTTCCACGTGCCACAGGGATCCTGGGACTCCTATCCATTTTCAAGAGGAGTCAGGCATCGTCTCCTTTGGAAGCACTGATCTCCGGGGACCTCTCGAGTTTTCAAAGTATGTGAGGCCTCTGGTCGCGATCAGGCGGAGAACTCGGTCTTTCTCTGTGGTCTCCACAGGGGATTCAGACATCCCTTCTTCTTGGGAGATGCAAGACGAGCCTGCATTCAATTCACTGCAGGGATATCCGGCCTTACTTCGAGTCAGAGCATCTCGGTGTCCATTCCACTTGAGGCCACAAACTCAGGGTCCCTCTCACATACCTGTAGCTGAGAGAAGCCTCCTCTTGAGGTGCTTGTGGAAAGGTGGTATTCCGCTTGAGTTGAAGCCAGGGACTAAGCTCTCATCTCGAGTTGATTTGGGGTCCACGGAGCCCTTTCGTGTTGCTCCAGTGACCTCAGGATCCCTCTAGACTTGAGACAGTGATCTTGGGTTTTCTCTGGAGAGCCATCAAGGAAATCAAGGCTCCTTTCATTTTTGTTGTGGAATACGGAATGGCTCTGCACTCAGGGCAGTGGAATCGGGCCTCATCTCGCGGCGAGGGGGAAGTCTCATGGTTTTTCTCGAGTTGTGGCCGGAACCTGGGGTATATTCTCGAGTTACGACGGGGAGGGCCCTTCCAGACACGTGTTTGTTCAGCGACGTCAGGACTCCTGCCTAGGTTGGAGGGACACCTCGGGATTCTCCTCGAGTCTTGGCATGGCAATTGGGACACGTCTCCACGTGAGGTGGGAGACCCAGGGTCCCTTTTCACGTGCCACAGGGATCCTGGGACTCCTATCCATTTTCAAGAGGAGTCAGGCATCGTCTCCTTTGGAAGCATTGATCTCCGCGGACCTCTCGAGTTTTCAAAGGGTGTGAGGCCTCCGGTCGCGATGAGGCGGAGAACTCGGTCTTTCTCTGTGGTCTCCACAGGGGATTCAGACATCCCTTCATCTTGGGAGATGCAAGACGAGCCTGCATTCAATTCACTGCAGGGATATCCGGCCTTACTTCTAGTCAGAGCATCTCGGTGTCCATTCCACTTGAGGCCACAAACTCAGGGTCCCTCTCACATACCTGTAGCTGAGAGAAGCCTCCTCTTGTGGTGCTTGTGGAAAGTTGGTATTCCTCTTGAGTCGAATACAGGGACTAAGATCTCATCTCGAGTTGATTTGGGGTCCACGGAGACCTTTCGTGTTGCTCCAGTGACGTCAGGATCCCTCTAGACTTGAGACAGTGATCTTGGGTATTCTCTGGAGTGCCATCAAGGAAATCAAGTCTCCTTTCACGTTTGATGTGGAACACGGAATTGCTCTGCATGCAGTGCAGGGGAATCGGACCTCATCTCGCGGCGAGGGGGAAGTCTCATGGTTTTTCTCGAGTTGCGGCCGGAACCTGGGGTATATTCTCGAGTTACGACGGGGAGGGCCCTTCCAGACACGTGTTTGTTCAGCGACGTCAGGACTCCTGCCTAGGTGCGAGGGACACCTCGGGATTCTCCTCGAGTCTTGGCATGGCAATTGGGACGCGTCTCCACGTGAGGCGGGAGACCCAGGGTCCCTTTCCACGTACCACAGGGATCCTGGGACTCCTATCCATTTTCAAGAGGAGTCAGGCATCGTCTCCTTTGGAAGCATTGATCTCCGCGGATCTCTCGAATTTTCAAAGGATGTGAGGCCTCCGGTCGCGTTGAGGCGGAAGACTAGGTCTTTCTCTGTGGTCTCCACAGGGGATTCAGACATCCCTTCGTCTTGGGAGATGCAAGACGAGCCTGGATTCAATTCACTGCAGGGATATCCGGCCTTACTTCGAGTCAGAGCATCTCGGTGTCCATTCCACTTGAGGCCACAAACTCAGGGTCCCTCTCACATACCTGTAGCTGAGAGAAGCCTCCTCTTGAGGTGCTTGTGGAAAGTTGGTATTCCTCTTGAGTCGAAGCCAGGGACTAAGCTCTCATCTCGAGTTGATTTGGGGTCCACGGAGCCCTTTCGTCTTGCTCCAGTGACCTCAGGATCCCTCTAGACTTGAGACAGTGATCTTGGGTTTTCTCTGGAGTGCCATCAAGGAAATCAAGGCTCCTTTCACGTTTGATGTGGAACACGGAACTGTTCTGCACGCAGTGCAGGGGAATCGGGCCTCATCTCGCGGCGAGGGGGAAGTCTCATGGTTTTTCTCGAGTTGTGGCCGGAACCTGGGGTATATTCTCGAGTTACGACGGGGAGGGCCCTTCCAGACACGTGTTTGTTCAGCGACGTCAGGACTCCTGCCTAGGTGCGAGGGACACCTAGGGATTCTCCTCGAGTCTTGGCATGGCAATTGGGACGCGTCTCCACGTGAGGCGGGAGACCCAGGGTCCCTTTCCACGTGCCACAGGGATCCTGGAACTCCTATCCATTTGCAAGAGGAGTCAGGCATCGTCTCCTTTGGAAGCATTGATCTCCGCGGACTTCTCAAGTTTTCAAAGGGTGTGAGGCCTCCGGTGGCTATGAGGCGGAGGACGAGGTCTTTCTCTGTGGTCTCCACAGGGGATTCAGACATCCCTTCGTCTTGGGAGATGCAAGATGAGCCTGCATTCAATTCACTGCAGGGATATCCGGCCTTACTTCTAGTCAGAGCATCTCGGTGTCCATTCCACTTGAGGCCACAAACTCAGGGTCCCTCTCACATACCTGTAGCTGAGACAAGCCTCCTATTGAGGTGCTTGTGGAAAGTTCGTATTCCTCTTGAGTCGAAGCCAGGGACTAAGATCTCATCTCGAGTTGATTTGGGGTCCATGGAGCCCTTTCGTGTTGCTCCAGTGACGTCAGGATCCCTCTAGACTTGAGACAGTGATCTTGGGTTTTCTCTGGAGTGCCATCAAGGAAATCAAGGCTCCTTTCACGTTTGATGTGGAACACGGAATTGCTCTGCACGCAGTGCAGGGGAATCGGGCCTCATCTCGCGGCGAGGGTGAAGTCTCATGATTTTTCTCGAGTTGCGGCCGGAACCTGGGGTGTATTCTCGAGTTACGACTGGGAGGGCCCTTCCTGACACGTGTTTGTTCAGCGACGTCAGGACTCCTGCCTAGGTGCGAGGGACACCTCGGGATTCTCCTCGAGTCTTGGCATGGCAATTGGGACGCGTCTCCACGTTAGGCGGGAGACCCAGTGTCCCTTTCCACGTGCCACAGGGATCCTGGGACTCCTATCCATTTTCAAGAGGAGTCAGGCATCGTCTCCTTTGGAAGCATTGATCTCCGCGGACCTCTCGAGTTTTCAAAGGATGTGAGGCCTCCGGTCGCGATGAGGCGGAGAACTAGTTCATTCTCTGTGGTCTCCACAGGGGATTCAGAGATCCCTTCGTCTTGGGAGATGCAAGACGAGCCTGCATTCAATTCACTGCAGGGATATCCGGCCTTACTTCGAGTCAGAGCATCACGCTATCCATTCGACTTGAGGCCACCAGCTCAGGGTCCCTCTCACATACCTGAAGGTGACAGAAGCCTCCTCTTGAGGTGCTTGTGGAAAGTTGGTATTCCTCTTGAGTCGAAGGCAGGGACGAAGCTCTCATCTCGAGTTGTTTGCGGCACACGAAGCCCTTTCGTGTTGCTACAGTGACCTCAGGATCCCTCTAGAATTGAGACAGTGATTTGGGTTTTCTCTGGAGTGCCATCAAGGTAATCAAGGCTCCTTTCACGTTTGATGTGGAACACGCAATTGCTTTGCTCGCAGTGCAGGGGAATCGGGCCTCATCTTGCCGCGAGGAGGAAGTCTCATGGTTTTTCTCGAGTTGTGGCCGGAACCTGGGGTATATTCTGGAGTTACGATGGGGAGGGCCCTTCCAGACACTTGTTTGTTCAGCGACGTCAGGACTCCTGCCTAGGTGCGAGGGACAACTCGGGATTCTCCTCGAGTCTTGGAATGGCAATTGGGACCCGTCTCCACGTGAGGCGGGAGACCCAGGTTCCCTTTCCACGTGCCACAGGGATCCTGGGACTCCAATCCATTTTCAAGAGGAGTCAGGCATCGTCTCATTTGGAAGCATTGATCTCCGCGGACCTCTCGAGTTTTCAAAGGATTAGGGGCCTCCGGTCGCGATGAGGCGGAGAACTAGGTTTTCTCTGTGGTCTCCACAGTGGATTCAGACATCCCTTCGTCTTGGTCGATGCAAGACGAGCCTGCATTCAATTCACAGCAGGGATATCCGGCCTTACTTCGAGTCAGAGCATCACGCTATCCATTCGACTTGAGGCCACCAGCTCAGGGTCCCTCTCACATACCTGAAGGTG
This sequence comes from Dama dama, assembly GCF_033118175.1. Lineage (NCBI taxonomy): Eukaryota > Metazoa > Chordata > Mammalia > Artiodactyla > Cervidae > Dama > Dama dama. Next base: position 7,493,378 of record NC_083705.1, read on the forward strand.
ACAGAAGCCTCCTCTTGAGGTGCTTGTGGAAAGTTGGTATTCCTCTAGAGTAGAAGCCAGGGACGAAGCTCTCATCTCGAGTTGATTTGGGGTCCACGGAGCCCTTTCGTGTTGCTCCAGTGACCTCAGGATCCCTCTAGACTTGAGACAGTGATCTTGGGTTTTCTTTGGAGTGCCATCAAGGAAATCAAGTCTCCTTTAACGTCTGATGTGGAACACGGAATTGCTCTGCACGCAGTGCAGGCGAATCTGGCCTCATCTCACGGCGAGGGGGAAGTCTCATGGTTTTTCTCGAAAAGCGGCTGGAACCTGGGGAATATTCTCGAGTTACGACGGGGAGGGCCCTTTCAGACACGTGTTTGTTCAGCGACGTCAGGACTCCTGCCTAGGTGCGAGGGACACCTCGCGATTCTCCACGAGTCTTGGCATGGCAATTGGGACGCGTCTCCACGTGAGGCGGGAGACCCAGGGTCCCTTTCCACGTGCCACAAGGATCCTGGGACACCTATCCATTTTCAAGAGGAGTCAGGCATTCTCCTTTGGAAGCATTGATCTCCGCGGAACTCTCGAGTTTTCAAAGGATATGAGGCGTCCTGGTCGCGATGAGGCGGAGAACGAGGTCTTTCTCTGTGTTCTACACAGGGGATTCAGACATCCCTTCGTCTTGGGAGATGCAAGCCGAGCCTGCATTCAATTCACTGCAGGGATATCTGGCCTTACTTCGAGTCAGAGCATCTCCGTGTCCATTCCACTTGAGGCCGCAAACTCAGGGTCCCTCTCACATACCTGTAGCTGAGAGAAGCCTCCTCTTGAGGTGCTTCTGGAAAGTTGGTATTCCTCTTGAGTCGAAGCCAGGGACGAAGCTCTCATCTCAAGTTGATTTGGGGTCCACGGAGCCCTTTCCTGTTGCTACAGTGACCTAAGGATCCCTCTAGACTTCAGACAGCGATCTTGGGTTTTCTCTGGAGTGCCATCAAGGAAATCAAGGCTCCTTTCACGTTTGACGTGGAACACGGAATTGCTATGCATGCAGTGCAGGGGAATCGGGCCTCATCTCGCGGCGAGGGGGAAGTCTCATGGTTTTTCTCGAGTTACGGCCGGAACCTGGGGTATGTTCTCGAGTTACGACGGGGAGGACCCTTCCAGACACGTGTTTGTTCAGCGAAGTCAGGACTCCTGCCTAGGTGCGAGGGACACTTCGCGATTCTTCACTAGTCTTGGCATGGCAATTGGGACGCGTCTCCACGTGAGGCGGGAGACCCAGGGTCCCTTTCCACGTGCCACAGGGATCCTGGGACTCCTATCCATTTTCAAGAGGAGTCAGGCATCGTCTCCTTTGGAAGCATTGATCTCCGCGGACCTCTCGAGTTTTCAAAGGATGTGATGCCTCCGGTCGTGATGAGGCGGACTACTAGTTCTTTCTCTGTGGTCTCCACAGGGGATTCAGACATCTCTTCGTCTTGGGAGATGCAAGACGAGCCTGCATTCAATTCACTGCAGGGATATCCGGCCTCACTTGGAGTCAGAGCGTCTCGGTGTCCATTCCACTTGAGGCCACAAACTCAGGGTCCCTCTCACATACCTGTAGCTGAGAGAAGCCTCCTCTTGAGGTGCTTGTGGAAAGGTGCTATTCCTCTTGAGTCGAAGCCAGGGACTAAGCTCTCGTCTCGAGTTGATTTGGGGTCCACGGAGCCCTTTCGTGTTGCTACAGCGACCTCAGGATCCCTCTAGACTTGAGACAGTGATCTTGGGTTTTCTCTGGAGTGCCATCAAGGAAATCAAGGCTCCTTTCACGTTTGATGTGGAACACGGAATTGCTCTGCACGCAGTGCAGGGGAATCGGGCCTCATCTTGCGGCGAGGGGGAAGTCTCATGGTTTTTCTCGAGTTGCGCGGGAACCTGGGGTATATTCTCGAGTTGCGACGGGGAGGACCCTTCCAGACACGTGTTTGTTCAGCGACTTGACGACTCCTGCCTAGGTGCGAGGGACAACTCGGGATTCTCCTCGAGTCTTGGCATGGCAATTGGGACGCATCTCCACGTGAGGCGGGAGACCCAGGGTCCCTTTCCACGTGCCACAGGGATCCTGGGACTCCTATCCATTTTCAAGAGGAGTCAGGCATCGTCTCCTTTGGAAGCCTTGATCTCCGCGGACCTCTCGAGTTTTCAAAGGATTAGAGGCCTCCGGTCGCGATGAGGCGGAGAACTAGGTTTTCTCTGTGGTCTCCACAGTGGATTCAGACATCCCTTCGTCTTGGGAGATGCAAGACGAGCCTGCATTCAATTCACAGCAGGGATATCCGGCCTTACTTCGAGTCAGAGCATCACAGTGTCCATTGCACTTGAGGCCACAAACTCAGGGTTTCTCTCACATACCTGTATCTCAGAGAAGTCTCCTCTTGAGGTGCTTGTGGAAAGTTGGTATTCCTCTAGAGTAGAAGCCAGGGACGAAGCTCTCATCTCGAGTTGATTTGGGGTCCTCGGAGCCCTTTCGTGTTGCTACAGTGACCTCATGATCCCTCTAGACTTGAGACAGTGATCTTGGGTTTTCTCTGGAGTGCCATCAAGGAAATCAAGGCTCCTATCATGTTTGATGTGGAACACGGAATTGCTCTGCACGCAGTGCAGGGGAATCGGGCCTGATCTCTCGGCGAGGGGGAAGTCTCATGGTTTTTCTCGAGTTGCGGCTGGAACCTGGGGTATATTCTCGAGTTACAACGGGGAGGGCCCTTCGAGACACGTGTTTGTTCAGCGACGTCAGGACTCCTGCCTAGGTGCAAGGGACCCCTCGGGATTCTCCTCACGTCTTGTCATTGCCATTGGGACGCGTCTCCACGTGAGGCGGGAGACCAAGGGTCCCTTTCCACTTGCCACAGGGATCCTGGGAATCCTATCCATTTTCAAGAGGAGTCAGGTATCGTCTCCTTTGCAAGCATTGATCTCCGCGGACCTCTCGAGTTTTCAAAGGATGTGAGGCCTCCGGTCGCGATGAGGCAAAGAATTAGGTCTTTCTCTGTGGTCTCCACATCGGATTCAGACATCCCTTCGTCTTGGGAGATGCAAGACGAGCCTGCATTCAATTCACTACAGGGATATCCGGCCTTACTTCGAGTCAGAGCATCTCGGTGTCCATTCCACTTGAGGCCACAAACTCAAGGTCCCTCTCACATACCTGTAACTGAGAGAAGCCTCCTCTTGAGGTGCTTGTGGAAAGTTGGTATTCCTCTTGAGTCGAAGCCAGGGAATAAGCTCTCATCTCGAGTTGATTTGGGGTCCACAGAGCCCTTTCGTGTTGCTCCAGTGACCTCAGGATCCCTCTAGACTTGAGACAGTGATCTTGGGTTTTCTCTGGAGTGCCATCAAGGAAATCAAGGCTCCTTTCACTTCTGATGTCGAACACGGAATTGCTGTGCACGCAGTGCAGGGGAATCGGGCCTCATCTCGCGGCGAGGGGGCAGTCTCATGGTTTTTCTCGAGTTGCGGCAGGAACCCGGGGTATATTCTCGAGTTACGATGGGGAGGGCAATTCCAGACACGTGTTTGTTCAGTGACGTCAGGACTCCTGCCTAGGTGTGAGGGACACCTCGGGATTATCCTCGAGTCTTGGCATGGCAATTGGGACGCGTCTCCACGTGAGGCGGGAGACCCAGGTTCCCTTTCCACGTGCCACGCGGATCCAGGGACTCCTATCCATTTTCAAGAGGAGTCAGGCATAGTCTCCTTTGGAAGCATTGACCTCCGCGGACCTCTCAAGTTTTCAAAGGATGTGAGGCCTCCGGTCGCGATGAGGCGGAGATCTAGATCTTTCTCTGTGGTCTCCACAGGGCATTCAGACATCCCTTCGTCTTGGGAGATGCAAGACGAGCTTGCATTCAATTCACTGCAGGGATATCCAGCCTTATTTCGAGTCAGAGCTTCTCGGTGTCCATTCCACTTGAATCCCCAACTCAGGGCCCTCTCACATAACTTTATCTGAGAGAAGCCTCCTCTTGAGGTGCTTGTGGAAAGTTGCTATTCCTCTAGAATCGAAGCCAGTGACTAAGCTCTCATCACGAGTTGATTTGGGGTCCATGGACCCATTTCGTGTTGCTACAGTGACCTCAGGATCCCTCTAGACTTGAGACAGTGATCTCGGGTTTTCTCTGGAGTGCCATCAAGGAAATCAAGGCTCCTTTCACGTTTGATGTGGAACACGGAATTGCTCTGCACGCAGTGCAGGGGAATCGGGCCTCATCTCAAGGCGAGGGGGAAGTCTCATGGTTTTTCTCGATTTGCGGCCGGAACCTGGGGTATATTCTCGAGTTACGATGGGGAGGTCCGTTCCAGACACGTGTTTGTTCAGCGACGTCAGGACTCCTGCGTCGGTGCGAGGGACACCTCGGGATTCTCCTCGAGTCTTGGCATGGCAATTGGGACGCGTCTCCACGTGAGGCAGGAGATCCAGGGTCCCTTTCCATGTGCCACAGGGATCCTGGGACTCCTATCCATTTTCAAGAGGAGTCAGGCATCGTCTCCTTTGGAAGCATTGATCTCCGCGGACCTCTCGAGTTCTCAAAGGATGTGAGGACTCACGTCGCGATGAGGCGGAGAACAATGTCTTTCTCTATGGTCTCCACAGGGGATTCATACATCCCTTCTTCTTAGGAGATGCAAGACGAGCCTGCATTCAATTCACTGCAGGGATATCCGGCCTTTATTCGAATCAGTGCATCTCGGTGTCCATTTCATTTGAGGCTACACACTCAGGGTCCCTCTCACATAAATGTAGCTGAGAGAAACCTCATCTTGAGGTGCTTGTGGAAAGTTGGTATTCCTCTTGAGTCGAAGCCAGGGACTAAGCTCTCATCTCGAGTTGATTTGGGGTCCACGGAGCTCTTTCGTGTTGCTACAGTGACCTCAGGATCCCTCTAGACTTGAGACAGTGATCTTGGGTTTTCTCTGGAGTGCCATCAAGGAAATCAAGGCTCCTTTCACGTTTGATGTGGAACACGGAATTGCTCTGCACGCAGTGCAGCGGAATCGGGCCTCATCTCGCGGCGAGGGGGAATTCTCATGGTTTTTGTCGAGTTGCGGCCGGAACCTGGGTTATGTTCTCGAGTTACGACGGGGAGGGCCCTTCCAGACACCTGTTTGTTCAGCGACGTCAGGACTCCTGCCTAGGTGCGAGACACAACTCGGGATTCTCCTCGAGTCTTGGCATGGCAATTGGGACGCGTCTCCACGTGAGGCGGGAGACCCAGGGGCCCTTTCCACGTGCCACAGGGATCCTGGGACCCCTATCCATTTTCAAGAGGAGTCAGGCATCGTTTCCTTTGGAAGCATTGATCTCCGCACACCTCTCGAGGTTTCAAAGGATGTGAGGCCTCAATTCGGGATGAGGCGGAGAACTAGGTCTTTCTCTGTGGTCTCCACAGTGGATTCAGACATCCCTTCCTCTTGGGAGATGCAAAACGAGCCTGCATTCAATTCACTGCAGGGATATCCGGCCTTACTTCGAGTCAGAGCATCACGCTATCCATTCGACTTGAGGCCACCAGCTCAGGGTTCCTCTCACATACCTGAAGGTGACAGAAGCCTCCTCTTGAGGTGCTTGTGGAAAGTTGGTATTCCTCTTGAGTCGAAGGCAGGGACGAAGCTCTCATCTCGAGTTGATTTGCGGCCCACGAAGCCCTTTCGTGTTGCTACAGTGACCTCAGGATCCCTCTAGAATTGAGACAGTGATCTTGGGTTTTCTCTGGAGTGCCATCAAGGTAATCAAGGCTCCTTTCACGTTTGATGTGGAACACGGAATTGCCTTTGCTCGCAGTGCAGGGGAATCGGGCCTCATCTTGCCGCGAGGGGGAAGTCTCATGGTTTTTCTCGAGTTGCGGCCAGAACCTGGGGTATATTCTGGAGTTACGACAGGGAGGGCCCTTCCAGACACGTGTTTGTTCAGCGACGTGAGGACTCCTGCCTAGGTGCGAGGGACACCTCGGGATTCTCCTCGAGTCTTGGAATGGCAATTGGGACCCGTCTCCACGTGAGGCGGGAGACCCAGGGTCCCTTTCCACGTGCCACAGGGATCCTGGGACTCCTATCCATTTTCAAGAGGAGTCAGGCATCGTCTCCTTTGGAAGCATTGATCTCCGCGGACCTCTCGAGTTTTCAAAGGATTAGAGGCCTCCGGTCGCGATGAGGCGGAGAACTAGGTTTTCTCTGTGGTCTCCACAGTGGATTCAGACATCCCTTCATCTTGGGAGATGCAAGACGAGCCTGCATTCAATTCACAGCAGGGATATCCGGCCTTACTTCGAGTCAGAGCATCACAGTGTCCATTCCACTTGAGGCCACAAACTCAGGGTCCCTCTCACATACCTGTAGCTGAGAGAAGCCTCCTCTTGAGGTGCTTGTGGAAAGTTGGTATTCCTCTGGAGTCGAAGCCAGGGAAAAGCACTCATCTCGAGTTGATTTGGGGTCCACGGAGCCCTTTCGTGTTGCTCCAGTGACCTCAGGATCCCTCTAGACTTGAGACAGTGATCTTGGGTTTTCTCTGGAGTGCCATCAAGGAAATCAAGGCTCCTATCATGTTTGATGTGGAACACGGAATTGCTCTGCATGCAGTGCAGGTAAATCGGGCCTCATCTCGTGGCGAGGGGGAAGTCTCATGGTTTTTCTCGAGTTGCGGCCGGAACCTGGGGTATATTCTCGAGTTCCGACGGGGAGGGCCCTTCCAGACACGTGTTTGTTCAGCGACGTCAGGACTCCTGCCTAGGTCGGAGGGACACCTCGGGATTCTCCTCGAGTCTTGGCATGGCAAATGGGTCGCGTCTCCACTTGAGGCGGGAGACCCAGGGTCCCTTTCCACGTGCCACAGGGATCCTGGGACTCCTATCCATTTTCAAGAGGAGTCAGGCATTTTCTCCTTTGGAAGCATTGATCTATGCAGACCTCTCGAGTTTTCAAAGGATGTGAGGCCTCCGGTCGCGATGAGGCGGAGGACTAGTTCTTTCTCTGTCGTCTCCACAGGGGATTCAGACATCCCTTCGTACTGGGAGATGCTAGACGAGCCTGCATTCAATTCACTGCAGGGATATCCGGCTTTACTTCGAGTCAGAGCATCTCGGTGTCCATTCCACTTGAGGCCACAAACTCAGGGTCCTTCTCACATACATGTAGCTGAGAGAAGCCTCCTCTTGAGGTGTTTGTGGAAAGTTGGTATTCCTCTTGAGTCGAAGCCAGGGACTAAGCTCTCATCTCGAGTTGATTTGGGGTCGACGGAGCCCTTTCGTGTTCTTCAGTGACCTCAGGATCCCTCTAGACTTTAGACAGTGATCTTGGGTTTTCTCTGGAGTGCCATCAAGGAAATCAAGGCTCCTTTCATTTTTGATGTGGAATACGGAATTGCTCTGCATGCAGTGCAAGGGAATCGGGCCTCATCTCGCGGCGAGGGGGAAGTCTCATGGTTTTTCTCGAGTTGCGGCCGGAACCTGGGGTATATTCTCGAGTTACGACAGGGAGGGCCCTTCCAGACACGTGTTTGTTCAGCGACGTCAGGATTCCTGCCTAGGTGCGAGGGACACCTCGCGATTCTCGTCGCGTCTTGGCATGGCAATTGGGACACGTCTCCACGTGAGGCGGGAGACCCAGGGTCCCTTTCCACGTGCCACCGGGATCCTGGGAATCCTATCCATTTTCAAGAGGAGTCAGGCATCGTCTCCTTTGGAAGCATTGATCTCCGCGGACCTCTCGAGTTTTCAAAGGATGTGAGGACTCCGGTCACGATGAGGCGGAGAACTAGGTCTTTCTCTGTGGTCTTCACAGGGGATTCAGACATCCCTTCGTCTTGGGAGATGCAAGACGAGCCTGCATTCAATTCACTGCAGGGATATCCGGCCTTACTTCGAGTCAGAGCATCTCGGTGTCCATTCCACTTGAGGCCACAAACTCAGGGTCCCTCTCACATACTTGTAGCTGAGAGAAGCCTTCTCTTGAGTTGCTTGTGGAAAGTTGGTATTCCTCTTGAGACGAAGCCAGGGACTAAGCTCTCATCTCGAGTTGATTTGGGGTCCACGGAGTCCTTTCTTGTTGCTCCAGTGACCTCAGGATCCCTCTAGACTTGAGACAGTGATCTTGGGTTTTCTCTGGAGTGCCATCAAGGAAATCAAGGCTCCTATCATGTTTGATGTGGAACACGGAATTGCTCTGCACGCAGTGCAGGGGAATTGGGCGTCATCTCGCGGCGAGGGGAAGTCTCATGGTTTTTCTCGAGTTGTGGCCAGAACCTGGGGTATATTCTCGAGTTACAACGGGGAGGGCCCTTCCAGACACGTGTTTTTTCAGCGACATCAGGACTCCTGCCTAGGTGCGAGGGACACCTCGGGATTCTCCACGAATCTTGGCATGGCAATTGAGACGCGTCTTCACGTGAGGCGGGAGACCCAGGGTCTCTTTCCACGTGCCACAGGGATCCTGGGACTCCTATCCATTTTCAAGAGGAGTCAGGCATCGTCTCCTTTGGAAGCATTGATCTCCGCGGACCTCTCGAGTTTTCAAAGAATGTGAGGCCTCCGGTCGTAATGAGGCAGAGAACTAGGTCTTTCTCTGTGGTCTCCATCGGGGATTCAGACATCCCTTCGTCTTGGGAGATGCAAGACGAGCCTTCATTCAATTCATTGCAGGGATATCCGGCCTTACTTCGAGTCAGAGCATCTCGATGTCCATTCCACTTGAGGCCACAAACTCAGGGTCCCTCTCACATACCTGTAGCTGAGAGAAGCCTCCTCTTGAGGTGCTTGTGGAAAGTTTGTATTCCTCTTGAGTCGAAGCCAGGGACTAAGCTCTCATCTCGAGTTGACTGGGGTTTCACGGAGCCCTTTCGTGTTGCTACAGTGACCTCAGGATCCCTCTAGACTTGAGACAGTGATCTTGGGTTTTCTCTGGAGTGCCATCAAGGAAATTAAGGCTCCTTTCACGTTTGATGTGGAACACGGAATTGCTCTGCACGCAGTGCAGGGGAATCCGGCCTCATCTCGCGGCAAGGGGGATGTCTCATGGTTTTTCTCAAGTTGCGGGCGGAACCTGGGGTATATTCTCGAGTTAAGACAGGGAGGGCCCTTCGAGACACGTGTTTGTTCAGCTACGACAGGACTCTGCCTAGGTGCGAGGGACACCTCGGGATTCTCCTCGAGTCTTGGCATGGCAAATGGGTCGCGTCTCCACTTTAGGCGGGAGACCCAGGGTCCCTTTCCACGTGCCACAGTGATCCTGGGACTCCTATCCATTTTCAAGAAGAGTCAGGCATCGTCTCCTTTGGAAGCATTGATCTCCGCAGACCTCTCGAGTTTTCAAAGGATGTGATGCCTCCGGTCTCGATGAGGCGGAGGACTAGGTCTTTCTCTGTCATCTCCACAGGAGATTCAGACATCACTTCGTCTTGGGAGATGCAAGACGAGCCTGCATTCAATTCACTGCAGGGATATCCGGCCTTACTTCGAGTCAGAGCATCTCGGTGTCCATTCCACTTGAGGCCAAGAACTCAGTGTCCCTTCCACATACCTGTGGCTGCGAGAAGCCGCCTCTTCAGGTGCTTGTGGAAAGTTGCTATTCCCCTTGAGTCGAAGCCAGTGACTAAGCTCTCATCTCGAGTTGATTTTGGGTCCACGGAGCCCTTTCGTGTTGCTCCAGTGACCTCAGGATCCCTCTAGATTTGAGACAGTCATCTTGGGTTTTCTCTGGAGTGCCATCAAGGAAATCAAGGCTCCTTTCACGTTTGATGTGGAACACGGAATTGCTCTGCACGCAGTGCAGGGGAATCGGGCCTCATCTCGCGGCGAGGGGGAAGTCTCATGGTTTTTCTCGAGTTGCGGCCGGAACCTGGGGTATATTCTCGAGTTACGACGGGGAGGGCCCTTCCAGACACGTGTTTGTTCAGCGACGTCAGGATCCCTGCCTAGGTGCGAGGGACACCTCGGGACACTCCTCGAGTCTTTGCATTGCAATTTGGACGCGTCTCCACGTGAGGCGGGAGACCCAGGGTCCCTTTCCACGTGCCAAAGATATCCTGGGACTCCTATCCATTTTCAAGAGGAGTCAGGCATCGTCTCCTTCGGAAGTACTGATCTCAGCGGACCTCTCGAGTTTTCAAAGGATATGAGGCCTCCGGTCGCGAGGAGGCGGAGGACTAGGTCTTTCTCTGTGGTCTCCACAGGGGATTCAGACAACCCTTCGTCTTGGGAGATGCAAGACGATCCTGCATTCAATTCACTGCAGGGATATCCGGCCTTACTTGAAGTCAGAGCATATCGGTGTCCATTCCACTTGAGGCAACAAACTCAGGGGCCCTCTCACATACCTGTAGCTGAGAGAAGCCTCCTCTTGAGGTGCTTGTGGAAAGTTGGTATTCCTCTTGAGACGAAGCCAGGGACTAAGCTCTCATCTCGAGTTGATTTGGGGTCCACGGAGCCCTTTCATGTTGCTCCAGTGACCTCAGGATCCCTCTAGGCTTGAGACAGTGATCTTGGGTTTTCTCTGGAGTGCCATCAAGGAAATCAAGGCCCCTTTCACGTTTGATGTGGAACACGGAATTGCTCTGCACGCAGTGCAGGGGAATCGGGCCTCATCTCGCGGCAAGGGGGATGTCTCATGGTTTTTCTCAAGTTGCGGCCGGAAGCTGGGGTATATTCTCGAGTTACGACGTTGAGGGCCCTTCCAGACACGTGATTGTTCAGCGACGTCAGGACTCCTGCCTAGGTGTGAGGGACACCTCGGGATTCTCCTTGAGTCTTGGCATGGCAATTTGGACGCGTCTCCACGTGAGGCGGGAGACCCAGGGTTCCTTTCCACGTGCCACAGGGATCCTGGGACTCCTATCCATTTTCAAGAGGAGTCAGGCATCGTCTCCTTTGGAAGCATTGATCTCCGCATACCTCTCGAATTTTCAAAGGATGTGAGGCTTCCGGTCGCGATCAGGCGGAGGACTAGGTCTTTCTCTGTCGTCTCCACAGCGGATTCAGACATCCCTTCGTCTTGGGAGATGCAAGACGAGCCTGCATTCAATTCACTGCAGGGATATCCGGCCTTAATTCGAGTCAGAGCATCTCGGTGTCTATTCCAATTGAGGCCACAAACTCAGGGTACCTCTCACATACCTGTAGCTGAGAGAAGCCTACTCTTGAGGTGCTTGTGGAAAATTGGTATTCCTCTTGAGTTGAAGCCAGGGACTAAGCTCATATCTCGAGTTGATTTGGGGTCCACGGAGAACTTTCGTGTTGCTCCAGTGACCTCAGGATCCCTCTAGACTTGAGACAGTGATCTTGGGTTTTCTCTGGAGTGCCATCAAGGAAATTAAGGCTCCTTTCACGTTTGATGTGGAACACGGAATTGCTCTGCACGCAGTGCAGGGGAATCGGGTGTCATCTCGCGGCGAGGGGGAAGTCTCATGGTTTTTCTCGAGTTGCGGCCGGAACCTGGGGTATATTCTCGAGTTACCACGGGGAGGGCCCGTCCAGACACGTGTTTGTTCAGCGACGTCAGGACTCCTGCCTAGGTGCGAGGGACACCTCGGGATTCTCCTCGAGTCTTGGCATGGCAATTGGGACGCGGCTCCACGTGAGGCGGGAGACCCAGGGTCCCTTTCCACGTGCCACAGGGATCCTGGGACTCCTATCCATTTTCAAAAGGAGTCAGGCATCGTCTCCTTTGGAAGCATTGATCTCCGCGGACCTCTCGAGTTTTCAAAGGTTGTGAGGCCTCCGGTCGCGATGAAGCGGAGGACTACGTCTTTCTCTGTCGTCTCCACAGGGGATTCAGTCATCCCTTCATCTTGGGAGATGCAAGACGCACCTGCATTCAATTCACTGCAGGGATATCCGGCCTTACTTCGAGTCAGAGCATCTCGGTGTCCATTCCACTTGAGGCCACAAACTCAGGGTACCTCTCACATACCTGTAGCTGAGAGAAGCCTCCACTTGAGGTGCTTGTGGAAAGTTGGTATTCCTCTTGAGTCGAAGCCAGGGACTAAGCTCTCATCTCGAGTTGATTTGGGGTCCACGGAGCCCTTTCTTGTTGCTCCAGTGACCTCAGGATCCCTCTAGACTTGAGACAGTGATCTTGGGTTTTCTCTGGAGTGCCATCAAGGAAATCAAGGCTCCTTTCACGTTTGTTGTGGAACACGGAATTGCTCTGCACGCAGTGCAGGGGAATCGGGCCTCATCTCCTGGCGAGGGGGAAGCCTCATGGTTTTTCTCGAGTTGCGGCCGGAACCTGGGGTATGTTCTCGAGTTACCACGGGGAGGGCCTTTCCAGACACGTGTTTGTTCCGCGATGTCAGGACTCTTGTCTAGGTGCGAGGGAAACCTCGGAATTCTCCTCGAGTCTTGGCATGGCAATTGGGACGCATCTCCACGTGAGGCGGGAGACCCAGGGTCCCTTTTGACGTACCACAGGGATCCTGGGACTCCTATCCATTTTCAAGAGGAGTCAGTCATCATCTACCTTGGAAGCATTGATCTCCACGGACCTCTCGAGTTTTCAAAGGATGTGAGGCCTCCGGTCGCGATGAGGCGGAGAACTAGGTCTTTCTCTGTGGTCTCCACAGGGGATTCAGACATCCCTTCGTCTTGGGAGATGCAGGACGAGCCTGCATTCAATTCACTGCAGGGATATCCGGACTTACTTGAAGTCAGAGCATCTCGGTGTCCATTCCACTTGAGGCAACAAACTCAGGGGCCCTCTCACATACCTGTAGCTGAGAGAAGCCTCCTCTTGAGGTGCTTGTGGAAAGTTGGTATTCCTCTTGAGACGAAGCCAGGGACTAAGCTCTCATCTCGAGTTGATTTGGGGTCCACGGAGCCCTTTCATGTTGCTCCAGTGACCTCAGGATCCCTCTAGACTTGAGACAGTGATCTTGGGTTTTATCTGGAGTGCCATCAAGGAAATCAAGGCTCCTTTCACGTTTGATGTGGAACACGGAATTGCTCTGCACGCAGTGCAGGGGAATCGGGCCTCATCTCGCGGCAAGGGGGATGTCTCATTGTTTTTCTCAAGTTGCGGCCGGAAGCTGGGGTATATTCTCGAGTTACGACGTTGAGGGCCCTTCCAGACACGTGTTTGTTCAGCGACGTCAGGACTCCTGCCTAGGTGTGAGGGACACCTCGGGATTCTCCTCGAGTCTTGGCATGGCAATTGGGACGCGTCTCCACGTGAGGCGGGAGACCCAGGGTCCCTTTCCACGTGCCACAGGGATCCTGGGACTCCTATCCATTTTCAAGAGGAGTCAGGCATCGTCTCCTTTGGAAGCATTGATCTCCGCATACCTCTCGAATTTTCAAAGGATGTGAGGCCTCCGGTCGCGACAGGCGGAGGACTAGGTCTTTCTCTGTCGTCTCCACAGCGGATTCAGACATCCCTTCGTCTTGGGAGATGCAAGACGAGCCTGCATTCAATTCACTGCAGGGATATCCGGCCTTAATTCGAGTCAGAGCATCTCGGTGTCCATTCCAATTGAGGCCACAAACTCAGGGTCCCTCTCACATACCTGTAGCTGAGAGAAGCCAACTCTTGAGGTGCTTGTGGAAAGTTGGTATTCCTCTTGAGTTGAAGCCAGGGACTAAGCTCATATCTCGAGTTGATTTGGGGTCCACGGAGAACTTTCGTGTTGCTCCAGTGACCTCAGGATCCCTCTAGACTTGAGACAGTGATCTTGGGTTTTCTCTGGAGTGCCATCAAGGAAATTAAGGCTCCTTTCACGTTTGATGTGGAACACGGAATTGCTCTGCACGCAGTGCAGGGGAATTGGGCGTCATCTCGCGGCGAGGGGGAAGTCTCATGGTTTTTCTCGAGTTGCGGCCGGAACCTGGGGTATATTCTCGAGTTACCACGGGGAGGGCCCGTCCAGACACGTGTTTGTTCAGCGACGTCAGGACTCCTGCCTAGGTGCGAGGGACACCTCGGGATTCTCCTCGAGTCTTGGCATGGCAATTGGGACGCGGCTCCACGTGAGGCGGGAGACCCAGGGTCCCTTTCCACGTGCCACAGGGATCCTGGGACTCCTATCCGTTTTCAAGAGGAGTCAGGCATCGTCTCCTTTGGAAGCATTGATCTCCGCGGACCTCTCAAGTTTTCAAATGATGTGAGGCCTCCGATAGCGATGAAGCGGAGGACTACGTCTTTCTCTGTCGTCTCCACAGGGGATTCAGACATCCCTTCGTCTTGGGAGATGCAAGACGAGCCTGCATTCAATTCACTGCAGGCATATCTGGCCTTACTTCGAGTCAGAGCATCTCAGTGTCCATTCCACTTGAGGCCACAAACTCCGGGTCCCTCTAACATCCCTGTAGCTGAGAGAAGCCTCCTCTTGAGGTGCTTGTGGAAAGTTGGTATTCCTCTTGAGTCGAAGCCAGGGACAAAGCTCTCATCTCGAGTTGATTTGGGGTCCACGGAGCCCTTTCGTGTTGCTCCAGTGACCTCAGGATCCCTCTAGACTTAAGACAGTAATCTTGGGTTTTCTCTGGAGTGCCTTCAAGGAAATCAAGGCTCCTTTCACGTTTGATGTGGAACACGGAATTGCTCTGCACACAGTGCAGGGGAATCGGGCCTCATCTCGTGGAGAGGGGGAAGTCTCATGGTTTTTCTCGAGTTGCGGCCGGACCCTGGGATATATTCTCGAGTTACGACGGTGAGGGCCCTTCCACACACGTGTTTGTTCAGCGACGTCAGGACTCCTGCCTAGGTGTGAGGGAAACCTCGGAATTCTCCTCGAGTCTTGGCATGGCAATTGGGACGCGGCTCCACGTGAGGCGGGAGACCCAGGGTCCCTTTCCACGTGCCACAGGGATCCTGGGACTCCTATCCATTTTCAAGAGGAGTTAGGCATCGTCTCCTTTGGAAGCATTGATCTCCGCAGACCTCTCGAGTTTTCAAAGGATGTGAGGCCTCCGGTCGCGATGAGGGGAGGACTAGGTCTTTCTCTGTGGTCTCCACAGGGGATTCAGACATCCCTTCGTCTTGGGAGATGCAAGTCGAGCCTGAATTCAATTCACTGCAGGGATATCCGACCTTACTTCGAGTCAGAACATCTCGGTGTCCATTCCACTTGAGGCCAAAAACTCAGGGTCCCTCTCACATACCTGTAGCTGAGAGAAGCCTCCTCTTGAGGTGCTTGTGGAAAGTTGGTATTCCTCTTGAGTCGAAGCCAGGGACTAAGCTCTCATCTCGAGTTGATTTGGGGTCCACGGAGCCCTTTCGTGTTGCTCCAGTGACCTCAGGATCCCTCTAGACTTGAGACAGTGACTTTGGGTTTTCTCTGGAGTGCCATCAAGGAAATCAAGGCTCCTTTCACGTTTGATGTGGAACACGGAATTGCTCTGCATGCAGTGCAGGGGAATCGGGCCTCATCTCGTGGCGAGGGGTAAGTCTCATTGTTTTTCTCGAGTTGCGACGGAACCTGGGGTATATTCTCGAGTTACGACGGCAGGGCCGTTCCAGACAAGTGTTTGTTCCGCGACATCAGGACTCCTGCCTAGGTGCGAGGGACACCTCGGGATTCTCTTCGAGTCGTGGCATGGCAATTGGGACGCGTCTCCACGTGAGGCGGGAGACCCAGGGTCCTTTTCCACGTGCCACAGGGATCCTGGGACTCCTATTCATTTTCAAGAGGAGTCAGGCATCGTCTCCTTTGGAAGCATTGATCTCCGCGGACCTCTCGAGTTTTCAAAGGATGTGAGGCCTCCAGTCGCGATGAGGCGGAGGACTAGGTCTTTCTCTGTGGTATCCACAGGGGATTCAGACATCCCTTCGTCTTGGGAGATGCAAGATGAGCCTGCATTCAATTCACTGCAGGGATATCCAGCCTTACTTCGAGTCAGAGCGTCTCGGTGTCCATTCCCCTTGAGGCCACAAACTCAGGGTCCCTCTCACATATCTGTAGCTGAGAGAAGCCTCCTCTTGAGGTGCTTGTGGAAAGTGGGTATTTCACTTGAGTCGAAGCCAGGGACGAAGCTCTCATCTCGAGTTTATTTGGGGTCCACGGAGCCCTTTCGTGTTGCTACAGTGACCTCAGGATCCCTCTAGACTTGAGACAGTGATCTTGGGTGTTCTCTGGAGTGCCATCAAGGAAATCAAGGCTCCTTTCATGTTTCATGTGGAACACGGAATTGCTCTGCACGCAGTGCAGGGGAATCGGGCCTCATCTCGCGGCGAGGGGGAAGTCTCATGGTTTTTCTCGAGTTGCGGCCGGAACCTGGGGTATTTTCTCTAGTTACGACGGGGAGGGCCCTTCCAGACACCTGTTTTTTCAGCGACGTCAGGACTCCTGCCTAGGTGTGAGGGACACCTCGGGATTCTCCTCGAGTCTTGGCATGGCAGTTGGGACGCGTCTCCACGTGAGGCGGGAGACCCAGGGTCCCTTTCCGCGTGCCACAGGGATCCTGGGACACCTATCCATTTTCAAGAGTAGTCAGGCATCGTCTCCTTTGGAAGCATTGATCTCCGCGGACATATCGAGTTTTCAAAGGACGTGAGGCCTCCGGTCGCCATGAGGCGGAGAACTAGGTGTTTCTCTGTGGTCTCCACAGGGGATTCAGACATCCCTTCGTCGTTTGAGATGCAAGACGAGCCTGCATTCAATTCACTGCAGGGATATCCGGCCTTCCTTCGAGTCAGAGCATCTCGGTGTCCATTCCACTTGAGGCTACAAACTCAAGGTCCCTCTCACATACCTGTAGCTGAGAGAAGCCTCCACTTTAGGTGCTTGTGGAAAGTGGGTATTGGTCTTGAGTCGAAACCAGGGACGTGGCTCTCATCTCGAGTTGATTTGGGGTCCAGGGAGCCCTTGCGTGTTGCTACAGTGACCTCAGGATCCCTCTAGACTTGAGACAGTGATCTTGGGTGTTCTCTGGAGTGCCATCAAGGAAATCAAGGCTCCTTTCATGTTTGATGTGGAACACGGAATTGCTCTGCACGCAGTGCAGGGGAATCGGGCCTCATCTCGCGGCGACGGGGGAAGTCTCATGGTTTTTCTTGAGTTGCGGCCGGAACCTGGGGTATATTCTCGAGTTACGACGGGGAGGGCCCTTCCAGACACGTGTTTCTTCAGCGACGTCAGGACTCCTGCCTAGGTGCGAGGGACACCTCGTGATTCTCCTCGAGTCTTGGCATGGCCATTGGGACGTGTCTCCACGTGAGGCGGGAGACCCAGGTTCCCTTTCCACGTGCCACAGGGATCCTGGGACTCCTATCCATTTGCAAGAGGAGTCAGGCATCGTCTCCTTGGGAAGCATTGATCTCCACGGACCTCTCGAGGTTTCAAAGGACGTGAGGCCTCCGGTCGCGATGAGGCAGAGAACTAGGTCTTTCTCTGTGGTCTCCACAGGGGATTCAGACATCCCTTCGTCTTGGGAGATGCAAGTCGAGCCTGAATTCAATTCACTGCAGGGATATCCGACCTTACTTCGAGTCAGAACATCTCGGTGTCCATTCCACTTGAGGCCAAAAACTCAGGGTTCCTCTCACATACCTGTAGCTGAGAGAAGCCTAGTCTTGAGGCGCTTGTGGAAAGTTGGTATTCCTCTTGAGTCGAAGCCAGGGACTAAGCTCTCATCTCGAGTTGATTTGGGGTCCACGGAGCCCTTTCGTGTTGCTCCAGTGACGTCAGGATCCCTCTAGACTTGAGACAGTGACTTTGGGTTTTCTCTGGAGTGCCATCAAGGAAATCAAGGCTCCTTTCACGTTTGATGTGGAACACGGAATTGCTCTGCATGCAGTGCAGGGGAATCGGGCCTCATCTCGCGGCGAGGGGGAAGTCTCATGGTTTTTCTTGAGTTGCGGCCGGAACCTGGGGTATATCTCGAGTTACGACGGGGAGGGCCCTTCCAGACACGTGTTTGTTCCGCGACGTCAGGACTCCTGCCTAGGTGCGAGGGACACCTCGGGATTCTCCTCGAGTCTTGGCATGGCAATTTGGACGCGTCTCCACGTGAGGCGGGAGACCCAGGGTCCCTTTCCACGTGCCACAGGGATCCTGGGACTCCTATCCATTTTCAAGAGGAGTCAGGCATCGTCTCCTTTGGAAGCATTGATCTCCGCGGACCTCTCGAGTTTTCAAAGGATGTGAGGCCTCCGGTCGCGATGAGGTGGATAACAAGGTGTTTCTCTGTGGTCTCCACAGGGGATTCAGACATCCCTTCGTCTTGGGAGTTGCAATACGAGCCTGCATTCAATTCACTGCAGGGATGTCCGGCCTTCCTTCGAGTCAGAGCATCTCGGTGTCCATTCCACTTGAGGCCACAAACTCTGGGTCCCTCTCCCATACCTGTAGCTGAGAGAAGCCTCCTCTTGAGGTGCTTGTGGAAAGTTGGTATTCCTCTTGAGTCGAAGCCAGGGACAAAGCTCTCATCTCGAGTTGATTTGGGGTCCACGGAGCCCTTTCGTGTTGCTCCAGTGACCTCAGGATCCCTCTAGACTTAAGACAGTAATCTTGGGTTTTCTCTGGAGTGCCATCAAGGAAATCAAGGCTCCTTTCACGTTTGATGTGGAACACGGAATTGCTCTGCACACAGTGCAGGGGAATCGGGCCTCATCTCGCGGCGAGGGGGAAGTCTCATGGTTTTTCTCGAGTTGCGGCCGGAACCTGGGATATATTCTCGAGTTACGACGGGGAGGGCCCTTCCACACACGTGTTTGTTCAGCGACGTCAGGACTCCTGCCTAGGTGTGAGGGAAACCTCGGGATTCTCCTCGAGTCTTGGCATGGCAATTGGGACGCGTCTCCACGTGAGGCGGGAGACCCAGGGTCCCTTTCCACGTGCCACAGGGATCCTGGGACTCCTATCCATTTTCAAAAGGAGTCAGGCATCGTCTCCTTTGGAAGCATTGATCTCCGCAGACCTCTCGAGTTTTCAAAGGATGTGAGGCCTCCGGTCGCGATGAGGGGAGGACTAGGTCTTTCTCTGTGGTCTCCACAGGGGAATCAGACATCCCTTCGTCTTGGGAGATGCAAGTCGAGCCTGAATTCAATTCACTGCAGGGATATCCGACCTTACTTCGAGTCAGAACATCTCGGTGTCCATTCCACTTGAGGCCAAAAACTCAGGGTCCCTCTCACATACCTGTAGCTGAGAGAAGCCTAGTCTTGAGGCGCTTGTGGAAAGTTGGTATTCCTCTTGAGTCGAAGCCAGAAACTAAGCTCTCATCTCGAGTTGATTTGGGGTCCACGGAGCCTTTTCGTGTTGCTTCACTGACCTCAGGATCCCTCTAGACTTGAGACAGTGACTTTGGGTTTTCTCTGGAGTGCCATCAAGGAAATCAAGGCTCCTTTCACGTTTGATGTGGAACACGGAATTGCTCTGCATGCAGTGCAGGGGAATCGGGCCTCATCTCGTGGCGAGGGGGAAGTCTCATTGTTTTTCTCGAGTTGCGACGGAACCTGGGGTATATTCTCGAGTTACGACGGCAGGGCCGTTCCAGACAAGTGTTTGTTCCGCGACGTCAGGACTCCTGCCTAGGTGCGAGGGACACCTCGGGATTCTCTTCGAGTCGTGGCATGGCAATTGGGACGCGTCTCCACGTGAGGCGGGAGACCCAGGGTCCTTTTCCACGTGCCACAGGGATCCTGGGACTCCTATCCATTTTCAAGAGGAGTCAGGCATCGTCTCCTTTGGAAGCATTGATCTCCGCGGACCTCTCGAGTTTTCAAAGGATGTGAGGCCTCCAGTCGCGATGAGGCGGAGGACTAGGTCTTTCTCTGTGGTATCCACAGGGGATTCAGACATCCCTTCGTCTTGGGAGATGCAAGATGAGCCTGCATTCAATTCACTGCAGGGATATCCAGCCTTACTTCGAGTCAGAGCGTCTCGGTGTCCATTCCCCTTGAGGTCACAAACTCAGGGTCCCTCTCACATACGTGTAGCTGAGAGAAGCCTCCACTTGAGGTGCTTGTGGAAAGTGGGTATTTCTCTTGAGTTGAAGCCAGGGACGAAGCTCTCATCTCGAGTTTATTTGGGGTCCACGGAGCCCTTTCATGTTGCTCCAGTGACCTCAGGATCCCTCTAGACTTAAGACAGTAATCTTGGGTTTTCTCTGGAGTGCCATCAAGGAAATCAAGGCTCCTTTCACGTTTGATGTGGAACACGGAATTGCTCTGCACACAGTGCAGGGGAATCGGGCCTCATCTCGCGGCGAGGGGGAAGTCTCATGGTTTTTCTCGAGTTATGGCCGGAACCTGGGATATATTCTCGAGTTACGACGGGGAGGGCCCTTCCACACACGTGTTTGTTCAGCGACGTCAGGACTCCTGCCTAGGTGTGAGGGAAACCTCGGGATTCTCCTCGAGTCTTGGCATGGCCGTTTGGACGCGTCTCCACGTGAGGCGGGAGACCCAGGGTCCCTTTCCACGTGCCACAGGGATCCTGGGACTCCTATCCATTTTCAAGAGTAGTCAGGCATCGTCTCCTTTGGAAGCATTGATCTCCGCAGACCTCTCGAGTTTTCAAAGGATGTGAGGCCTCCGGTCGCGATGAGGGGAGGACTAGGTCTTCCTCTGTGGTCTCCACAGGGGATTCAGACATCCCTTCGTCTTGGGAGATGCAAGTCGAGCCTGAATTCAATTCACTGCAGGGATATCCGACCTTACTTCGAGTCAGAACATCTCGGTGTCCATTCCACTTGAGGCCAAAAACTCAGGGTCCCTCTCACATACCTGTAGCTGAGAGAAGCCTAGTCTTGAGGCGCTTGTGGAAAGTTGGTATTCCTCTTGAGTCGAAGCCAGGGACTAAGCTCTCATCTCGAGTTGATTTGGGGTTCACGGAGCCTTTTCGTGTTGCTTCACTGACCTCAGGATCCCTCTAGACTTGAGACAGTGACTTTGGGTTTTCTCTGGAGTGCCATCAAGGAAATCAAGGCTCCTTTCACGTTTGATGTGGAACACGGAATTGCTCTGCATGCAGTGCAGGGGAATCGGGCCTCATCTCGTGGCGAGGGGGAAGTCTCATTGATTTTCTCGAGTTGCGACGGAACCTGGGGTATATTCTCGAGTTACGACGGCAGGGCCGTTCCAGACAAGTGTTTGTTCAGCTACGTCAGGACTCCTGCCTAGGTGGGAGGGACACGTCGGGATTCTCTTCGAGTCTTGGCATGGCAATTGCGTCGCATCTCCACGTGAGGCGGTAGACCCAGGGTCCCTTTCCACGTGCCACAGGGATCCTGGGTCTCCTATCCATTTTCAAGAGGAGTCAGGCATCGTCTCCTTTGGAAGCATTGATCTCCGCGGACCTCTCGAGTTTTCAAAGGATGTGAGGCCTCCGGTCTCGATGAGGCGGAGAACTAGGTCTTTCTCTGTTGTCTCCACAGGGGATTCAGACATCCCTTCGTCTTGGGAGATGCAAGACGAGGCTGCTTTCAATTCACTGCAAGGATATCCGGCCTTACTTCGAGTCAGAGCATCACGGTGTCCATTCCACTTGAGGCCACAAACTCAGGGTCCCTCTCACATACCTGTAGCTGAGAGAAGCCTCCTCTTGAGGTGCTTGTGGAAAGTTGGTATTCCTCTTGAGTCGAAGCCAGGGACTAAGCTCTCATCTCGAGTTGATTTGGGGTCGACGGAGCCCTTTCGTGTTCTTCAGTGACCTCAGGATCCCTCTAGAATTTAGACAGTGATCTTGGGTTTTCTCTGGAGTGCCATCAAGGAAATCAAGGCTCCTTTCATTTTTGATGTGGAATACGGAATTGCTCTGCACGCAGTGCAAGGGAATCGGGCCTCATCTCGCGGCGAGGGGGACGTCTCATGGTTTTTCTCGAGTTGCGGCCGGAACCTGGGGTATATTCTCGAGTTACGACAGGGAGGGCCCTTCCAGACACGTGTTTGTTCAGCGACGTCAGGACTCCTGCCTGGGTGCGAGGGACACCTCGCGATTCTCCTCGAGTCTTGGCATGGCAATTGGGACCCGTCTCCACGTGAGGCGGGAGACCCAGGGTCCCTTTCCACGTGCCACCGGGATCCTGGGACTCCTATCCATTTTCAAGAGGAGTCAGGCATCGTCTCCTTTGGAAGCATTGATCTCCGCGGACCTCTCGAGTTTTCAAAGGATGTGAGGCCTCCGGTCGCGATGAGGCGGAGAACTAGGTCTTTCTCTGTGGTCTTCACAGGGGATTCAGACATCCCTTCGACTTGGGAGATGCAAGACGAGCCTGCTTTCAATTCACTGCAGGGATATCCGGCCTTATTTCGAGTCAGAGCATCTCGGTGTCCATTCCACCTGAGGCCACAAACTCAGGGTCCCTCTCACATACTTGTAGCTGAGAGAAGCCTTCTCTTGAGTTGCTTGTGGAAAGTTGGTATTCCTCTTGAGTCGAAGCCAGGGACTAAGCTCTCGTCTCGAGTTGACTTGGGGTCCACGGAGTCCTTTCTTGTTGCTCCAGTGACCTCAGGATCCCTCTAGACTTGAGACAGTGATCTTGGGTTTTCTCTGGAGTGCCATCAAGGAAATCAAGGCTCCGTTTACGTTTGATGTGGAACACGGAATTGCTCTGCACGCAGGGCAGGGGAATCGGGCCTCATCTCGCGGCGAGGGGGAAGTCTCCTGGTTTTTCTCGAGTTGTGGCCTTAACCTGGGGTATATTCTCGAGTTACGACGCGGAGGGCCCTTCCAGACACGTGTTTGTTCAGCGACGTCAGGTCTCCTGCCTAGGTGCGAGGGACACCTCGGGATTCTCCTCGAGTCTTGGCATGGAAATTGGGACGCGTCTCCAGGTGAGGCGGGAGACCCAGGGTCCCTTTCCACGTGCCACAGGGATCCTGGGACTCCTATCCATTTTCAAGAGGAGTCAGGCATTGTCTCCTTTGGAAGCATTGATCTCTGCAGACCTCTCGAGTTTTCAAAGGATATGAGGACTCCGGTCGCGATGAGGCGGAGGACTAGTTCTTTCTCTGTCGTCTCCACAGGGGATTCAGACATCCCTTCGTATTGGGAGATGCTAGACGAGCCTGCATTCAATTCACTGCAGGGATATCCGGCCTTACTTCGAGTCAGAGCATCTCGGTGTCCATTCCACTTGATGCCACAAACTCAGGGTCCCTCTCACATACCTGTAGCTGAGAGAAGCCTCCTCTTGAGGGGCTTGTGGAAAGTTCGTATTCCTCTTGAGTTGAATTGAGGGAATAATCTCTCATCTCGAGTTGATTTGGGGTCCACGGATCCTTTTCGTGTTGCTCCAGTGACCTCAGGATCCCTCAAGACTAGAGACAGTGATCTTGGGTTTTCTCTGGAGTGCCATCATGGAAATCAAGGCTCCTTTCATTTCTGATGTGGAATACGGAATTGCTCTGCACGCAGGGCAGGGGAATCGGGCCTCATCTCGCGGAGAGGGGGAAGTCTCATTGTTTTTTTCGAGTTGCGGCCGGAACCTGCGGTATATTCTCGAGTTACGACGAGGAGGGCCCTTCCAGAAACGTGTATGTTCTGCGACGTCAGGACTCCTGCCTAGGTGGGAGGGACACCTCGGGATTCTCCTCGAGTCTTGGCATGGCAATTGGGACGCGTCTCCACGTGAGGCGGGAGACCCAGGGTCCCTTTCCACGTGCCACAGGGATCCTGGGACTCCTATCCATCTTCAAGAGGAGTCAGGCATCGTCTCCTTTGGAAGCATTGATCTCCGCGTACCTCTCGAGTTTTCAAAGGACGTGAGGCCTCCGGGCACGATGAGGCGGAGAACTAGGTCTTTCTCTGTGGTCTCCACAGGGGATTCAGACATCCCTTCGTCTTGGGAGATGCAAGACGAGCCTGCATTCAATTCACTGCACGGATATCCGGCCTTCCTTCGAGTCAGAGCATCTCGGTGTCCATTCCACTTGAGGCCACAAACTCAGGGTCCCTCTCACATACCTGTAGCTGAGAGAAGCCTCCTCTTGAGATGCTTGTGGAAAGTGGGTATTCCTCTTGAGTTGAAGCCAGGGACGAAGCTCTCATCTCGGGTTGATTTGGGGTACAGGGAGCCCTTTCGTGTTGCTACAGAGACCTCAGGATCACTCTAGACTTGAGACAGTGATCTGGGGTTTTCTCTAGAGTGTCATCAATGAAATCAAGGCTCCTTTCATGTTTGATGTGGAACACGGAATTGCTCTGCTCGCAGTGCAGGGGAATCGGGCCTCATCTCTTGGCGAGGGGGAAGTCTCATGGTTTTTCTCGAGTTGCGGCCGGAACCTGGGGTATATTCTCGAGTTACGACGGGGAGGGCCCTTCCAGACACGTGTTTGTTCAGCGACGTCAGGACTCCTGCCTACGTGCGAGGGACACCTCGGGATTCTCCTCGAGTCTTGGCATGGCCATTGGGACGTGTCTCCACGTGAGGCGGGAGACCCAGGGTCCCTTTCCACGTGCCACAGGGATCCTGGGACTCCTATCCATTTTCAAGACTGGTCAGGCATCGTCTCCATTGGAAGCATTGATCTCCGCGGACCTCTCGAGTTTGCAAAGGACGTGAGGCTTCCGTTCGCGATGAGGCGGAGAACTAGGTGTTTCTCTGTGGTCTCCACAGGTGATTCAGACATCCCATCGTCGTGGGAGATGCAAGACGAGCCTGCATTCAATTCACTGCAGGGATATCCGGCCTTCCTTCGAGTCAGAGCATCTCGGTGTCCATTCCACTTGAGGCCACAAATTCAGGGTCCCTTTCACATACCTGTAGCTGAGAGAAGCCTCCTCTTGAGGTGCTTGTGGCAAGTGGGTATTGGTCTTGAGTCGAAACCAGGGACGTGGCTCTCATCTCGAGTTGATTTGGGGTCCAGGGAGCCCTTTCGTGTTGCTACAGTGACCTCAGGATCCCTCTAGACTTGAGACAGTGATCTTGGGTGTTCTCTGGAGTGCCATCAAGGAAATCAAGGCTCCTTTCATGTTTGATGTGGAACAGTAATTGCTCTGCACGCAGTGCAGGGGAATCGGGCCTCATCTCGCGGCGACGGGGGAAGTCTCATGGTTTTTCTTGAGTTGCGGCCGGAACCTGGGGTATATTCTCGAGTTACGACGGGGAGGGCCCTTCCAGACACGTGTTTCTTCAGCGACGTCAGGACTCCTGCCTAGGTGCGAGGGACACCTCGTGATTCTCCTCGAGTCTTGGCATGGCCATTGGGACGTGTCTCCACGTGAGGCGGGAGACCCAGGTTCCCTTTCCACGTGCCACAGGGATCCTGGGACTCCTATCCATTTGCAAGAGGAGTCAGGCATCGTCTCCTTGGGAAGCATTGATCTCCACGGACCTCTCGAGGTTTCAAAGGACGTGAGGCCTCCGGTCGCGATGAGGCAGAGAACTAGGTCTTTCTCTGTGGTCTCCACAAGGGATTCAGACATCCCTTCGTCGTGGGAGATGCAAGACGAGCCTGCATTCAATTCACTGCAGGGATATCCGGCCTTCCTTCGAGTCAGAGCATCTCGGTGTCCATTCCACTTGAGTCCACAAACTCAGGGTCCCTCTCACATACCTGTAGCTGAGAGAAGCCTCCTCTTGAGGTGCTTGTGGAAAGTGGGTATTCCTCTTGAGTCGAAGCTAGGGAAGAAGCTCTCATCTCGAGTTGATTTGGGGTTCACGGAGCCCTTTTGTGTTGCTACAGTGACCTCAGGATCCCTCTAGACTTGAGACAGTGATCTTGGGTGTTCTCTGGAGTGCCATCAAGGAAATCAAGGCTCCTTTCATGTTTGATGTGGAACACGGAATTGCTCTGCACGCAGTGCATGGGAATCGGGCCTCACCTCGCGGCGAGGGGGAAGTCTCATGGTTTTTCTCGAGTTGCGGCCGGAACCTGGGGTATATTCTCGAGTTACGACGGGGAGGGCCCTTACAGACACGTGTTTGTTCAGCGACGTCAGGACACCTGCCTAGGTGCGAGGGACACCTCGTGATTCTACTCAAGTCTTGGCATTTCCATTGGGACGTGTCTCCACGTGAGGCGGGAGACCCAGGGTCCCTTTCCACGTGCCACAGGGATCCTGGGGCTCCTATCCATTTTCAAGAGGAGTCAGGCATCGTCTCCTTTGGAAGCATTGATCTCCGCGGACCTCTCGAGGTTTCAAAGGACGTGAGGCCTCCGGTTGCGATGAGGCAGAGAACTAGGCCTTTCTCTGTGGTCTCCACAAGGGATTCAGACATCCCTTCGTCGTGGGAGATGCAAGACGAGCCTGCATTCAATTCACTGCAGGGATATCCGGCCTTACTTCGAGTCAGAGCATCTCGGTGTTCATTCCACTTGAGGCCACAAACTCAGGGTCCCACTCACATACCTGTAGCTGAGAGAGCCTCCTCTTGAGGTGCTTGTGGAAAGTGGGTATTCCTCTTTAGTCGAAGCTAGGGAAGAAGCTCTCATCTCGAGTTGATTTGGGGTTCAGGGAGCCCTTTCGTGTTGCTACAGTGACCTCAGGATCCCTCTAGATTGAGACAGTGATCTTGGGTGTTCTCTGGAGTGCCATTAGGAAATCAAGGCTCCTTTCATGTTTGATGTGGAACACGGAATTGCTCTGCACGCAGTGCAGGGGAATTGGGCCTCATCTCGTGGCGAGGGGGAAGTCTCATGGTTTTTCTCGAGTTGCGGCCGGAACCTGGGGTATATTCTCGAGTTACGACGGGGAGGGCCCTTCCAGAAACGTGTTTCTTCAGCGACGTCAGGACTCCTGCCTACGTGCGAGGGACACCTCGGGATTCTCCTCGAGTCTTGGCATGGCCATTGGGACGCGTCTCCACGTGAGGCGGGAGACCCAGGGTCCCTTTCCCCGTGCCACAGGGATCCTGGGACTCCTATCCATCTTCAAGAGGAGTCAGGCATCGTCTCCTTTGGAAGCATTGATCTCCGCGGACCTCTCGAGTTTTCAAAGGACGTGAGGCCTCCGGGCACGATGAGGCGGAGAACTAGGTCTTTCTCTGTGGTCTCCACAGGGGATTCAGACATCCCTTCGTCTTGGGAGATGCAAGACGAGCCTGCATTCAATTCACTGCACGGATATCCGGCCTTCCTTCGAGTCAGAGCATCTCGGTGTCCATTCCACTTGAGGCCACAAACTCAGGGTCCCTCTCACATACTTGTAGCTGAGAGAAGCCTTCTCTTGAGTTGCTTGTGGAAAGTTGGTATTCCTCTTGAGACGAAGCCAGGGACTAAGCTCTCGTCTCGAGTTGATTTGGGGTCCACGGAGTCCTTTCTTGTTGCTCCAGTGACCTCAGGATCCCTCTAGACTTGAGACAGTGATCTTGGGTTTTCTCTGGAGTGCCATCAGGAAATCAAGCCTCCTATCATGTTTGATGTGGAACACGGAATTGCTCTGCACGCAGTGCAGGGGAATTGGGCGTCATCTCGCGGCGAGGGGGAAGTCTCATGGTTTTTCTCGAGTTGTGACCAGAACCTGGGGTATATTCTCGAGTTACAACGGGGAGGGCCCTTCCAGACACGTGTTTTTTCAGCGACGTCAGGACTCCTGCCTAGGTGCGAGGGACACCTCGGGATTCTCCTCGAATCTTGGCATGGCAATTGAGACGCGTCTCCACGTGAGGCGGGAGACCCAGGGTCTCTTTCCACGTGCCACAGGGATCCTGGGACTCCTATCTATTTTCAAGAGGAGTCAGGCATCGTCTCCTTTGGAAGCATTGATCTCCGCGGACCTCTCGAGTTTTCAAAGGATGTGAGGCCTCAGTTCGCGATCAGGCGGAGAACTAGGTCTTTCTCTGTGGTCTCCACAGGGGATTCAGACATCCCTTCGTCTTGGGAGATGCAAGACGAGCCTTCATTCAATTCACTGAAGGGATATCCGGCCTTACTTCGAGTCAGAGCATCTCGGTGTCCATTCCACTTGAGGCCACAAACTCAGGGTCCCTCTCACATACATGTAGCTGAGAGAAGCCTTCTCTTGAAGTGCTTGCGGAAAGTTGGTATTCCTCTTGAGTCGAAGCCAGGGACTAAGCTCTCATCACGAGTTGATTTGGGGTCCACGGAGCCCTTTCTTGTTGCTCCAGTGACCTCAGGATCCCTCTAGACTTGAGACAGTGATCTTGGGTTTTCTCTGGAGTGCCATCAAGGAAATCAAGGCTCCGTTTACGTTTGATGTGGAACACGGAATTGCTCTGCACGCAGGGCAGGGGAATCGGGCCTCATCTCGCGGCGAGGGGGAAGTCTCCTGGTTTTTCTCGAGTTGCGGCCGGAACCTGGGATATATTCTCGAGTTACGACGCGGAGGGCCCTTCCAGACACGTGTTTGTTCAGCGACGTCAGGTCTCCTGCCTAGGTGCGAGGGACACCTCGGGATTCTCCTCGAGTCTTGGCATGGAAATTGGGACGCGTCTCCAGGTGAGGCGGGAGACCCAGGGTCCCTTTCCACGTGCCACAGGGATCCTGGGACTCCTATCCATTTTCAAGAGGAGTCAGGCATTTTCTCCTTTGGAAGCATTGATCTCTGCAGACCTCTCGAGTATTCAAAGGATGTGAGGCCTCCGGTCGCGATGAGGCGGAGGACTAGTTCTTTCTCTGTCGTCTCCACAGGGGATTCAGACATCCCTTCGTATTGGGAGATGCTAGACGAGCCTGCATTCAATTCACTGCAGGGATATCCGGCCTTACTTCGAGTCAGAGCATCTCGGTGTCCATTCCACTTGATGCCACAAACTCAGGGACCCTCTCACATACCTGTAGCTGAGAGAAGCCTCCTCTTGAGGGGCTTGTGGAAAGTTCGTATTCCTCTTGAGTTGAATTGAGGGAATAATCTCTCATCTCGAGTTGATTTGGGGTCCACGGATCCTTTTCGTGTTGCTCCAGTGACCTCAGGATCCCTCTAGACTAGAGACAGTGATCTTGGGTTTTCTCTGGAGTGCCATCAAGGAAATCAAGGCTCCTTTCATTTCTGATGTGGAATACGGAATTGCTCTGCACGCAGGGCAGGGGAATCGGGCCTCATCTCGCGGAGAGGGGGAAGTCTCATGGTTTTTTTCGAGTTGCGGCCGGAACCTGCGGTATATTCTCGAGTTACGACGAGGAGGGCCCTTCCAGAAACGTGTATGTTCTGCGACGTCAGGACTCCTGCCTAGGTGGGAGGGACACCTCGGGATTCTCCTCGAGTCTTGGCATGGCAATTGGGACGCGTCTCCACGTGAGGCGGGAGACCCAGGGTCCCTGTCCACGTGCCACAGGGATCCTGGGACTCCTATCCATTTTCAAGAGGAGTCAGGCATCGTCTCCTTTGGAAGCATTGATCTCCGCGGACCTCTCGAGTTTTCAAAGGATGTGATGCCTCCGGTCTCGATGAGGCGGAGAGCTAGGTCTTTCTCTGTGGTCTCCACAAGGGATTCAGACATGCCTTCGTCGTGGGAGATGCAAGACGAGCCTGCATTCAATTCACTGAAGGGATATCCGGCTTTACTTCGAGTCAGAGCATCTCGGTGTTCATTCCACTTGAGGCCACAAACTCAGGGTCCCACTCACATACCTGTAGCTGAGAGAGCCTCCTCTTGAGGTGCTTGTGGAAAGTGGGTATTCCTCTTTAGTCGAAGCTAGGGAAGAAGCTCTCATCTCGAGTTGATTTGGGGTTCACGGAGCCCTTTCGTGTTGCTACAGTGACCTCAGGATCCCTCTAGATTGAGACAGTGATCTTGGGTGTTCTCTGGAGTGCCATTAGGAAATCAAGGCTCCTTTCATGTTTGATGTGGAACACGGAATTGCTCTGCACGCAGTGCAGGGGAATCGGGCCTCATCTCCTGGCGAGGGGGAAGTCTCATGGTTTTTCTCGAGTTGCGGCCGGAACCTGGGGTATTTTCTCGAGTTACGACGGGGAGGGCCCTTCCAGACACGTGTTTGTTCAGCGACGTCAGGACTCCTGCCTAGGTGCGAGGGACACCTCGGGATTCTCCTCGAGTCTTGGCATGGCCATTGGGATGCGTCTCCACGTGAGGCGGGAGACCCAGGGTCCCTTTCCCCGTGCCACAGGGATCCTGGGACTCCTATCCATCTTCAAGAGGAGTCAGGCATCGTCTCCTTTGGAAGCATTGATCTCCGCGGACCTCTCGAGTTTTCAAAGGACGTGAGGCCTCCGGGCACGATGAGGCGGAGAACTAGGTCTTTCTCTGTGGTCTCCACAGGGGATTCAGACATCCCTTCGTCTTGGGAGATGCAAGACGAGCCTGCATTCAATTCACTGCACGGATATCCGGCCTTCCTTCGAGTCAGAGCATCTCGGTGTCCATTCCACTTGAGGCCACAAACTCAGGGTCCCTCTCACATACCTGTAGCTGAGAGAAGCCTCCTCTTGAGATGCTTGTGGAAAGTGGGTATTCCTCTTGAGTTGAAGCCAGGGACGAAGCTCTCATCTCGGGTTGATTTGGGGTACAGGGAGCCCTTTCGTGTTGCTACAGAGACCTCAGGATCCCTCTAGACTTGAGACAGTGATCTTGGGTTTTCTCTAGAGTGTCATCAAGGAAATCAAGGCTCCTTTCATGTTTGATGTGGAACACGGAATTGCTCTGCTCGCAGTGCAGGGGAATCGGGCCTCATCTCGCGGCGAGAGGGAAGTCTCATGGTTTTTCTCGAGTTGCGGCCGGAAGCTGGGGTACATTCTCGAGTTACGACGGGGAGGGCCCTTCCAGACACGTGTTTGTTCAGCGACGTCAGGACTTCTGCCTACGTGCGAGGGACACCTCGGGATTCTCCTCGAGTCTTGGCATGGCCATTGGGACGTGTCTCCACGTGAGGCGGGAGACCCAGGGTCCCTTTCCACGTGCCACAGGGATCCTGGGACTCCTATCCATTTTCAAGACTGGTCAGGCATCGTCTCCATTGGAAGCATTGATCTCCGCGGACCTCTCGAGTTTGCAAAGGACGTGAGGCTTCCGTTCGCGATGAGGCGGAGAACTAGGTGTTTCTCTGTGGTCTCCACAGGTGATTCAGACATCCCATCGTCGTGGGAGATGCAAGACGAGCCTGCATTCAATATACTGCAGGGATATCCGGCCTTCCTTCGAGTCAGAGCATCTCGGTGTCCATTCCACTTGAGGCCACAAACTCAGGGTCCCTTTCACATACCTGTAGCTGAGAGAAGCCTCCTCCTGAGGTGCTTGTGGAAAGTGGGTATTGGTCTTGAGTCGAAACCAGGGACGTGGCTCTCATCTCGAGTTGATTTGGGGTCCAGGGAGCCCTTTCGTGTTGCTACAGTGACCTCAGGATCCCTCTAGACTTGAGACAGTGATCTTGGGTGTTCTCTGGATTGCCATCAAGGAAATCAAGGCTCCTTTCATGTTTGATGTGGAACACGGAATTGCTCTGCACGCAGTGCAGGGGAATCGGGCCTCATCTCGCGGCGACGGGGGAAGTCTCATGGTTTTTCTTGAGTTGCGGCCGGAACCTGGGGTATATTCTCGAGTTACGACGGGGAGGGCCCTTCCAGACACGTGTTTCTTCAGCGACGTCAGGACTCCTGCCTACGTGCGAGGGACACCTCGGGATTCTCCTCGAGTCTTGGCATGGCCATTGGGACGCGTCTCCACGTGAGGCGGGAGACCCAGGGTCCCTTTCCTCGTGCCACAGGGATCCTGGGACTCCTATCCATCTTCAAGAGGAGTCAGGCATCGTCTCCTTTGGAAGCATTGATCTCCGCGGACCTCTCGAGTTTTCAAAGGACGTGAGGCCTCCGGGCACGATGAGGCGGAGAACTAGGTCTTTCTCTGTGGTCTCCACAGGGGATTCAGACATCCCTTCGTCTTGGGAGATGCAAGACGAGCCTGCATTCAATTCACTGCACGGATATCCGGCCTTCCTTCGAGTCAGAGCATCTCGGTGTCCATTCCACTTGAGGCCACAAACTCAGGGTCCCTCTCACATACCTGTAGCTGAGAGAAGCCTCCTCTTGAGGTGCTTGTGGAAAGTTGGTATTCCTCTTGAGTCGAAGCCAGGGACTAAGCTCTCATCTCGAGTTGATTTGGGGTCCACAGAGCCCTTTCGTGTTGCTCCAGTGTCCTCAGGATCCCTCTAGACTTGAGACAGTGATCTTGGCTTTTCTCTGGAGTGCCATCAAGGAAATCAAGGCTCCTTACACGTTTGATGTGGAACACGGAATTGCTCTGCATGCAGTGCAGGGGAATCGGGCCTCATCTCGCGGCGAGGGGGAAGTCTTATGGTTTTTCTTGAGTTGCGGCCGGAACCTGGGGTATATCTCGAGTTACGACGGGGAGGGCCCTTCCAGACACGTGTTTGTTCCGCGACGTCAGGACTCCTGCCTAGGTGCGAGGGACACCTCGGGATTCTCCTCGAGTCTTGGCATGGCAATTTGGACGCGTCTCCACGTGAGGCGGGAGACCCAGGGTCCCTTTCCACGTGCCACAGGGATCCTGGGACTCCTATCCATTTTCAAGAGGAGTCAGGCATCGTCTCCTTTGGAAGCATTGATCTCCGCGGACCTCTCGAGTTTTCAAAGGATGTGAGGCCTCCGGTCGCGATGAGGTGGATAAGAAGGTGTTTCTCTGTGGTCTCCACAGGGGATTCAGACATCCCTTCGTCTTGGGAGTTGCAATACGAGCCTGCATTCAATTCACTGCAGGGATGTCCGGCCTTCCTTCGAGTCAGAGCATCTCGGTGTCCATTCCACTTGAGGCCACAAACTCTGGGTCCCTCTCACATACCTGTAGCTGAGAGAAGCCTCCTCTTGAGGTGCTTGTGGAAAGTTGGTATTCCTCTTGAGTCGAAGCCAGGGACAAAGCTCTCATCTCGAGTTGATTTGGGGTCCACGGAGCCCTTTCGTGTTGCTCCAGTGACCTCAGGATCCCTCTAGACTTAAGACAGTAATCTTGGGTTTTCTCTGGAGTGCCATCAAGGAAATCAAGGCTCCTTTCACGTTTGATGTGGAACACGGAATTGCTCTGCACACAGTGCAGGGGAATCGGGCCTCATCTCGCGGCGAGGGGGAAGTCTCATGGTTTTTCTCGAGTTGCGGCCGGAACCTGGGATATATTCTCGAGTTACGACGGGGAGGGCCCTTCCACACAGGTGTTTGTTCAGCGACGTCAGGACTCCTGCCTAGGTGTGAGGGAAACCTCGGGATTCTCCTCGAGTCTTGGCATGGCAATTGGGACGCGTCTCCACGTGAGGCGGGAGACCCAGGGTCCCTTTCCACGTGCCACAGGGATCCTGGGACTCCTATCCATTTTCAAGAGGAGTCAGGCATCGTCTCCTTTGGAAGCATTGATCTCCGCAGACCTCTCGAGTTTTCAAAGGATGTGAGGCCTCCGGTCGCGATGAGGGGAGGACTAGGTCTTTCTCTGTGGTCTCCACAGGGGAATCAGACATCCCTTCGTCTTGGGAGATGCAAGTCGAGCCTGAATTCAATTCACTGCAGGGATATCCGACCTTACTTCGAGTCAGAACATCTCGGTGTCCATTCAACTTGAGGCCAAAAACTCAGGGTCCCTCTCACATACCTGTAGCTGAGAGAAGCCTCCTCTTGAGATGCTTGTGGAAAGTGGGTATTCCTCTTGAGTTGAAGCCAGGGACTAAGCTCTCATCTCGGGTTGATTTGGGGTACAGGGAGCCCTTTCGTGTTGCTACAGAGACCTCAGGATCCCTCTAGACTTGAGACAGTGATCTTGGGTTTTCTCTAGAGTGTCATCAATGAAATCAAGGCTCCTTTCATGTTTGATGTGGAACACGGAATTGCTCTGCTCGCAGTGCAGGGGAATCGGGCCTCATCTCGCGGCGAGAGGGAAGTCTCATGGTTTTTCTCGAGTTGCGGCCGGAACCTGGGGTATATTCTCGAGTTACGACGGGGAGGGCCCTTCCAGACACGTGTTTGTTCAGCGACGTCAGGACTCCTGCCTACGTGCGAGGGACACCTCGGGATTCTCCTCGAGTCTTGGCATGGCCATTGGGACGTGTCTCCACGTGAGGCGGGAGACCCAGGGTCCCTTTCCACGTGCCACAGGGATCCTGGGACTCCTATCCATTTTCAAGACTGGTCAGGCATCGTCTCCATTGGAAGCATTGATCTCCGCGGACCTCTCGAGTTTGCAAAGGACGTGAGGCTTCCGTTCGCGATGAGGCGGAGAACTAGGTGTTTCTCTGTGGTCTCCACAGGTGATTCAGACATCCCATCGTCGTGGGAGATGCAAGACGAGCCTGCATTCAATTCACTGCAGGGATATCCGGCCTTCCTTCGAGTCAGAGCATCTCGGTGTCCATTCCACTTGAGGCCACAAACTCAGGGTCCCTTTCACATACCTGTAGCTGAGAGAAGCCTCCTCTTGAGGTGCTTGTGGAAAGTGGGTATTGGTCTTGAGTCGAAACCAGGGACGTGGCTCTCATCTCGAGTTGATTTGGGGTCCAGGGAGCCCTTTCGTGTTGCTACAGTGACCTCAGGATCCCTCTAGACTTGAGACAGTGATCTTGGGTGTTCTCTGGAGTGCCATCAAGGAAATCAAGGCTCCTTTCATGTTTGATGTGGAACACGGAATTGCTCTGCACGCAGTGCAGGGGAATCGGGCCTCATCTCGCGGCGACGGGGGAAGTCTCATGGTTTTTCTTGAGTTGCGGCCGGAACCTGGGGTATATTCTCGAGTTACGACGGGGAGGGCCCTTCCAGACACGTGTTTCTTCAGCGACGTCAGGACTCCTGCCTAGGTGCGAGGGACACCTCGAGATTCTCCTCGAGTCTTGGCATGGCCATTGGGACGTGTCTCCACGTGAGGCGGGAGACCCAGGTTCCCTTTCCACGTGCCACAGGGATCCTGGGACTCCTATCCATTTGCAAGAGGAGTCAGGCATCGTC
The DNA here is from genome assembly GCF_033118175.1 of Dama dama. NCBI lineage: Eukaryota > Metazoa > Chordata > Mammalia > Artiodactyla > Cervidae > Dama > Dama dama. Next base: position 7,528,116 of record NC_083705.1, read on the forward strand.
TCCTTGGGAAGCATTGATCTCCACGGACCTCTCGAGGTTTCAAAGGACGTGAGGCCTCCGGTCGCGATGAGGCAGAGAACTAGGTCTTTCTCTGTGGTCTCCACAAGGGATTCAGACATCCCTTCGTCGTGGGAGATGCAAGACGAGCCTGCATTCAATTCACTGCAGGGATATCCGGCCTTCCTTCGAGTCAGAGCATCTCGGTGTCCATTCCACTTGAGTCCACAAACTCAGGGTCCCTCTCACATACCTGTAGCTGAGAGAAGCCTCCTCTTGAGGTGCTTGTGGAAAGTGGGTATTACTCTTGAGTCGAAGCTAGGGAAGAAGCTCTCATCTCGAGTTGATTTGGGGTTCACGGAGCCCTTTTGTGTTGCTACAGTGACCTCAGGATCCCTCTAGACTTGAGACAGTGATCTTGGGTTTTCTCTGGAGTGCCATCAAGGAAATCAAGGCTCCTTTCATGTTTGATGTGGAACACGGAATTGCTCTGCACGCAGTGCATGGGAATCGGGCCTCACCTCGCGGCGAGGGGGAAGTCTCATGGTTTTTCTCGAGTTGCGGCCGGAACCTGGGGTATATTCTCGAGTTACGACGGGGAGGGCCCTTACAGACACGTGTTTGTTCAGCGACGTCAGGACACCTGCCTAGGTGCGAGGGACACCTCGTGATTCTACTCAAGTCTTGGCATTTCCATTGGGACGTGTCTCCACGTGAGGCGGGAGACCCAGGGTCCCTTTCCACGTGCCACAGGGATCCTGGGACTCCTATCCATTTTCAAGAGGAGTCAGGCATCGTCTCCTTTGGAAGCATTGATCTCCGCGGACCTCTCGAGGTTTCAAAGGACGTGAGGCCTCCGGTTGCGATGAGGCAGAGAACTAGGCCTTTCTCTGTGGTCTCCACAAGGGATTCAGACATCCCTTCATCGTGGGAGATGCAAGACGTGCCTGCATTCAATTCACTGCAGGGATATCCGGCCTTACTTCGAGTCAGAGCATCTCGGTGTTCATTCCACTTGAGGCCACAAACTCAGGGTCCCACTCACATACCTGTAGCTGAGAGAGCCTCCTCTTGAGGTGCTTATGGAAAGTGGGTATTCCTCTTTAGTCGAAGCTAGGGAAGAAGCTCTCATCTCGAGTTGATTTGGGGTTCACGGAGCCCTTTCGTGTTGCTACAGTGACCTCAGGATCCCTCTAGATTGAGACAGTGATCTTGGGTGTTCTCTGGAGTGCCATTAGGAAATCAAGGCTCCTTTCATGTTTGATGTGGAACACGGAATTGCTCTGCACGCAGTGCAGGGGAATTGGGCCTCATCTCGTGGCGAGGGGGAAGTCTCATGGTTTTTCTCGAGTTGCGGCCGGAACCTGGGGTATATTCTCGAGTTACGACGGGGAGGGCCCTTCCAGAAACGTGTTTCTTCAGCGACGTCAGGACTCCTGCCTACGTGCGAGGGACACCTCGGGATTCTCCTCGAGTCTTGGCATGGCCATTGGGACGCGTCTCCACGTGAGGCGGGAGACCCAGGGTCCCTTTCCCCGTGCCACAGGGATCCTGGGACTCCTATCCATCTTCAAGAGGAGTCAGGCATCGTCTCTTTGGAAGCATTGATCTCCGCGGACCTCTCGAGTTTTCAAAGGACGTGAGGCCCCGGGCACGATGAGGCGGAGAACTAGGTCTTTCTCTGTGGTCTCCACAGGGGATTCAGACATCCCTTCGTCTTGGGAGATGCAAGACGAGCCTGCATTCAATTCACTGCACGGATATCCGGCCTTCCTTCGAGTCAGAGCATCTCGGTGTCCATTCCACTTGAGGCCACAAACTCAGGGTCCCTCTCACATACTTGTAGCTGAGAGAAGCCTTCTCTTGAGTTGCTTGTGGAAAGTTGGTATTCCTCTTGAGACGAAGCCAGGGACTAAGCTCTCGTCTCGAGTTGATTTGGGGTCCACGGAGTCCTTTCTTGTTGCTCCAGTGACCTCAGGATCCCTCTAGACTTGAGACAGTGATCTTGGGTTTTCTCTGGAGTGCCATCAGGAAATCAAGCCTCCTATCATGTTTGATGTGGAACACGGAATTGCTCTGCACGCAGTGCAGGGGAATTGGGCGTCATCTCGCGGCGAGGGGGAAGTCTCATGGTTTTTCTCGAGTTGTGACCAGAACCTGGGGTATATTCTCGAGTTACAACGGGGAGGGCCCTTCCAGACACGTGTTTTTTCAGCGACGTCAGGACTCCTGCCTAGGTGCGAGGGACACCTCGGGATTCTCCTCGAATCTTGGCATGGCAATTGAGACGCGTCTCCACGTGAGGCGGGAGACCCAGGGTCTCTTTCCACGTGCCACAGGGATCCTGGGACTCCTATCTATTTTCAAGAGGAGTCAGGCATCGTCTCCTTTGGAAGCATTGATCTCCGCGGACCTCTCGAGTTTTCAAAGGATGTGAGGCCTCAGTTCGCGATCAGGCGGAGAACTAGGTCTTTCTCTGTGGTCTCCACAGGGGATTCAGACATCCCTTCGTCTTGGGAGATGCAAGACGAGCCTTCATTCAATTCACTGAAGGGATATCCGGCCTTACTTCGAGTCAGAGCATCTCGGTGTCCATTCCACTTGAGGCCACAAACTCAGGGTCCCTCTCACATACATGTAGCTGAGAGAAGCCTTCTCTTGAAGTGCTTGCGGAAAGTTGGTATTCCTCTTGAGTCGAAGCCAGGGACTAAGCTCTCATCACGAGTTGATTTGTGGTCCACGGAGCCCTTTCTTGTTGCTCCAGTGACCTCAGGATCCCTCTAGACTTGAGACAGTGATCTTGGGTTTTCTCTGGAGTGCCATCAAGGAAATCAAGGCTCCGTTTACGTTTGATGTGGAACACGGAATTGCTCTGCACGCAGGGCAGGGGAATCGGGCCTCATCTCGCGGCGAGGGGGAAGTCTCTTGGTTTTTCTCGAGTTGCGGCCGGAACCTGGGATATATTCTCGAGTTACGACGCGGTGGGCCCTTCCAGACACGTGTTTGTTCAGCGACGTCAGGTCTCCTGCCTAGGTGCGAGGGACACCTCGGGATTCTCCTCGAGTCTTGGCATGGAAATTGGGACGCGTCTCCAGGTGAGGCGGGAGACCCAGGGTCCCTTTCCACGTGCCACAGGGATCCTGGGACTCCTATCCATTTGCAAGAGGAGTCAGGCATTTTCTCCTTTGGAAGCATTGATCTCTGCAGACCTCTCGAGTATTCAAAGGATGTGAGGCCTCCGGTCGCGATGAGGCGGAGGACTAGTTCTTTCTCTGTCGTCTCCACAGGGGATTCAGACATCCCTTCGTATTGGGAGATGCTAGACGAGCCTGCATTCAATTCACTGCAGGGATATCCGGCCTTACTTCGAGTCAGAGCATCTCGGTGTCCATTCCACTTGATGCCACAAACTCAGGGACCCTCTCACATACCTGTAGCTGAGAGAAGCCTCCTCTTGAGGGGCTTGTGGAAAGTTCGTATTCCTCTTGAGTTGAATTGAGGGAATAATCTCTCATCTCGAGTTGATTTGGGGTCCACGGATCCTTTTCGTGTTGCTCCAGTGACCTCAGGATCCCTCTAGACTAGAGACAGTGATCTTGGGTTTTCTCTGGAGTGCCATCAAGGAAATCAAGGCTCCTTTCATTTCTGATGTGGAATACGGAATTGCTCTGCACGCAGGGCAGGGGAATCGGGCCTCATCTCGCGGAGAGGGGGAAGTCTCATGGTTTTTTTCGAGTTGCGGCCGGAACCTGCGGTATATTCTCGAGTTACGACGAGGAGGGCCCTTCCAGAAACGTGTATGTTCTGCGACGTCAGGACTCCTGCCTAGGTGGGAGGGACACCTCGGGATTCTCCTCGAGTCTTGGCATGGCAATTGGGACGCGTCTCCACGTGAGGCGGGAGACCCAGGGTCCCTGTCCACGTGCCAAAGGGATCCTGGGACTCCTATCCATTTTCAAGAGGAGTCAGGCATCGTCTCCTTTGGAAGCATTGATCTCCGCGGACCTCTCGAGTTTTCAAAGGATGTGATGCCTCCGGTCTCGATGAGGCGGAGAGCTAGGTCTTTCTCTGTGGTCTCCACAAGGGATTCAGACATCCCTTCGTCGTGGGAGATGCAAGACGAGCCTGCATTCAATTCACTGAAGGGATATCCGGCTTTACTTCGAGTCAGAGCATCTCGGTGTTCATTCCACTTGAGGCCACAAACTCAGGGTCCCACTCACATACCTGTAGCTGAGAGAGCCTCCTCTTGAGGTGCTTGTGGAAAGTGGGTATTCCTCTTTAGTCGAAGCTAGGGAAGAAGCTCTCATCTCGAGTTGATTTGGGGTTCACGGAGCCCTTTCGTGTTGCTACAGTGACCTCAGGATCCCTCTAGATTGAGACAGTGATCTTGGGTGTTCTCTGGAGTGCCATTAGGAAATCAAGGCTCCTTTCATGTTTGATGTGGAACACGGAATTGCTCTGCACGCAGTGCAGGGGAATCGGGCCTCATCTCCTGGCGAGGGGGAAGTCTCATGGTTTTTCTCGAGTTGCGGCTGGAACCTGGGGTATTTTCTCGAGTTACGACGGGGAGGGCCCTTCCAGACACGTGTTTGTTCAGCGACGTCAGGACTCCTGCCTACGTGCGAGGGACACCTCGGGATTCTCCTCGAGTCTTGGCATGGCCATTGGGATGCGTCTCCACGTGAGGCGGGAGACCCAGGGTCCCTTTCCCCGTGCCACAGGGATCCTGGGACTCCTATCCATCTTCAAGAGGAGTCAGGCATCGTCTCCTTTGGAAGCATTGATCTCCGCGGACCTCTCGAGTTTTCAAAGGACGTGAGGCCTCCGGGCACGATGAGGCGGAGAACTAGGTCTTTCTCTGTGGTCTCCACAGGGGATTCAGACATCCCTTCGTCTTGGGAGATGCAAGACGAGCCTGCATTCAATTCACTGCACGGATATCCGGCCTTCCTTCGAGTCAGAGCATCTCGGTGTCCATTCCACTTGAGGCCACAAACTCAGGGTCCCTCTCACATACCTGTAGCTGAGAGAAGCCTCCTCTTGAGATGCTTGTGGAAAGTGGGTATTCCTCTTGAGTTGAAGCCAGGGACGAAGCTCTCATCTCGGGTTGATTTGGGGTACAGGGAGCCCTTTCGTGTTGCTACAGAGACCTCAGGATCCCTCTAGACTTGAGACAGTGATCTTGGGTTTTCTCTAGAGTGTCATCAAGGAAATCAAGGCTCCTTTCCTGTTTGATGTGGAACACGGAATTGCTCTGCTCGCAGTGCAGGGGAATCGGGCCTCATCTCGCGGCGAGAGGGAAGTCTCATGGTTTTTCTCGAGTTGCGGCCGGAACCTGGGGTATATTCTCGAGTTACGACGGGGAGGGCCCTTCCAGACACGTGTTTGTTCAGCGACGTCAGGACTCCTGCCTACGTGCGAGGGACACCTCGGGATTCTCCTCGAGTCTTGGCATGGCCATTGGGACGTGTCTCCACGTGAGGCGGGAGACCCAGGGTCCCTTTCCACGTGCCACAGGGATCCTGGGACTCCTATCCATTTTCAAGACTGGTCAGGCATCGTCTCCATTGGAAGCATTGATCTCCGCGGACCTCTCGAGTTTGCAAAGGACGTGAGGCTTCCGTTCGCGATGAGGCGGAGAACTAGGTGTTTCTCTGTGGTCTCCACAGGTGATTCAGACATCCCATCGTCGTGGGAGATGCAAGACGAGCCTGCATTCAATATACTGCAGGGATATCCGGCCTTCCTTCGAGTCAGAGCATCTCGGTGTCCATTCCACTTGAGGCCACAAACTCAGGGTCCCTTTCACATACCTGTAGCTGAGAGAAGCCTCCTCCTGAGGTGCTTGTGGAAAGTGGGTATTGGTCTTGAGTCGAAACCAGGGACGTGGCTCTCATCTCGAGTTGATTTGTGGTCCAGGGAGCCCTTTCGTGTTGCTACAGTGACCTCAGGATCCCTCTAGACTTGAGACAGTGATCTTGGGTGTTCTCTGGAGTGCCATCAAGGAAATCAAGGCTCCTTTCATGTTTGATGTGGAACACGGAATTGCTCTGCACGCAGTGCAGGGGAATCGGGCCTCATCTCGCGGCGACGGGGGAAGTCTCATGGTTTTTCTTGAGTTGCGGCCGGAACCTGGGGTATATTCTCGAGTTACGACGGGGAGGGCCCTTCCAGACACGTGTTTCTTCAGCGACGTCAGGACTCCTGCCTAGGTGCGAGGGACACCTCGTGATTCTCCTCGAGTCTTGGCATGGCCATTGGGACGTGTCTCCACGTGAGGCGGGAGACCCAGGTTCCCTTTCCACGTGCCACAGGGATCCTGGGACTCCTATCCATTTGCAAGAGGAGTCAGGCATCGTCTCCTTGGGAAGCATTGATCTCCACGGACCTCTCGAGGTTTCAAAGGACGTGAGGCCTCCGGTCGCGATGAGGCAGAGAACTAGGTCTTTCTCTGTGGTCTCCACAAGGGATTCAGACATCCCTTCGTCGTGGGAGATGCAAGACGAGCCTGCATTCAATTCACTGCAGGGATATCCGGCCTTACTTCGAGTCAGAGCATCTCGGTGTTCATTCCACTTGAGGCCACAAACTCAGGGTCCCACTCACATACCTGTAGCTGAGAGAGCCTCCTCTTGAGGTGCTTGTGGAAAGTGGGTATTCCTCTTTAGTCGAAGCTAGGGAAGAAGCTCTCATCTCGAGTTGATTTGGGGTTCACGGAGCCCTTTCGTGTTGCTACAGTGACCTCAGGATCCCTCTAGATTGAGACAGTGATCTTGGGTGTTCTCTGGAGTGCCATTAGGAAATCAAGGCTCCTTTCATGTTTGATGTGGAACACGGAATTGCTCTGCACGCAGTGCAGGGGAATCGGGCCTCATCTCGTGGCGAGGGGGAAGTCTCATGGTTTTTCTCGAGTTGCGGCCGGAACCTGGGATATATTCTCGAGTTACGACGGGGAGGGCCCTTCCAGAAACGTGTTTGTTCAGCGACGTCAGGACTCCTGCCTACGTGCGAGGGACACCTCGGGATTCTCCTCGAGTCTTGGCATGGCCATTGGGACGCGTCTCCACGTGAGGCGGGAGACCCAGGGTCCCTTTCCTCGTGCCACAGGGATCCTGGGACTCCTATCCATCTTCAAGAGGAGTCAGGCATCGTCTCCTTTGGAAGCATTGATCTCCGCGGACCTCTCGAGTTTTCAAAGGACGTGAGGCCTCCGGGCACGATGAGGCGGAGAACTAGGTCTTTCTCTGTGGTCTCCACAGGGGATTCAGACATCCCTTCGTCTTGGGAGATGCAAGACGAGCCTGCATTCAATTCACTGCACGGATATCCGGCCTTCCTTCGAGTCAGAGCATCTCGGGGTCCATTCCACTTGAGGCCACAAACTCAGGGTCCCTCTCACATACCTGTAGCTGAGAGAAGCCTCCTCTTGAGGTGCTTGTGGAAAGTTGGTATTCCTCTTGAGTCGAAGCCAGGGACTAAGCTCTCATCTCGAGTTGATTTGGGGTCCACAGAGCCCTTTCGTGTTGCTCCAGTGTCCTCAGGATCCCTCTAGACTTGATCAGTGATCTTGGCTTTTCTCTGGAGTGCCATCAAGGAAATCAAGGCTCCTTACACGTTTGATGTGGAACACGGAATTGCTCTGCATGCAGTGCAGGGGAATCGGGCCTCATCTCGCGGCGAGGGGGAAGTCTTATGGTTTTTCTTGAGTTGCGGCCGGAACCTGGGGTATATCTCGAGTTACGACGGGGAGGGCCCTTCCAGACACGTGTTTGTTCCGCGACGTCAGGACTCCTGCCTAGGTGCGAGGGACACCTCGGGATTCTCCTCGAGTCTTGGCATGGCAATTTGGACGCGTCTCCACGTGAGGCGGGAGACCCGGGGTCCCTTTCCACGTGCCACAGGGATCCTGGGACTCCTATCCATTTTCAAGAGGAGTCAGGCATCGTCTCCTTTGGAAGCATTGATCTCCGCGGACCTCTCGAGTTTTCAAAGGATGTGAGGCCTCCGGTCGCGATGAGGTGGATAACAAGGTGTTTCTCTGTGGTCTCCACAGGGGATTCAGACATCCCTTCGTCTTGGGAGTTGCAATACGAGCCTGCATTCAATTCACTGCAGGGATGTCCGGCCTTCCTTCGAGTCAGAGCATCTCGGTGTCCATTCCACTTGAGGCCACAAACTCTGGGTCCCTCTCACATACCTGTAGCTGAGAGAAGCCTCCTCTTGAGGTGCTTGTGGAAAGTTGGTATTCCTCTTGAGTCGAAGCCAGGGACAAAGCTCTCATCTCGAGTTGATTTGGGGTCCACGGAGCCCTTTCGTGTTGCTCCAGTGACCTCAGGATCCCTCTAGACTTAAGACAGTAATCTTGGGTTTTCTCTGGAGTGCCATCAAGGAAATCAAGGCTCCTTTCACGTTTGATGTGGAACACGGAATTGCTCTGCACACAGTGCAGGGGAATCGGGCCTCATCTCGCGGCGAGGGGGAAGTCTCATGGTTTTTCTCGAGTTACGGCCGGAACCTGGGATATATTCTCGAGTTACGACGGGGAGGGCCCTTCCACACACGTGTTTGTTCAGCGACGTCAGGACTCCTGCCTAGGTGTGAGGGAAACCTCGGGATTCTCCTCGAGTCTTGGCATGGCAATTGGGACGCGTCTCCACGTGAGGCGGGAGACCCAGGGTCCCTTTCCACGTGCCACAGGGATCCTGGGACTCCTATCCATTTTCAAGAGGAGTCAGGCATCGTCTCCTTTGGAAGCATTGATCTCCGCAGACCTCTCGAGTTTTCAAAGGATGTGAGGCCTCCGGTCGCGATGAGGGGAGGACTAGGTCTTTCTCTGTGGTCTCCACAGGGGAATCAGACATCCCTTCGTCTTGGGAGATGCAAGTCGAGCCTGAATTCAATTCACTGCAGGGATATCCGACCTTACTTCGAGTCAGAACATCTCGGTGTCCATTCCACTTGAGGCCAAAAACTCAGGGTCCCTCTCACATACCTGTAGCTGAGAGAAGCCTAGTCTTGAGGCGCTTGTGGAAAGTTGGTATTCCTCTTGAGTCGAAGCCAGAAACTAAGCTCTCATCTCGAGTTGATTTGGGGTCCACGGAGCCTTTTCGTGTTGCTTCACTGACCTCAGGATCCCTCTAGACTTGAGACAGTGACTTTGGGTTTTCTCTGGAGTGCCATCAAGGAAATCAAGGCTCCTTTCACGTTTGATGTGGAACACGGAATTGCTCTGCATGCAGTGCAGGGGAATCGGGCCTCATCTCGTGGCGAGGGGGAAGTCTCATTGTTTTTCTCGAGTTGCGACGGAACCTGGGGTATATTCTCGAGTTACGACGGCAGGGCCGTTCCAGACAAGTGTTTGTTCCGCGACGTCAGGACTCCTGCCTAGGTGCGAGGGACACCTCGGGATTCTCTTCGAGTCGTGGCATGGCAATTGGGACGCGTCTCCACGTGAGGCGGGAGACCCAGTGTCCTTTTCCACGTGCCACAGGGATCCTGGGACTCCTATCCATTTTCAAGAGGAGTCAGGCATCGTCTCCTTTGGAAGCATTGATCTCCGCGGACCTCTCGAGTTTTCAAAGGATGTGAGGCCTCCAGTCGCGATGAGGCGGAGGACTAGGTCTTTCTCTGTGGTATCCACAGGGGATTCAGACATCCCTTCGTCTTGGGAGATGCAAGATGAGCCTGCATTCAATTCACTGCAGGGATATCCAGCCTTACTTCGAGTCAGAGCGTCTCGGTGTCCATTCCCCTTGAGGTCACAAACTCAGGGTCCCTCTCACATACGTGTAGCTGAGAGAAGCCTCCACTTGAGGTGCTTGTGGAAAGTGGGTATTTCTCTTGAGTTGAAGCCAGGGACGAAGCTCTCATCTCGAGTTTATTTGGGGTCCACGGAGCCCTTTCATGTTGCTCCAGTGACCTCAGGATCCCTCTAGACTTAAGACAGTAATCTTGGGTTTTCTCTGGAGTGCCATCAAGGAAATCAAGGCTCCTTTCACGTTTGATGTGGAACACGGAATTGCTCTGCACACAGTGCAGGGGAATCGGGCCTCATCTCGCGGCGAGGGGGAAGTCTCATGGTTTTTCTCGAGTTATGGCCGGAACCTGGGATATATTCTCGAGTTACGACGGGGAGGGCCCTTCCACACACGTGTTTGTTCAGCGACGTCAGGACTCCTGCCTAGGTGTGAGGGAAACCTCGGGATTCTCCTCGAGTCTTGGCATGGCAGTTGGGACGCGTCTCCACGTGAGGCGGGAGACCCAGGGTCCCTTTAAACGTGCCACAGGGATCCTGGGACTCCTATCCATTTTCAAGAGTAGTCAGGCATCGTCTCCTTTGGAAGCATTGATCTCCGCAGACCTCTCGAGTTTTCAAAGGATGTGAGGCCTCCGGTCGCGATGAGGGGAGGACTAGGTCTTTCTCTGTGGTCTCCACAGGGGATTCAGACATCCCTTCGTCTTGGGAGATGCAAGTCGAGCCTGAATTCAATTCACTGCAGGGATATCCGACCTTACTTCGAGTCAGAACATCTCGGTGTCCATTCCACTTGAGGCCAAAAACTCAGGGTCCCTCTCACATACCTGTAGCTGAGAGAAGCCTAGTCTTGAGGCGCTTGTGGAAAGTTGGTATTCCTCTTGAGTCGAAGCCAGGGACTAAGCTCTCATCTCGAGTTGATTTGGGGTCCACGGAGCCTTTTCGTGTTGCTTCACTGACCTCAGGATCCCTCTAGACTTGAGACAGTGACTTTGGGTTTTCTCTGGAGTGCCATCAAGGAAATCAAGGCTCCTTTCACGTTTGATGTGGAACACGGAATTGCTCTGCATGCAGTGCAGGGGAATCGGGCCTCATCTCGTGGCGAGGGGGAAGTCTCATTGATTTTCTCGAGTTGCGACGGAACCTGGGGTATATTCTCGAGTTACGACGGCAGGGCCGTTCCAGACAAGTGTTTGTTCCGCGACGTCAGGACTCCTGCCTAGGTGCGAGGGACACCTCGGGATTCTCTTCGAGTCGTGGCATGGCAATTGGGACGCGTCTCCACGTGAGGCGGGAGACCCAGGGTCCTTTTCCGCGTGCCACAGGGATCCTGGGACACCTATCCATTTTCAAGAGGAGTCAGGATTCGTCTCCTTTGGAAGCATTGATCTCCGCGGACATATCGAGTTTTCAAAGGACGTGAGGCCTCCGGTCGCGATGAGGCGGAGAACTAGGTGTTTCTCTGTGGTCTCCACAGGGGATTCAGACATCCCTTCGTCGTTTGAGATGCAAGACGAGCCTGCATTCAATTCACTGCAGGGATATCCGGCCTTCCTTCGAGTCAGAGCATCTCGGTGTCCATTCCACTTGAGGCCACAAACTCAGGGTCCCTCTCACATACCTGTAGCTGAGAGAAGCCTCCTCTTGAGGTGTTTGTGGAAATTGGTATTCCTCTTGAGTCGAAGCCAGGGACTAAGCTCTCATCTCGAGGTGATTTGGGGTCCACGGAGCCCTTTCGTGTTGCTCCAGTGACCTCAGAATCCCTCTAGACTTGAGACAGTGATCTTGTGTTTTCTCTGGAGTGCCATCAAGGAAATCATGGCTCCTTTCACCTTTGATGTGGATCACGGAATTGCTCTGCACGCACTGCAGGGGAATCAGCCTCATCTCGCGGCGAGGAGGAAGTCTCATGGTTTTTCTCGAGTTGCGGCCGGAACCTGGGGTATATTCTCGAGTTCCGACGGGGAGGGCCCTTTCAGACACGTGTTTGTTCAGCTACGTCAGGACTCCTGCCTAGGTGGGAGGGACACGTCGGGATTCTCTTCGAGTCTTGGCATGGCAATTGCGTCGCATCTCCACGTGAGGCGGTAGACCCAGGGTCCCTTTCCACGTGCCACAGGGATCCTGGGTCTCCTATCCATTTTCAAGAGGAGTCAGGCATCGTCTCCTTTGGAAGCATTGATCTCCGCGGACCTCTCGAGTTTTCAAAGGATGTGAGGCCTCCGGTCTCGATGAGGCGGAGAACTAGGTCTTTCTCTGTTGTCTCCACAGGGGATTCAGACATCCCTTCGTCTTGGGAGATGCAAGACGAGGCTGCTTTCAATTCACTGCAAGGATATCCGGCCTTACTTCGAGTCAGAGCATCTCAGTGTCCATTCCACTTGAGGCCACAAACTCAGGGTCCCTCTCACATACCTGTAGCTGAGAGAAGCCTCCTCTTGAGGTGCTTGTGGAAAGTTGGTATTCCTCTTGAGTCGAAGCCAGGGACTAAGCTCTCATCTCGAGTTGATTTGGGGTCGACGGAGCCCTTTCGTGTTCTTCAGTGACCTCAGGATCCCTCTAGAATTTAGACAGTGATCTTGGGTTTTCTCTGGAGTGCCATCAAGGAAATCAAGGCTCCTTTCATTTTTGATGTGGAATACGGAATTGCTCTGCACGCAGTGCAAGGGAATCGGGCCTCATCTCGCGGCGAGGGGGACGTCTCATGGTTTTTCTCGAGTTGCGGCCGGAACCTGGGGTATATTCTCGAGTTACGACAGGGAGGGCCCTTCCAGACACGTGTTTGTTCAGCGACGTCAGGACTCCTGCCTGGGTGCGAGGGACACCTCGCGATTCTCCTCGAGTCTTGGCATGGCAATTGGGACACGTCTCCACGTGAGGCGGGAGACCCAGGGTCCCTTTCCACGTGCCACCGGGATCCTGGGACTCCTATCCATTTTCAAGAGGAGTCAGGCATCGTCTCCTTTGGAAGCGTTGATCTCCGCGGACCTCTCGAGTTTTCAAACGATGTGAGGCCTCCGGTCGCGATGAGGCGGAGAACTAGGTCTTTCTCTGTGGTCTTCACAGGGGATTCAGACATCCCTTCGTCTTGGGAGATGCAAGACGAGCCTGCTTTCAATTCACTGCAGGGATATCCGGCCTTATTTCGAGTCAGAGCATCTCGGTGTCCATTCCACCTGAGGCCACAAACTCAGGGTCCCTCTCACATACTTGTAGCTGAGAGAAGCCTTCTCTTGAGTTGCTTGTGGAAAGTTGGTATTCCTCTTGAGTCGAAGCCAGGGACTAAGCTCTCGTCTCGAGTTGATTTGGGGTCCACGGAGTCCTTTCTTGTTGCTCCAGTGACCTCAGGATCCCTCTAGACTTGAGACAGTGATCTTGGGTTTTCTCTGGAGTGCCATCAAGGAAATCAAGGCTCCGTTTACGTTTGATGTGGAACACGGAATTGCTCTGCACGCAGGGCAGGGGAATCGGGCCTCATCTCGCGGCGAGGGGGAAGTCTCCTGGTTTTTCTCGAGTTGTGGCCTTAACCTGGGGTATATTCTCGAGTTACGACGCGGAGGGCCCTTCCAGACACGTGTTTGTTCAGCGACGTCAGGTCTCCTGCCTAGGTGCGAGGGACACCTCGGGATTCTCCTCGAGTCTTGGCATGGAAATTGGGACGCGTCTCCAGGTGAGGCGGGAGACCCAGGGTCCCTTTCCACGTGCCACAGGGATCCTGGGACTCCTATCCATTTTCAAGAGGAGTCAGGCATTGTCCCCTTTGGAAGCATTGATCTCTGCAGACCTCTCGAGTTTTCAAAGGATATGAGGCCTCCGGTCGCGATGAGGCGGAGGACTAGTCCTTTCTCTGTCGTCTCCACAGGGGATTCAGACATCCCTTCGTATTGGGAGATGCTAGACGAGCCTGCATTCAATTCACTGCAGGGATATCCGGCCTTACTTCGAGTCAGAGCATCTCGGTGTCCATTCCACTTGATGCCACAAACTCAGGGTCCCTCTCACATACCTGTAGCTGAGAGAAGCCTCCTCTTGAGGGGCTTGTGGAAAGTTCGTATTCCTCTTGGGTTGAATTGAGGGAATAATCTCTCATCTCGAGTTGATTTGGGGTCCACGGATCCTTTTCGTGTTGCTCCAGTGACCTCAGGATCCCTCTAGACTAGAGACAGTGATCTTGGGTTTTCTCTGGAGTGCCATCATGGAAATCAAGGCTCCTTTCATTTCTGATGTGGAATACGGAATTGCTCTGCACGCAGGGCAGGGGAATCGGGCCTCATCTCGCGGAGAGGGGGAAGTCTCATGGTTTTTTTCGAGTTGCGGCCGGAACCTGCGGTATATTCTCGAGTTACGACGAGGAGGGCCCTTCCAGAAACGTGTATGTTCTGCGACGTCAGGACTCCTGCCTAGGTGGGAGGGACACCTCGGGATTCTCGTCGAGTCTTGGCATGGCAATTGGGACGCGTCTCCACGTGAGGCGGGAGACCCAGGGTCCCTTTCCACGTGCCACAGGGATCCTGGGACTTCTATCCATTTTCAAGAAGAGTCAGGCATCTTCTCCTTTGGAAGCATTGATCTCCGCGGACCTCTCGAGTTTTCAAAGGATGTGATGCCTCCGGTCTCGATGAGGCGGAGAACTAGGTCTTTCTCTGTTGTCTCCACAGGGGATTCAAACATCCCTTCATCTTGGGAGATGCAAGACGAGCCTGCATTCAATTCACTGCAGGGATATCCGACCTTACTTCGAGTCAGAGCATCTCGGTGTTCATTGCACTTGAGGCCACAAACTCAGGGTCCCTCTCACATACCTGTAGCTGAGAGAAGCCTCCTCTTGAGGTGCTTGTGGAAAGTTGGTATTACTCTTGAGTCGAAGCCAGGGACTAAGCTCTCATCTCGAGTTGATTTGGGGTCCACGGAGCCCTTTCGTGTTGCTACAGTGACCTCAGGATCCCTCTAGACTTGAGACAGTGATCTTGGGTTTTCTCTGGAGTGCCATCAAGGAAATCAAGGCTCCTTTCAGGTTTGATGTGGAACACGGAATTACTCTGCACGCAGTGCAGGGGAATCGGGCCTCATCTCGCGGCGAGGGGGAAGTCTCATGGTTTTTCTCGAGTTGCGGCCAGAACCTGGGGTATATTCTCGAGTTACGATGGAGAGGGCCCTTCCAGACACGTGTTTGTTCAGCGACGTCAGGACTCCTGCCTAGGTGCGAGGGACACCTCGGGATTCTCCTCGAGTCTTGGCATGGCAATTGGGACGCGTCTCCACGTGAGGCGGGATACCCAGGGTCCCTTTCCACGTGCCACAGGGATCCTGGGACTCCTATCCATTTTCACGAGGAGTCAGGCATCGTCTCCTTTGGAAGCATTGATCTCCGCGGACCTCTCGAGTTTTCAAAGGATGTGAGGCCTCCGCTCGCGATGAGGCGGAGAATTAGGTCTTTCTCTGTGGTCTCCACAGGGGATTCAGACATCCCTTCGTCTTGGGAGATGCAAGACGAGCCTGCATTCAATTCACTGCAGGGATATCCGGCCTTACTTCGAGTCAGAGCATCTCGGTGTCCATTCCACTTGAGGCCACAAACTCAGGGTCCCTCTCACATACGTGTAGCTGAGAGAAGCCTCCTCTTGAGGTGCTTGTGGAAAGTTGGTATTCCTCTTGAGTCTAAGCCAGGGACTAAGTTCTCATCTAGAGTTGATTTGGGGTCCACGGAGCCCTTTCATGTTGGTCCAGTGACCTCAGGATCCTTCTAGACTTGAGACAGTGATCTTGGGTTTTCTCTGGAGTGCCATCAAGGAAATTAAGGCTCCTTTCACGTTTGATATGGAACACGGAATTGCTCTGCAGGCAGTGCAGGGGAATCGGGCCTCAACTCGCGGCGAGGGTGAAATCTCATGGTTTTTCTCGAGTTGCAGCCCGAACCTGGGGTATATTCTCGAGTTACGACGGGGAGGGCCCTTCCAGACACGTGTTTGTTCAGCGACGTCAGGACTCCTGCCTAGGTGCGAGGGACACCTCGGGATTCTCCTCGAGTCTTGGCATGGCAATTTGGACGCGTCTCCACGTGAGGCGGGAGACCCAGGGTCCCTTTCCACGTGCCACAGGGATCCTGGGACTCCTATCCATTTTCAAGAGGAGTCAGGCATCGTCTCCTTTGGAAGCATTGATCTCCGCAGACCTCTCGAGTTTTCAAAGGATGTGAGGCCTCCGGTCGCGATGAGGCGGAGAACTAGGTCTTTCTCTGTGGTCTCCACAGGGGATTCAGACATCCCGTCGTCTTGCTAGCTGCAAGACGAGCCTGCATTCAATTCACTGCAGGGATATATGGCCTTACTTCCAGTCAGAGCATCTCGGTTTCCAGTCCACTTGAGGCCACAAACTCAGGGTCCCTCTCACATACCTGTAGCTGAGAGAAGCCTCCTCTTGAGGTGCTTGTGGAAACTTGGTATTCCTCTTGAGTCGAAGCCAGGGACTAAGCTCTCATCTCGAGTTGATTTGGGGTCCACGCAGCCCTTTCATGTTGCCCCAGTGACCTCAGGATCCCTCTAGACTTGAGACAGTGATCTTGGATTTTCTCTGGAGTGCCATCAAGGAAATCAAGGCTCCTTTCACGTTTGATGGGGAACACGGAATTGCTCTGCACGCAGTGCAGGGGAATCGGGCCTCATCTCCCAGCGAGGGGGAAGTCTCATGGTTTTTCTCGAATTGCGGCCGGAACCTGGGGTATATTCTCGAGTTAGAAGGGGAGGGCCCTTCCAGACACGTGTTTGTTCAGTGACGTCAGGACTCCTGCCTAGGTGCGAGGGACACCTCGGTATTCTCTTCGAGTCTTGGCATGGCAATTTGGACGCGTCTCCACGTGAGGCGGGAGACCCAGGGTCCCTTTCCAAGTTCCACAGGAGTCCTGGAACTCCTATCCATTTTCAAGAGGAGTCAGGCATCGTCTCCTTTGGAAGCATTGATCTCCGCGGACCTCTCGAGTTTTCAAAGGATGTGAGGACACCGGTCGCGATGAGGCAGAGAACTAGGTCTTTCTCTGTGGTCTGCACAGGGGATTCAGACAGCCCTTCATCTTGGGAGATGCAAGAAGAGCCTGCATTCAATTCACTGCAGGGATATCCGGCCTTACTTCGAGTCAGAGCATCTCGGTGTCCATTCCACTTGAGGCCACAAACTCAGGGTACCTCTCCCATACCTGTAGCTGAGAGAAGCCTCCTCTTGAGGTGCTTGTGGAAAATTGGTATTCCTCTTGAGTCGAAGCCAGGGACTAAGCTCTCATCTCGAGTTGATTTCGAGTCCATGGAGCCCTTTCGTGTTGCTCCAGTGAACTCAGGATCCCTCTAGACTTGAGACAGTGATCTTGGGTTTTCTCTGGAGTGCCATCAAGGAAATCAAGGCTCCTTTCACGTTTGATGTGTAACACGGAATTGCTCTACACGCAGTGCAGGGGAATCGGGCCTCTTCTCGCGGTGAGGGGGAAGTCTCATGGTTTTTCTCGAGTTGTGGCCGGAACCTGGGGTATATTCTCGAGTTACCACGGGGAGGGCCCTTCCAGGCACGTGTTTGTTCAGCGACGTCAGGACTCCTGCCTAGGTGCGAGGGACACCTCGGGATTCTCCTCGAGTCTTGGCATGGCAATTGGGACGTGTCTCCACGTGAGGCGGGAGACCCAGGGTCCCTTTCCACGTGCCACAGGCCTCCTGGGACTCCTATCCATTTTCAAGAGGAGTCAGGCATTGTCTCCTTTGGAAGCATTGATCTCCACAAACATCTCGAGTTTTGAAAGGATGTGAGGCCTCCGGTCGCGATGAGGCGGAAAACTAGGTCTTTTTCTGTGGTCTCCACAGGGGATTCAGACATCCCTTCGGATTGGGAGATGCAAGACGAGCCTGCATTCAATTCACTGCAGGGATATCCGGCCTTACTTCGAGTCAGAGAATCTCGGTGTCCATTCCACTTGAGTCCACCAACTCACGATCCCTCTCACACACCTGTAGCTTAGAGAAGCCTCCTCTTGAGGTGCTTGTGGAAAGTTGGTATTCCTCTTGAGTCGAAGCCAGGGACTAAACTCTCATCTCGAGTTGATTTGGGGTCCACGGAGCCCTTTCATGTTGCTACAGTGACCTCAGGATCCCTCTAGACTTGAGACAGTGATCTTGGGTTTTCTCTGGAGTGTCATCCAGAAAATCAAGTCTCCGTTCACATTTGATGTGGAACACGGAATTCCTCTGCACGCAGTGTAGGGTAATCGGGCCTCATCTCGCAGCGAGGGGGCAGTCTCATGGTTTTTCTCGAGTTTCGGCCGGAACCTGGGGTATATTCTCGAGTTACCACGGGGAGGGCCCTTCCACACACGTGTTTGTTCAGCGACGTCAGGACTCCGGCCTAGGTGCGAGGGACACCTCGGGATTCTACTCGAGTCTTGGCATGGCCATTGGGACGCGTCTTCACGTGAGGCGGGAGACCCAGGGTCCCTTTCCACGTGCCAAAGGGATCCTGGGACTCCTATCCATTTTCAAGAGAATTCAGGCATCGTCTCCTTTGGAAGCATTGATCTCCGCGGACCTCTCGAGTTTTCAAAGAACGTGAGACCTCCGGTCGCGATGAGGTGGAGAACTAGGTCTTTCTCTGTGGTCTCCACAGGGGATTCAGACATCCCTTCGTCGTGGAAGATGCAAGACGAGCCTGCATTCAATTCACTGCAGGGATATCCGGCCTTCCTTCGAGTCCGAGCATCTCGGTGTCCATTCCACTTCAGGCCACACACTCAGGGTCCCTCTCTCATACCTGTAGCTGAGAGAAGACTCCTCTTTAGGTGTTGTGGAACGTGGGTATTCCTCTTGAGTCGAAGCCAGGGACGAAGCTCTCATCTCGAGTTGATTTGGGGTCCACGGAGCACTTTCGTGTTGCTACATTGAACTCAGGATCCCTCTAGACTTGAGACAGTGATCTTGGGTGTTCTGTGGAGTGCCATCAAGGAAATCAAGGCTCCTTTCATGTTTGATGTGTAACACGGAATTGCTCTGCACGCAGTGCCGGGGAATCGGGCCTCATCTCGCGGCGAGGGGGAAGTCTCATGGTTTTTCTCGAGTTTCGGCGTGAACATGGGGAATATTCTCGAGTAACGACGGGGAGGGCCCTTCCAGACACGTGTTTGTTCAGCGATGTCAGGACTCCTGCCTAGGTTCGAGGGACACCTCGGGATTCTCCACAAGTCTTGGCATGGCAATTGGGACGCGTCTCCACGTGAGGCGGTAGACCCAGGGTCCCTTTCCACGTGCCACATGGATCCTTGGACTCCTATCCATTTTCAAGAGGAGTCAGGCATCCTCTCCTTTGGAAGCATTGATCTCCGTGGACCTCTCGAGTTTTCAAAGGACGTGAGGCCTCCGGTCGCGATGAGGCGGAGAACTAGGTCTTTCTCTGTGGTCTCCACAGTGGATTCAGACATCCCTTCGTCGTGGGAGATGCAAGACGAGCCTGCATTCAATTCACTGCAGGGATTTCCGGCCTTCCTTCGAGTCAGAGCATCACGGTGTCCATTCCACTTGAGGCCACAAACTCAGGGTCCCTCTCACATACCTGTAGCTGAGAGAAGCCTCCTCTTGAAGTGCTTGTGGAAAGTGGGTATTCCTCTTGAGTCGAAGCCAGGGACGAAGCTCTCATCTCGAGTTGATTTGGGGTCCACGGAGCCCTTTCGTGTTGCTACAGTGACCTCAGGATCCCTCTAGACTTGAGACAGTGATCTTGGGTGTTCTCTGGAGTGCCATCAAGGAAATCGAGGCTCCTTTCATGTTTGATGTGGAACACGGAATTTCTCTGCACACAGTGCGGGGTAATCCGGCCTCATCTCGCGGCGAGGGGGAAGTCTCATGGTTTTTCTCGAGTTACGGCCGAAACCTGGGGTATATTCTCGAGTTACAACGGGGAGGGCCCTTCCAGACACGTGTTTGTTCAGCGAAGTCAGGACTCCTGCCTAGGTGCGAGGGACACCTCGGGATTCTCCTCGAGTCTTGGCATGGCCATTGGGACGCGTCTCCACGTGAGGCGGGAGACCCAGGGTCCCTTTCCACGTGCCACAGGGATCCTCGGACTATTATCCATTTTCAAGAGGAGTCAGGCATCGTCTCCATTGGAAGCATTGATCTCCTCGGACCTCTCGAGTTTTCGAAGGACGTGAGACCTCCGGTCGCGACGAGGCGGAGAACTAGGTCTTTCTCTGTGGTCTCCACAGGGGATTCAGACATCCCTTCGTCGTGTGAGATGCAAGACGAGCCTGCATTCAATTCACTGCAGGGATATCCGGCCTTCCTTCAAGTCAGAGCATCTCGGTGTCCATTCCACTTGAGGCCACAAACTCAGGGTCCCTCTCACATACCTGTAGCTGAGAGAAGCCTCCTCTTGAGGTGCTTGTGGAAAGTAGGTATTCCCCTTGAGTTGAAGCCAGGGATGAAGCTCTCATCTAGAGTTGATTTGGGGTCCACGGAGCCCTTTCGTGATGCTACAGTGACTTCAGGATCCCTCTAGACTTGAGACAGTGATCTTGGGTGTACTCTGGAGTGCCATCAAGGAAATCAAGGCTCCTTTCATGTTTGATGTGGAACACGGAATTGCTCTGCATGCTGTGCAGGGGAATCGGGCCTCATCTCGCGGCGAGGTGGAAGTCTCATGGTTTTTCTCGAGTTTCGGCCGGAACCTGGGGTATATTCTCGAGTTACGACGGGGAGGGCCCTTCCAAACACATGTTTGTTCAGCGACGTCAGGACTCCTGCCTAGGTGCGAGGAACACCTCGGGATTCTCCTCGAGTCTTTGCATGGCCATTGGGATGCGTCTCCACGTGAGGCGGGAGACCCAGGGTCCCTTTCCACGTGCCACAGGGATCCTGGGACTCCTATCCATTTTCAAGAGGAGTCAGGTATCGTCTACTTTGGAAGCATTGATCTCCGCGGACCTCTCGAGTTTTCAAAGGATGTGAGGTCTCCGGTCGCGATGAGGTGGAGAACTAGGTCTTTCTCTGTGGTCTCCACTGGGGATTCAGACATCCCTTCTTCGTGGGAGATGCAAGACGAGCCTGCATTCAATTCACTGCCGGAATATCCGGCCTTCCTTCGAGTCAGAGCATCTCGGTGTCCATTCCATTTTAGGCCACAAATTCAGGGTCCCTCTTACATACCTGTAGCTGAGAGAAGCCTTCTCTTGAGGTGCTTGTGGAAAGTGGGTATTCCTCTTGAGTCGAAGCCAGGGACGAAGCTCTCATATCGAGTTGATTTGGGGTCCACAGAGCACTTTCGTGTTGCTACAGTGACCTCAGGATCCCTCTAGACTTGAGACAGTGATCTTGGGTGTTCTCTGGAGTGCCATCAAGGAAATCAAGGCTCTTTCATGTTTGATGTGGAACACGGAATTGCTCTGCACGCAGTGGACGGGAATCGGGCCTCATCTCTCGGCGAGGGGGAAGTCTCATGGTTTTTCTCGAGTTGCGGCCGGAACCTGGGGTATATTCTCGAGTTACGTCGGGGAGGGCCCTTCCAGACACGTGTTTCTTCAGCGACGTCAGGACTCCTGCCTAGGTGCGAGGGACACCTCGGGATTCTCCTCGAGTCTTGGCATGGCCATTGGGACGTGTCTCCACGTGAGGCGGGAGACCCAGGGTCCCTTTCCACGTGGACAGGGATCCTGGGACTCCTATCCATTTTCAAGAGGAGTCAGGCATCGTCTCCTTTGGAAGCATTGATCTCCGCGGACCTCTCGAGTTTTCAAAGGACGAGAGGCCTCCGGTCGCGATGAGGTGGAGAACTAGGTCTTTCTCTGTGGGCTCCACAGGGGATTCAGACATCCCTTCGTCGTGGGAGATGCAAGACGAGCCTGCATTCAATTCACTGAAAGGATATCCGGCCTTCCTTCGAGTCAGAGCATCTCGGTGTCCATTCCACTTGAGGCCACAAACTCAGGGTCCCTCTCACATACCTGTAGCTGAGAGAAGCCTCCTCTTGAGGTGCTTATGGAAAGTGGGTATTCCCTCTTGAGTCGAAGCCAGGGGTGAAGCTCTCATCTCGAGTTGATTTGGGGTCCACGGAGCCCTTTCTTGTTGCTACAGTGACCTCAGGATCCCTCTAGACTTGAGACAGTGATCTTGGGTGTTCTCTGGAGTGCCATCAAGGAAATCAAGGCTCCTTTCATGTTTGATGTGGAACACGGAATTGCTCTGCACGCAGTGTAGGGGAATCGGGCCTCATCTTGCGGCGAGGGGGAAGTCTCATGGTTTTTCTCGAGTTGCGGCTGGAACCTGGGGTATATTCTCGAGTTACGACGGGGAGGGCCCTTCCAGACACGTGTTTGTTCAGCGACGTCAGGACTCCTGCCTAGGTACGAGGGACACATCGGGATTCTCCTAGAGTCTTGGCATGGCCATTGGGACGCATCTCCACGTGAGGCGGGAGACCAAGAGTCCCTTTCCACGTGTCACAGGGATCCTGGGACTCCTATCCATTTTCAAGAGGAGTCAGGCATCGTCTCCTTTGGAAGCATTGATCTCCGCGGACCTCTCGAGTTTTCAAAGGACGTGAGGCCTCCGGTCGCGATGAGGTGGAGAACTAGGTCTTTCTCTGTGGTCTCCACAGGGGATTCAGTCATCCCTTCGTCGTGGGAGATGCAAGACGAGCCTGCATTCAATTCACTGCTGGGATATCCGGCCTTCCTTCGAGTCTGAGCATCTCGGTGTCCATTCCACTTTAGGCCACAAACTCAGGGTCCCTCTTACATACCTGTAGCTGAGAGAAGCCTCCTCTTGAGGTGCTTGTGGAAAGTGGGTATTCCTCTTGAGTCGAAGCCAGGAACGAAGCTCTCATCTCGAGTTGATTTGGGGTCCACGGAGCCCTTTCGTGTTGCTACAGTGACCTCAGGATCCCTCTAGACTTGAGACAGTGATCTTGGGTGTTCTCTGGAGTGCCATCAAGGAAATCAAGGCTCCTTTCATGTTTGATGTGGAACACGGAATTGCTCTGCACGCAGTGCCGGGGAATCGGGCCTCATCTCGCGGCGAGGGGGAAGTCTCATGCTTTTTCTCGAGTTGCGGCGGGAACCTGTGGTATATTCTCGAGTTACGACGGGGAGGGCCCTTCCAGACATGTGTTTGTTCAGCGACGTCAGGACTTCTGCCTAGGTGCGAGGGACACCTCGGGATTCTCCTCGAGTATTGGCATGGCCTTTGGGACGCGTCTCCACGTGAGGCGGAAACCCAGGGTCCCTTTCCACGTGCCACAGGGATCCTGGGACTCCTATCCACTTTCAAGAGGAGTCAGGCATCGACTCCTTTGGAAGCATTGATCTCCGTGGACCTCTCGAGTTTTCGAAGGGTGTGAGGCCTCCGGTCGCGATGAGGCGGAGAATTAGGTCTTTCTCTGTGGTCTCCACAGGGGATTCAGATATCCCTTCCTCTTGGGAGATGCAAGACGAGCCTGCATTCAATTCACTGCAGGGGTATCCTGCCTTACTTCGAGTCAAAGCATCTCGGTGTCCATTCCACTTGAGGCCACAAACTCAGGGTCCCTCTCACATACTTGTAGCTGAGAGAAGCCTCCTCTTGAGGGGCTTGTGGAAAGTTCGTATTCCTCTTGAGTCGAAGCCAGGGATGAAGCTCTCATCTCAAGTTGATTTGGGGTCCATGGAGCCCTTTCCTTTTGCTCCAGTGACCTCATGATCCCTCTAGACTTGAGACAGTGATCTTGGGTTTTCTCTGGAGTGCCATCAAGGAAATCAAGGCTCCTTTCACGTTTGATGTGGAACACGGAATTGCTCTGCACGCAGTGCAGGGGATTCGGGCCTCATCTCTCGGCGAGGGGGAAGTCTCATGGTTTTTCTCTAGTTGCGGCCGGAACCTGTGGTATATTCTCGAGTTACGACGGGGAGGGCCCTTCCAGAAACGTGTTTGTTCAACGACGTCAGGACTCCTGCCTAGTTGCGAGGGACACCTCGGGATTCTCCTCGAGTCTTGGCATGGCAATTGGGACGCGTCTCCACGTGAGGCGGGAGACCCAGGGTCCCTTCCCACGTGCCACAGAGATCCTGGGACTCCTATCCATTTTCAAGAGGAGTCAGGAATCGTCTCCTTTGGAAGCATTGATCTCCCCAACCTCTCGAGTTTTCAAAGGATGTGAGGTCTCCGGTCGCGATGAGGCAGAGGACTAGGTCTTTCTCTGTGGTCTCCACAGGGGATTCAGACATCCCTTCGTCTTGGGAGACGCAAGACGAGCCTGCATTCAATTCACTGCAGGGATATCTGGTCTTACTTCGAGTCAGAGCATCTCGGTGTCCATTCCACTTGAGGCCACAAACTCAGGGTCCCTCTCACATACCTGTAGCTGAGAGAAGCCTCCTCTTGAGGTGCTTGTGGAAAGTTGGTATTCCTCTTGAGGCGAAGCCAGGGACTAAGCTCTCATCTCGAGTTGATTTGGGGTCCACGGAGCCCTTTCGTGTTGCTCCAGTGACCTCAGGATCCCTCTAGACTTGAGACAGTGATCTTGGGTTTTCTCTGGAGTGCCATCAAGGAAATCAAGGCTCCTTTCACGTTTGATGTGGAACACGGAATTGCTCTGCACGCAGTGCAGGGGAATCGGGCCTCATCTCGCGGCGAATGGGAAGTCTCATTGTTTTTCTCGAGTTGCGGCCGGAACCTGGGGTATATTCTCGAGTTACGACGGAGTGGGCCCTTCCAGACACGTGTTTGTTCAGCGACGTCAGGACTCCTGCCTAGGTGCGAGGGACACCTCGGGATTCTCCTCGAGTCTTGGCATGGCAATTGGGACGCGTCTCCACGTGAGGCGGGAGACCAAGGGCCCCTTTCCACGTGCCACAGGGATCCTGGGACTCCTATCCATTTTCAAGAGGAGTCAGGCATCATCTCCTTTGGAAGCATTGATCTCCGTGGACCTCGCGAGTTTTCAAAGGATGTGAGGCCTCCGTTCGCGTTGAGGCGTAGGACTAGGTCTTTCTCTGTGGTTTCAACAGGGGATTCAGACAACCCTTCGTCTTGGGAGATGCAAGACGAGCCTGCATTCAATTCACTGCAGGGATATCCGGCCTTACTTCGAGTCAGAGCATCTCGGTGTCCATTTCACTGGAGGCCACAAACTCAGGGTCCCTCTCACATACCTGTAGCTGAGAGAAGCCTCCTCTTGAGGTGCTTGTGGAAATTTGATATTCCTCTTGAGTCGAAGCCAGGGACTAAGCTCTCATCTCGAGTTGATTTGGGGTCCACGGAGACCTTTCGTGTTGCTCCAGTGACCTCAGGATCCCTCTAGACTTGAGACAGTGATCTTGGGTTTTCTCGGGAGTGCCATCACGGAAATCAAGGCTCCTTTCACGTTTGATGTGGAACACGGAATTGCTCTGCACGCAGTGCAGGGGAATCGGGCCTCATCCAGCGGCGAGGGGGAAGTCTCATGGTTTTTCTCGAGTTGCGGCCGGAACCTGGGGTATATTCTCGAGTTACGACGGGGAGGGCCCTTCCAGACATGTGTTTGTTCAGCGACGTCAGTACTCCTGCCTAGGTGCGAGGGACACCTCGGGATTCTCCTCGAGTCTTGGCATGGCAATTGGGACGCGTCTCCACGTGAGGCGGGAGACCCAGGGTCCCTTTCCACGTGCCACAGGGATCCTGGGACTGCTATCCATTTTCAAGAGGAGTCAGGCATCGTCTCCTTTGGAAGCATTGATCTCCGCAGACCTCTCGAGTTTTCAAAGGATGTGAGGCCTCCGGTCGCGATGAGCCGGAGGACTAGGACTTTCTCTGTGGTCTCCACAGGGGATTCAGACATCCCTTCGTCTTGGGAGATGCAAGACGAGCCTGCATTCAATTCACTGCAGGGATATCCGGCCTTAATTCGAGTCAGAGCATCTCGGTGTCCCTTCCACTTGAGGCCATAAACTCAGGGTCCTTCTCACATACCTGTAGCTGAGAGAAGCCTTCTCTTGAGGTGCTTGTGGAAAGTTGGTATTCCTCTTGAGTCGAAGCCAAGGAAAAGCTCTCATCTCGAGTTGATTTGGGGTCCACGGAGCCCTTTCGTGTTGTTCTAGTGACCTCAGGATCCCTCTAGACTTGAGACAGTGATCTTGGGTTTTCTCTGGAGTGCCATCAAGGAAATCAAGGCTCCTTTCACGTTTGATGTGGAACACAGAATTGCTCTGCACGCAGTGCAGGAGAATCGGGCCTCATCTCTCGGCGAGGAGGAAGTCTCATAGTTTTATTCGAGTTGCGGCCGGAACCTGGGCTATATTCTCGTGTTACGACGGGGAGGGCCCTTCCAGACACGTGTTTGTTCAGCGACGTCAGGACTCCTGCCTAGGTGCGAGGGACACCTCGGGATTCTCCTCGAGTCTTGGCATGGCAATTGGGATGCGTCTCCAAGTGAGGCGGGACACCCAGTGTCCCTTTCCACGTGCCACAGGGATCCTGGGACTCCTATCCATTTTCAGGATGAGTCAGGCATCGTCTCCTTTGGAAGCACTGATCTCTGCAGACCTCTCGAGTTTTCAAAGGATGTGAGGCCTCCGGTTGCGATGAAGTGGCGGACTAGTTCTTTCTCTGTCGTCTCCACAGGGGATTCAGACATCCCTTCGTCTTGGGAGATGCAAGACGAGCCTGCATTCAATTCACTGCAGGGATATCCGGCTTTACTTCGAGTCAGAGCATCTCGGTGTCCATTCCACTTGAGGCCACAAACTCAGGGTCCCTCTCATATACATGCAGCTGAGAGAAGCCTCCTCTTGAGGTGCTTGTGGAAATTTGGTATTCCTCTTGAGTCGAAGCCAGGGACTAAGCTCTCATCTCGAGTTGATTTGGGGTCCACGGAGCCCTTTCGTGTTGCTCCAGTTACCTCAGGATCCCTCTAGACTTGAGACAGTGATCTTGGGTTTTTTCTGGAGTGCCATCAAGGAAATCAAGGCCCCTTTCACGTTTGATGTGGAACACGGAATTGCTCTGCACGCAGTGCAGGGGAATCGGGCCTCATCTCGCGGCGAGGGAGAAGTCTCATGGTTTTTCTCGAGTTGCGGCCGGAACCTGGGGTATATTCTCGTGTTACGACGGGGAGGGCCCTTCCAGACACGTGTTTGTTCAGCGACGTCAGGACTCCTGCCTAGGTGCGAGGGACACCTCGGGATTCTCCTCGAGTCTTGGCATGGCAATTGGGACGCGTCTCCACGTGAGGCGGGAGACCCAGGGTCCCTTTCCACGTGCCACAGGGATCCTGGGACTCCTATCCACTTTCAAGAGGAGTCAGGCATCGTCTCCTTTGGAAGCATTGATCTCCGCGGACCTCTCGAGTTTTCAAAGGATGTGAGGCCTCCGTTCGCGTTGAGGCGTAGGACTAGGTCTTTCTCTGTGGTCTCCACAGGGGATTCAGACAACCCTTCGTCTTGGGAGATGCAAGACGAGCCTGCATTCAATTCACTGCAGGGATATCCGGCCTTACTTCGAGTCAGAGCATCTCGGTGTCCATTCCACTTGAAGCCACAAACTCAGGGTCCCTCTCACATACCTGTAGCTGAGAGAAGCCTCCTCTTGAGGTGCTTGTGGAAAGTTGGTATTCCCCTTGAGTCGAAGCCAGGGACTAAGCTCTCATCTCGAGTTGATTTGGGGTCCACGGATCCCTTTCGTGTTGCTCCAGTGACCTCACGATCCCTCTAGACTTGAGCCAGTGATCTTGGGTTTTCTCTGTAGTGCCATCAAGGAAATCAAAGCTCCTTTCACGATTAATGTGGAACACGGAATTGCTCTGCACGCAGTGCAGGGGATTCGGGCCTCATCTCTCGGCGAGGGGGAAGTCTCATGGTTTTTCTCGAGTTGCTGACGGAACCTGGGGTATATCCTCGAGTTACGACGGGGAGGGCCCTTCCAGACACGTGTTTGTTCAACGACGTCAGGACTCCTGCCTAAGTGCGAGGGACACCTCGGGATTCTCCTCGAGTCTTGGCATGGCAATTGGGACGCGTCTCCACGTGAGGCGGGAGACCCAGGGTCCCTTCCCTCGTGCCACAGAGATCCTGGGACTCCTATCCATTTTCAAGAGGAGTCAGGCATCGTCTCCTTTGGAAGCATTGATTTCCCCAACCTCTCGAGTTTTCAAAAGATGTGAGGTCTCCGGTCGCGATGAGGCGGAGGACTAGGTCTTTCTGTGTGGTCTCCACAGGGGATTCAGACATCCCTTCGTCTTGGGAGACGCAAGAAGAGCCTGCATTCAATTCACTTTAGGGATATCTGGTCTTACTTCGAGTCAGAGCATCTCGGTGTCCATTCCACTTGAGGCCACAAACTCAGGGGCCCTCTCACATACCTGTAGCTGAGAGAAGCCTCCTCTTGAGGTGCTTGTGGAAAGTTGGTATTCCTCTTGAGTCGAAGCCAGGGACTAAGCTCTCATCTCGAGTTGATTTGGGGTCCAGGGAGCCCTTTCGTGTTGCTCCAGTGACCTCAGGATCCTTCTAGACTTGAGACAGTGATCTTGGGTTTTCTCTGGAGTGCCATCAAGGAAATCAAGGCTCCTTTCACGTTTGATGTGGAACACGGAATTGCTCTGCACGCAGTGCAGGGGAATCGGGCCTCATCCAGCGGCGAGGGGGAAGTCTCATGGTTTTTCTCGAGTTGCGGCCGGAACCTGGGGTATATTCTCGAGTTACGACGGGGAGGGCCCTTCCAGACATGTGTTTGTTCAGCGACGTCAGGACTTCTGCCTAGGTGCGAGGGACACCTCGGGATTCTCCTCGAGTATTGGCATGGCCTTTGGGACGCGTCTCCACGTGAGGCGGAAACCCAGGGTCCCTTTCCACGTGCCACAGGGATCCTGGGACTCCTATCCACTTTCAAGAGGAGTCAGGCATCGACTCCTTTGGAAGCATTGATCTCCGTGGACCTCTCGAGTTTTCGAAGGGTGTGAGGCCTCCGGTCGCGATGATGCGGAGAATTAGGTCTTTCTCTGTGGTCTCCACAGGGGATTCAGATATCCCTTCCTCTTGGGAGATGCAAGACGAGCCTGCATTCAATTCACTCCAGGGGTATCCTGCCTTACTTCGAGTCAAAGCATCTCGGTGTCCATTCCACTTGAGGCCACAAACTCAGGGTCCCTCTCACATACTTGTAGCTGAGAGAAGCCTCCTCTTGAGGGGCTTGTGGAAAGTTCGTATTCCTCTTGAGTCGAAGCCAGGGACGAAGCTCTCATTCCAAGTTGATTTGGGGTCCACGGAGCCCTTTCCTTTTGCTCCAGTGACCTCATGATCCCTCTAGACTTGAGACAGTGATCTTGGGTTTTCTCTGGAGTGCCATCAAGGAAATCAAGGCTCCTTTCACGTTTGATGTGGAACACGGAATTGCTCTGCACGCAGTGCAGGGGATTCGGGCCTCATCTCTCGGCGAGGGGGAAGTCTCATGGTTTTTCTCTAGTTGCGGCCGGAACCTGTGGTATATTCTCGAGTTACGACGGGGAGGGCCCTTCCAGAAACGTGTTTGTTCAACGACGTCAGGACTCCTGCCTAGTTGCGAGGGACACCTCGGGATTCTCCTCGAGTCTTGGCATGGCAATTGGGACGCGTCTCCACGTGAGGCGGGAGACCCAGGGTCCCTTCCCACGTGCCACAGAGATCCTGGGACTCCTATCCATTTTCAAGAGGAGTCAGGAATCGTCTCCTTTGGAAGCATTGATCTCCCCAACCTCTCGAGTTTTCAAAGGATGTGAGGTCTCCGGTCGCGATGAGGCAGAGGACTAGGTCTTTCTCTGTGGTCTCCACAGGGGATTCAGACATCCCTTCGTCTTGGGAGACGCAAGACGAGCCTGCATTCAATTCACTGCAGGGATATCTGGTCTTACTTCGAGTCAGAGCATCTCGGTGTCCATTCCACTTGAGGCCACAAACTCAGGGTCCCTCTCACATACCTGTAGCTGAGAGAAGCCTCCTCTTGAGGTGCTTGTGGAAAGTTGGTATTCCTCTTGAGGCGAAGCCAGGGACTAAGCTCTCATCTCGAGTTGATTTGGGGTCCACGGAGCCTTTTCGTGTTGCTCCAGTGACCTCAGGATCCCTCTAGACTTGAGACAGTGATCTTGGGTTTTCTCTGGAGTGCCATCAAGGAAATCAAGGCTCCTTTCACGTTTGATGTGGAACACGGAATTGCTCTGCATGCAGTGCAGGGGAATCGGGCCTCATCTCGCGGCGAGGGGGAAGTCTCATGGTTTTTCTCGAGTTGCGGCCGGAACCTGGGGTATATTCTCGAGTTACGACGGAGTGGGCCTTCCAGACACGTGTTTGTTCAGCGACGTCAGGACTCCTGCCTAGGTGCGAGGGACACCTCGGGATTCTCCTCGAGTCTTGGCATGGCAATTGGGACGCGTCTCCACGTGAGGCGGGAGACCAAGGGCCCCTTTCCACGTGCCACAGGGATCCTGGGACTCCTATCCATTTTCAAGAGGAGTCAGGCATCATCTCCTTTGGAAGCATTGATCTCCGTGGACCTCGCGAGTTTTCAAAGGATGTGAGGCCTCCGTTCGCGTTGAGGCGTAGGACTAGGTCTTTCTCTGTGGTTTCAACAGGGGATTCAGACAACCCTTCGTCTTGGGAGATGCAAGACGAGCCTGCATTCAATTCACTGCAGGGATATCCGGCCTTACTTCGAGTCAGAGCATCTCGGTGTCCATTTCACTGGAGGCCACAAACTCAGAGTCCCTCTCACATACCTGTAGCTGAGAGAAGCCTCCTCTTGAGGTGCTTGTGGAAATTTGATATTCCTCTTGAGTCGAAGCCAGGGACTAAGCTCTCATCTCGAGTTGATTTGGGGTCCACGGAGACCTTTTGTGTTGCTCCAGTGACCTCAGGATCCCTCTAGACTTGAGACAGTCATCTTGGGTTTTCTCTGGAGTGCCATCACGGAAATCAAGGCTCCTTTCACGTTTGATGTGGAACACGGAATTGCTCTGCACGCAGTGCAGGGGAATCGGGCCTCATCCAGCGGCGAGGAGGAAGTCTCATGGTTTTTCTTGAGTTGCGGCCGGAACCTGGGGTATATTCTCGAGTTACGACGGGGAGGGCCCTTCCAGACATGTGTTTGTTCAGCGACGTCAGTACTCCTGCCTAGGTGCGAGGGACACCTCGGGATTCTCCTCGAGTCTTGGCATGGCCATTGGGACGCGTCTCCACGTGAGGCGGGAGACCCAGGGTCCCTTTCCACGTGCCACAGGGATCCTGGGACTGCTATCCATTTTCAAGAGGAGTCAGGCATCGTCTCCTTTGGAAGCATTGATCTCCGCAGACCTCTCGAGTTTTCAAAGGATGTGAGGCCTCCGGTCGCGATGAGCCGGAGGACTAGGACTTTCTCTGTGGTCTCCACAGGGGATTCAGACATCCCTTCGTCTTGGGAGATGCAAGACGAGCCTGCATTCAATTCACTGCACGGATATCCGGCCTTCCTTCGAGTCAGAGCATCTCGGTGTCCCTTCCACTTGAGGCCATAAACTCAGGGTCCTTCTCACATACCTGTAGCTGAGAGAAGCCTACACTTGAGGTGCTTGTGGAAAGTTGGTATTCCTCTTGAGTCGAAGCCAAGGAAAAGCTCTCATCTCGAGTTGATTTGGGGTCCACGGAGCCCTTTCGTGTTGCTCTAGTGACCTCAGGATCCCTCTAGACTTGAGACAGTGATCTTGGGTTTTCTCTGGAGTGCCATCAAGGAAATCAAGGCTCCTTTCACGTTTGATGTGGAACACAGAATTGCTCTGCACGCAGTGCAGGGGATTCGGGCCTCATCTCTCGGCGAGGGGGAAATCTCATGGTTTTTCTCGAGTTGCGGCCCGAACCTGGGGTATATTCTCGAGTTACGACGGGGAGGGCCCTTCCAGACACGTGATTGTTCAGCGACGTCAGGACTCCTGCCTAGGTGCGAGGGACACCTCGGGATTGTCCTCGAGTCTTGGCATGGCAATTGGGACGCGTCTCCACGTGAAGCGGGAGACCCAGGGTCCCTTTCCACGTGCCACAGGGATCCTGGGACTCCTATCCATTTTCAAGAGGAGTCAGGCATCGTCTCCATTGGAAGTATTGATCTTCGCGGACCTCTCCAGTTTCAAAGGATGTGAGGCCTCCGGTCTCGATGAGGCGGAGAACGAAGTCTTTCTCTGTGGTCTCCACAGGGGATTCAGACAACCCTTCGTCTTGGGAGATGCAAGACGAGCCTGCATTAAATTCACTGCAGGGATATTCGGCCTTACTTCGAGGCAGAGCATCTCCGTGTCCATTCCACTTGAGGCCACAAACTCTGGGTCCCTCTCACATACCTGTAGCTGAGAGAAGCCTCCTCTTGAGGTGCTTGTGGAAAGTTGGTATTCCTCTTGAGTTGAAGCCAGGGACTAAGCTCTCATCTCGAGTTGATTTGGGGTCCACGGAGCCCTTTCGTGTTGCTCCAGTGACCTCAGGATCCCTCTAGACTTGAGACAGTGATCTTGGGTTTTCTCTGGAGTGCCATCAAGGAAATCAAGGCTCCTTTCACGTTGATGTGGAACACGGAATTGCTCTGCACACAGTGCAGGGGAATCGGGCCTCATCTAGCCGCGAGGGGTAGGTCTCATGGAATTTCTCGAGTTGCGGCCGGAACCTGGGGTATATTCTCGAGTTACTATGGGGAGGGCCCTTCCAGACACGTGTTTGTTCAGCGAAGTCAGGACACCTGCCTAGGTGCGAGGGACACCTCGGGATTCTCCTCGAGTCTTGGCAGGGCAATTGGGACGCGTCTCCACCTGAGGCGGGAGACCCAGGGTCCCTTTCCACGTGCCACAGGGATCCTGGGACTCCTATCCATTTTCAAGAGGAGTCAGGCATCGTCTCCTTTGGAAGCATTGGTCTCCATGGACCTCTCGAGTTTTCAAAGGATGTGAGGCCTCCGGTCGCGATGAGGCGGAGAACTAAATCTTTGTCTGTGGTCTCCACAGGGGATTCAGATATCCCTTCGTCTTGGGAGATGCAAGACGAGCCTGCATTCAATTCTCTGCATGGATATCTGCCCTTACTTCGAGTCAGAGCATCTCGGTGTCCATTCCACTTGAGGCCACAAACTCAAGGTCCCTCTCACATACCTGTAACTGAGAGAGGCCTCCTCTTGAGGTGCTTGTGGAAAGTTGGTATTCCTCTTGAGTCGAAGCCATGGACGAAGCTCTCCTCTCGAGTTGATTTGTGGTCCACGGAGCTCTTTCTTGTTGCTACAGTGACCTCAGGATCCCTCTAGACTTGAGACAGTGATCTTGGCTTTTCTTTGGAGTGCCATCAAGGAAATCAAGAATCTTTTCACGTTTGATGTGGAACACGGAATTGGTCTGCACGCAGTGCAGGGGAATCGGGCCTCATCTCAAGGCGAGGGGGAAGTCTCATGATGTTTCTCGAGTTGCGGCCGGAACCTGGGGTATATTCTCGAGTTACGACGGGGAGGGCCTTTCCAGACACGTGTTTGTTCTGCGACGTCAGGATTCCTGCCTAGGTGCGAGGGACACCTCGGCATTCTCCTCGAGTCTTGGCATGGCAATTAGGACAAGTCTCCACGTGAGGCGGGAGACCCAGGGTCCCGTTCCACGTGCCACAGGGATTCTTGGACTCCTATCCATTTTCAAGAGGAGTCAGGCATCGTATCCTTTACAAGCATTGATCTCCGCGGACCTCTCGAGTTTTCAAAGGATGTGACGCCTCCGGTCGTGATGAGGCGGAGAACTAGGTCTTTCTCTGTGGTCTCCACAGTGGATTCAGACATCCCTTCGTCTTGCGAGATGCAAGACGAGCCTGCATTCAATTCACTGCAGGGATGTCCGGCCTTACTTCGAGTCAGAGCATCTCGGTGTCCATTCTACTTGAGGCCACAAACACAGGTTCCCTCTCACATACCTTTAGCCGAGAGAAGCCTCCTCTTGAGGTGCTCGTGGAAAGTTGGTATTCCTCTTGAGTCGAAGCCAGGGACGAAGCTCTCATCTCGAGTTGATTTGGAGTCCACGGACCCCTTTCGTGTTGCTACAGTGACCTCAGGATCCCTCTCGACTTGAGACAGTGATCTTGGGGTTTCTCTGGAGTGCCATCAAGTAAATCAAGGCGCCTTTCACGTTTGATTTGGAACACGGAATTGCTCTGCACGCAGTGCAGGGGAATCGGGCCTCATCTTGCGGCGACTGGGAAGGCTCATGGTTTTTCTCGAGTTGCAGTCAGAACCTGGGGTATATTCTCGAGTTACGATGGGGAGGGCCCTTCCAGACACGTGTTTGTTCAGCGACGTCAGGACTCCTGCCTAGGTGCGAGGGACACCTCGGGATTCTCCTTGAGCCTTGGCCTGGCAATTGGGACGCGTCTCCAGTGAGGCGCAAGACCCAGGGTCCCTTTCCACCTGCCACAGGGATTCTGGGACTCCTATCCATTTTCAAGAGGAGTCAGGCATCGTCTCCTTAGGAAGCATTGATCTCCGCGGACCTCTCGAGTTTTCAAAGT
The DNA here is from genome assembly GCF_033118175.1 of Dama dama. Taxonomy (NCBI): domain Eukaryota; kingdom Metazoa; phylum Chordata; class Mammalia; order Artiodactyla; family Cervidae; genus Dama; species Dama dama. The sequence continues at coordinate 7,562,354 of NC_083705.1, forward strand.
ATGTGAGGCCTATGGTCGCGATGAGGCGGAGATCTAGGTCTTTGTCTGTGTTGTCCACAGGGGATTCAGACATCCCTTCGTCTTGGGAGATGCAAGACGAGCCTGCATTCAATTCACTGCAGGGATATCCGGCCTTTCTTCGAGTCAGAGCATCTCGGTGTCCATTCCACTTGAGGCCACAAACTCAGGGTCCCTCTCACATACCTGTAGCTGAGAGAAGCCTCCTCTTGAGGTGCTTGTGGAAAGTTGGTATTCCTCTTGAGTCGAAGCCAGGGACGAAGCTCTCATCTCGAGTTGATTTGGGGTTCACGGAGCCCTTTCGAGTTGCTACAGTGACCTCAGGATCCCTCTAGACTTGAGACAGTGATCTTGGGGTTTCTCTGGAGTGCCATCAAGGAAATCAAGGATCCTTTCACGTTTGATGTGGAACACGGAATTGCTCTGCACGCAGTGCAGGGGAATCGGGCCTCATCTTGCGGCGAGGGGGAAGGCTCATGGTTTTTCTCGAGTTGCAGCCCGAACCTGGGGTATATTCTCGAGTTACGATGGGGAGGGCCCTTCCAGACACGTGTTTGTTCAGCGACGTCAGGACTCCTGCCTAGGTGCGAGGGACACCTCGGGATTCTCCGTGAGCCTTGGCATGGCAATTGGGACGCGTCTCCAGTGAGGCGGAAAACCCAGGGTCCCTTTCCACGTGCCACAGGGATTCTGGGACTCCTATCCATTTTCAAGAGGAGTCAGGCATCGTCTCCTTAGGAAGCATTGATCTCCGCGGACCTCTCGAGTTTTCAAAGGATGTGATGCCTCCGGTCGCCATGAGAGGGAGAACTAGGTCTTTCTCTGTGGTCTCCACAGGGGATTCAGACATCCCTTCGTCTTGGGAGATGCAAGACGAGCCAGCATTCAATTCACTGCAGGGATATCATGCCTTACTTCGAGTCAGAGCATCTCGGTGTCCATTCCACTTGAGGCCACAAACTCAGGGTTCCTCTCACATACCTGTAGCTGAGAGAAGCCTCCTCTTGAGGTGCTTGTGGAAAGTTGGTATTCCTCTTGAGTCGAAGCCAGGGACTAAGCTCTCATCTCGAGTTGATTTGGGGTCCACGGAGCCCTTTCCTTTTGGTCCAGGGACCTCAGGATCCCTCTAGACTTGAGACAGTGATCTTGGGTTTTCTCTGGAGTGCCATCAAGGAAATCAAGGCTCCTTTCACGTTTGATGTGGAACACGGAATTGCTCTGCATGCAGTGCAGGGGAATCGGGCCTCAACTCGCGGCGAGGGGGAAATCTCATGGTTTTTCTCGAGTTGCGGCCCGAACCTGGGGTATATTCTCGAGTTACGACGGGGAGGGCCCTTCCAGACACGTGTTTGTTCAGCGACGTCAGGACTCCTGCCTAGGTGCGAGGGACACCTCGGGATTCTCCTCGAGTCTTGGCATGGCAATTGGGACGCGTCTCCACGTGAGGCGGGAGACCCAGCGTCCCTTTCCACGTGCCACAGGGATCCTGGGACTCCTATCCACTTTCAAGAGGAGTCAGGCATCGACTCCTTTGGAAGCATTGATCTCCGTGGACCTCTCGAGTTTTCGAAGGGTGTGAGGCCTCCGGTCGCGATGAGGCGGAGAATTAGGTCTTTCTCTGTGGTCTCCACAGGGGATTCAGATATCCCTTCCTCTTGGGAGATGCAAGACGAGCCTGCATTCAATTCACTGCAGGGATATCCTGCCTTACTTCGAGTCAAAGCATCTCGGTGTCCATTCCACTTGAGGCCACAAACTCAGGGTCCCTCTCACATACTTGTAGCTGAGAGAAGCCTCCTCTTGAGGGGCTTGTGGAAAGTTCGTATTCCTCTTGAGTCGAAGCCAGGGACGAAGCTCTCATCTCAAGTTGATTTGGTGTCCACGGAGCCCTTTCCTTTTGCTCCAGTGACCTCATGATCCCTCTAGACTTGAGACAGTGATCTTGGGTTTTCTCTGGAGTGCCATCAAGGAAATCAAGGCTCCTTTCACGTTTGATGTGGAACACGGAATTGCTCTGCACGGAGTGCAGGTGAATCGGGCCTTATCTCGCGGCGAATGGGAAGTCTCATGGTTTTTCTCGAGTTGCGGCCGGAACCTGGGTTATATTCTCGTGTTACCACGGGGAGGGCCCTTCCAGACACGTGTTTGTTCAGCGACGTCAGGACTTTTGCCTAGGTGCGAGGGACACCTCGGGATTCTCCTCGAGTCTTGGCATGGCAATTGGGACGCGTCTCCACGTGAGGCGGGAGACCCAGGGTCCCTTTCCACGTGCCACAGGGATCCTGGGACTCCTATCCACCTTCAAGAGGAGTCAGGCATCGTCTCCTTTGGAAGCATTTATCTCCTCGGACCTCTCGAGTTTTCAAAGGATGTGAGGCCTCCGTTCGCGTTGAGGCGGAGGACTAGGTCTTTCTCTGTGGTCTCCACAGGGGATTCAGACATCCCTTCGTCTTGGGAGATGCAAGACGAGCCTGCATTCAATTCACTGCAGGGATATCCGGCCTTACTTCGAGTCAGAGCATCTCGGTGTCCATTCCACTTGAGGCCACAAACTCAGGGTACCTCTCACATACCTGTAGCTGAGAGAAGCCTCCTCTTGAGGTGCTTGTGGAAAGTTGGTATTCCCCTTGAGTCGAAGCCAGGGACTAAGCTCTCATCTCGAGTTGATTTGGGGTCCACGGATCCCTTTCGTGTTGCTCCAGTGACCTCAGGATCCCTCTAGACTTGAGCCAGTGATCTTGGGTTTTCTCTGGAGTGCCATCAAGGAAATCAAGGCTCCTTTCACGTTTGATGTGGAACACGGAATTGCTCTGCACGCAGTGCAGGGGATTCGGGCCTCATCTCTCGGCGAGGGGGAACTCTCATGGTTTTTCTCGAGTTGCGGCCGGAACCTGGGGTATATTCTCGAGTTAAGACGGGGAGGGCCCTTCCAGACACGTGTTTGTTCAACGACGTCAGGACTCCTGCCTAGGTGCGAGGGACACCTCGGGATTCTCCTCGAGTCTTGGCATGGCAATTGGGAGGCGTCTCCACGTGAGGCGGGAGACCCAGGGTCCCTTTCCACGTGCCACAGGGATCCTGGGACTCCTATCCATTTTCAAGAGGAGTCAGGCATCGCCTCCTTTGGAAGCATTGATCTCCGCGGACCTCTCGAGTTTTCGAAGGAGGTGAGGCCTCCGGTCGCGATGAAGCGGAGGACTAGGTCTTTCTCTGTGGTCTCCACAGGGGATTCAGACAACCCTTCGTCTTGGGAGATGCAAGACGAGCCTGCATTAAATTCACTGCAGGGATATTCGGCCTTACTTCGAGGCAGAGCATCTCCGTGTCCATTCCACTTGAGGCCACAAACTCTGGGTCCCTCTCACATACCTGTAGCTGAGAGAAGCCTCCTCTTGAGGTGCTTGTGGAAAGTTGGTATTCCTCTTGAGTTGAAGCCAGGGACTAAGCTCTCATCTCGAGTTGATTTGGGGTCCACGGAGCCCTTTCGTGTTGCTCCAGTGACCTCAGGATCCCTCTAGACTTGAGACAGTGATCTTGGGTTTTCTCTGGAGTGCCATCAAGGAAATCAAGGCTCCTTTCACGTTGATGTGGAACACGGAATTGCTCTGCACACAGTGCAGGGGAATCGGGCCTCATCTAGCCGCGAGGGGTAGGTCTCATGGAATTTCTCGAGTTGCGGCCGGAACCTGGGGTATATTCTCGAGTTACTATGGGGAGGGCCCTTCCAGATACGTGTTTGTTCAGCGAAGTCAGGACACCTGCCTAGGTGCGAGGGACACCTCGGGATTCTCCTCGAGTCTTGGCAGGGCAATTGGGACGCGTCTCCACCTGAGGCGGGAGACCCAGGGTCCCTTTCCACGTGCCACAGGGATCCTGGGACTCCTATCCATTTTCAAGAGGAGTCAGGCATCGTCTCCTTTGGAAGCATTGGTCTCCATGGACCTCTCGAGTTTTCAAAGGATGTGAGGCCTCCGGTCGCGATGAGGCGGAGAACTAAATCTTTGTCTGTGGTCTCCACAGGGGATTCAGATATCCCTTCGTCTTGGGAGATGCAAGACGAGCCTGCATTCAATTCTCTGCATGGATATCTGCCCTTACTTCGAGTCAGAGCATCTCGGTGTCCATTCCACTTGAGGCCACAAACTCAAGGTCCCTCTCACATACCTGTAACTGAGAGAGGCCTCCTCTTGAGGTGCTTGTGGAAAGTTGGTATTCCTCTTGAGTCGAAGCCATGGACGAAGCTCTCCTCTCGAGTTGATTTGTGGTCCACGGAGCTCTTTCTTGTTGCTACAGTGACCTCAGGATCCCTCTAGACTTGAGACAGTGATCTTGGCTTTTCTTTGGAGTGCCATCAAGGAAATCAAGAATCTTTTCACGTTTGATGTGGAACACGGAATTGGTCTGCACGCAGTGCAGGGGAATCGGGCCTCATCTCAAGGCGAGGGGGAAGTCTCATGATGTTTCTCGAGTTGCGGCCGGAACCTGGGGTATATTCTCGAGTTACGACGGGGAGGGCCTTTCCAGACACGTGTTTGTTCTGCGACGTCAGGATTCCTGCCTAGGTGCGAGGGACACCTCGGCATTCTCCTCGAGTCTTGGCATGGCAATTAGGACAAGTCTCCACGTGAGGCGGGAGACCCAGGGTCCCGTTCCACGTGCCACAGGGATTCTTGGACTCCTATCCATTTTCAAGAGGAGTCAGGCATCGTATCCTTTACAAGCATTGATCTCCGCGGACCTCTCGAGTTTTCAAAGGATGTGACGCCTCCGGTCGTGATGAGGCGGAGAACTAGGTCTTTCTCTGTGGTCTCCACAGTGGATTCAGACATCCCTTCGTCTTGCGAGATGCAAGACGAGCCTGCATTCAATTCACTGCAGGGATGTCCGGCCTTACTTCGAGTCAGAGCATCTCGGTGTCCATTCTACTTGAGGCCACAAACACAGGTTCCCTCTCACATACCTTTAGCCGAGAGAAGCCTCCTCTTGAGGTGCTCGTGGAAAGTTGGTATTCCTCTTGAGTCGAAGCCAGGGACGAAGCTCTCATCTCGAGTTGATTTGGAGTCCACGGACCCCTTTCGTGTTGCTACAGTGACCTCAGGATCCCTCTCGACTTGAGACAGTGATCTTGGGGTTTCTCTGGAGTGCCATCAAGTAAATCAAGGCGCCTTTCACGTTTGATTTGGAACACGGAATTGCTCTGCACGCAGTGCAGGGGAATCGGGCCTCATCTTGCGGCGACTGGGAAGGCTCATGGTTTTTCTCGAGTTGCAGTCAGAACCTGGGGTATATTCTCGAGTTACGATGGGGAGGGCCCTTCCAGACACGTGTTTGTTCAGCGACGTCAGGACTCCTGCCTAGGTGCGAGGGACACCTCGGGATTCTCCTTGAGCCTTGGCCTGGCAATTGGGACGCGTCTCCAGTGAGGCGCAAGACCCAGGGTCCCTTTCCACCTGCCACAGGGATTCTGGGACTCCTATCCATTTTCAAGAGGAGTCAGGCATCGTCTCCTTAGGAAGCATTGATCTCCGCGGACCTCTCGAGTTTTCAAAGTATGTGAGGCCTATGGTCGCGATGAGGCGGAGATCTAGGTCTTTGTCTGTGTTGTCCACAGGGGATTCAGACATCCCTTCGTCTTGGGAGATGCAAGACGAGCCTGCATTCAATTCACTGCAGGGATATCCGGCCTTTCTTCGAGTCAGAGCATCTCGGTGTCCATTCCACTTGAGGCCACAAACTCAGGGTCCCTCTCACATACCTGTAGCTGAGAGAAGCCTCCTCTTGAGGTGCTTGTGGAAAGTTGGTATTCCTCTTGAGTCGAAGCCAGGGACGAAGCTCTCATCTCGAGTTGATTTGGGGTTCACGGAGCCCTTTCGAGTTGCTACAGTGACCTCAGGATCCCTCTAGACTTGAGACAGTGATCTTGGGGTTTCTCTGGAGTGCCATCAAGGAAATCAAGGATCCTTTCACGTTTGATGTGGAACACGGAATTGCTCTGCACGCAGTGCAGGGGAATCGGGCCTCATCTTGCGGCGAGGGGGAAGGCTCATGGTTTTTCTCGAGTTGCAGCCCGAACCTGGGGTATATTCTCGAGTTACGATGGGGAGGGCCCTTCCAGACACGTGTTTGTTCAGCGACGTCAGGACTCCTGCCTAGGTGCGAGGGACACCTCGGGATTCTCCGTGAGCCTTGGCATGGCAATTGGGACGCGTCTCCAGTGAGGCGGAAAACCCAGGGTCCCTTTCCACGTGCCACAGGGATTCTGGGACTCCTATCCATTTTCAAGAGGAGTCAGGCATCGTCTCCTTAGGAAGCATTGATCTCCGCGGACCTCTCGAGTTTTCAAAGGATGTGATGCCTCCGGTCGCCATGAGAGGGAGAACTAGGTCTTTCTCTGTGGTCTCCACAGGGGATTCAGACATCCCTTCGTCTTGGGAGATGCAAGACGAGCCAGCATTCAATTCACTGCAGGGATATCATGCCTTACTTCGAGTCAGAGCATCTCGGTGTCCATTCCACTTGAGGCCACAAACTCAGGGTTCCTCTCACATACCTGTAGCTGAGAGAAGCCTCCTCTTGAGGTGCTTGTGGAAAGTTGGTATTCCTCTTGAGTCGAAGCCAGGGACTAAGCTCTCATCTCGAGTTGATTTGGGGTCCACGGAGCCCTTTCCTTTTGGTCCAGGGACCTCAGGATCCCTCTAGACTTGAGACAGTGATCTTGGGTTTTCTCTGGAGTGCCATCAAGGAAATCAAGGCTCCTTTCACGTTTGATGTGGAACACGGAATTGCTCTGCATGCAGTGCAGGGGAATCGGGCCTCAACTCGCGGCGAGGGGGAAATCTCATGGTTTTTCTCGAGTTGCGGCCCGAACCTGGGGTATATTCTCGAGTTACGACGGGGAGGGCCCTTCCAGACACGTGTTTGTTCAGCGACGTCAGGACTCCTGCCTAGGTGCGAGGGACACCTCGGGATTCTCCTCGAGTCTTGGCATGGCAATTGGGACGCGTCTCCACGTGAGGCGGGAGACCCAGCGTCCCTTTCCACGTGCCACAGGGATCCTGGGACTCCTATCCACTTTCAAGAGGAGTCAGGCATCGACTCCTTTGGAAGCATTGATCTCCGTGGACCTCTCGAGTTTTCGAAGGGTGTGAGGCCTCCGGTCGCGATGAGGCGGAGAATTAGGTCTTTCTCTGTGGTCTCCACAGGGGATTCAGATATCCCTTCCTCTTGGGAGATGCAAGACGAGCCTGCATTCAATTCACTGCAGGGATATCCTGCCTTACTTCGAGTCAAAGCATCTCGGTGTCCATTCCACTTGAGGCCACAAACTCAGGGTCCCTCTCACATACTTGTAGCTGAGAGAAGCCTCCTCTTGAGGGGCTTGTGGAAAGTTCGTATTCCTCTTGAGTCGAAGCCAGGGACGAAGCTCTCATCTCAAGTTGATTTGGTGTCCACGGAGCCCTTTCCTTTTGCTCCAGTGACCTCATGATCCCTCTAGACTTGAGACAGTGATCTTGGGTTTTCTCTGGAGTGCCATCAAGGAAATCAAGGCTCCTTTCACGTTTGATGTGGAACACGGAATTGCTCTGCACGGAGTGCAGGTGAATCGGGCCTTATCTCGCGGCGAATGGGAAGTCTCATGGTTTTTCTCGAGTTGCGGCCGGAACCTGGGTTATATTCTCGTGTTACCACGGGGAGGGCCCTTCCAGACACGTGTTTGTTCAGCGACGTCAGGACTTTTGCCTAGGTGCGAGGGACACCTCGGGATTCTCCTCAAGTCTTGGCATGGCAATTGGGACGCGTCTCCACGTGAGGCGGGAGACCCAGGGTCCCTTTCCACGTGCCACAGGGATCCTGGGACTCCTATCCACCTTCAAGAGGAGTCAGGCATCGTCTCCTTTGGAAGCATTTATCTCCTCGGACCTCTCGAGTTTTCAAAGGATGTGAGGCCTCCGTTCGCGTTGAGGCGGAGGACTAGGTCTTTCTCTGTGGTCTCCACAGGGGATTCAGACATCCCTTCGTCTTGGGAGATGCAAGACGAGCCTGCATTCAATTCACTGCAGGGATATCCGGCCTTACTTCGAGTCAGAGCATCTCGGTGTCCATTCCACTTGAGGCCACAAACTCAGGGTACCTCTCACATACCTGTAGCTGAGAGAAGCCTCCTCTTGAGGTGCTTGTGGAAAGTTGGTATTCCCCTTGAGTCGAAGCCAGGGACTAAGCTCTCATCTCGAGTTGATTTGGGGTCCACGGATCCCTTTCGTGTTGCTCCAGTGACCTCAGGATCCCTCTAGACTTGAGCCAGTGATCTTGGGTTTTCTCTGGAGTGCCATCAAGGAAATCAAGGCTCCTTTCACGTTTGATGTGGAACACGGAATTGCTCTGCACGCAGTGCAGGGGATTCGGGCCTCATCTCTCGGCGAGGGGGAACTCTCATGGTTTTTCTCGAGTTGCGGCCGGAACCTGGGGTATATTCTCGAGTTAAGACGGGGAGGGCCCTTCCAGACACGTGTTTGTTCAACGACGTCAGGACTCCTGCCTAGGTGCGAGGGACACCTCGGGATTCTCCTCGAGTCTTGGCATGGCAATTGGGAGGCGTCTCCACGTGAGGCGGGAGACCCAGGGTCCCTTTCCACGTGCCACAGGGATCCTGGGACTCCTATCCATTTTCAAGAGGAGTCAGGCATCGCCTCCTTTGGAAGCATTGATCTCCGCGGACCTCTCGAGTTTTCGAAGGAGGTGAGGCCTCCGGTCGCGATGAAGCGGAGGACTAGGTCTTTCTCTGTGGTCTCCACAGGGGATTCAGACATCCCTTCGTCTTGGGAGATGCAAGCCGAACCTGAATTCAGTTCACTGCAGGGATATCCAGCCTTAGTTCGAGTCAGAGCATCTCGGTGTCCATTCCACTTGAGGCCACAAACTCTGGGGCCCTCTCACATACCTGTAGCTGAGAGAAGCCTCCTCTTGAGGTGCTTGTGGAAATTTGGTGTTACTCTTGAGTCGAAGCCAAGGACTAAGCTCTCATCTCGAGTTGACTTGGGGTCCACGGAGCCATTTCGTGTTGCTCCAGTGACCTCAGGATCCCTCTAGAGTTGAGACAGTGATCTTGGGTTTTCTCTGGAGTGCCATCAAGGAAATAAAGGCTCCTTTCACGTTTGATGTGAAACACGGAATTGCTCTGCACGCAGTGCAGGGGAATCGGGACTCATCTCTCGGCGAGGGGGAAGTTTCATGGTTTTTCTCGAGTTGCGGCCGGAACCTGTGGTATATTCTCGAGTTACGACGGGGAGGGCCCTTCCAGACACGTGTTTGTTCAGCGACGTCAGGACTCCTGCCTAGGTGCGAGGGACACCTCGGGATTCTCCTCGAGTCTTGACATGGCAATTGGGACGCTTCTCCACGTGAGGCGGGAGACCCAGGGTCCCTTCCCACGTGCCACAGAGATCCTGGGACTCCTATCCATTTTCAAGAGGAGTCAGGCATCGTCTCCTTTGGAAGCATTGATCTCCCCAACCTCTCGAGTTTTCAAAGGATGTGAGGTCTCCGTTCGCGTTGAGGCGGAGGACTAGGTCTTTCTCTGTGGTCTCCACAGGGGATTCAGACATCCCTTCGTCTTGGGAGACGCAAGAGGAGCCTGCATTCAATTCACTGCAGGGATATCTGGTCTTACTTCGAGTCAGAGCATCTCGGTGTCCATTCCACTTGAGGCCACAAACTCAGGGGCCCTCTCACATACCTGTAGCTGAGAGAAGCCTCCTCTTGAGGTGCTTGTGGAAAGTTGGTATTCCTCTTGAGGCGAAGCCAGGGACTAAGGTCTCATCTCGAGTTGATTTGGGGTCCAGGGAGCCCTTTCGTGTTGCTCCAGTGACCTCAGGATCCCTCTAGACTTGAGACAGTGATCTTGGGTTTTCTCTGGAGTGCCATCAAGGAAATCAAGGCTCCTTTCACGTTTGATGTGGAACACGGAATTGCTCTGCACGCAGTGCAGGGGAATCGGGCCTCATCTCGCGGTGAGGGGGAAGTCTCATGGTTTTGCTCGAGTTGCGGCCGGAACCTGGGGTATATTCTCGAGTTACGACGGGGAGGGCCCTTCCAGACACGTGTTTGTTCAGCGACATCAGGACTCCTGCCTAGGTGCGAGGGACACCTTGGGATTCTCCTCGAGTCTTGGCATGGGAATTGGGACGCGTCTCCACGTGAGTCGGGAGACCAAGGGCCCCTTTCCACGTACCACAGGGATCCTGGGACTCCTATCCATTTTCAAGATGAGTCAGGCATCGTCTCCTTTGGAAGCATTGATCTCCGCGGACCTCTCGAGTTTTCAAAGTATGTGAGGCCTATGGTCGCGATGAGGCGGAGATCTAGGTCTTTGTCTGTGGTCTCCACAGGGGATTCAGACATCCCTTCGTCTTGGGAGATCCACGACGAGCCTGCATTCAATTCCCTGCAGGGATATCCGGCCTTACATTGAGTCAGAGCATCTCAGTGTCCATTCCACTTGAGGCCACAAACTCAGGGTCCCTCTCACATACCTGTAGCTGAGAGAAACCTCCTCTTGAGGAGCTTTTGGAAAGTTGGTATTCCTCTTGAGTCGAAGCCAGGGACTAAGCTCTCATCTCGAGTTGATTTGGGGTCCACGGAGCTCTTTCGTGTTGCTACAGTGACCTCAGGATCCCTCTAGACTTGAGACAGTGATGTTGGGGTTTCTCTAGAGTGCCATCAAGGAAATCAAGGCTCCTTTCACTTTTGATGTGGAACACAGAATTCCTCTGCACGCAGTACAGGGGAATCGGGCCTCATCTCGCGGCGAGGTGGAAGGCTCATGATTTTTCTGGAGTTGCGGCCGGAACCTGGGGTATATTCTCGAGTTACGACGGGGAGGGCCCTTCCAGACACGTGTTTGTTCAGTGACGTCAGGACTCCTGCCTATGTGCGAGGGACAACTCGGGATTCTCCTCGAGTCTTGGCATGGCAATTGGGACGCGTCTCCACGTGAGGAGGGAGAAGCAGGGTCTTTTTCCACGTGCCACAGGTATCCTGTTACTCCTATCCATTTTCAAGAGGAGTCAGGCATCGTCTCCTTAGGAAGCATTGATCTCCGCGGACCTCTCGAGTTTTCAAAGATGTGATGCCTCCGGTCGCCATGAGAGGGAGAACTAGGTCTTTCACTGTGGTCTCCACAGGGGATTCAGACATCCCTTCGTCTTGGGAGATGCAAGACGAGACTTCATTCAATTCACTGCAGGGATATCCGGCCTAACTTCGAATCAGAGCATCTCGGCGTCCATTCTACTTGAGGCCACAAACTCAGGGTCCCTCGCACATACCTGTAGCTGACAGAAACCGCCTCTTGAGGTGCATGTGGAAAGTTGGTATTCCTCTTGAGTCGAAGCCAGGGACTAAGCTCTCATCTCGACTTGATTTGGGGTCCACGGAGACCTTTCTTGTTGCTACAGTGACCTCAAGATCCCTCTAGACTTGAGACAGTGATCTTGGGTTTTCTCTGGAGTGCCATCAAGGAAATCAAGGCTCCTTTCACGTTTGATGTGGAACACGGAATTGCTCTGCATGCAGTGCAGGTAAATCGGGCCTCATCTCGTGGCGAGGGGGAAGTCTCATGGTTTTTCTTGAGTTGCGGCAGGAACCCGGGGTATATTCTCGAGTTACGACGGGGAGGGCCCCTCCAGACACGTGTTTGTTCAGTGACGTCAGGACTCCTGCCTAGGTGTGAGGGACACCTCGGGATTATCCTCGAGTCTTGGCATGGCAATTGGGACGCGTCTCCATGTGAGGCGGGAGACCCAGGTTCCCGTTCCACGTGCCACAGGGTTTCTTGGACTCCTATCCATTTTCAAGAGGAGTCAGGCATCGTCTCCTTAGGAAGCATTGATCTCCGCGGACCTCTCGAATTTTCAAAGATGTGATGCCTCCGGTCGCCATGAGAGGGAGAACTACGTCTTTCTCTGTGGTATCCACAGGGTATTCAGACATCCCTTCGTCTTGGGAGATGCAAGACGAGCCTGCATTCAATTCACTGCAGGGATATCCAGCCTTACTTCGAGTCAGAGCTTCTCGGTGTCCATTCCACTTGAATCCCCAACTCAGGGCCCTCTCACATAACTTTATCTGAGAGAAGCCTCCTCTTGAGGTGCTTGTGGAAAGTTGCTATTCCTCTAGAGTCGAAGCCAATGAATAAGCTCTCATCACGAGTTGATTTGGGGTCCATGGACCCATTTCATGTTGCTACAGTGACCTCAGGATCCCTCTAGACTTGAGACAGTGATCTCGGGTTTTCTCTGGAGTGCCATCAAGGAAATCAAGGCTCCTTTCACGTTTGATGTGGAACACGGAATTGCTCTGCATGCAGTGAAGGGGAATCGGGCCTCATCTCGCGGCGAGGGGGAAGTCTCATGGTTTTTCTCGAGTTGCGGCCGGAACCTGGGGTATATTCTCGAGTTACGACGGGGAGGTCCGTTCCAGACACGTGTTTGTTCAGCGACGTCAGGACTCCTGCGTCGGTGCGAGGGACACCTCGGGATTCTCCTCGAGTCTTGTCATGGCAATTGGGACGCGTCTCCACGTGAGGCGGGAGATCCAGGGTCCCTTTCCATGTGCCACAGGGATCCTGGGACTCCTATCCATTTTCAAGAGGAGTCAGGCATCGTCTCCTTTGGAAGCATTGATCTCCGCGGACCTCTCGAGTTCTCAAAGGATGTGAGGACTCACGTCGCGATGAGGCGGAGAACAATGTCTTTCTCTATGGTCTCCACAGGGGATTCATACATCCCTTCTTCTTAGGAGATGCAAGACGAGCCTGCATTCAATTCACTGCAGGGATATCCGGCCTTTATTCGAATAAGTGCATCTCGGTGTCCATTACACTTGAGGCCACACACTCAGGGTCCCTCTCACATAAATGTAGCTGAGAGAAACCTCATCTTGAGGTGCTTGTGTAAAGTTGGTATTCCTCTTGAGTCGAAGCCAGGGAGTAAGCTCTCATCTCGAGTTGATTTGGGGTCCACAGAGCTCTTTCGTGTTGCTACAGTAACCTCAGGATCCCTCTAGACTTGAGACAGTGATCTTGGCTTTTCTCTGGAGTGCCATCAAGGAAATCAAGGCTCCTTTCACGTTTGATGTGGAACACGGAATTGCTCTGCACGCAGTGCAGGGGAATCGGGCCTCATCTCGCGGCGAGGGGGAATTCTCATGGTTTTTGTCGAGTTGCGGCCGGAACCTGGGGTATGTTCTCGAGTTACGACGGGGAGGGCCCTTCCAGACACGTGTTTGTTCAGCGACGTCAGGACTCCTGCGTCGGTGCGAGGGACACCTCGGGATTCTCCTCGAGTCTTGTCATGGCAATTGGGACGCGTCTCCACGTGAGGCGGGAGACCCAGGGTCCCTTTCCACGTGCCACAGGGATCCTGGGACCCCTATTCATTTTCAAGACGAGTCAGGCATCGTCTCCTTTGGAAGCATTGATCTCCGCACACCTCTCGAGGTTTCAAAGGATGTGAGGCCTCAATTCGGGATGAGGCGGAGAACTAGGTCTTTCTCTGTGGTCTCCACAGTGGATTCAGACATCCCTTTCTCTTGGGAGATGCAAAACGAGCCTGCATTCAATTCACTGCAGGGATATCCGGACTTACTTCGAGTCAGAGCATCACGCTATCCATTCGACTTGAGGCCACCAGCTCAGGGTCCCTCTCACATACCTGAAGGTGACAGAAGCCTCCTCTTGAGGTGCTTGTGGAAAGTTGGTATTCCTCTTGAGTCGAAGGCAGGGACGAAGCTCTCATCTCGAGTTGTTTGCGGCCCACGAAGCCCTTTCGTGTTGCTACAGTGACCTCAGGATCCCTCTAGAATTGAGACAGTGATCTTGGGTTTTCTCTGGAGTGCCATCAAGGTAATCAAGGCTCCTTTCACGTTTGATGTGGAACACGGAATTGCTTTGCTCGCAGTGCAGGGGAATCGGGCCTCATCTTGCCGCGAGGGGGAAGTCTCATGGTTTTTCTCGAGTTGCGGCTGGAACCTGGGGTATATTCTCGAGTTACGACGGGGAGGGCCCTTCCAGACACGTGTTTGTTCAGCGACGTCAGGACTCCTGCCTAGGTGCTAGGGACACCTCGGGATTCTCCTCGAGTCTTGGCATGGCAATTGGGACGCGTCTCCACGTGAGGCGGGAGACCCAGGTTCCCTTTCCACGTGCCACAGGGATCCTGGGACCACTATCCATTTTCAAGAGGAGTCAGGCATCGTCTCCTTTGGAAGCATTGATCTCCACGGACCTCTCGAGTTTTCAAAGGATGTGAGGCCTTCGGTCGCGTTGAGTCGGACGACTAGGTCTTTCTCTGTGGTCTCCACAGGGGAATAAGACATCCCTTTGTCTTGGGAGATGCAAGACGAGCCTGCATTCAATTCACTGCAGGCATATCCGGCCTTACTTCAAGTCAGAGCATCTCGGTGTCCATTCCACTTGAGGCCACAAACTAAGGGTCCCTCTCACATACCTGTAGCTGAGAGAAGCCTCCTCTTGAGGTGCTTGTGGAAAGTTGGTATTCCTCTTGAGTCGAAGCCAGGGACTAAGCTCTCATCTCGAGTTGATTTGGGGTCCACGGAGCCCTTTCGTGTTGCTCCAGTGACCTCAGGATCCCTCTAGACTTGAGACAGTGATCTTGGGTTTTCTCTAGAGTGCCATCAAGGAAATCAAGGATCCTTTCACGTTTGATGTGGAACACGGAATGGCTCTGCACGCAGTGCAGGGGAATCGGGCCTCATCTCGCGGCGAAGGGGAAGTCTCATGGTTTTTCTCGAGTTGCGGCCGGAACCTGGGGTATATTCTCGAGTTAAGACGGGGAGGGCCCTTCCAGACACGTGTTTGTTCAGCGACGTCAGGACTCCTGCCTAGGTGCGAGGGACACCTAGGGATTCTCCTCGAGACTTGGCATGGCAATTGGGACGCGTCTCCACGTGAGGAGGGAGACCCAGGGTCCCTTTCCACGTGCCACAGGGATCCTGTGACTCCTATCCATTTTCAAGAGGAGTCAGGCATCGTCTCCTTTGGAAGCATTGATCTCCGCGGACCTCTCGAATTTTCAAAGAATGCGAGGCCTCCGGTCGCGATGAGGCTGAGAATTAGGTCTTTCTCTGTGGTCTCCACAGGGGATTCAGACAACCCTTCGTCTTGGGAGATGCAAGACGAGCTTGCATTCAATTCACTGCAGGGATATCCGGCCTTACTTCGAGTCAGGGCATCTCTGTGTCCATTCCATTTGAGGCCACAAACTCAGGGTCCTTCTCACATACCTGTTGCTGAGAGAAGCCTCCTCTTGAGGTGCTTGTGGAAAGTTGGTATTCCTCTTGAGTCGAAGCCAGGGACTAAGCTCTCATCTCGAGTTGATTTGAGGTCCACGAAGCCCTTTCGTGTTGCTCCAGTGACCTCAGGATCCCTCTAGACTTGAGACAGTGATCTTGGGTTTTCTCTGGAGTGCCATCAAGGAAATCAAGGCTCCTTTCATGTTTGATGTGGAACACGGAATTGCTCTGCAAGCAGTGCAGGGGAATCGGGCCTCATCTCGCTGCGAGCTGGACGTCTCATGGTTTTTCTCGAGTTGCGGCCGGAACCTGGGGTATATTCTCGAGTTACGACGGGGAGGGCCCTTCCAGACACGTGTTTGTTCAGCGACGTCAGGACTCCTGCCAGGTGCGAGGGACACCTCGGGATTCTCCTCGAGTCTTGGCATGGCAATTGGGACGCGTCTCCACGTGAGGCGGGAGACCCAGGGTCCCTTTCCACGTGCCACAAGGATCCTGGGACTCCTATCCATTTGCAAGAGGAGTCAGGCATCATCTCCTTTGGAAGCATTGATCTCCGCGGACCTCTCGAGTTTTAAAAGGATGTGAGGCCTCCGGTCGCGTTGAGGCAGAGGACTAGGTCTTTCTCTGTGGTCTCCACAGGGGATTCAGACATCCCTTCGTCTTGGGAGATGGAAGCCGAGCCTGCATTCAATTCACTGCAGGGATATCCGGCCTTACTTCTAGTCAGAGAATCTCTCTGTCCATTCCACTTGAGTCCACAAACTCAGGGTCCCTCTCACATACCTGTAGCTGAGAGAAGCCTCCTCTTGAGGTGCTTGTGGAAAGTTGGTATTCCTCTTGAGTCGAAGCCAGGGACTAAGCTCTCATCTCGAGTTGATTTGGGGTCCACGGAGATCTTTCGTGTTGCTCCAGTGACCTCAGGATCCCTCTAGACTTGAGACAGTGATCTTGGGTTTTCTCTGGAGTGCCATCAAGGAAATCAAGGCTCCTTTCACGTTTGATGTGGAACACGGAATTGCTCTGCACGCAGTGCAGGGGAATCGGGCCTCATGTCGCGTCGAGGGGGAAGTCTCATGGTTTTTCTCCAGTTGCGGCCTGAACCTGTGGTATATTCTCGAGTTTCGACGGGGAGGGCCCTTCCAGACACGTGTTTGTTCAGCGATGTCAGGACTCCTGCCTAGGAGCGAGGGACACCTCGGGATTCTCCTCGAGTCTTGGCATGGCAATTGGGAGGCGTTTCCACGTGAGGCGGGAGACCCAGGGTCCCTTTCCACGTGCCACAGGGATCCTGGGACTCCGATCCATTTTCAAGAGGAGTCAGGCATCGTCTCCTTTGGAAGCATTGATCTCCGCGGACCTCTCGAGTTTTCAAAGGATGTGAGGCCTCAGCTCGCGATGAGGCGGAGAATTAGGTCTTTCTCTGTGGTCTCCACAGGGGATTCAGACATCCCTTCGTCTTGGGAGATCCAAGACGAGCCTGCATTCAATTCACTGCAGGGATATCCGGCCTTACTTCGAGTCAGAGCATCTCGGTGTCCATTCCACTTGAGGCCACAAACTCAGGGTCCCTCTCACATACCTGTAGCTGAGAGAAGTCTCCTCTTGAGGTGCTTGTGGAAAGTTGGTATTCCTCTTGAGTCGAAGCCAGGGACTAAGCTCTCATCTCGAGTTGATTTGGGGTCCACGGATCCCTTTCGTGTTGCTCCAGTGAACTCAGGATCCCTCTAGACTTGAGACAGTGATCTTGGGTTTTCTCTGGAGTGCCATCAAGGAAATCAAGGCTCCTTTCACGTTTGATGTGGGACACGGAATTGCTCTGCACGCAGTGCAGGGGAATCGGGCCTCATCTCGCGGCGAGGGGGAAGTCTCATGGTTTTTCTCGAGTGGCGGCCGGAACCTGGGGTATATTCTCGAGTTACGACGGGAGGGCCCTTCCAGACACGTGTTTGTTCAGCGACGACAGGACCCCTGCCTAGGTGAGAGGGACACCTCGGGATTCTCCTCGAGTCTTTGCATTGCAATTGGGACGCGTCTCCACGTGAGGCGGGAGACCCAGGGTCCCTTTGCACGTGCCACAGATATCCTGGGACTCCTATCCATTTTCAAGAGGAGTCAGGCATCATCTCCTTTGGAAGCATTGATCTCCGCGGACCTCTCGAGTTTTCAAAAGATGTGAGGCCTCCGGTCGCGTTGAGGCGGAGGACTAGGTCTTTCTCTGTGGTCTCCACAGGGGATTCAGACATCCCTTCGTCTTGGGAGATGGAAGACGAGCCTGCATTCAATTCACTGCAGGGATATCCGGCCTTACTTCAAGTCAGATCATCTCGGGGTCCATTCCACTTGAGGCCACAAACTCAAGGTCCCTCTCACATACCTGTAGCTGAGAGAAGCCTCCTCTTGAGGTGCTTGTGAAAAGTTGGTATTCCTCTTGAGTCGAAGCCAGGGACTAAGCTCTCATCTCGAGTTGATTTGGGTTTCACGGAGATCTTTCGTGTTGCTCCAGTGACCTCAGGATCCCTCTAGACTTGAGACAGTGATCTTGGGTTTTCTCTGGTGTGCCATCAAGGAAATCAAGGCTCATTTCACGTTTGATGTGGAACATGGAATTGCTCTGCAAGGAGTGCAGTGGAATCTGGCCCCATCTAGCGGCGAGGGGAAAGTCTCATGGTTTTTCTCGAGTTGCGGCCGGAACCTGGGATATATTCTCGAGTTACGACGGGGAGGGCCCTTCCAGACACGTGTTTGTTCAGCGACGTCCGGACTCCTGCCTAGGTGCGAGGGACACCTCGGGATTCTCCTCGAGTCTTGGCATGGCAATTGGGACGCGTCTCAACGTGAGGCGGAAAACCCAGGGTCCCTTTCCACGTGCCACAAGGATCCTGGGACTCCTATCCATTTTCAAGAGGAGTCAGGCATTGTCTACTTTGGAAGCATTGATCTCCGCGGACCTCTCGAGGTTTCAAAGGTTGTGAGGCCTCCGGTCGCGATGAGGCGGAGAACTAGGTCTTTCTCTGTGGTCTCCACAGGGGATTCAGACATCCCTTCTTCTTGGGAGATGCAAGACGAGCCTGCATTCAATTCACTGCAGGGATATCCGGCCTTACTTCGAGTCAGAGCATCTCGGTGTCCATTCCACTTGAGGCCACAAACTCAGGGTCCCTCTCACATACCTGTACCTGAGAGAAGCCTCCTCTTGAGGTGCTTGTGGAAAGTTGGTATTCCTCTTGAGTCGAAGCCAGGGACTAAGCTCTCATCTCGAGTTGATTTGGGGTCCACGGAGCCCTTTCGTGTTGCTCCAGTGACCTCAGGATCCCTCTAGACTTGAGACAGTGATCTTGGGTTTTCTCTGGAGTGCCATCAAGGAAATCAAGGCTCCTTTCACGTTTGATGTGGAACACGGAATTGCTCTGCACGCAGTTCAGTGGAATCGGGCCTCATCTCGCGGCGAGGGGTGAGTCTCATGGTTTTTCTCGAGTTGCGGCCGGATCCTGGAGTATATTCTCGAGTTACGATGGGGAGGGCCCCTCCAGACACGTGTTTGTTCAGCGACGTCAGGACTCCTGCCTAGGTGCGAGGGACAGCTCGGGATTCTCCTCGATTCTTGGCATGGCAATTGGGACGCGTCTCAACGTGAGGCGGAAGACCCAGGGTCCCTTTCCACGTGCCACAGGGATCCTGGGACTCCTATCCATTTTCAAGAGGAGTCAGGCACTGTCTACTTTGGAAGCATTGATCTCCGCGGACCTCTCGAGTTTTCAAAGGTTGTGAGGCCTCCGGTCGCGATGAGGCGGAGAACTAGGTCTTTCTCTGTGGTCTCCACAGGGGATTCAGACATCCCTTCTTCTTGGGAGATGCAAGACGAGCCTGCATTCAATTCACTGCAGGGATATCCGGCCTTACTTCGAGTCAGAGCATCTCGGTGTCCATTCCACTTGAGGCCACAAACTCAGGGTCCCTCTCACATACCTGTACCTGAGAGAAGCCTCCTCTTGAGGTGCTTGTGGAAAGTTGGTATTCCTCTTGAGTCGAAGCCAGGGACTAATCTCTCATCTCGAGTTGACTTGGGGTCCACGGAGCCCTTTCGTGTTGCTCCAGTGACCTCAGGATCCCTCTAGACTTGAGACAGTGATCTTGGGTTTTCTCTGGAGTGTCATCAAGGAAATCAAGGCTCCCATCATGTTTTGTGGAACACGGAATTGCTCTGCACGCAGTGCAGGGGAATCGGGCCTCATCTCGCGGCGAGGTTGAAGTCTCATGGTTTTTCTCGAGTTGCGGCCGGAACCTGTGATATATTCTCGAGTTACGACGGGGAGGGCCCTTCCAGACACGTGTTTGTTCAGCGACGTAGGACTCCTGCCTAGGTGCGAGGGACACCTCGGGATTCTCCTCGAGTCTTGGCATGGCAATTGGGACGCGTCTCCACGTGAGGCGGGAGACCCAGAGTCCCTTTCCACGTGCCAAAGGGATCCTGGGACTCCTATCCATTTGCAAGAGGAGTCAGGCATCGTCTCCTTTGGAAGCATTGATCTCCGCGGACCTCTCGAGTTTTCAAAGGATGTGAGGCCTCCGGTCGCGTTGAGGCGGAGGACTAGGTCTTTCTCTATGGTCTCCACAGGGGATTCAGACATCCCTTCGTCTTGGGAGATGGAAGACAAGCCTGCATTCAATTCACTGCAGGGATATCCGGCCTTACTTCAAGTCAAAGTATCTCGGGGTCCATTCCACTTGAGGCAACAAACTCAGGGTCCCTCTCACATACCTGTAGCTGAGAGAAGCCTCCTCTTGAGGTGCTTGTGAAAAGTTGGTATTCCTCTTGAGTCGAAGCCAGGGACGAAGCTCTCATCTCGAGTTGATTTGGGTTCCACAGAGCCCTTTCGTGTTGCTCCAGTGACCTCAGGATCCCTCTAGACTTGAGACAGTGATCTTGGGTTTTCTCTGGAGTGCCATCAAGGAAATCAAGGCTCCTTTCACGTTTGATGTGGAACACGGAATTGCTCGGCACGCAGTGCAGTGGAATCGGGCCTCATCTAGCGGCGAGGGGGAAATCTCATGGTTTTTCTCGAGTTGCGGCCGGAAACTGGGATATATTCTCGAGTTACGACGGGGAGGGCCCTTCCAGACACGTGTTTGTTCAGTGACGTCAGGACTCCTGCCTAGGTGCGAGGGACACCTCGGGATTCTCCTCGAGTCTTGGCATGGCAATTGGGACGAGTCTCCACGTGAGGCGGGAGACCCAGGGTCCCTTTCCACCTGCCACAGGGATCCTGGGACTCCTATCCATTTTCATGAGGAGTCAGGCATCGTCTCCTTTGGAAGCATTGATCTCCGCAGACCTCTCGAGTTTTCAAAGGATGTGAGGCCTCCGGTCGGGTTGAGGCGGAGGACTAGGTCTTTCTCTGTGGTCTCCACAGGGGATTCAGACAACCCTTCGTCTTGGGAGATGCAAGACGAGCCTGCATTCATTTCACTGCAGGGATATCCGGCCTTACTTCGAGTCAGAGCATCTCGGTGTCCATTCCACTTGAGGCCACAAACTCAGGGTACCTCTCACATACCTGTAGCTGAGAGAAGCCTCCTCTTGAGGTGCTTGTGGAAAGTTGGTATTCCTCTTGAGTCGAAGCCAGGGACTAATCTCTCATCTCGAGTCGATTTGGGGTCCACAGAGCCCTTTCGTGTTGCTCCAGTGACCTCAGGATCCCTCTAGACTTGAGACAGTGATCTTGGGTTTTCTCTGGAGTGCCATCAAGGAAATCAAGGCTCCTTTCATGTTTGATGTGGAACACGGAATTGCTCTGCACGCAGTGCAGGGGAATCGGGCCTCATCTCGCGGCGAGGGGTAAGTCTCATGGTTTTTCTCGAGTTGCGGCCGGAACCTGGGGTATATTCTCGAGTTACGACGGGGAGGGCCCCTCCAGACACGTGTTTGTTCAGCGACGTCAGGACTCCTGCCTAGGTGGGAGGGACACCTCGGGATTCTCCTCGAATCTTGGCATGGCAAATGGGACGCGTCTCAACGTGAGGCGGAAGACCCAGGGTCCCTTTCCACGTGCCACAGGGATCCTGGGACTCCTATCCATTTTCAAGAGGAGTCAGGCATTGTCTCCTTTGGAAGCATTGATCTCCGCGGACCTCTCGAGTTTTCAAAGGATATGAGACCTCCGGTCGCGATGAGGCGGAAAACTAGGTCTTTCTCTGTGGTCTCCACAGGGGATTCAGACATCCCTTCTTCTTGGGAGATGCAAGACGAGCCTGCATTCAATTCACTGCAGGGATATCCGGCCTTACTTCGAGTCAGAGCATCTCGGTGTCCATTCCACTTGAGGCCACAAACTCAGGGTCCCTCTCACATACCTGTACCTGAGAGAAGCCTCCTCTTGAGGTGCTTGTGGAAAGTTGGTATTCCTCTTGAGTCGAAACCAGGGACTTATCTCTCATCTCGAGTTGATTTGGGGTCCACGGAGCCCTTTCATGTTGCTCCAGTGACCTCAGGATCCCTCTAGACTTGAGACAGTGATCTTGGGTTTTCTCTGGAGTGCCATAAAGGAAATCAAGGCTCCTTTCACGTTTGATGTGGAACACGGAATTGCTCTGCATGCAGTGCAGTGGAATCGGGCCTCATCTAGCGTCGAGGGGGAAGTCTCATGGTTTTTCTCGAGTTGCGGCCGGAACCTGGGATATATTCTCGAGTTACGACGGGGAGGGCCCTTCCAGACACGTGTTTGTTCAGCGACGTCAGGACACCTGCCTAAGTGCGAGGGACACCTCGGGATTCTCCTCGAGTCTTGGCATGGCAATTGGGACGCGTCTCCACGTGAGGCGGGAGACCCAGGGTCCCTTTCCACCTGCCACAGGGATCCTAGGACTCCTATCCATTTTCATGAGGAGTCAGGCATCGTCTCCTTTGGAAGCATTGATCTCCGCAGACCTCTCGAGTTTTCAAAGGATGTGAGGCCTCCGGTCGGGTTGAGGCGGAGGACTAGGTCTTTCTCTGTGGTCTCCACAGGGGATTCAGACAACCCTTCGTCTTGGGAGATGCAAGACGAGCCTGCATTCATTTCACTGCAGGGATATCCGGCCTTACTTCGAGTCAGAGCATCTCGGTGTCCATTCCACTTGAGGCCACAAAATCAGGGTCCCTCTCCCATACCTGTAGCTGAGAGAAGCCTCCTCTTGAGGTGCTTGTGGAAAGTTGGTATTCCTCTTGAGTCGAAGCCAGGGACTAAGCTCTCATCTCGAGTTGATTTGGGGTCCACGGAGCCCTTTCGTGTTGCTCCAGTTACCTCAGGATCCCTCTAGACTTGAGACAGTGATCTTCGGTTTTCTCTGGAGTGCCATCAAGGAAATCAAGGCTCCTTTCATGTTTGATGTGGAACACGGAATTGCTCTGCACGCAGTGCAGGGGAATCGGGCCTCATCTCGCTGCGAGGGGGAAGTCTCATGGTTTTTCTCGAGTTGCGGCCGGAACCTGGGGTATATTCTCGAGTTACGACGGTGAGGGCCCTTCCAGACACGTGTTTGTTCAGCGACGTCCGGACTCCTGCCTAGGTGCGAGGGACACTTCGGGATTCTCCTCGAGTCTTGGCATGGCAAGTGGGACGCGTCTCCACGTGAGGCGGGAGACCCAGGGTCCCTTTCCACGTGCCACAGGGATCCTGGGAATACTATCCATTTTCAAGTGGAGTCAGGCATCGTCTCTTTTGGAAGCATTGATCTCCGCGGACCTCTCGAGTTTTCAAAGGATGTGAGGCCTCCGGTCGCGTTGAGGCGGAGGACTAGGTCTTTCTCTGTGGTCTCCACAGGGGATTCAGACATCCCTTCGTCTTGGGAGATGCAAGACGAGGCTGCAATCAATTCACTGCAGGGATATCCGGCATTACTTCAAGTCAGAGCATCTCGGTGTCCATTCCACTTGAGTCCACAAAGTCAGGTTCCCTCTCACATACCTGTAGCTGAGAGAAGCCTCCTCTTGAGGTGCTTGTGGAAAGTTGGTATTCCTCTTGAGTCGAAGCCAGGAACTAAGCTCTCATCTCCAGTTGATTTGGGGTCCACGGAGCCCTTTCGTGTTGCTCCAGTGACCTCAGGATCCCTCTATTCTTGGGACAGTGATCTTGGGTTTTCTCTGGAGTGCCATCAAGGAAATCAAGGCTCCTTTCACGTTTGATGTGGAACACGGAATTGCTCTGCACACAGTGCACGGAATCGGGCCTCATCTCGCGGCGAGGGGAAGTCTCATGGTTTTTCTCGAGTTGCGGCTGGAACCTGGGGTATATTCTCGAGTTACGACGTGGAGGGCCCTTCCAGACACGTGTTTGTTCAGCGACGTCAGGACTCCTGCCTAAGTGCGAGGGACACCTCGGGATTATCCTGGAGACTTGGCATGGCAATTGGGACGCGTCTCCACGTGAGGCGGGAGACACAGGGTCCCTTTCGACGTGCCACAGGGATCCTGGGACTCCTATCCATTTTCAAGAGGACTCAGGCATCGTCTCCTTTGGAAGCATTGATCTCAGGAGACCTCTCGAGTTTTCAAAGGATGTGAGGCCTCAGGTCGTGATGAGGCGGAGGACTAGGTCTTTCTCTGTCGTCTCCACAGGGGATTCAGACATCCCTTCGTCTTGGGAGATGCAAGACGAGCCTGCATTCAATTCACTGCAGCGATATCCAGCCTGACTTCGAGTCATAGCATCTCGGTGTCCATTCCACTTGAGGCCACAAACTCAGGGTCTCTCTCACATACCTGTAGCTGAGAGAAGCCTCCTCTTGAGGTGCTTGTGGAAAGTTGGTATTCCTCTTGAGTCGAAGCCAGGGACTAAGCTCTCATCTCGCGACGATTTGGGGTCGACAGAGCCCTTTCGTGTTGCTCCAGTGACCTCAGGATCCCTCTAGACTTGAGACAGTGATCTTGGGTTTTCTCTTGAGTGCAATCAAGGAAATCAAGGCTCCTTTCACGTTTGATGTGGAACACGGAATTGCTCTGCACGCAGTGCAGGGGAATCGGGCCTCATCTCGCGGCGAGGGGTGAGTCTCATGGTTTTTCTCGAGTTGCGGCCCGAACCTGGAGTATATTCTCGAGTTACGACAGGGAGGGCCCCTCCAGACACGTGTTTGTTCAGCGACGTCAGGACTCCTGCCTAGGTGCGAGGGACACCTCGGGATTCTCCTCGAATCTTGGCATGGCAATTGGGACGCGTCTCAACGTGAGGCGGAAGACCCAGGGTCCCTTTCCACGTGCCACAGGGATCCTGGTACTCCTATCCATTTTCAAGAGGAGTCAGGCATCGTCTCTTTTGGAAGAATTCATCTCCGCGGTCCTCTCGAGTTTTCAAAGGATGTGAGGCCTCCGGTCGCGATGAGGCGGAGGACTAGGTCTTTCTCTGTGGTTTCCACAGGGGATTCAGACATCCCTTCGTCTTGGGAGATGCAAGACGAGGCTGCAATCAATTCACTGCAGGGATATCCGGCCTTACTTCGAGTCAGAGCATCTCAGTGTCCATTCCACTTGAGGCCACAAAGTCAGGGTCCCTCTCACATACCTGTAGCTGAGAGAAGCCTCCTCTTGAGGTGCTTGTGGAAAGTTGGTATTCCTCTTGAGTCGAAGCCAGGAACTAAGCTCTCATCTCCAGTTGATTTGGGGTCCACGGAGCCCTTTCATGTTGCTCCAGTGACCTCAGGATCCCTCTAGACTTGAGACAGTGATCTTGGGTTTTCTCTGGAGTGTCATCAAGGAAATCAAGGCTCCCATCCTGTTTTGTGGAACACGGAATTGCTCTGCACGCAGTGCAGGGGAATCGGGCCTCATCTCGCGGCGAGGTTGAAGTCTCATGGTTTTTCTCGAGTTGCGGCCGGAACCTGTGATATATTCTCGAGTTACGACGGGGAGGGCCCTTCCAGACACGTGTTTGTTCAGCGACGTCAGGACTCCTGCCTAGGTGCGAGGGACACCTCGGGATTCTCCTCGAGTCTTGGCATGGCAATTGGGACGCGTCTCCACGTGAGGCGGGAGACCCAGAGTCCCTTTCCACGTGCCAAAGGGATCCTGGGACTCCTATCCATTTGCAAGAGGAGTCAGGCATCGTCTCCTTTGGAAGCATTGATCTCCGCGGACCTCTCGAGTTTTCAAAGGATGTGAGGCCTCCGGTCGCGTTGAGGCGGAGGACTAGGTCTTTCTCTATGGTCTCCACAGGGGATTCAGACATCCCTTCGTCTTGGGAGATGGAAGACAAGCCTGCATTCAATTCACTGCAGGGATATCCGGCCTTACTTCAAGTCAAAGTATCTCGGGGTCCATTCCACTTGAGGCGACAAACTCAGGGTCCCTCTCACATACCTGTAGCTGAGAGAAGCCTCCTCTTGAGGTGCTTGTGAAAAGTTGGTATTCCTCTTGAGTCGAAGCCAGGGACGAAGCTCTCATCTCGAGTTGATTTGGGTTCCACAGAGCCCTTTCGTGTTGCTCCAGTGACCTCAGGATCCCTCTAGACTTGATACAGTGATCTTGGGTTTTCCCTGGAGTGCCATCAAGGAAATCATGGCTCCTTTCACATTTGATGTGGAACACGCAATTGCTCTGCACACAGTGCAGTGGAATCGGGCCTCATCTCCCGGCGAGGGGAAGTCTCATGGTTTTTCTCGAGTTGCGGCCGGAACCTGTTGTATATTCTCGAGTTACGACGGGGAGGGCCCTTCCAGACACGTGTTTGTTTAGCGACGTCAGGACTCCTGCCTAGGTGCGAGGGACACCTCGGGATTCTCCTGGAGACTTGGCATGGCAATTGGGACGCGTCTCCACGTGAGGCGGGAGACACAGGGTCCCTTTCGACGTGCCACAGGGATCCTGGGACTCCTATCCATTTTCAAGAGGACTCAGGCATCGTCTCCTTTGGAAGCATTGATCTCCGCGGACCTCTCGAGTTTTCAAAGGATGTGAGGCCTCCGTTCGCGTTGAGGCGGAGGACTAGGTCTTTCTCTGCGGTCTCCACAGGGGATTCAGACATCCCTTCGTCTTGGGAGATGCAAGACGAGCCTGCATTCAATTCACTGCAACGATATCCGGCCTGACTTCGAGTCAGAGCATCTCGGTGTCCATTCCACTTGAGGCCACAAACTCAGGGTCCCTCTCACATACCTGTAGCTGAGAGAAGCCTCCTCTTGAGGTGCTTATGGAAAGGTGGTGTTCCTCTTGAGTCGAAGCCAGGGACTAAGCTCGCATCTCGAGTAGATTTGGGTTACACGGAGCCCTTTCGTGTTGCTCCAGTGACCTCAGGATCCCTCTAGACTTGAGCCAGTGATCTTGGGTTTTCTCTGCAGTGCCATCAAGGAAATCAAGGCTCCTGTCACGTTTGATGTGGAACAAGGAATTGCTCTGCACGCAGTGCAGGGGAATCGGGATTCATCCAGCGGCGAGGGGGAAGTCTCATGGTTTTTCTCGAGTTGCGGCCGGAACCTGTGGTATATTCGCGAGTTACGACGGGGAGGGCCCTTCCAGACACGTGTTTGTTCAGCTACGTCAGGACTCCTGGCAAGGTGCGAGGGACACCTCGGGATTCTCCTCGAGTCTTGGCATGGCAATTGGGACGCGTCTCCACGTGAGGCGGGAGACCTAGGGTACCTTTCCACGTGCCACAGGGATCCTGGGTCTCCTATCCATTTTCAAGAGGAGTCAGGCATCATCTCCTTTGGAAGCATTGATCTCCGCAGACCTCTCGAGTTTTCAAAGGATGTGAGGCCTCCGGTCGCGATGAGGCCGAGGACTAGGTCTTTCTCTGTGGTCTCCACAGGGGATTCAGACATCCCTTCGTCTTGGGAGATGCAAGACGAGCCTGCATTCAATTCACTGCAGGAATATCCGGCCTTACTTCATGTCAGAGCATCTCGGTGTCCATTCCACTTGAGGCCACAAACTCAGGGTCCCTCTCACATACCTGTAGCGGAGAGAAGCCTCCTCTTGAGGTGCTTGTGGAAAGGTGGTGTTCCTCTTGAGTGGAAGCCAAGGACTAAGCTCTCATCTCGAGTTGATTTGGGGTCCACGGAGCCCTTTCGTGTTGGTCCATGACCTCAGGATCCCTCTAGACTTGACACAGTGATCTTGGGTTTTCTCTGGAGTGCCATTAAAGAAATCAAGGCTCCTTTCACGTTTGATGTGGAACACGGAATTGCTCGGCACGCAGTGCAGGGGAATCGGGCCTCATCTCGCAGCGAGGTGGAAGTCTCTTGGTTTTTCTCGAGTTGCGGCCGGATCCTGGGGTATATTCTCGAGTTACGACGGGGAGGGCCCTTCCAGACACGTGTTTGTTCAGCGACATCAGGACTCCTGCCTAGGTGCGAGGGACACCTCGGGATTCTCCTCGAGTTTTGGCATGGCAATTGGGACGCGTCTCCACGTGAGGCGGGAGACCCAGGGTCCCTTTCCACGTGCCACAGGGATCCTGGGACTCCTTTCCATTTTCAAGTGGAGTCAGTCATCGTCTCCTTTGGAAGCATTGTTCTGCGCGGACCTCTCGAGTTTTCATAGGATGTGAGGCCTCCGGTCGCGATGAGGCGGAGAACTAGGTCTTTCTCTGTGGTCTCCACAGGCTATTCAGACATTCCTTCGTCTTGGGAGATGCAAGACGAGCCTGCATTCAATTCACTGCAGGGATATCCGGCCTTACTTCGAGTCAGAGCATCTCGGTGTCCATTCCACTTGAGGCCACAAACTCAGGGTCCCTCCCACTGACCTGTAGCTGAGAGAAGCCTCCTCTTGAGGTGCTTGTGGAAACTTGGTATTCCTCTTGAGTCGAAGCCAGGGACTAAGCTCTCATCTCGAGTCGATTTGGGGTCCACAGAGCCCTTTCGTTTTGCTCCAGTGACCTCAGGATCCCTCTAGACTTGAGACAGTGATCTTGGGTTTTCTCTGGAGTGCCATCAAGGAAATCAAGGCTCCTTTCATGTTTGATGTGGAACACGGAATTGCTCTGCACGCAGTGCAGGGGAATCGGGCCTCATCTCGCGGCGAGGGGTAAGTCTCATGGTTTTTCTCGAGTTGCGGCCGGAACCTGGGGTATATTCTCGAGTTACCACGGGGAGGGCCCCTCCAGACACGTGTTTGTTCAGCGACGTCAGGACTCCTGCCTAGGTGGGAGGGACACCTCGGGATTCTCCTCGAATCTTGGCATGGCAAATGGGACGCGTCTCAACGTGAGGCGGAAGACCCAGGGTCCCTTTCCACGTGCCACAGGGATCCTGGGACTCCTATCCATTTTCAAGAGGAGTCAGGCATTGTCTCCTTTGGAAGCATTGATCTCCGCGGACCTCTCGAGTTTTCAAAGGTTATGAGACCTCCGGTCGCGATGAGGCGGAGAACTAGGTCTTTCTCTGTGGTCTCCACAGGGGATTCAGACATCCCTTCTTCTTGGGAGATGTAAGACGAGCCTGCATTCAATTCACTGCAGGGATATCCGGCCTTACTTCGAGTCAGAGCATCTCGGTGTCCATTCCACTTGAGGCCACAAATTCAGGGTCCCTCTCACATACCTGTACCTGAGAGAAGCCTCCTCTTGAGGTGCTTGTGGAAAGTTGGTATTCCTCTTGAGTCGAAACCAGGGACTTATCTCTCATCTCGAGTTGATTTGGGGTCCACGGAGCCCTTTCATGTTGCTCCAGTGACCTCAGGATCCCTCTAGACTTGAGACAGTGATCTTGGGTTTTCTCTGGAGTGCCATAAAGGAAATCAAGGCTCCTTTCACGTTTGATGTGGAACACGGAATTGCTCTGCATGCAGTGCAGTGGAATCGGGCCTCATCTAGCGTCGAGGGGGAAGTCTCATGGTTTTTCTCGAGTTGCGGCCGGAACCTGGGATATATTCTCGAGTTACGACGGGGAGGGCCCTTCCAGACACGTGTTTGTTCAGCGACGTCAGGACTCCTGCCTAAGTGCGAGGGACACCTCGGGATTCTCCTCGAGTCTTGGCATGGCAATTGGGACGCGTCTCCACGTGAGGCGGGAGACCCAGGGTCCCTTTCCACCTGCCACAGGGATCCTAGGACTCCTATCCATTTTCATGAGGAGTCAGGCATCGTCTCCTTTGGAAGCATTGATCTCCGCAGACCTCTCGAGTTTTCAAAGGATGTGAGGCCTCCGGTCGGGTTGAGGCGGAGGACTAGGTCTTTCTCTGTGGTCTCCACAGGGGATTCAGACAACCCTTCGTCTTGGGAGATGCAAGACGAGCCTGCATTCATTTCACTGCAGGGATATCCGGCCTTACTTCGAGTCAGAGCATCTCGGTGTCCATTCCACTTGAGGCCACAAAATCAGGGTCCCTCTCCCATACCTGTAGCTGAGAGAAGCCTCCTCTTGAGGTGCTTGTGGAAAGTTGGTATTCCTCTTGAGTCGAAGCCAGGGACTAAGCTCTCATCTCGAGTTGATTTCGGGTCCACGGAGCCCTTTCGTGTTGCTCCAGTGACCTCAGGATCCCTCTAGACTTGAGACAGTGATCTTCGGTTTTCTCTGGAGTGCCATCAAGGAAATCAAGGCTCCTTTCATGTTTGATGTGGAACACGGAATTGCTCTGCACGCAGTGCAGGGGAATCGGGCCTCATCTCGCTGCGAGGGGGAAGTCTCATGGTTTTTCTCGAGTTGCGGCCGGAACCTGGGGTATATTCTCAAGTTACGACGGGGAGGGCCCTTCCAGACACGTGTTTGTTCAGCGACGTCCGGACTCCTGCCTAGGTGCGAGGGACACTTCGTGATTCTCCTCGAGTCTTGGCATGGCAATTGGGACGCGTCTCCACGTGAGGCGGGAGACCCAGGGTCCCTTTCCACGTGCCACAGGGATCCTGGGAATACTATCCATTTTCAAGAGGAGTCAGGCATCGTCTCTTTTGGAAGCATTGATCTCCGCGGACCTCTCGAGTTTTCAAAGGATGTGAGGCCTCCGGTCGCGTTGAGGCGGAGGACTAGGTCTTTCTCTGTGGTCTCCACAGGGGATTCAGACATCCCTTCATCTTGGGAGATGCAAGACGAGCCTGCTTTCAATTCACTGCAGGGATATCCAGCCTTACTTCTAGTCAGAGCATCTCGGTGTTCATTCCACTTGAGGCCACAAACTCAGGGTCCCTCTCACATACCTGTAGCTGAGAGAAGCCTCCACTTGAGGTGCTTGTGGAAAGTTGGTATTCCTCTTGAGTCGAAGCCAGAGACTAAGATCTCATCTCCAGTTGATTTGGGGTCCACGGAGCCCTTTCGTGTTGCTCCAGTGACCTCAGGATCCCTCTAGACTTGAGAGAGTGATCTTGGGTTTTCTCTGGAGTGCCATCAAGGAAATCAAGGCTCCTATCATGTTTGATGTGGAACACGGAATTGCTCTGCACGCAGTGCAGGGGAATCGGGCCTCATCTCTCGGCGAGGGGGAAGTCTCATGGTTTTTCTCGAGTTGCGGCCGGAACCTGGGGTATATTCTCGAGTTACAATGGGGAGGGCCCTTCGAGACACGTGTTTGTTCAGCGACGTCAGGACTCCTGCCTAGGTGCAAGGGACACCTCGGGATTCTCCTCGAGTCTTGGCATTGCCATTGGGACGCGTCTCCACGTGAGGCGTGAGACCCAGGGTCCCTTTCCACGTGCCACAGGGATCCTGGGACTCCTATCCATTTTCAAGAGGAGTCAGGCATCGTCTCCTTTGGAAGCATTGATCTCTGCAGACCTCTCGAGTTTTCACAGGATGTGAGGTCTCTGGTCGCGATGAGCCGGAGGACTAGGACTTTCTCTCTGGTCTCCACAGGGGATTCAGACATCCCTTCGTCTTGGGAGATGCAAGACGAGCCTGCATTCAATTCACTGCAGGGATATCCGGCCTTACTTCGAGTCAGAGCATCTCGGTGTCCATTCCACTTGAGGCCACAAACTCAGGGTCCCTCTCACATACCTGTAGCTGAGAGAAGCCTACTCTTGAGGTGCTTGTGGAAAGTTGGTATTCCTCTTGAGTCGAAGCCAGGGAAAAGCTCTCATCTCGAGTTGATTTGTGGTCCACGGAGCCCTTTCGTGTTGCTGTAGTGACCTCAGGATCCCTCTAGACTTGTGACAGTGATCTTGGGTTTTCTCTGAAGTGCCATCAAGGAAATCAAGGCTCCTTTCACGTTTAATGTGGAACACGGAATTGCTCTGCACACAGTGCAGGGGAATCGGGCCTCATCTCGTGGCGAGGGGGAAGTCTCATGGTTTTTCTCGAGTTGTGGCCAGAACCTGGGGTATAATCTCCAGGTACGACGGGGAGGGCCCTTCCAGACACTTGTTTGTTCAGCGACGTCAGGACTCCTGCCTAGGTGCGAGGGACACCTCGGGATTCTCCTCGATTCTTGGCATGGCAATTGGGACGCGTCTCCATGTGAAGCGGGAGACCCAGTGTCCCTTTCAACGTGCCACAGGGATCCTGGGACTCCGATCTATTTTCAAGAGGAGTCAGGCATCGTCTCCTTTGGAATCATTGATCTCCGCGCACCTCTCGAGTTTTCAAAGGATGTGAGGCCTATGGTCGCAATGAGGCAGAGATCTAGGTCTTTGTCTGTGGTCTCCACAGGGGATTCAGACATCCCTTCGTCTTGGGAGATCGACGACGAGCCTGCATTCAATTCAATGCAGGGATATCCGGCCTTACATTGAGTCAGAGCATCTCGGTGTTCATTCCACTTGAGGCCACAAACTCAGGGTCCCTCTCACATACCTGTAGCTGAGAGAAACCTCCTCTTGAGGAGCTTTTGGAAAGTTGGTATTCCTCTTGAGTCGAAGCCAGGGACAAAGCTCTCATCTCGAGTTGATTTGGGGTCCACAGAGCCCTTTCGGGTTGCTACAGTGACCTCAGGATCCCTCTAGACTTTAGACAGTGATCTTGGCTTTTCTTTGGAGTGCCATCAAGGAAATCAAGAATCCTTTCACGTTTGATGTGGAACACGGAATTGGTCTGCACGCAGTGCAGGGGAATCGGGCCTCATCTCAAGGCGAGGGGGAAGTCTCATGATGTTTCTCGAGTTGCGGCCAGAACCTGGGGTATATTCTCGAGTTACGACGGGGAGGGCCTTTCCAGACACGTGTTTGTTCAGCGACGTCAGGACTCCTGCCTAGGTGCGAGGGACACCTCGGGATTCTCCTCGAGTCTTGGCATGACAATTAGGACAAGTCTCCACGTGAGGCAGGAGACCCAGGGTCCCGTTCCACATGCCACAAGGATTCTTGGACTCCTATCCATTTTCAAGAGGAGTCAGGCATCGTCCCCTTTGGAAGCATTTATCTCCACGGACCTCTCGAGTTTTCAAAGGATCTGAGGCCTCCGGTCGCGATGAGGCGGAGAACTAAGTCTTTCTCTGTGGTCTCCACAGGGGATTCAGACATCTTTTCGTCTTTGGAGATGCAAGACGAGCCTGCATTCAATTCACTGCAGGGATATCCGGCTTTACTTCGAGTCAGAGCATCTCGGTGTCCATTCCACTTGAGGCCACAAACTCAGGGTCCCTCTCATATACATGCAGCTGAGAGAAGCCTCCTCTTGAGGTGCTTGTGGAAATTTGGTATTCCTCTTGAGTCGAAGCCAGGGACTAAGCTCTCATCTCGAGTTGATTTGGGGTCCACGGAGCCCTTTCGTGTTGATCCAGTGACCTCAGGATCCCTCTAGACTTTAGACAGTGAACTTGGCTTTTCTTTGGAGTGCCATCAAGGAAATCAAGAATCCTTTCACGTTTGATGTGGAACACGGAATTGGTCTGCACGCAGTGCAGGGGAATCGGGCCTCATCTCAAGGCGAGGGGGAAGTCTCATGATGTTTCTCGAGTTGCGGCCGGAACCTGGGGTATATTCTCGAGTTACGACGGGGAGTGCCTTTCCAGACACGTGTTTGTTCAGCGACGTCAGGACTCCTGCCTAGGTGCGAGGGACACCTCGGCATTCTCCTCGAGTCTTGGCATGGCAATTGGGACGCGTCTCCACGTGAGGCGGGAGACCCAGGGTCCCTTTCCACGTGCCACAGGGATCCTGGGACTCCTATCCATTTTGAAGAGGATTCAGGCATCGTCTCCTTTGGAAGCATTGATCTCCGTGGACCTCTCGAGTTTTCAAAGGATGTGAGGCCTCCGGTCGCGATGAGGCGGAGAACTAAGTCTTTGTCTGTGGTCTCCACAGGGGATTCAGACATCCCTTCGTCTTGGGAGATGCAAGACGAGCCTGCATTCAATTCTCTGCATGGATATCTGCCCTTACTTCGAGTCAGAGCATCTCGGTGTCCATTCCACTTGAGGCCACAAACTCAAGGTCCCTCTCACATACCTGTAACTGAGAGAGGCCTCCTCTTGAGGTGCTTGTGGAAAGTTGGTATTCCTCTTGATTCGAAGCCAGGGACGAAGCTCTCCTCTCGAGTTGATTTGTCGTCCACGGAGCTCTTTCTTGTTGCTACAGTGACCTCAGGATCCCTCTAGACTTGAGACAGTGATCTTGGCTTTACTTTGGAGTGCCATCAAGGAAATCAAGAATCTTTTGACGTTTGATGTGGAACACGGAATTGGTCTGCACGCAGTGCAGGGGAATCGGGCCTCATCTCAAGGCGAGGGGGAAGTCTCATGATGTTTCTCGAGTTGCGGCCGGAACCTGGGGTATATTCTCGAGTTACGACGGGGAGGGCCTTTCCAGACACGTGTTTGTTCTGCGAGGTCAGGATTCCTGCCTAGGTGCGAGGGACACCTCGGCATTCTCCTCGAGTCTTGGCATGGCAATTAGGACAAGTCTCCACGTGATGCGGGAGATCCAGGGTCCCTTTCCACGTACCACAGGGATTCTTGGACTCCTATCCATTTTCAAGAGGAGTCAGGCATCGTATCCTTTACAAGCATTGATCTCCGCGGACCTCTCGAGTTTTCAAAGGATGTGACGCCTCCGGTCGTGATGAGGCGGAGATCTTGGTCTTTGTCTGTGGTCTCCACAGGGGATTCAGACATCCCTTCGTCTTGGGAGATCCACGACGAGCCTGCATTCAATTCACTGCAGGGATATCCGGCCTTACATTGAGTCAGAGCATCTCGGTGTCCATTCCACTTGAGGCCACAAACTCAGGGTCCCTCTCACATACCTGTAGCTGAGAGAAACCTCCTCTTGAGGAGCTTTTGGAAAGTTGGTATTCCTCTTGAGTCGAAGCCAGGGACAAAGCTCTCATCTCGAGTTGATTTGGGGTCCACGGAGCCCTTTCGGGTTGCTACAGTGACCTCAGGATCCCTCTAGACTTGAGACAGTGATCTTGGCTTTTCTTTGGAGTGCCATCAAGGAAATCAAGAATCCTTTCACGTTTGATGTGGAACACGGAATTGGTCTGCACGCAGTGCAGGAGAATCGGGCCACATCTCAAGGCGAGGGGGAAGTCTTATGGTTTTTCTCGAGTTGCGGCCGGAACCTGGGGTATATTCTTGAGTTACGACGGGGAGGGCCCTTCCAGACAAGTGTTTGTTCAGCGACGTCAGGACTAGTGCCTAGGTGCGAGGAACACCTCGGGATTCTCCTCGAGTCTTGGCATGGCAATTAGGACAAGTCTCCACGTGAGGCGTGAGACCCAGGGTCCCGTTCCACGTGCCACAGGGATTCTTGGACTCCTATCCATTTTCAAGAGGAGTCAGGCATCGTCTCCTTAGGAAGCATTGATCTCCGCGGACCTCTCGAGTTTTCAAAGATGTGATGCCTCCGGTGGCCATGATAGGGAGAACTAGGTCTTTCTCTGTGGTCTCCACAGGGGATTCAGACATCCCTTCGTCTTGGGAGATTCAAGACAAGACTTCATTCAATTCACTGCAGGGATATCCGGCCTTACTTCGAGTCAGAGCATCTCGGTGTCCATTCCGCCTGAGGCCACAAACTCAGGGACCCTCTAACATACCTGTTGCTGAAAGAAGCCTTCTCTTGAGGTGCTTGTGGAAAGTTGGTATTCCTCTTGAGTCGAAGCCAGGGACTAAGCTCTCATCTCAAGTTGATTTGGGGTTCACGGAGCCCTTTCGGGTTGCTACAGTGACCTCAGGATCCCTCTAGACTTGAGACAGTGATCTTGGGGTTTCTCTGGAGTGCCATCAAGGAAATAAAGGCTCCTTTCACGTTTGATGTGGAACACGGAATTGCTCTGCACGCAGTGCAGGGGAATCGAGCCTCATCTTGCGGCGAGGGGGAAGGCTCATGGTTTTTCTCGAGTTGCAGCCCGAACCTGGGGTATATTCTCGAGTTACGATGGCGAGGGCCCTTCCAGATACGTGTTTGTTTAGCGACGTCAGGACTCCTGCCTAGGTGCGAGGGACACCTCGGGATTCTCCTTGAGCCTTGGCATGGCAATTGGGACGCGTCTCCAGTGAGGCGGAAGACCCAGGGTCCCTTTCCACGTGCCACAGGAATTCTGGGACTCCTATCCATTTTCAAGAGGAGTCAGGCATCGTCTCCTTAGGAAGCATTGATCTCCACGGACCACTCGAGTTTTCAATGGATGTGACGCCTCCGGTCGGGATGAGGCGGAGAACTCGGTCTTTCTCTGTGGTCTCCACAGGGGATTCAGACATCCCTTCGTCTTGGGAGATGCAAGACGAGACTTCATTCAATTTACTGCAGGGATATCCGGCCATACTTCGAGTCAGAGCATCTCGGTGTCCATTCCGCTTGAGGCCACAAACTCAGGGACCCTCTCACATACATGTAGCTGAGAGAAGCCTCCTCTTGAAGTGCTTGTGGAAAGTTGGTATTCCTCTTGAGTCGAAGCCAGGGACGAAGCTCTCATCTCGAGTTGATTTGGAGTCCACGGAGCCCTTTCATGTTGCTCCAGTGACCTCAGGATCCCTCTAGACTTGAGACAGTGATCTTGGGGTTTCTCTGGAGTGCCATCAAGGAAATCAAGGCTCCTTTCACGTTTGATGTGGAACACGGATATTCTCTACACGCAGTGCAGGGGAATCAGGCCTCATCTTGCGGCGAGGGGGAAGTCTCATGGTTTTTCTCGAGTTGCGGCCGGAACCTGGGGTATATTCTCGAGTTACGACGGGGAGGGCCCTTCCAGACATGTGTTTGTTCAGCGACGTCAGTACTCCTGCCTAGGTGCGAGGGACACCTCGGGATTCTCCTCGAGTCTTGGCATGGCAATTGCGACGCGTCTCCACGTGAGGCGGGAGACCCAGGGTCCCTTTCCACGTGCCACAGGGATCCTGGGACTCCTATCCATTTTCAAGAGGAGTCAGGCATCGTCTCCTTTGGAAGCATTGATCTCCGCAGACCTCTCGAGTTTTCAAAGGATGTGAGGCCTCCGGTCGCGATGAGCCGGAGGACTAGGACTTTCTCTGTGGTCTCCACAGGGGATTCAGACATCCCTTCGTCTTGGGAGATGCAAGACGAGCCTGCATTCAATTCACTGCAGGGATATCCGGCCTTACTTCGAGTCAGAGCATCTCGGTGTCCATTCCACTTGAGGCCACAAACTCAGGGTCCCTCTCACATACCTGTAGCTGAGAGAAGCCTACTCTTGAGGTGCTTGTGGAAAGTTGGTATTCCTCTTGAGTCGAAGCCAGGGAAAAGCTCTCATCTCGAGTTGATTTGGGGTCCACGGAGCCCTTTCGTGTTGCTGTAGTGACCTCAGGATCCCTCTAGACTTGTGACAGTGATCTTGGGTTTTCTCTGAAGTGCCATCAAGGAAATCAAGGCTCCTTTCACGTTTAATGTGGAACACGGAATTGCTCTGCACACAGTGCAGGGGAATCGGGCCTCATCTCGGGGCGAGGGGGAAGTCTCATGGTTTTTCTCGAGTTGTGGCCAGAACCTGGGGTATAATCTCCAGGTACGACGGTGAGGGCCCTTCCAGACACTTGTTTGTTCAGCGACGTCAGGACTCCTGCCTAGGTGCAAGGGACACCTCGGGATTCTCCTCGAGTCTTGGCATGGCAATTGGGACGCGTCTCCATGTGAGGCGGGAGACCCAGTGTCCCTTTCAACGTGCCACAGGGATCCTGGGACTCCGATCTATTTTCAAGAGGAGTCAGGCATCGTCTCCTTTGGAATCATTGATCTCCGCGCACCTCTCGAGTTTTCAAAGGATGTGAGGCCTATGGTCGCAATGAGGCAGAGATCTAGGTCTTTGTCTGTGGTCTCCACAGGGGATTCAGACATCCCTTCGTCTTGGGAGATCCACGACGAGCCTGCATTCAATTCAATGCAGGGATATCCGGCCTTACATTGAGTCAGAGCATCTCGGTGTTCATTCCACTTGAGGCCACAAACTCAGTGTCCCTCTCACATACCTGTAGCTGAGAGAAACCTCCTCTTGAGGAGCTTTTGGAAAGTTGGTATTCCTCTTGAGTCGAAGCCAGGGTCAAAGCTCTCATCTCGAGTTGATTTGGGGTCCAGAGAGCCCTTTCGGGTTGCTACAGTGACCTCAGGATCCCTCTAGACTTTAGACAGTGATCTTGGCTTTTCTTTGGAGTGCCATCAAGGAAATCAAGAATCCTTTCACGTTTGATGTGGAACACGGAATTGGTCTGCACGCAGTGCAGGGGAATCGGGCCTCATCTCAAGGCGAGTGGGAAGTCTCATGATGTTTCTCGAGTTGCGGCCGGAAACTGGGGTATATTCTCGAGTTACGACGGGGAGGGCCTTTCCAGACACGTGTTTGTTCAGCGACGTCAGGACTCCTGCCTAGGTGCGAGGGACACCTCGGGATTCTCCTCGAGTCTTGGCATGACAATTAGGACAAGTCTCCACGTGAGGCGGGAGACCCAGGGTCCCGTTCCACATGCCACAAGGATTCTTGGACTCCTATCCATTTTCAAGAGGAGTCAGGCATCGTCCCCTTTGGAAGCATTTATCTCCACGGACCTCTCGAGTTTTCAAAGGATCTGAGGCCTCCGGTCGCGATGAGGCGGAGAACTAAGTCTTTCTCTGTGGTCTCCACAGGGGATTCAGACATCTTTTCGTCTTTGGAGATGCAAGACGAGCCTGCATTCAATTCACTGCAGGGATATCCGGCTTTACTTCGAGTCAGAGCATCTCGGCGTCCATTCCACTTGAGGCCACAAACTCAGGGTCCCTCTCATATACATGCAGCTGAGAGAAGCCTCCTCTTGAGGTGCTTGTGGAAAGTTGGTATTCCTCTTGAGTCGAAGCCCGGGACAAAGCTCTCATCTCGAGTTGATTTGGGGTCCACGGAGCCCTTTCGGGTTGCTACAGTGACCTCAGGATCCCTCTAGACTTGAGACAGTGATCTTGGCTTTTCTTTGGAGTGCCATCAAGGAAATCAAGAATCCTTTCACGTTTGATGTGGAACACGGAATTGGTCTGCACGCAGTGCAGGAGAATCGGGCCACATCTCAAGGCGAGGGGAAAGTCTTATGGTTTTTCTCGAGTTGCGGCCGGAACCTGGGGTATATTCTTGAGTTACGACGGGGAGGGCCCTTCCAGACAAGTGTTTGTTCAGCGACGTCAGGACTAGTGCCTAGGTGCGAGGAACACCTCGGGATTCTCCTCGAGTCTTGGCATGGCAATTAGGACAAGTCTCCACGTGAGGCGGGAGACCCAGGGTCCCGTTCCACGTGCCACAGGGATTCTTGGAATCCTATCCATTTTCAAGAGTAGTCAGGCATCGTCTCCTTTGGAAGCATTGATCTGCGCGGACCGCTCGAGTTTTCAAACGATGTGAGGCCTCCGGTCGCGATGAGGTGGAGAACTAGGTCTTTCTCTGCGGTCTCCACAGGGGATTCAGACATCCCTTCGTCTTGAGAGATGCAAGACGAGCCTGCATTCAATTCCCTGCCGGAATATCCGGCCTTCCTTCGAGTCAGAGCATCTCTGTGTCCATTCAACTTTAGGCCACAAATTCAGGGTCCCTCTCACATACCTGTAGCTGAGAGAAGCCTTCTCCTGAGGTGCTTGTGGAAAGTGGGTATTCCTCTTGAGTTGAAGCCAGGGACGAAGCTCTCATCTCGAGTTGATTTGGGGTCCACGGAGCCCTTTCTTGTTGCTACAGTGACCTCAGGATCCCTCTAGACTTGAGACAGTGATCTTGGCTCTTCTCTGGAGTGCCATCAAGGAAATCAAGGCTCCTTTCATGTTTGATGTGGAACACGGAATTGCTCTGCACGCAGTGTAGGGGAATCGGGCCTCATCTTGCGGGGAGGGGGAAGTCTCATGGTTTTTCTCGAGTTGCGGCCGGAACCTGGGGTATATTCTCGAGTTACGACGGGGAGGGCCCTTCCAGACACGTGTTTGTTCAGCGACGTCAGGACTCCTGCCTAGGTACGAGGGACACCTCGGGATTCTCCTAGAGTTTTGGCATGGCAATTGGGACGCGTCTCCACGTGAGGCTGGAGACCAAGTGTCCCTTTCCACGTGCCACAGGGATCCTGGGACTCCTATCCATTTTCAAGAGGAGTCAGGCATCGTCTCCTTTGGAAGCATTGATCTCCGCGGACCTCTCGAGTTTTCAAAGGACGTGAGGCCTCCGGTCGCGATGAGGCGGAGAACTAGGTCTTTCTCTGTGGTCTCCACAGGGGATTCAGTCATCCCTTCGTCGTGGGAGATGCAAGACGAGCCTGCATTCAATTCACTGCTGGGATATCCGGCCTTCCTTCGAGTCTGAGCATCTCGGTATCCATTCCACTTTAGGCCACAAACTCAGGGTCCCTCTTACATACCTGTAGCTGAGAGAAGCCTCCTCTTGAGGTGCTTGTGGAAAGTGGGTATTCCACTTGAGTCGAAGCCAGGGACGAAGCTCTCATCTCGCGTCGATTTGGGGTCGACAGAGCCCTTTCGTGTTGCTCCAGTGACCTCAGGATCCCTCTAGACTTGAGACAGTGATCTTGGGTGTTCTCTGGAGTGCCATCAAGGAAATCAAGGCTCCTTTCATGTTTGATGTGGAACACGGAATTGCTCTGCACGCAGTGCAGGGGAATCGGGCCTCATCTCGCGGCGAGTGGGAAGTCTCATGGTTTTTCTCGAGTTGCGGGCGGAACCTGGGGTACATTCTCGAGTTACGACCAGAAGCGTCTTTCCAGACACGTGTTTATTCAGCGATGTCAGGACTCCTGCCTGGGTGCGAGGGACACCTCGGGATTCTCCTCGAGTCTTGGCATGGCCATTGGTACGCGTCTCCACGTGAGGCGGGAGACCCAGGGTCCCTTTCCACGTGCCACCGGGATCCTGGGACTCCTATCCATTTTGAAGAGGAGTCAGGCATCGTCTCCTTTGGAAGCATTGATCTCCGCGGACCTCTCGAGTTTTCAAAGGACGTGAGGCCTACGATCGCGATGAGGCGGAGAACTAGGTCTTTCTCTGTGGTCTCCACAGGGGATTCAGACATCCCTTCGTCGTGGGAGATGCAAAAGTGGCCTGCATTCAATTCACTGCCGGGATATCCGGCCTTCCTTCGAGTCAGAGCATCTCGGTGTCCATTCCACTTGAGGCCACAAACTCAGGGTCCCTCTCACATACCTGTAGCTGAGAGAAGCCTCCTCTTGAGGTGCTTGTGGAAAGTGGGTATTCCTCTTGAGTCGAAGCCAGGGACGAAGCTCGCATCTCGAGTTGATTTGGGGTCCACGGAGCCCTTTCATGTTGCTACAGTGACCTCAGTATCCCTCTAGACATGAGACAGTGATCTTGGGTGTTCTCTGGAGTGCCATCAAGGAAATCAAGGCTCCTTTCATGTTTGATTTGGAACACGAAATTGCTCTGCTCGCAGTGCAGGGGAATCGGGCCTCATCTCGCGGCGAGGGGGAAGTCTCATGGTTTTTCTCGAGTTGCGGCCGGAAGCTGGGGTACATTCTCGAGTTTCGACCGGAAGGGCCTTTCCAGACACGTGTTTATTCAGCGACGTCAGGACTCCTGCCTGGGTGCGAGGGACCCCTCGGGATTCTCCTCGAGTCTTGGCATGGCCATTGGGACGCGTCTCCACGTGAGGCGGGAGACCCAGGGTCCCTTTCCACGTGCCACAGGGATCCTGGGACTACTATCCATTTTCAAGAGGAGTCAGGCTTCGTCTCCTTTGGAAGCATTGATCTCCGCGGACCTCTCGAGTTTTCAAAGGACGTGAGGCCTCCGATCGCGATGAGGCGGAGAACTAGGTCTTTCAATGTGGTCTCCACAGGGGATTCAGACATCCCTTCGTCGTGGGAGATGCAAGACGAGCCTGCATTCAATTCACTGCCGGGATATCCGGCCTTACTTCGAGTCAGAGCATCTCGGTGTATATTCCACTTGAGGCCACAAACTCAGGGTCCCTCTCACATACCTGTAGCTGAGAGAAGCCTCCTCTTGAGTTGCTTGTGGAAAGTGGGTATTTCTCTTGAGTCGAAGCCAGGGAAGAAGCTCTCATCTCGATTTGATTTGGGGTCCACGGAGCCCTTTCGTGTTGCTACAGTGACCTCAGGATCCCTCTAGACTTGAGACAGTGATCTTGGGTGTTCTCGGGAGTGCCATCAAGGAAATCAAGGCTCCTTTCATGTTTGATTTGGAACACGAAATTGCTCTGCACGCAGTGCAGGGGAATCGGGGCTCATCTCGCGGCGAGGGGGAAGTCTCATTGTTTTTCTCGAGTTGCGGCAGGAACCTGTGGTACATTCTCGAGTTACGACCAGAAGGGCCTTTCCAGACACGTGTTTATTCAGCGATGTCTGGACTCCTGCCTTGGTGCGAGGGACGCCTCGGGATTCTCCTCGAGTCTTGGCATGGCCATTGGGACGCGTCTCCACGTGAGGCGGGAGACCCAGGGTCCCTTTCCACGTGCCACAGGGATCCTGGGACTCCTATCCATTTTCAAGAGGAGTCAGGCATCGTCTCCTCTGGAAGCATTGATCTCCGCGAACCTCTCGAGTTTTCAAACGACGTGAGGCCAACTGTCGCGATGAGGCGGAGAACTAGGTCTTTCTCTGTGGTCTCCACAGGGGATTCAGACATCCCTTCGTCGTGGGAGATGCAAGACGAGCCTGCATTCAATTCACTGCAGGGATATCCGGCCTTCCTTCGAGTCAGAGCATCTCGGTGTCCATTCCACTTGAGGCCACAAACTCAGGGTCCCTCTCACATACCTGTAGCTGAGAGAAGCCTCCTCTTGAGGTGCTTGTGGAAAGTGGGTATTTCTCTTGAGTCGAAGCCAGGGACGAAGCTCGCATCTCGAGTTGATTTGGGGTTCACGGAAACCTTTCGTGTTGCTACAGTGATCTCAGTATCCCTCTAGACATGAGACAGTGATCTTGGGTGTTCTCTGGAGTGCCATCAAGGAAATCAAGGCTCCTTTCACGTTTGATGTGGAACACGGAATTGCTCTGCATGCAGTGCAGGGGAATCGGGCCTCATCTCGCGGCGAGGGGGAAGTCTCATGGTTTTTCTCGAGTTGCGGCCGGAACCTGGGGTACATTCTCGACTTACGACCAGAAGGGCCTTTCCAGACACGTGTTTATTCAGCGATGTCAGGACTCCTGCCTGGGTGCGAGGGACAGCTCGGGATTCTCCTCGAGTCTTGGCATGGCCATTGGGACGCGTCTCCACGTGAGGCGGGAGACCCAGGGTCCCTTTCCACGTGCCACAGGGATCCTGGGACTCCTATCCATTTTCAAGAGGAGTCAGGCATCGTCTCCTTTGGAAGCATTGATCTCCGCGGACCTCTCGAGTTTTCAAAGGACGTGAGGCCTCCGGTCGCGATGAGGAGTAGAACTAGATCTTTCTCTGTGGGCTTCACAGGGGTTTCAGACATCCCTTCGTCGTGGGAGATGCAAGACGAGCCTGCATTCAATTCACTGCAGGGATATCCGGCCTTCCTTCGAGTCAGAGCATCTCGGTGTCCATTCCACTTGAGGCCACAAACTCAGGGTCCCTCTCACATACCTGTAGCTGAGAGAAGCCTCCTCTTGAGGTGCTTATGGAAAGTGGGTTTTCCTCTTGAGTCGAAGCCAGGGACGAAGATCTCATCTCGAGTTGATTTGGGGTCCACGGAGCACTTTCATGTTGCTCCAGTGACCTCAGGATCCCTCTAGACTGGAGACAGTGATCTTGGGTGTTCTCTGGAGTGCCATCAAGGAAATCAAGGCTCCTTTCAGGTTTGATGTGGAACACGGAATTGCTCTGCATGCAGTGCAGGGGAATCGGGCCTCATTTCGCGGCGAGTGGGAAGTCTCATGGTTTTTCTCGAGT
Source organism: Dama dama (assembly GCF_033118175.1). NCBI lineage: Eukaryota > Metazoa > Chordata > Mammalia > Artiodactyla > Cervidae > Dama > Dama dama. The sequence continues at coordinate 7,605,823 of NC_083705.1, forward strand.
TGCGGCCGGAACCTAGGGTATATTCTCGAGTTAGGACGGGGAGGGCCCTTCCAGACACGTGTTTGTTCAGCGACGTCAGGACTCCTGCCTAGGTGCGAGGGACACCTCGGGATTCTCCTCGAGTCTTGGCATGGCAATTTGGCGCATCTCCACGTGAGGCGGGAGACCCAGGGTCCCTTTCCACGTGCCACAGGGATCCTGGGACTCCTATCCATTTTCAAGAGGATTCAGGCATCGTCTCCTTTCGAAGCATTGATCTCCGCGGACCTCTCGAGTTTTCAAAGGATGTGAGGCCTCCGGTCGCGATGAGGCGGAGAACTCGGTCTTTCTCTGTGGTCTCCACAGGGGATTCAGGCATCCCTTCGTCTTGGGAGATGCAAGACGAGCCTCCATTCAATTCACTGAAGGGATATCCTGCCTTACTTCGAGTCAGAGCGTCTCGGTGTCCATTCCACTTGAGGCCACAAACTCAGGGTCCCTCTCTCATACCTGTAGCTGAGAGAAGCCTCCTCTTGAGGTGCTTGTGGATAGTTGGTATTCCTCTTGAGTCGAAGCCAGGGACTAAGCTGTCATCTCGAGTTGATTTTGGGTCCCCGGAGCCCTTTCGTGTTGTTCCAGTGACCTCAGGATCCCTCTAGACTTGAGACAGTGATCTTGGGTTTTCTCTGGAATGACATTAAGGAAATCAAGGTTCCTTTCACGTTTGATGTGGAACACGGAATTGCTCTGCACGCAGTGCAGGGGAATCGGGCCTCATCTCGCGGCGAGGGGGAAGTCTCATTGTTTTTCTCGAGTTGCGGCCGGAACCTGGGGTATATTCTCGAGTTATGACGGGGAGGGCCCTTCCAGACACGTGTTTGTTCAGCGACGTCAGGACTCCTGCCTAGGTGCGAGGGGCAACTCGGGATTCTCCTCGAGTCTTGGCATGGCAATTGGGACGCGTCTCCACGTGAGGCGGGAGACCCAGTGTCCCTTTCCACGTGCCATAGGGATCCTGGGACTCCTATCCATTTTCAAGAGGAGTCAGGCATCATCTCCTTTGGAAGCATTGAACTCCGCAGACCTCTCCAGTTTCAAAGGATGTGAGGCCTCCGGAGGCGATGAGGAGAATTACTAGGTCTTTCTCTGTGGTCTCCACAGGGGATTCAGTCATCCCTTCGTTTTGGGAGATGCAAGACGAGCCTGCATTCAATTCACTGCAGGGATATCCGGCCTAACTTCGAGTCAGAGCATCTCGGTGTCCATTCCACTTGAGGCCACAAACTCAGGGTCCCTCTCACATACCTGTAGCTGAGAGAAGCCTCCTCTTGAGGTGCTTGTGGAAAGGTGGTATTCCTCTTGAGTCGAAGCCAGGGACTAAGCTCTCATCTCGAGTTGATTTGGGGTCCACGGAGCCCTTTCGTGTTGCTCCAGTGACCTCAGGATCCCTCTAGACTTGAGACAGTGATCTTGACTTTTCTCTGGAGTGCCATCAAGGAAATCAAGGCTCCTTTCAAGTTTGATGTGGAACACGGAACTGCTCTGCATGCAGTGCAGGGGAATCGGGCCTCATGTTGCGGCGAGGGGGAAGTCTCATGGTTTTTCTCGAGTTGCGGCCGGATCCTGGGGTGTATTCTCGAGTTACAACGGGGAGGGCCTTCCAGACACGTGTTTGTTCAACGACGTCAGGACTCCTGCCTAGGTGCGAGGGACCCCTTGGGATTCTCCTCGAGTCTTGGCATGGCAATTGGGACGCGTCTCCACATGAGGCGGGAGACCCAGGGTCCCTTTCCAGGTGCGACAGGGATCCTGGGACTCCTATCCATTTTCAAGAGGAGTCAGGCATCGTCTCCGTTGGAAGCATTGATCTCCGCCCACCTCTCGAGTTTTCAAAGAATGTGAGGCCTCCGGTCGCGATGAGGCGGAGAACTAGGTCTTTCTATGTGGTCTCCACAGGGGATTCAGACATCCCTTCATCTTGGGAGATGCAAGACGAGCCTGCATTCAATTCACTGCAGGGATATCAGGCCTTACTTCGAGTCAGAGCATCTAGGTGTCCATTCCACTTGAGGCCACAAACTCAGGGTCCCTCTCACATACCTGTAGCTGAGAGAAGCCTCCTCTTGAGGTGCTTGTGGAAAGTTGGTATTCCTCTTGAGTCGAAGCCAGGGACTAAGCTCTCATCTAGAGTTGATTTGGGGTCCACGGAGCCCTTTCGTGATGCTACAGTGACCTCAGGATCCCTCTAGACTTGAGACAGTGATCTTGGGTGTATTCTGGAGTGCCATGAAGGAAATCAAAGCTCCTTTCATGTTTGATGTGGAACACGAAATTGCTCTGCACGCTGTGCAGGGGAATCGGGCCTCATCTCGCGGCGAGGGGGAAGTCTCATGGTTTTTCTCGAGTGGCGGCCGGAACCTGGGGTATATTCTCGAGTTACGACGGGGAGGGCCCTTCCAGACACGTGTTTGTTCAGCGACGTCAGGACTCCTGCCTAGGTGCGAGGGACACCTCGGGATGCTCCTCGAGTCTTTGCATGGCAATTGGGACGCGTCTCCACGTGAGGCGGGAGACCCAGGGTCCCTTTCCACGTGTCACAGGGATCCTGGGACTCCTATCCATTTTCAAGAGGAGTCAGGCATCGTCTCCTTTGGAAGCATTGATCTGCGCGGACCGCTCGAGTTTTCAAAGGATGTGAGGCCTCCGGTCGCGATGAGGCGGAGGACTAGGTCTTTCTCTGTGGTCTCCACAGGGGATTCAGACATCCCTTCGTCTTGGGAGATGCAAGACGAGCCTGCATTCAATTCACTGCAGGGATATCCGGCCTTACTTCGAGTCAGAGCATCTCGGTGTCCATTCCACTTGAGGCCACAAACTCAGGGTCCCTCTCACATACCTGTAGCTGAGAGAAGCCTCCTCTTGAGGTGCTTGTGGAAACTTGGTATTCCTCTTGAGTCGAAGCCAGGGACTAAGCTCTCACCTTGAGTCGATTTGGGGTCCACGAAGCCCTTTCGTGTTGCTACAGTGACCTCAGGATCCCTCTAGACTTGAGACAGTGATCTTGGGTTTTCTCTGGAGTGCCATCAAGGAAATCAAGGCTCCTTTCACGTTTGATGTGGAACACGGAATTGCTCTGCACGCAGTGCAGGGGAATCGGGCCTCATCTCGCGGCGAGGGGGAAGTCTCATGGTTTTTCTCGAGTTGCGGCCGGAACCTGGGGTATATTCTCGAGTTACGACAGGGAGGGCCCCTGCAGACACGTGTTTGTTCAGCAACGTCAGGACTCCTGCCTAGGTGCGAGGGACACCTTGGGATTCTCCTCGAATCTTGGCGTGGCAATTGGGACGCATCTCCACGTGAGGCGGGAGACCCAGGGTACCTTTCCACGTGCCACAGGGATCCTGTGACTCCTATCCATTTTCAAGAGGAGTCAGGCATCGTCTCCTTTCGAAGCATTGATCTCCGCGTACCTCTCGAGTTTTCAAAGGATGTGAGGCCTCCGGTCGCGATGAGGTGGAGAACTAGGTCTTTCTCTGTGGTCTCCACAGGGGATTCAGACATCCCTTCGTCTTGAGAGATGCAAGACGAGCCTGCATTCAATTCACTGCAGGGATATCCGGCCTTACTTCGAGTCAGAGCATCTCGGTGTCCATTCCACTTGAGGCCATAAACTCAGGGTCTCTCTCACATACCTGTAGCTGAGAGAAGCCTCCTCTTGAGGTGCTTGTGGAAAGTTGGTATTCCTCTTGAGTCGAAGCCAGGGACTAAGCTCTCATCTCGAGTTGATTTCGGGTCCATGGAGCCCTTTCTTGTTGCTCCAGTGACCTCAGGATCCCTCTAGACTTGGGACAGTGATCTTGGGTTTTCTCTGGAGTGCCATCAAGGAAATCAAGGCTCCTTTCACGTTTGATGTGGAACACGGAATTGCTCTGCACGCAGTGCAGGGGAATCGGCCTCATGTCGCGGCGAGGGGGAAGTCTCATGGTTTTTCTCTAGTTGCGGCCGGAACCTGGGGTATATTCTCGAGTTACGACGGTTAGGGCCCTTCCAGACACGTGTTTGTTCAGCGACGTCAGGACTCCTGCCTAGGTGCGAGGGACACCTCGGGATTCTCCTCGAGTCTTGGCATGGCAATTGGGACGCGTCTCCACGTGAGGCGGGAGACCCAGGGTCCCTTTCCACGTGCCACAGGGATCCTGGGACTCCTATCCATTTTCAAGAGGAGTCAGGCATCGTCTCCTTTGGAAGCATTGATCTGCGCGGACCGCTCGAGTTTTCAAAGGATGTGAGGCCTCCGTTCGCGATGAGGCGGAGGACTAGGTCTTTCTCTGTGGTCTCCACAGGGGATTCAGACATCCCTTCGTCTTGGAGATGCAAGACGAGCCTGCATTGAATTCACTGCAGGGATATCCGGCCTTCCTTCGAGTCAGAGCATCTCGGTGTCCATTCCACTTGAGGCCACAAACTCAGGGTCCCTCTCACATACCTGTAGCTTAGAGAAGCCTCCGCTTGAGGTGCTCTTGGAAAGTTGGTATTCCCCTTGAGTCGAAGCCATGTACTAAGCTCTCATCTCGAGTTGATTTGGGGTCCACGGAGCCCTTTCGTGTTTCTCCAGTGACCTCAGGATCCCTCTAGACTTGAGACAGTGATCTTGGGTTTTATCTGGAGTGCCATCAAGGAAATCAAGGCTCCTTTCACGTTTGATGTGGAACACGGAATTGCTCTGCACGCAGTGCAGGGGAATCGGGCCTCATCTCGCGGCGAGGGGTAAGTCTCATGGTTTTTCTCGAGTTGCGGCCGGAACCTGGGGTATATTCTCGAGTTACGACGGGGAGGGCCCTTCCAGACACGTGTTTGTTCAGCGATGTCAGGACTCCTGCCTAGGTGCGAGGGACACCTCGGGATTCTCCTCGAGGCTTGGCATGGAAATTGGGACGCCTCTCCACTTGAGGCGGGAGACCCAGGGTCCCTTTCCACGTGCCACAGTGATCCTGGGACTCCTATCCATTTTCAAGAGGAGTCAGGCATTGTCTCCTTTGGAAGCATTGATCTCCGCACACCTGTCGAGTTTTCAAAGGATGTGAGAGCTTCGGTCGCGATGAGGTGGAGAACTAGGTCTTTCTCTGTGGTCTCCACAGGGGATTCAGACATCCCTTCCTCTTGGGAGATGCAAGACGAGCCTGCATTCAATTCACTGCAGGGTATCCGGCCTTAGTTCCAGTCACAGCATCTCGGTGTCCATTACACTTGAGGCCACAGATTCAGGGTCCCTCTCACAAACCTGTAGCTGAGAGAAGCCTCCTCTTGAGGTGCTTATGGAAAGTTGGTATTCCTCTTGAGTCGAATCCAGGGACTAAGCTCTCATCTCGAGTTGATTTGGGGTCCACGGAGCCCTTTCGTGTTGCTCCAGTGACCTCAGGATCCCTCTAGACTTGAGACAGTGATCTTGGGTTTTCTCTGGAGTGCCATCAAGGAAATCAAGGCTCCTTTCAAGTTTGATGTGGAACACGGAATTGCTCTGCACGCAGTGCAGGGGTATCGGGCCTCATCTCGCTGCGAGGGGGAAGTCTCATGGTTTTTCTCGAGTTGCGGACGGAACCTGGGGTATATTCTCGAGTTACGACGGGGAGGGCCCTTCCAGACACGTGTTTGTTCAGCGACGTCAGGACTCCTGCCTAGGTGCGAGGGACACCTCGGGATTCTCCTCGAGTCTTGGCATGGCAATTGGGATGCGTCTCCACGTGAGGCGGGAGACCCAGGGTCCCTTTCCACGTGCCACAGGGATCCTGGGACTCCTATCCATTTTCAAGAAGAGTCAGGCATCGTCTCCTTTGGAAGCATTGATCTCCGCGGACCTCTCGAGTTTTCAAAGGATGTGATGCATCCGGTCTCGATAAGGCGGAGGACTAGGTCTTTCTCTGTGGTCTCCACAGGGGATTCAGACATCCCTTCGTCTTGGGAGATGCAAGACGAGCCTGCATTCAATTCACTGCAGGGATATCCGGCCTTACTTCGAGTCAGACCATCTCGGTGTCCATTCCACTTGAGGCCACAACTCAGGGTCCCTCTCACATACATGTGGCTGCGAGAAGCCCACTCTTCCGGTGCTTGTGGAAGGTTGGTATTCCTCTTGAGTCGAAGCCAGGGACTAAGCTCTCATCTTGAGTTGATTTGGGGTCCACGGAGCCCTTTCCTGTTCTTCCAGTGACCTCAGGATCCCTCTGGGCTTGAGACAGTGATCTTTGGTTTTCTCTGGAGTGCCATCAAGGAAATCAAGGCTCCTTTCACGTTTGATGAGGAACACGGAATTGCTCTGCACGCAGTGCAGGGGAATCGGGCCTCATCTCGCGACGAGTGGGAAGTCTCATGCTTTTTCTCGAGTTGCGGCCGGAACCTGGGGTATATTCTCGAGTTACGACGGGGAGGGCCCTTCCAGACACGTGTTTGTTCAGCGACGTCAGGACTCCTGCCTAGGAGCGAGGGACACCTCGGGATTATCCTCGAGTCTTGGCATGGCAATTGGGATGCGTCTCCACGTGAGGCGAGAGACCCAGGGTCCCTTTCCACGTGCCACAGTGATCCTGGGACTCCTATCCATTTTCAAGAGGAGTCGGGCATCGTCTCCTTTGGAAGCATTGATCTCTGCAGACCTCTCGAGTTTTCAAAGGATGTGAGGACTCCTGTCGCGATCAGGCGGAGGACTAGGTCTTTCTCTGTGGTCTCCACAGGGGATTCAGACATGCCTTCGTCTTGGGAGATGCAAGACGAGCCTGCATTCAATTCACTGTAGGGATATCCGGCCTTACTTCGAGTCAGAGCATCTCGGTGTCCATTCCACTTGAAGCCACACACTCGGGGTCCCTAAAATATACCTGTAACTGAGACAAGGCTCCTCTTGAGGTGCTTGTGGAAAGTTGGTATTCCTTTTGAGTCTAAGCCAGGGACTAAGCTCTCATCTCGAGTTGATTTGGGGTCCACGGAGCCCTTTCGTGTTGCTCCAGTGACCTCAGGATCCCTCTAGACTTGAGACAGTGATCTTGGCTTTTCTCTGGAGTGCCATCAAGGAAATCAAGGCTCCTTTCACGTTTGATGTGGAACACGGAATTGCTCTGCATGCAGTGCAGGGGAATCGTGCCTCATCTCGCGGCGAGGGGGAAGTCTCATGGTTTTTCTCGAGTTGCGGCCGGAACCCTTGGTATATTGTCGAGTTACGACGGGGAGGGCACTTCCAAACACGTGTTTATTCAGCGATGTCAGGACTCCTGCCTAGGTGCGAGGGACACATCGGGATTCTCCTCGAGTCTTGGCATGGCAATTGAGACGCGTCTCCACGTGAGGTGGGAAACCCAGGGTCCCTTTCAACGTGCCACAGGGATCCTGGGACTCCTATCCATTTTCAAGAGGAGTCAGGCATCGTCTCCTTTGGAAGCATTGATCTCTGTGGTCCTCTCGAGTTTTCAAAGGATGTGAGGCCTCCGGTCGCGATGAGGCGGAGAACTAGGTCTTTCTCTGTGGTCTCCACAGGGGATTCAGACATCCCTTCGTCTTGGTAGATGCAAGACGAGCCTGCATTCAATTCACTGCAGGGATATCCGGCCTTACTTCGAGTCAGAGCATCTCATGTCCATTCCACTTGAGGCCACAAACTCAGCGTCCCTCTCACATACCTGTAGCTGAGGGAAGTCTCCTCTTGAGTTGCTTGTGGAAACTTGGTATTCCTCTTGAGTCGAAGCCAGGGACTAAGGTCTCATCTCGAGTTGATTTGGGGTCCACGGAGCCCATTCATTTTGCTACAGTGACCTCAGGATCCCTCTAGACTTGAGACAGTGATCTTGGGTTTTCTCTGCAGTGCCATCCAGGAAATCAAGGCTCCTTTCACGTTTGATGTGAACACGGAATTGCTCGGCACGCAGTGCTGGGGAATCGGGCCTCATCTCATGGCGAGGGGGAAGTCTCATGGTTTTTCTCGAGTTGCGGCCGGAACCTGGGGTATATTCTCGAGTTACGAAGGGGGGTTCACTTCCAGACACGTATTTGTTCAGCGACTTCAGAACCCATGCCTAGGTTCGATGGACACCTCGGTATTCTCCCCGAGGCTTGGCATGGCAATTGGTACCCGTCTCCACGTGAGGCGGGAGACCCAGGGTCCCTTTCCACGTGCCACAAGATCCTGGGACTCCTATCCATTTTCAAGAGGAGTCAGGCATCGTATCCTTTGGAAGCATTGATCTCCGCGACCTCTCGAGTTTTCAAGGGATGTGAGGCCTCCGGTCGCGATGAGCCCTAGAATAGTTCTTTCTCTGTGGTCTCCACAGGGGATTCAGACATCCCTTCGTCTTGGGAGATGCAAGACGAGCCTGTATTCAATTCACTGCAGGGAAATCCGGCCTTAGTTCGAGACAGAGCATCTCGGTGTCCATTCATCTTGAGGCCACAAACTCAGGGTCCCTCTCACATACCTGTAGCTGAGAGACGCCTCCTCTTAGGGTGCTTGTAAAAAGTTGGTATTCCTCTTGAGTCGAAGCCAGGGACTAAGCTCTCATCTCGAGTTTATTTTGGGTCCATGGAGCCCTTTCCTGTTGCTACAGTGACCTCAGGATCCCTCTAGACTTGAGTCAGTGATCTTGGGTTTTCTCTGGAGTGACATCAAGGAAATCAAGGCTGCTTTCAAGTTTGATGTGGAACACGGAATTGCTCTGCACGAAGTACAGGGGAATCGGCCCTCATTTGGTGGGCGAGGGGGAAGTCTCATGGTTTTTCTCGAATTGCGGCCGAAACCTGGGGTATATTCTCGAGTTACTCCTGCCTAGGTGCGAGGGACACCTCGGGATTCTCCTCGAGTCTTGGCATGGCCTTTGGGACGCGTCTCCACGTGAGGCGGGAGACCCAGGGTCCCTTTCCACGTGCCACAGGGATCCTGGGACTCCTATCCATTTTCAAGAGGAGTCAGGCATCGTCTCCTTTGGAAGCATTGATCTCCGCGGACCTCGAGTTTTCAAAGGACGTGAGGCCTCTGGTTGCGATGAGGCGGAGAACTAGGTCTTTCTCTGTGGTCTCCACAGGGGATTCAGACATCCCTTCGTCGTGGGAGATGCAAGAGGAGCCTGCATTCATTTCACTGCAGGGATATCCGGCCTTACTTCGAGTCAGAGCATTTTGGTGTCCATTCCACTTGAGGCCACAAACTCAGGGTCCCTCTCACATACATGTAGCTGAGAGAAGCCTCCTCTTGAGGTGCTTGTGGAAGTTGGCATTCCTCTTGAGTCGAAGCCAGGGACTAAGCTCTCATCTCGAGTTGATTTGGGGTCCATGCAGACCTTTTGTGTTGCTCCATTGGCCTCAGGATCCCTCTTGACTTGAGACAGTGATCTTGGGTTTTCTCTGGAGTGCCACCAAGGAAATCAAGGCTCCTTTCACTTTTGATGTGGAACACGGAATTGCTCTGCACGCAGTGCAGGGGAATCGGGCCTCATCTCACAGCGAGGGGGAAGTCTCATGGTTTTTCTCTAGTTGCGGCCGGAACCTGGGGTATATTCTCGAGTTACGACGGGGAGGGCGCTTCCAGACACGTGTTTGTTCAGCGACGTCAGGACTCCTGCCTCGGTGCGAGGGAAACCTCGGGATTCTCCTCGAGTCGTGGCATGGCAATTTGGACGCGTCTCCACGTGAGGCGGGAGACCCAGGGTCCCTTTCCACGTGCCACAGGGATCCTGGGACTCCTATCCATTTTCGAGAGGATTCAGGCATCGTCTCCTTTAGAAGCATTTATTTCCGCGGACCTCTCGAGTTTTCAAAGGATGTGAGGCCTCCGGTCGCGATGAGGCGGAGAACTAGGTCTTTCTCTGTGGTCTCCACAGGGTATTCAGACATCCCTTCGTCTTGGGAGATGCAAGACGAGCCTGCATTCAATTCACTGCAGGGATATCCGGCCTTACTTCGAGTCAGAGCATCTCGGTGTCCATTCCACTTGAGGCCACAAACTCAGGGTCCCACTCACATACCTGTAGCTGAGAGAAGCCTCCTCTTGAGGTGCTTGTGGAAAGTTGGTATTCCTCTTGAGTCGAAGCCAGGGACTAAGCTCTCATCTCGAGTTGATTTGGGGTCCACGGAGCCCTTTCGTGTTGCTACAGTGACCTCAGGATCCCTCTAGACTTGAGACAGTGATCTTGGGTTTTCTCTGGAGTGCCATCAAGGAAATCAAGGCTCCTTTCATTTCTGATGTGGAATACGGAATTGCTCTGCACGCAGGGCAGGGGAATCGGGCCTCATCTCGCGGAGAGGGGGAAGTCTCATGGTTTTTTTCGAGTTGCGGCCGGAACCTGCGGTATATTCTCGAGTTACGACGAGGAGGGCCCTTCCAGAAACGTGTATGTTCTGCGACGTCAGGACTCCTGGCTAGGTGGGAGGGACACCTCGGGATTCTCCTCGAGTCTTGGCATGGCAATTGGGACGCGTCTCCACGTGAGGCGGGAGACCCAGGTTCCCTTTCCACGTGCCACAGGGATCCTGGGACTCCTATCCATTTTCAAGAAGAGTCAGGCATCTTCTCCTTTGGAAGCATTGATCTTCGCGGACCTCTCGAGTTTTCAAAGGATGTGATGCCTCCGGTCTCGATGAGGCGGAGAACTAGGTCTTTCTCTGTGGCCTCCACAGGGGATTCAAACATCCCTTCATCTTGGGAGATGCAAGACGAGCCTGCATTCAATTCACTGCAGGGATATCCGGCCTTCCTTCGAGTCAGAGCATCTCGGTGTCCTTTGCACTTGAGGCCACAAACTCAGGGTCCCTCTCACATACCTGTAGCTGAGAGAAGCCTCCTCTTGAGGTGCTTGTGGAAAGTTGGTATTCCTCTTGAGTCGAAGCCAGGGACTAAGCTCATTTTTCGAGTTGATTTGGGGTCCACGGAGCCCTTTCCTGTTGCTCCAGTGACCTCAGGATCCCTCTGGACTTGAGACAGTGATCTTGGGTTTCTCTGGAGTGCCATCAAGGAAATCAAGGCTCCTTTCACGTTTGATGTGGAACACGGAATTGCTCTGCACGCAGTGCAGGGGAATCAGGCCTCATATCGCGGCGAGGGGGAATTATCATGGTTTTTCTCGAGTTGCGGACAGAACCTGGGGTATATCTCGAGTTACGACGGGGAGGGCCCTTCCAGACACGTGTTTGTTCAGCGACGTCAGGACTCCTGCCTAGGTGCGAGGGACACCTCGGGATTCTCCTCGAGTCTTGGCATGGCAATTGGGACGCGTCTCCACGTGAGGCGTGAGACCCAGGGTCCCTTTCCACGTGCCACAGGGATCCTGGGACTCCTATCCATTTTCAAGAGGAGTCAGGTATCCTCTCCTTTGGAAGCATTGATCTCAGCGCACCTCTCCATTTTTGAAAGGATGTGAGGCCTCCGGTCGCGATGAGGCGGAGAACTAGGTCTTTCTCTGTGGTCTCCACAGGGGATTCAGACATCCCTTCGTCTTGGGAGATGCAAGACGAGCCTGCATTCAATTCACTGCAGGGATATCCGGCCTTACTTCCAGTCAGAGCATCTCGGTTTCCAGTCCACTTGAGGCCACAAACTCAGGGTCCCTCTCACATACCTGTAGCTGAGAGAAGCCTCCTCTTGTGCTTGTGGAAAGTTGGTAATCCTCTTGAGTCGAAGCCAGACACTAAGCTATCATCTCGAGTTGATTTGGGGTCCACGGAGCCCTTTCGTGTTGCTCCAGTGACCTCAGGATCCCTCTAGACTTGAGACAGTGATCTTGGGTTTTCTCTGGAGTGCCATCAAGGAAATCAGGGCTCCTTTCACGTTTGATGTGGAACACGGAATTGCTCTGCACGCAGTGCAGGGGAATCGGGCCTCATCTCACTGCGAGGGGGAAGTTTCATGGTTTTTCTCGAGTTGCGGACCGAACCTGGGGTATATTCTCGAGTTACCACGGGAAGGGCCCTTCCAGAAAAGTGTTTGTTTAGCGATGTCAGGACTCCTGCCTAAGTGCAAGGGACACCTCCGGCTTCTCCTCGAGTCTTGGCATGGCAATTGGGACACGTCTCCACGTGAGGCGGGAGACCCAGGGTCCCTTTCCACGTGCCACAGGCCTCCTGGGACTCCTATCCATTTTCAAGAGGAGTCAGGCATCGTCTCCTTTGGAAGCATTGATATCTGCGGACCTCTCGAGTTTTCAAAGAATGTGAGGCCTCCGGTTGCGATGAGGCGGAGAACTAGGTCTTTCTCTGTGGTCTCCACAGGGGATTCAGACATCCCTTCCTCTTGGGAGATGCAAGACGAGCCTGCATTCAATTCACTGCAGGGTATCCGGCCTTAGTTCCAGTCACAGCATCTCGGTGTCCATTACACTTGAGGCCACAGATTCAGGGTCCCTCTCACAAACCTGTAGCTGAGAGAAGCCTCCTCTTGAGGTGCTTATGGAAAGTTGGTATTCCTCTTGAGTCGAATCCAGGGACTAAGCTCTCATCTCGAGTTGATTTGGGGTCCACGGAGCCCTTTCGTGTTGCTCCAGTGACCTCAGGATCCCTCTAGACTTGAGACAGTGATCTTGGGTTTTCTCTGGAGTGCCATCAAGGAAATCAAGGCTCCTTTCAAGTTTGATGTGGAACACGGAATTGCTCTGCACGCAGTGCAGGGGTATCGGGCCTCATCTCGCTGCGAGGGGGAAGTCTCATGGTTTTTCTCGAGTTGCGGACGGAACCTGGGGTATATTCTCGAGTTACGACGGGGAGGGCCCTTCCAGACACGTGTTTGTTCAGCGACGTCAGGACTCCTGCCTAGGTGCGAGGGACACCTCGGGATTCTCCTCGAGTCTTGGCATGGCAATTGGGATGCGTCTCCACGTGAGGCGGGAGACCCAGGGTCCCTTTCCACGTGCCACAGGGATCCTGGGACTCCTATCCATTTTCAAGAAGAGTCAGGCATCGTCTCCTTTGGAAGCATTGATCTCCGCGGACCTCTCGAGTTTTCAAAGGATGTGATGCATCCGGTCTCGATAAGGCGGAGGACTAGGTCTTTCTCTGTGGTCTCCACAGGGGATTCAGACATCCCTTCGTCTTGGGAGATGCAAGACGAGCCTGCATTCAATTCACTGCAGGGATATCCGGCCTTACTTCGAGTCAGACCATCTCGGTGTCCATTCCACTTGAGGCCACAACTCAGGGTCCCTCTCACATACATGTGGCTGCGAGAAGCCCACTCTTCCGGTGCTTGTGGAAGGTTGGTATTCCTCTTGAGTCGAAGCCAGGGACTAAGCTCTCATCTTGAGTTGATTTGGGGTCCACGGAGCCCTTTCCTGTTCTTCCAGTGACCTCAGGATCCCTCTGGGCTTGAGACAGTGATCTTTGGTTTTCTCTGGAGTGCCATCAAGGAAATCAAGGCTCCTTTCACGTTTGATGAGGAACACGGAATTGCTCTGCACGCAGTGCAGGGGAATCGGGCCTCATCTCGCGACGAGTGGGAAGTCTCATGCTTTTTCTCGAGTTGCGGCCGGAACCTGGGGTATATTCTCGAGTTACGACGGGGAGGGCCCTTCCAGACACGTGTTTGTTCAGCGACGTCAGGACTCCTGCCTAGGAGCGAGGGACACCTCGGGATTATCCTCGAGTCTTGGCATGGCAATTGGGATGCGTCTCCACGTGAGGCGAGAGACCCAGGGTCCCTTTCCACGTGCCACAGTGATCCTGGGACTCCTATCCATTTTCAAGAGGAGTCGGGCATCGTCTCCTTTGGAAGCATTGATCTCTGCAGACCTCTCGAGTTTTCAAAGGATGTGAGGACTCCTGTCGCGATCAGGCGGAGGACTAGGTCTTTCTCTGTGGTCTCCACAGGGGATTCAGACATGCCTTCGTCTTGGGAGATGCAAGACGAGCCTGCATTCAATTCACTGTAGGGATATCCGGCCTTACTTCGAGTCAGAGCATCTCGGTGTCCATTCCACTTGAAGCCACACACTCGGGGTCCCTAAAATATACCTGTAACTGAGACAAGGCTCCTCTTGAGGTGCTTGTGGAAAGTTGGTATTCCTTTTGAGTCTAAGCCAGGGACTAAGCTCTCATCTCGAGTTGATTTGGGGTCCACGGAGCCCTTTCGTGTTGCTCCAGTGACCTCAGGATCCCTCTAGACTTGAGACAGTGATCTTGGCTTTTCTCTGGAGTGCCATCAAGGAAATCAAGGCTCCTTTCACGTTTGATGTGGAACACGGAATTGCTCTGCATGCAGTGCAGGGGAATCGTGCCTCATCTCGCGGCGAGGGGGAAGTCTCATGGTTTTTCTCGAGTTGCGGCCGGAACCCTTGGTATATTGTCGAGTTACGACGGGGAGGGCACTTCCAAACACGTGTTTATTCAGCGATGTCAGGACTCCTGCCTAGGTGCGAGGGACACATCGGGATTCTCCTCGAGTCTTGGCATGGCAATTGAGACGCGTCTCCACGTGAGGTGGGAAACCCAGGGTCCCTTTCAACGTGCCACAGGGATCCTGGGACTCCTATCCATTTTCAAGAGGAGTCAGGCATCGTCTCCTTTGGAAGCATTGATCTCTGTGGTCCTCTCGAGTTTTCAAAGGATGTGAGGCCTCCGGTCGCGATGAGGCGGAGAACTAGGTCTTTCTCTGTGGTCTCCACAGGGGATTCAGACATCCCTTCGTCTTGGTAGATGCAAGACGAGCCTGCATTCAATTCACTGCAGGGATATCCGGCCTTACTTCGAGTCAGAGCATCTCATGTCCATTCCACTTGAGGCCACAAACTCAGCGTCCCTCTCACATACCTGTAGCTGAGGGAAGTCTCCTCTTGAGTTGCTTGTGGAAACTTGGTATTCCTCTTGAGTCGAAGCCAGGGACTAAGGTCTCATCTCGAGTTGATTTGGGGTCCACGGAGCCCATTCATTTTGCTACAGTGACCTCAGGATCCCTCTAGACTTGAGACAGTGATCTTGGGTTTTCTCTGCAGTGCCATCCAGGAAATCAAGGCTCCTTTCACGTTTGATGTGAACACGGAATTGCTCGGCACGCAGTGCTGGGGAATCGGGCCTCATCTCATGGCGAGGGGGAAGTCTCATGGTTTTTCTCGAGTTGCGGCCGGAACCTGGGGTATATTCTCGAGTTACGAAGGGGGGTTCACTTCCAGACACGTATTTGTTCAGCGACTTCAGAACCCATGCCTAGGTTCGATGGACACCTCGGTATTCTCCCCGAGGCTTGGCATGGCAATTGGTACCCGTCTCCACGTGAGGCGGGAGACCCAGGGTCCCTTTCCACGTGCCACAAGATCCTGGGACTCCTATCCATTTTCAAGAGGAGTCAGGCATCGTATCCTTTGGAAGCATTGATCTCCGCGACCTCTCGAGTTTTCAAGGGATGTGAGGCCTCCGGTCGCGATGAGCCCTAGAATAGTTCTTTCTCTGTGGTCTCCACAGGGGATTCAGACATCCCTTCGTCTTGGGAGATGCAAGACGAGCCTGTATTCAATTCACTGCAGGGAAATCCGGCCTTAGTTCGAGACAGAGCATCTCGGTGTCCATTCATCTTGAGGCCACAAACTCAGGGTCCCTCTCACATACCTGTAGCTGAGAGACGCCTCCTCTTAGGGTGCTTGTAAAAAGTTGGTATTCCTCTTGAGTCGAAGCCAGGGACTAAGCTCTCATCTCGAGTTTATTTTGGGTCCATGGAGCCCTTTCCTGTTGCTACAGTGACCTCAGGATCCCTCTAGACTTGAGTCAGTGATCTTGGGTTTTCTCTGGAGTGACATCAAGGAAATCAAGGCTGCTTTCAAGTTTGATGTGGAACACGGAATTGCTCTGCACGAAGTACAGGGGAATCGGCCCTCATTTGGTGGGCGAGGGGGAAGTCTCATGGTTTTTCTCGAATTGCGGCCGAAACCTGGGGTATATTCTCGAGTTACTCCTGCCTAGGTGCGAGGGACACCTCGGGATTCTCCTCGAGTCTTGGCATGGCCTTTGGGACGCGTCTCCACGTGAGGCGGGAGACCCAGGGTCCCTTTCCACGTGCCACAGGGATCCTGGGACTCCTATCCATTTTCAAGAGGAGTCAGGCATCGTCTCCTTTGGAAGCATTGATCTCCGCGGACCTCGAGTTTTCAAAGGACGTGAGGCCTCTGGTTGCGATGAGGCGGAGAACTAGGTCTTTCTCTGTGGTCTCCACAGGGGATTCAGACATCCCTTCGTCGTGGGAGATGCAAGAGGAGCCTGCATTCATTTCACTGCAGGGATATCCGGCCTTACTTCGAGTCAGAGCATTTTGGTGTCCATTCCACTTGAGGCCACAAACTCAGGGTCCCTCTCACATACATGTAGCTGAGAGAAGCCTCCTCTTGAGGTGCTTGTGGAAGTTGGCATTCCTCTTGAGTCGAAGCCAGGGACTAAGCTCTCATCTCGAGTTGATTTGGGGTCCATGCAGACCTTTTGTGTTGCTCCATTGGCCTCAGGATCCCTCTTGACTTGAGACAGTGATCTTGGGTTTTCTCTGGAGTGCCACCAAGGAAATCAAGGCTCCTTTCACTTTTGATGTGGAACACGGAATTGCTCTGCACGCAGTGCAGGGGAATCGGGCCTCATCTCACAGCGAGGGGGAAGTCTCATGGTTTTTCTCTAGTTGCGGCCGGAACCTGGGGTATATTCTCGAGTTACGACGGGGAGGGCGCTTCCAGACACGTGTTTGTTCAGCGACGTCAGGACTCCTGCCTCGGTGCGAGGGAAACCTCGGGATTCTCCTCGAGTCGTGGCATGGCAATTTGGACGCGTCTCCACGTGAGGCGGGAGACCCAGGGTCCCTTTCCACGTGCCACAGGGATCCTGGGACTCCTATCCATTTTCGAGAGGATTCAGGCATCGTCTCCTTTAGAAGCATTTATTTCCGCGGACCTCTCGAGTTTTCAAAGGATGTGAGGCCTCCGGTCGCGATGAGGCGGAGAACTAGGTCTTTCTCTGTGGTCTCCACAGGGTATTCAGACATCCCTTCGTCTTGGGAGATGCAAGACGAGCCTGCATTCAATTCACTGCAGGGATATCCGGCCTTACTTCGAGTCAGAGCATCTCGGTGTCCATTCCACTTGAGGCCACAAACTCAGGGTCCCACTCACATACCTGTAGCTGAGAGAAGCCTCCTCTTGAGGTGCTTGTGGAAAGTTGGTATTCCTCTTGAGTCGAAGCCAGGGACTAAGCTCTCATCTCGAGTTGATTTGGGGTCCACGGAGCCCTTTCGTGTTGCTACAGTGACCTCAGGATCCCTCTAGACTTGAGACAGTGATCTTGGGTTTTCTCTGGAGTGCCATCAAGGAAATCAAGGCTCCTTTCATTTCTGATGTGGAATACGGAATTGCTCTGCACGCAGGGCAGGGGAATCGGGCCTCATCTCGCGGAGAGGGGGAAGTCTCATGGTTTTTTTCGAGTTGCGGCCGGAACCTGCGGTATATTCTCGAGTTACGACGAGGAGGGCCCTTCCAGAAACGTGTATGTTCTGCGACGTCAGGACTCCTGGCTAGGTGGGAGGGACACCTCGGGATTCTCCTCGAGTCTTGGCATGGCAATTGGGACGCGTCTCCACGTGAGGCGGGAGACCCAGGTTCCCTTTCCACGTGCCACAGGGATCCTGGGACTCCTATCCATTTTCAAGAAGAGTCAGGCATCTTCTCCTTTGGAAGCATTGATCTTCGCGGACCTCTCGAGTTTTCAAAGGATGTGATGCCTCCGGTCTCGATGAGGCGGAGAACTAGGTCTTTCTCTGTGGCCTCCACAGGGGATTCAAACATCCCTTCATCTTGGGAGATGCAAGACGAGCCTGCATTCAATTCACTGCAGGGATATCCGGCCTTCCTTCGAGTCAGAGCATCTCGGTGTCCTTTGCACTTGAGGCCACAAACTCAGGGTCCCTCTCACATACCTGTAGCTGAGAGAAGCCTCCTCTTGAGGTGCTTGTGGAAAGTTGGTATTCCTCTTGAGTCGAAGCCAGGGACTAAGCTCATTTTTCGAGTTGATTTGGGGTCCACGGAGCCCTTTCCTGTTGCTCCAGTGACCTCAGGATCCCTCTGGACTTGAGACAGTGATCTTGGGTTTCTCTGGAGTGCCATCAAGGAAATCAAGGCTCCTTTCACGTTTGATGTGGAACACGGAATTGCTCTGCACGCAGTGCAGGGGAATCAGGCCTCATATCGCGGCGAGGGGGAATTATCATGGTTTTTCTCGAGTTGCGGACAGAACCTGGGGTATATCTCGAGTTACGACGGGGAGGGCCCTTCCAGACACGTGTTTGTTCAGCGACGTCAGGACTCCTGCCTAGGTGCGAGGGACACCTCGGGATTCTCCTCGAGTCTTGGCATGGCAATTGGGACGCGTCTCCACGTGAGGCGTGAGACCCAGGGTCCCTTTCCACGTGCCACAGGGATCCTGGGACTCCTATCCATTTTCAAGAGGAGTCAGGTATCCTCTCCTTTGGAAGCATTGATCTCAGCGCACCTCTCCATTTTTGAAAGGATGTGAGGCCTCCGGTCGCGATGAGGCGGAGAACTAGGTCTTTCTCTGTGGTCTCCACAGGGGATTCAGACATCCCTTCGTCTTGGGAGATGCAAGACGAGCCTGCATTCAATTCACTGCAGGGATATCCGGCCTTACTTCCAGTCAGAGCATCTCGGTTTCCAGTCCACTTGAGGCCACAAACTCAGGGTCCCTCTCACATACCTGTAGCTGAGAGAAGCCTCCTCTTGTGCTTGTGGAAAGTTGGTAATCCTCTTGAGTCGAAGCCAGACACTAAGCTATCATCTCGAGTTGATTTGGGGTCCACGGAGCCCTTTCGTGTTGCTCCAGTGACCTCAGGATCCCTCTAGACTTGAGACAGTGATCTTGGGTTTTCTCTGGAGTGCCATCAAGGAAATCAGGGCTCCTTTCACGTTTGATGTGGAACACGGAATTGCTCTGCACGCAGTGCAGGGGAATCGGGCCTCATCTCACTGCGAGGGGGAAGTTTCATGGTTTTTCTCGAGTTGCGGACCGAACCTGGGGTATATTCTCGAGTTACCACGGGAAGGGCCCTTCCAGAAAAGTGTTTGTTTAGCGATGTCAGGACTCCTGCCTAAGTGCAAGGGACACCTCCGGCTTCTCCTCGAGTCTTGGCATGGCAATTGGGACACGTCTCCACGTGAGGCGGGAGACCCAGGGTCCCTTTCCACGTGCCACAGGCCTCCTGGGACTCCTATCCATTTTCAAGAGGAGTCAGGCATCGTCTCCTTTGGAAGCATTGATATCTGCGGACCTCTCGAGTTTTCAAAGAATGTGAGGCCTCCGGTTGCGATGAGGCGGAGAACTAGGTCTTTCTCTGTGGTCTCCACAGGGGATTCAGACATCCCTTCGTCTTGGGAGATTCAAGACGAGCCTGCATTCAATTCACTGCAGGGATATCCGGCCTTACTTCGAGTCAGAGCATCTCGGTGTCCATTCCACTTGAGGCCACAAACTCAGGGTCACTCTCACATACCTGTAGCTGAGAGAAGCCTCCTCTTGAGGTGCTTGTGGAAAGTTGGTATTCCTCTTGAGTCGAAGCCAGGGACTAAGCTCTCATCTCGACTTCATTTGGAGTCCACAGAGCCCTTTCGTGTTGCTCCAGTGACCTCAGGATCCCTCTAGCCTTGAGACAGTGATCTTGGGTTTTCTCTGGAGTGCCATCCAGGAAATCAAGGCTCCTTTCACGTTTGATGTGGAACACGGAATTGCTCTGCACGCAGTGCAGGGGAATCGGGCCTCATCTCGCGGCGAGGGGGAAGTCTCATGGTTTTTCTCGAGTTGCGGCCGGAACCTGGGGTATTTTCTCGAGTTACGACGGAGAGGGCCCTTCCAGACAAATGTTTGTTCAGCGACTTCAGGACTCCTGCCTCGGTGCGAGGGAAACCTCGGGATTCCCCTCGAGTCTTGCCATGGCAATTGGGACGCGTCTCCACTTGAGTCGGGAGACACAGGGTCCCTTTCCATGTGGACAGGGAACCTGGGACTCATATACATTTTCAAGAGGAGTCAGGCATCGTCTCCTTTGGAAGCATTGATCTCCGCGGACCTCTCGAGTTTTCAAAGGATGTGTGGCCTCCGGTCGTGATGAGGCGGAGAACTAGGTCTTTCTCTGTGGTCTCCACACGGGATTCAGACATCCCTTCGTCTTGGGAGATGCAAGACGAGCCTGCATTCAATTCACTGCAGGGATATCCGGCCTTACTTCGAGTCAGAGCATGTCGGTGTCCATTACACTTGAAGCCACACACTCAGGGTCCCTCTCACATACCTGCAGCTGAGAGAAGCCTCCTCTTGAGGTGCTTGTGGAAAGTGGGTATTCCTCTTGTGTCGAAGCCAGGGACGAAGCTCTCATCTCGAGTTGATTTGGGGTCCACGGAGCCCTTTCGTGTTGCTCCAGTGACCTCAGGATCCCTGTAGACTTGAGAGAGTGATCTTGGGTTTTCTCTGGAGTGCCATCATGGAAATCAAGGCTCCTTTCACGTTTGATGTGGAACACGGAATTGCTCTGCACGCAGTGCAGGGGAATCGTCCTCATCTCGCGGCGAGGGGGAAGTCTCATGGTTTTTCTCGAGTTGCGGCCGGAACCTGGGGTATATTCTCGAGTTACGATGGGGAGGGCCCTTCCAGACACGTGTTTGTTCAGCGACGTCAGGACTCCGGCCTAGGTGCGAGGGACATCTCCGGATTCTCCTCGAGTCTTGGCATGGCAATTGGGACGCGTCTCCACGTGAGGCGGGAGACCCAGGGTCCCTTTCCAAGTGCCACAGGGATCCTGGGACACCTATCCATTTTCAAGAGGACTCAGGCATCGTCTCCTTTGGAAGCATTGATCTCCGCGGACCTCTCGAGTTTCAAAGGATGTGAGGCCTCCGGTCGCGATGAAGCGGAGGACTATGTCCTTCTCTGTGGTCTCCACAGGGGATTCAGATATCCCTTCATCTTGGGAGATGCAATACGAGCCGGCATTCAATTCACTGCAGGGATATCCGGCCTTCCTTCGAGTCAGAGCATCTCGGTCTGTATTCCACTTGAGGCCACAAACTCAGGGTCCCTCTCACATACCTGTAGCTGAGAGAAGCCTCCTCTTGAGGTGCTTGTGGAAAGTTGGTATTCCTCTTGAGTAGAAGCCAGGGACTAAGCTCTCATCTCGAGTTGATTTGGGGTCCAGGGAGCACTTTCGTCTTGCTCCAGTGACCTCAGGATCCCTCTAGACTTGAGACAGTGATCTTGGGTTTTCTCTGGAGTGCCATCAAGGAAATCAAGGCTCCTTTCACTTTTGATGTGGAACACGGAATTGCTCTGCACGCAGTGCAGGGGAATCGGGCCTCATCTCACAGCGAGGGGGAAGTCTCATGGTTTTTCTCTAGTTGCGGCCGGAACCTGGGGTATATTCTCGAGTTACGACGGGGAGGGCCCTTCCAGACACGTGTTTGTTCCGCGACGTCAGGACTCCTGCCTAGGTGCGAGGGACACCTCGGGATTCTCCTCGAGTCTTGGCATGGCCATTGGGACGCGTCTCCACGTGAGGCGTGAGACCCAGGGTCCCTTTCCACGTGCCACAGGCATCCTGGGACTCCTATCCGTTTTCAAGAGGAGTCAGGCATCGTCTCCTTTGGAAGCATTGATCTCCGCGGACCTCTCGAGTTTTCAAAGGATGTGAGGCCTCTGGTCGCGATGAGGCGGAGAACTAGGTCTTTCTCTGTGGTCTCCACAGGGGATTCAGACATCCCTTCGTCGTGGGAGATGCAAGACGAGCCTGCATTCAATTCACTGCAGGGATATCTGGCCTTCCTTCGAGTCAGAGCATCTCGGTGTCCATTCCACTTGAGGCCACAAACTCAGGGTCCCTCTCACATACCTGTAGCTGAGAGAAGCCTCCTCTTGAGGTGCTTGTGGAAAGTGGGTATTCCTCTTGAGTCGAAGTCAGGGAAGAAGCTATCATCTCGAGTTGATTTGGGGTCCACGGAGCCCTTTCGTGTTGCTACAGTGACCTCAGGATCCCTCCAGACTTGAGACAGTGATCTTGGGTGTTCTCTGGAGTGCCATTAAGGAAATAAAGGCTCCTTTCATGTTTGTTGTGGAACACGGAATTGTTGTGCACGCAATGCAGGGGAATCGGGCCTCATCTCGCGGCGAGGGGGAATTCTCATGGTTTTTCTCGAGTTGCGGCCGGAACCTGGGGTATATTCTCGAGTTACGATGGCGAGGGCCCTTCCAGACACGTGTTTCTTCAGCGACGTCAGGACTCCTGCCTAGGTGCGAGGGACACCTCGGGATTCTCCTCGAGTCTTGGCATGGCCATTGGGACGTGTCTCCACGTAAGGCGGGAGACCCAGGGTCCCTTGCCACGTGCCACAGGGATCCTGGGACTCCTATCCATTTTCAAGAGGAGTCAAGCATCTTCTCCTTTGGAAGCATTGATCTCCGCGCACCTCTTGTGTTTTCTAAGGACGTGAGGCCTCCGGTCGCGATGAGGCGGAGAACTAGGTCTTTCTCTGTGGTCTCCACAGGGGATTCAGACATCCCTTCGTCATGGGAGATGCAAGACGAGCCTGCATTCAATTCACTGCAGGGATATCCGGCCTTCCTTCGAGTCAGAGCATCTCGGTGTCCATTCCACTTGAGGCCACAAACTCAGGGTCCCTCTCACATACCTGTAGCTGAGAGAAGCCTCCTCTTGAGGTGCTTGTGGAAAGTGGGTATTCCTCTTGAGTCGAAGCCAGGGACGAAGCTCTCATCTCGAGTTGATTTGGGGTCCACGGAGCCCTTTCGTGTTGCTACAGTGACCTCAGGATCCCTCTAGATTGAGACAGTGATCTTGGGTGTTCTCTGGAGTGCCATGAAGGAAATCAAGGCTCCTTTCATGTTTGATGTGGAATACGGAATTGCTCTGCACGCAGTGCAGGGGAATCGGGCCTCCTCTCGCGGCGAGGGTGAATTCTCATGGTTTTTCTCGAGTTGCGGCCGGAATGTGGGGTATATTCTCGAGTTACGACGGGGAGGGCCCTTCCAGACACGTGTTTCTTCAGCGACGTCAGGACTCCTGCCTAGGTGTGAGGGACACCTCGGGATTCTCCTCGAGTCTTGGCTTGGCCATTGGGACGAGTCTCCACGTGAGGCGGGAGACCCAGGGTCCCTTTCCACGTGCCACAGGGATCCTGGGACACCTATCCATTATCAAGAGGAGTCAGGCATCGTCTCCTTTCGAAGCATTGATCTCCACGGACCTCTCGAGTTTTCAAAGGACGTGAGGCACCCGGTCGCGATGAGGCGGAGAACTAGGTGTTTCTCTGTGGTCTCCACAGGGGATTCAGACATCCCTTCGTCGTGGGAGATGCAAGACGAGCCTGCATTCAATTCACTGCAGGGATATCCGGCCTTCCTTCGAGTCAGAGCATCTCGGTGTCCATTCCACTTGAGGCCACAAACTCAGGGTCACTCTCACATACCTGTAGCTGAGAGAAGCCTCCTCTTGAGGTGCTTGTGGAAAGTGGGTATTCCTCTTGAGTCGAAGCCAGGGACGAAGCTCTCATCTCGAGGTGATTTGGGGTCCACGGAGCCCTTTCGTGTTGCTACAGTGACCTCAGGATCCCTCTAGACTTGCGACAGTGATCTTGGGTGTTCTCTGGAGTGCCATCAAGGAAATCAAGGCTCCTTTCATGTTTGTTGTGGAACACGGAATTGCTCTGCACGCAGTGCAGGGGAATCGGGCCTCATCTCGCGGCGAGGGGGAAGTCTCATGGTTTTTCTCGAGTTGCGGCCGGAACCTGGGGTATATTCTCGAGCTACGACGGGGAGGGCCCTTCCAGACACGTGTTTGTTCAGCGACGTCAGGACTCCTGCCTAGGTGTGAGGGACACCTCGGGATTCTCCTCGAGTCTTGGCTTGGCCATTGGGACGAGTCTCCACGTGAGGCGGGAGACCCAGGGTCCCTTTCCACGTGCCACAGGGATCCTGGGACACCTATCCATTTTCAAGAGGAGTCAGGCATCGTCTCCTTTCGAAGCATTGATCTCCACGGACCTCTCGAGTTTTCAAAGGACGTGAGGCACCCGGTCGCGATGAGGCGGAGAACTAGGTGTTTCTCTGTGGTCTCCACAGGGGATTCAGACATCCCTTCATCGTGGGAGATGCAAGACGAGCCTGCATTCAATTCACTGCAGGGATATCCGGCCTTCCTTCGAGTCAGAGCATCTCGGTGTCCATTCCACTTGAGGCCACAAACTCAGGGTCACTCTCACATACCTGTAGCTGAGAGAAGCCTCCTCTTGAGGTGCTTGTGGAAAGTGGGTATTCCTCTTGAGTCGAAGCCAGGGACGAAGCTCTCATCTCGAGGTGATTTGGGGTCCACGGAGCCCTTTCGTGTTGCTACAGTGACCTCAGGATCCCTCTAGACTTGCGACAGTGATCTTGGGTGTTCTCTGGAGTGCCATCAAGGAAATCAAGGCTCCTTTCATGTTTGTTGTGGAACACGGAATTGCTCTGCACGCAGTGCAGGGGAATCGGGCCTCATCTCGCGGCGAGGGGGAAGTCTCATGGTTTTTCTCGAGTTGCGGCCGGAACCTGGGGTATATTCTCGAGCTACGACGGGGAGGGCCCTTCCAGACACGTGTTTGTTCAGCGACGTCAGGACTCCTGCCTAGGTGCGAGGGACACCTCGGGATTCTCCTCGAGTCTTGGCATGGCCATTGGGACGCGTCTCCACGTGAGGCGGGAGACCCAGGGTCCCTTTCCACGTGCCACAGGGATAATGGGACTCCTATCCATTTTAAAGAGGAGTCAGGCATCGTCTCCTTTGGAAGCATTGACCTCCGCGGGCCTCTCGAGGTTTCAAAGGACGTGAGGCCTCCGGTCGCCATGAGGCAGAGAACTAGGTCTTTCTCTGTGGTCTCCACAAGGGATTCAGACATCCCTTCGTCGTGGGAGATGCAAGACGAGCCTGCATTCAATTCACTGCAGGGATATCCGGCCTTCCTTCGAGTCAGAGCATCTCGGTGTCCATTCCACTTGAGTCCACAAACTCAGAGTCGCTCTCACATACCTGTAGCTGAGAGAAACCTCCTCTTGAGGTGCTTGTGGAAAGTGGGTATTCCTCTTGAGTCCAAGCTAGGGAAGAAGCTCTCATCTCGAGTTGATTTGGGGTTCACGGAGGCCTTTCGTGTTGCTACAGTGACCTCAGGATCGCTCTAGATTGAGACAGTGATCTTGGGTGTTCTCTGGAGTGCCATTAAGGAAATCAAGGATCCTTTCATGTTTGATGTGGAACACGGAATTGCTCTGCACGCAGTGCAGGGGAATCGGGCCTCATCTCGCGGCGAGGGGGAAGTCTCATGGTTTTTCTCGAGTTGCGGCCGGAACCTGGGGTATATTCTCGAGTTACGACGGGTAGGGCCCTTCCAGACACGTGTTTCTTCAGCGACGTCAGGACTCCTGCCTAGGTGCGAGGGACACCTCGGGATTCTCCTCGAGTCTTGGCATGGCCATTGGGACGTGTCTCCACGTGAGGTGGGAGACCCAGGTTCCCTTTCCACGTGCCACAGGGATCCTGGGACTCCTATCCATTTTCAAGAGGACTCAGGCATCGTCTCCTTGGGAAGCATTGATCTCCGCGGACCTCTCGAGGTTTCAAAGGACGTGAGGCCTCCGGTCGCGATGAGGCAGAGAACTAGGTCTTTCTCTGTGGTCTCCACAGGGGATTCAGACATCCCTTCGTCGTGGGAGATGCAAGACGAGCCTGCATTCAATTCACTGCAGGGACATCCGGCCTTCCTTCGAGTCAGAGCATCTCGGTGTCCATTTCACTTGAGGCCACAAACTCAGGGTCCCTCTCACATACCTGTAGCTGAGAGAAACCTCCTCTTGCGGTGCTTGTGGAAAGTGGGTATTCCTCTTGAGTCGAAGCCAGGGATGAAGCTTTCATCTCGAGTTGATTTGGGGTCCAGGGAGCCCTTTCGTGTTGCTACAGTGACCTCAGGATTCCTCTAGACTTGAGACAGTGATCTTGGGTGTTCTCTGGAGTGCCATCAAGGAAATCAAGGCTCCTTTCATGTTTGATGTGGAACACGGAATTGCTCTGCACGCAGTGCGGGGGAATCTGGCCTCATCTCGCGGCGAGGGGGAAGTCTCATGGTTTTTCTCGAGTTGCGGCGGAACCTGGGGTATATTCTCGAGTTACGACGGGGAGGGCCGTTCCAGACACGTGTTTGTTCAGCGACGTCAGGACTCCTGCTAGGTGCGAGGTACACCTCGGGATTCTCCTCGAGTCTTGGCATGGCCATTGGGACGCGTCTCCATGTGAGGCGGGAGACTCAGGGTCGCTTTCCCCGTGCCACAGGGATCCTGGGACTCCTATCAATTTTCTAGAAGAGTCAGGCATCGTCTCCTTTGGAAGCATTGATCTCCGCGGACCTCTCGAGTTTTCAAAGGACGTGAGGCCTCCGGTCACGATGAGGCGGAGAACTAGGTCTTTCTCTGTGGTCTCCACAGGGGATTCAGACATCCCTTCGTCGTTGGAGATGCAAGACGAGCCTGCATTCAATTCACTGCAGGGATATCCGGCCTTCCTTCGAGTCAGAGCATCTCGGTGTCCATTCCACTTGAGGCCACAAACTCAGGATCCCTCTCACATACCTGTAGCTGAGAGAAGCCTCCTCTTGAGGTGCTTGTGGAAAGTGGGTATTACTCTTGAGTAGAAGCCAGGGAAGAAGCTATCACCTTGAGTTGTTTTGGGGTCCACGGAGCCCTTTCGTGTTGCTACAGTGACCTCAGGATCCCTCCAGACTTGAGACAGTGATCTTGGGTGTTCTCTGGAGTGCCATTAAGGAAATAAAGGCTCCTTTCATGTTTGTTGTGGAACACGGAATTGTTGTGCACGCAATGCAGGGGAATCGGGCCTCATCTCGCGGCGAGGGGGAATTCTCATGGTTTTTCTCGAGTTGCGGCCGGAACCTGGGGTATATTCTCGAGTTACGATGGCGAGGGCCCTTCCAGACACGTGTTTCTTCAGCGACGTCAGGACTCCTGCCTAGGTGCGAGGGACACCTCGGGATTCTCCTCGAGTCTTGGCATGGCCATTGGGACGTGTCTCCACGTAAGGCGGGAGACCCAGGGTCCCTTGCCACGTGCCACAGGGATCCTGGGACTCCTATCCATTTTCAAGAGGAGTCAAGTATCTTCTCCTTTGGAAGCATTGATCTCCGCGCACCTCTTGTGTTTTCTAAGGACGTGAGGCCTCCGGTAGCGATGAGGCGGAGAACTAGGTCTTTCTCTGTGGTCTCCACAGGGGATTCAGACATCCCTTCGTCATGGGAGATGCAAGACGAGCCTGCATTCAATTCACTGCAGGGATATCCGGCCTTCCTTCGAGTCAGAGCATCTCGGTGTCCATTCCACTTGAGGCCACAAACTCAGGGTCCCTCTCACATACCTGTAGCTGAGAGAAGCCTCCTCTTGAGGTGCTTGTGGAAAGTGGGTATTCCTCTTGAGTCGAAGCCAGGGACGAAGCTCTCATCTCGAGTTGATTTGGGGTCCACGGAGCCCTTTCGTGTTGCTACAGTGACCTCAGGATCCCTCTAGATTGAGACAGTGATCTTGGGTGTTCTCTGGAGTGCCATGAAGGAAATCAAGGCTCCTTTCATGTTTGATGTGGAATACGGAATTGCTCTGCACGCAGTGCAGGGGAATCGGGCCTCCTCTCGCGGCGAGGGTGAATTCTCATGGTTTTTCTCGAGTTGCGGCCGGAATGTGGGGTATATTCTCGAGTTACGACGGGGAGAGCCCTTCCAGACACGTGTTTCTTCAGCGACGTCAGGACTCCTGCCTAGGTGTGAGGGACACCTCGGGATTCTCCTCGAGTCTTGGCTTGGCCATTGGGACGAGTCTCCACGTGAGGCGGGAGACCCAGGGTCCCTTTCCACGTGCCACAGGGATCCTGGGACACCTATCCATTTTCAAGAGGAGTCAGGCATCGTCTCCTTTCGAAGCATTGATCTCCGCGGACCTCTCGAGTTTTCAAAGGACGTGAGGCACCCGGTCGCGATGAGGCGGAGAACTAGGTGTTTCTCTGTGGTCTCCACAGGGGATTCAGACATCCCTTCGTCGTGGGAGATGCAAGACGAGCCTGCATTCAATTCACTGCAGGGATATCCGGCCTTCCTTCGAGTCAGAGCATCTCGGTGTCCATTCCACTTGAGGCCACAAACTCAGGGTCCCTCTCACATACCTGTAGCTGAGAGAAGCCTCCTCTTGAGGTGCTTGTGGAAAGTGGGTATTCCTCTTGAGTCGAAGCCAGGGACGAAGCTCTCATCTCGAGTTGATTTGGTGTCCACGGAGCCCTTTCGTGTTGCTACAGTGACCTCAGGATCCCTCTAGACTTGCGACAGTGATCTTGGGTGTTCTCTGGAGTGCCATCAAGGAAATCAAGGCTCCTTTCATGTTTGTTGTGGAACACGGAATTGCTCTGCACGCAGTGCAGGGGAATCGGGCCTCATCTCGCGGCGAGGGGGAAGTCTCATGGTTTTTCTCGAGTTGCGGCCGGAACCTGGGGTATATTCTCGAGCTACGACGGGGAGGGCCCTTCCAGACACGTGTTTGTTCAGCGACGTCAGGACTCCTGCCTAGGTGCGAGGGACACCTCGGGATTCTCCTCGAGTCTTGGCATGGCCATTGGGACGCGTCTGCACGTGAGGCGGGAGACCCAGGCTCCCTTTCCACGTGCCACAGGGATAATGGGACTCCTATCCATTTTAAAGAGGAGTCAGGCATTGTCTCCTTTGGAAGCATTGATCTCCGCGGGCCTCTCGAGGTTTCAAAGGACGTGAGGCCTCCGGTCGCCATGAGGCAGAGAACTAGGTCTTTCTCTGTGGTCTCCACAAGGGATTCAGACATCCCTTCGTCGTGGGAGATGCAAGACGAGCCTGCATTCAATTCACTGCAGGGATATCCGGCCTTCCTTCGAGTCAGAGCATCTCGGTGTCCATTCCACTTGAGTCCACAAACTCAGAGTCGCTCTCACATACCTGTAGCTGAGAGAAACCTCCTCTTGAGGTGCTTGTGGAAAGTGGGTATTCCTCTTGAGTCCAAGCTAGGGAAGAAGCTCTCATCTCGAGTTGATTTGGGGTTCACGGAGGCCTTTCGTGTTGCTACAGTGACCTCAGGATCGCTCTAGATTGAGACAGTGATCTTGGGTGTTCTCTGGAGTGCCATTAAGGAAATCAAGGATCCTTTCATGTTTGATGTGGAACACGGAATTGCTCTGCACGCAGTGCAGGGGAATCGGGCCTCATCTCGCGGCGAGGGGGAAGTCTCATGGTTTTTCTCGAGTTGCGGCCGGAACCTGGGGTATATTCTCGAGTTACGACGGGTAGGGCCCTTCCAGACACGTGTTTCTTCAGCGACGTCAGGACTCCTGCCTAGGTGCGAGGGACACCTCGGGATTCTCCTCGAGTCTTGGCATGGCCATTGGGACGTGTCTCCACGTGAGGCGGGAGACCCAGGTTCCCTTTCCACGTGCCACAGGGATCCTGGGACTCCTATCCATTTTCAAGAGGAGTCAGGCATCGTCTCCTTGGGAAGCATTGATCTCCGCGGACCTCTCGAGGTTTCAAAGGACGTGAGGCCTCCGGTCGCGATGAGGCAGAGAACTAGGTCTTTCTCTGTGGTCTCCACAGGGGATTCAGACATCCCTTCGTCGTGGGAGATGCAAGACGAGCCTGCATTCAATTCACTGCAGGGACATCCGGCCTTCCTTCGAGTCAGAGCATCTCGGTGTCCATTCCACTTGAGGCCACAAACTCAGGGTCCCTCTCACATACCTGTAGCTGAGAGAAACCTCCTCTTGCGGTGCTTGTGGAAAGTGGGTATTCCTCTTGAGTCGAAGCCAGGGATGAAGCTTTCATCTCGAGTTGATTTGGGGTCCAGGGAGCCCTTTCGTGTTGCTACAGTGACCTCAGGATTCCTCTAGACTTGAGACAGTGATCTTGGGTGTTCTCTGGAGTGCCATCAAGGAAATCAAGGCTCCTTTCATGTTTGATGTGGAACACGGAATTGCTCTGCACGCAGTGCGGGGGAATCTGGCCTCATCTCGCGGCGAGGGGGAAGTCTCATGGTTTTTCTCGAGTTGCGGCGGAACCTGGGGTATATTCTCGAGTTACGACGGGGAGGGCCGTTCCAGACACGTGTTTGTTCAGCGACGTCAGGACTCCTGCTAGGTGCGAGGTACACCTCGGGATTCTCCTCGAGTCTTGGCATGGCCATTGGGACGCGTCTCCATGTGAGGCGGGAGACTCAGGGTCGCTTTCCCCGTGCCACAGGGATCCTGGGACTCCTATCAATTTTCTAGAAGAGTCAGGCATCGTCTCCTTTGGAAGCATTGATCTCCGCGGACCTCTCGAGTTTTCAAAGGACGTGAGGCCTCCGGTCACGATGAGGCGGAGAACTAGGTCTTTCTCTGTGGTCTCCACAGGGGATTCAGACATCCCTTCGTCGTTGGAGATGCAAGACGAGCCTGCATTCAATTCACTGCAGGGATATCCGGCCTTCCTTCGAGTCAGAGCATCTCGGTGTCCATTCCACTTGAGGCCACAAACTCAGGATCCCTCTCACATACCTGTAGCTGAGAGAAGCCTCCTCTTGAGGTGCTTGTGGAAAGTGGGTATTACTCTTGAGTAGAAGCCAGGGAAGAAGCTATCACCTTGAGTTGTTTTGGGGTCCACGGAGCCCTTTCGTTTTGCTACAGTGACCTCAGGATCCCTCTAGACTTGAGACAGTGATCTTGGGTGTTCTCTGGAGTGCCATTAAGGAAATCAAGGCTCCTTTCATGTTTGATGTGGAACACGGAATTGCTCTGCACGCAGTTCAGGGGAATCGGGCCTCATCTCGCGGCGAGGGGGAATCTCATGGTTTTTCTCGAGTTGCGGGCAGAACCTGGGGTATATTCTAGAGTTACGACGGGGAGGGCCCTTCCAGACACGTGTTTGTTCAGCGACGTCAGGACTCCTGCCTAGGTGCGAGGGATACCTCGGGATTCTCCTCGAGTCTTGGCATGGCAATTGGGACGCGTCTCCACGTGAGGCGGGAGACCCAGGGTCCCATTCCACGTGCCACAGGGATCCCGGGACTCCTCTCCATTTTCAAGAGGAGTCAGGCATCGTCTCCTTTGGAAGCACTGATCTCCGTGGACCTCTCGAGTTTTCAAAGGATGTGAGGCCTCCGGTCGCGATTAGGCGGAGAACTAGGTCTTTGTCTGTTGTCTCCACGGGGGATTCAGCATCCGTTCGTCTTGGGAGATGAAAGACGAGCCTGCATTCAATTCACTGCAGGGATATCTGGCTTTACTTCGAGTCAGAGCATCTCGGTGTCCATTCCACTTGAGGCGACACACTCAGGGTCCCTCTCACATACCTGTAGCTGAGAGAAGCCTCCTCTTGAGGTGCTTTTGGAAAGTTGGTATTCCTCTTGAGTCGAAGCCAGGGACAAAGCTCTCATCTTGTGTTGATTTGGGGTCCACGGAGCACTTTCGTGTTGCTACAGTGACCTCAGGATCTCTCTAGACTTGAGACAGTGATCTTGGGTTTTCTCTGGAGTGCCATCAAGGAAATCAAGGCTCCTTTCACGTTTGATGTGGAACACGGAATTGCTCTGCACTCAGAGCAGGGGAATCGGGCCTCATCTCGCGGCGAGGGGGAAGTCTCATGGTTTTTGTCGAGTTGCGGCCGGAACCTGGGGTATATTCTCGAGTTACGAGGGGGAGGGCACTTCCAGACACGTGTTTGGTCAGCGACGTCTGGACTCCTGCCTAGGTGCGAGGGACACCTCGAGATTCTCCTCGAGTCTTGGCATGGCAATTGGGACGCGTCTCCACTTGAGACAGGAGACCCAGGGTCCCTTTCCACGTGCCACAGGGATCATGGGACTCCTATCCATATTCAAGAGGAGTCAGGCATCGTCTCCTTTGGAAGCATTGATCTCCATGGACCTCTCGAGTTTTCAAAGGATGTGAGGCCTTCGGTCGCGATGAGGCGGAGAACTAGGTCTTTCTCTGTGGTCTCCACAGGGGATTCAGAAATCCCTTCGTCTTGGGAGATGCAAGACGAGCCTGCATTCCATTCACTGAAGGGCTATCCAGCCTTACTTCCAGTCAGAGCATCTCGGTGTCCTATCCACTTGAGGCCACAAAGTCAGGGTCCCTCTCACATACCTGTAGCTCAGAGAAGCCTCCTCTTGAGGTGCTTGTGGAAAGTGGGTATTCCTCTTGAGTCGAAGCCACTTACTAAGCTCTCATCTCGAGTTGATTTTGGGTCCACAGAGCCCTTTCCTGTTACTACAGTGACCTCAGGATCCCTCTAGACTTGAGACAGTGATCTTGGGTTTTCTCTGGAGTGCCATCAAGGAAAGCAAGGCTCCTTTCACGTTTGATGTGGAACGCAGAATTGCTCTGCATGCAGTGTGGGGGAATCAGGCCTCATCTTCCGGCGAGGGGAAGTCTCATGGTTTTTCTCGAGTTGCCGCCGGTACCTTGGGTATATTCTCGAGTTATTAAGGGGAGGGCCCTTCCAGACAAGTGTTTGTTCAGTGACCTCAGATCTCCTGCCTATGTGCGAGGGACACCTCGGGATTCTCCTCGAGTCTTTTCATGGCAATTGGGTCGCGCCTCCACGTGAGGCAGGAGACCCAGTTTCCCTGTACATGTGCCACACGGATCCTGGGACTCCTATCCATTTTCAAGAGGAGTCAGGCATCGTCTCCTTTGGAAGCATTTATCTCCGCGGACCTCTCGAGTTTTCCAAGGATATGAGGCCTCCGGTCGTGATGAGGTGGAGAACTCGGTCTTTCTCTGTGATCTCCACAGGAGATTCAGACATGCCTTCGTCTTGGGAGATGCAAGACGAGCCGGCATTCAATTCACTGCAGGGATACATGGCCTTACTTCGAGTCAGAGCATCTCGGTGTCCATTCCACTTGAGGCCACAAACTCAGGGACCCTCTCACATACCTGTAGCTGAGCGAAGCCTCCTCTTGAGGTGCTTGTGGAAAGTTGGTATTCCTCTTGCGTCGAAGCCAGGGACTAAGCTCTCATCTCGAGTTTATTTTTGGCCCATGGAGCCCTTTCGTGTTGCTACAGTGACCTCAGGATCCCTCTAGACTTGAGACAGTGATCTTGGGTATTCTCTGGAGTGCCGACAAGGATATCAAGGCTCCTTTCACGTTTGATGTGGAACACGGAATTGCTCTGCACGCAGTGCATGGGAATCGGGCCTCATGTCCCGGCGAGGGGGAAGTCTTATGGTTTTTCTCGAGTTGCGGCCGGAACCTGGGGTATATTCTCGAGTTACGACGAGGAGGGCCCTTCCAGACACGTGTTTGTTCAGTGACGTCAGGACTCCTGCCTAGGTGCGAGGGACACTTCGGAATTCTCCTCGCGTCTAGGCATGGCAATTGGGACGGGTCTCCACGTGAGGCGGGAGACCCCGGGTCCCTTTCCACGTGCCACAGGGATCCTGGGACTCCTATCCATTTTCAAGAGGAGTCAGGCATCGTCTCCTTTGGAAGCATTGATCTCCGCGGACCTCTCGAGTTTTCAAAGGATGTCAGGCCTCCGGTCGCGATGAGGCGGAGAACTAGGTCTTTCTCTGTGGTCTCCACAGGGGATTCAGACATCCCTTCGTCTTGGGAGATGCAAGACGAGCCTGCATTCAATTCACTGCAGGGATATCCGGCCTTACTTCCAGTCAGAGCGTCTCGGTGTCCATTCCACTTGAGGCCACAATCTCATGGTCCCTCTCACATACCTGTAGCTGAGAGAAGCCTCCTCTTGAGGTGCTTGTGGAAAGTTGGTATTCCTCTTTAGTCGAAGCCAGGGACTAAGCTCTCATCTCGAGTTGATTTGGGGTCCACGGAGCCCTTTCATGTTGCTACAGTGACCTCAGGATCCCTATAGACTTGAGACAGTGATCTTGGGTTTTCTCTGGAGTGCCATCAAGGAAATCAAGTCTCCTTTCACATTTGATGTGGAACACGGAATAGCTCTGGACGCAGTGCACGGATTCGGGCCGCATCTCGCGGCGAGGGGGAAGTCTCATGGTTTTTCTTGAGTTGCGGCCGGATCCTGGGGTATATTCTCGAGTTAGGACGGGGAGGGCCCTTCGAGACACGTGTTTGTTCCGCGACGTCAGGACTCCTGCCTAGGTTCGAGGGACACCTCGGGATTCTCCTCGAGTCTTGGCATGGCAGTTGGGACGCGTCTCCACGTGAGGCGGGAGACCCAGGGTCCCTTTCCACGTGCCACAGGGATCGTGGGACTCCTATACATTTTCAAGAGGAGTCAGGCATCGTCTCCTTTGGAAGCATTGATCTCCGCGGACCTCTCGAGTATTCAAAGGATGTGAGGCCTCCGGTCGCGATGAGGCGGAGAACTAGGTCTTTCTCTGTGGTCTCCACAAGGGATTCAGACATCCCATCGTCTTGGGAGACGCAAGACGAGCGTGCATTCAATTCACTGCAGGGATATCCGGCCTTACTTCGAGTCAGAGCATCTCGGTGTCCATTCCACTTGAGGCCACAAACTCAGGGTCCCTCTCACATACCTGTAGCTGAGAGAAGCCTCCTCTTGAGGTGCTTGTGGAAAGTTGGTATTCCTTTTGAGTCGAAGCCAGGGACTAAGCTCTCATCTCCAGTAGATTTGGGGTCCACAGAGCCCTTTCGTGTTGGTACAGTGACTTCAGGATCCCTCTAGACTTGAGACAGTGATCTTGGGTTTTGTCTGGAGTACCATCAAGGAAATCAAGGCTCTTTCATGTTTGATGTGGAACTCGGAATTGCTCTGCACGCAGTGCAGGGGAATCGGCGTCATCTCGCGGCGAGGGGGAAGTCTCATGGTTTTTCTCGAGTTGCGGCCGGAACCTGGGTTATATTCTCGAGTTACGACAGGGAGCCCCTTCCAGACACGTGTTTGTCCAGCAACATCAGGACTCTTGCCTAGTTGCGAGGGACACCTCGGGATTCTCCTCGAGTCTTGGCATGGCCATTGGGACGCGTCTCCACTTGAGGCGGGAGACCCTGTGTCCCTCTCCACATGCCACAGGGATCCTGGGACTCCTATCCATTTTCAAGAGGAGTCAGGCATCGTCTCCTTTGGAAGCATTGATCTCCGCGGACCTCTCGAGTTTTCAAAGACGTGAGGCCTCCGGTCGCGATGAGGCGGAGAACTAGGTCTTTCTCTGTGGGCTCCACAGGGGATTCAGACATCCCCTCCTCGGGGCAGATGCAAGACGAGCCTGCATTCAATTCACTGCCGGGATATCCGGCCTTCCTCTGAGTCAGAGCATCTCGGTGTCCATTCCATTTGAGGCCAGAAACTCAGGGTCCCACTCACATACCTGTAGCTGAGAGAAGCCTCCTCTTGAGGTGCTTGTGGAAAGTGGGAATTCCTCTTGAGTCGAAGCCAGGGACGAAGCAGTCATCTCGATTTGATTTGGGGTCCACGGAGCCGTTTCGTGTTGCTACAGTGACCTCAGGATCCCTCTAGACTTGAGACAGTGATCTTGGGTGTTCTCTGGAGTGCCATCAAGGAAATCAAGGCTCTTTCATGTTTGATGTGGAACACGGAATTGCTCTGCACGCAGTGCAGGGGAATCGGGCCTCATCTCGCGGCGAGGGGGAAGTCTCATGGTTTTTCTCGAGTTCCGGCCGGAACCTGGGTTATATTCTCGAGTTACGACAGGGAGGCCCCTTCCAGACACGTGTTTGTCCAGCAACGTCAGGACTCCTGCCTAGGTGCGAGGGACACCTCGGGATTCTCCTCGAGTCTTGGCATGGCCATAGGGACGCATCTCCACGTGAGGCGGGATACCCAGGGTCACTTTCCACGTGCCACAGGGATCCTGGGACTCCTATCCATTTTCAAGAGGAGTCAGGCATCGTCTCCTTTGGAAGCATTGATCTCCGCGGACCTCTCGAGT
The DNA here is from genome assembly GCF_033118175.1 of Dama dama. Classification (NCBI taxonomy): domain Eukaryota; kingdom Metazoa; phylum Chordata; class Mammalia; order Artiodactyla; family Cervidae; genus Dama; species Dama dama. Next base: position 7,641,771 of record NC_083705.1, read on the forward strand.
TTTCAAAGGACGTGAGGCCTCCGGTCGCGATGAGGCGGAGAACTAGGTCTTTCTCTGTGGCCTCCACAGGGGATTCAGACATCCCTTCGTCGGGGTAGATGCAAGACGAGCCTGCATTCAATTCACTGCAGGGATACCCGGCCTTCCTTCGAGTCAGAGCATCTCGGTGTCCATTCCACTTGAGGCCACAAACTCAGGGTCCCTCTCACATACTTGTAGCTGAGAGAAGCCTCCTCTTGAGGTGCTTGTGGAAAGTGGGTATTCCTCTTGAGTCGAAGCCAGGGACGACGCTGTCATCTCGAGTTGATTTGGCGTCCACGGAGCCCTTTCATGTTGCTACAGTGACCTCAGGATCCCTCTAGACTTGAGACAGTGATCTTGGGTGTTCTCTGGAGTGCCATCAAGGAAATCAAGGCTCCTTTCATGTTTGATGTGGAACACGGAATTGCTCTGCACGCAGTGCAGGGGAATCGGGCCTCATCACTCGGCGAGGGGGAAGTCTCATGGTTTTTCTAGAGTTGCGGCCGGAACCTGGGGTATATTCTTGAGTTACGATCTGCAGGGCCCTTCCAGACACGTGTTTGTTCAGCGACGTCACGACTCCTGCCTAGGTGCGAGGGACAGCTCGGGATTCTACTCGAGTCTTGGCATGGCAATTGGGACGCTTCTCCACGAGAGGCGGGAGACCCAGGGTCCCTTTCCACGTGCCACAGGGATCCTGGGACTCCTATAAATTTTCAAGAGGAGTCAGGCATCGTCTCCTTTGGAAGCATTGATCTCCGCGGACCTCTCAAGTTTTCAAGCACGTGAGGCCTCCGGTCGCGATGAGGCGGAGAACTAGGTCTTTCTCTGTGGTCTCCACAGGGGATTCAGACATCCCTTCGTCTTGGGAGATGCAAGACGAGCCTGCATTCAATTCACTAGAGGGATATCCGGCCTTCCTTTGAGTCAGAGCATAACGGTGTCCATTCCACTTGAGGCCACAAACTCAGGGTCCCTCTCACATACCTGTAGCTGAGGGAATCCTCCTCTTGAGGTGCTTGTGGAAAGTGGGTATTCCACTTGAGTCGAAGCCAGGGACGAAGCTCTCATCTCGAGTTGATTTGGGGTCCACGGAGCCCTTTCATGTTGCTACAGTGACCTCAGGATCCCTCTAGACTTGAGACAGTGATCTTGGGTGTTCTCTGGAGTGCCATCAAGGAAATCAAGGCTCCTTTCATGTTTGATGTGGAACACGGAATTGCTCTGCACGCAGTGCAGGGAATCAGGCCTCATCTCGCGGCGAGGGGGAAGTCTCATGGTTTTTCTCGAGTTGCGGCCGGAACCTGGGGTATATTCTCGAGTTACGACGGGGAGGGCCCTTCCAGACACGTGTTTGTTCAGCGACTTCAGGACTCCTGCCTAGGTACGAGGGACACCTCGGGATTCTCCTCGAGGCTTGGCATGGCCATTGGGACGCGTCTCCACGTGAGGCGGGAGTCCCAGGGTCCCTTTCCACGTGCCACAGGGATCCTGGGACTCCTATCCATTTTCAAGAGGAGTCAGGCATCGTCTCCTTTGGAAGCATTGATCTCCGCAGACCTCTCGAGTTTTCAAAGGACGTGAGGCCTCCGGTCGCGATGATGTGGAGAACTAGGTCTTTCTCTGTGGTCTCCACAGGGGATTCAGACATCCCTTCGTCTTGGGAGATGCAAGACGAGCCTGCATTCAATTCACTGCAGGGATACACGGCCTTTCTTCGAGTCAGAGCATCTCGGTGTCCATTCCACTTGAGGCCACAAACTCAGGGTCCCTCTCACATACCTGTAGCTGAGAGAAGCCTCCTCTTGAGGTGCTTATGGAAAGTGGGTATTCCACTTGAGTCGAAGCCAGGGACGAAGCTCTCATCTCGAATTAATTTGGAGTCCACGGAGCCCTTTCGTGTTGCTACAGTGACCTGAGGATCCCTCTAGACTTGAGACAGTGATCATGGGTGTTCTCTGTAGTGCCATCAAGGAAATCAAGGCTCCTTTCATGTTTGATGTGGAACACGGAATTGCTCTGCATGCAGTGCAGGGGAATCGGGCCTTATCTCGCGGCGAGGGGGAAGTCTCATGGTTTTTCTCGAGTTGCGGCCGGAACCTGGGGTATATTCTCGAGTTACGACGGGGAGGGCCCTTCCAGACACGTGTATCTTCAGCGACGTCAGGACTCCTGCCTAGGTGCGAGGGACATCTCGGGATTCTCCTCGAGTCTTGGCATGGCCATTGGGATGCGTCTCCACGTGAGGCGGGAGACCCAGGGTCCCTTTCCACGTGCCACAGGGATCCTGGGACTCCTATCCATTTTCAAGAGGAGTCAGGCATCGTCTCCTTTGGAAGCATTGATCTCCGCCGACCTCTCGAGTTTTCAAAGGACGTGAGGCCTCCGGTCGCGATGAGGCGGAGAAGTAGGTCTTTCTCTGTGGTCTCCACAGGGGATTCAGATATCCCTTCATCGTGGGAGATGCAAGACGAGCCTGCATTCAATTCACTGCAGGGATATCCGGCCTTCCTCCGAGTCAGAGCATCTCGCTGTCCATTCCACTTGAGGCCACAAACTCAGGGTCCCTCTCACATACCTGTAGCTGAGAGAAGCCTCCTCTTGAGGTGCTTGTGGAAAGTGGGTATTCCTCTTGAGTCGAAGCCAGGGACGAAGCTCTCATCTCGAGTTGATTTGGGGTCCACGGAGCCCTTTCGTGTTGCTACAGTGACCTCAGGATCCCTCTAGACTTGAGACAGTGATCTTGGGTGTTTTCTGGAGTGCCATCAAGGAAATCAAGGCTCCTTTCAGGTTTGATGTGGTACACGGAATTGCTCTGCACGCAGTGCAGGGGAATCGGGCCTCATCTCGCGGCGAGGGGGAAGTCTCATGGTTTATCTCGACTTGCGGCCGGAACCTGGGGTATATTCTCGAGTTACGACGGGGAGGGCCCTTCCAGACACGTGTTTGTTCAGCGCCGTCAGGTCTCCTGCCTAGGTGCGAGGGACACCTCGTGATTCTACTCGAGTCTTGGCATGGCTTTTGGGAAGTGTCTCCACGTGAGGCGGGAGACCCAGGGTCCCTTTCCACGTGCCACAGGGATCCTGGGACTCCTATCCATTTTCAAGAAGAGTCAGGCATTGTCTCCTTTGGAAGCATTGATTTCCACGGACCTCTCGACTTTTCAAAGGACGTGAGGCCTCCGGTCGCGATGAGGCGGAGAACTAGGTCTTTCTCTGTGGTCTCCACTGGGGATTCAGACATCCCTTCTTCGTGGGAGATGCAAGCCGAGCCTGCATTCAATTCCCTGCCGGAATTTCCGGCCTTCCTTCGAGTCAGAGCATCTCTGTGTCCATTCCACTTTAGGCCACAAATTCAGGGTCCCTCTCACATACCTGTAGCTGAGAGAAGCCTTCTCCTGAGGTGCTTGTGGAAAGTGGGTATTCCTCTTGAGTTGAAGCCAGGGACGAAGCTCTCATCTCGAGTTGATTTGGGGTCCACGGAGCCCTTTCTTGTTGCTACAGTGACCTCAGGATCCCTCTAGACTTGAGACAGTGATCTTGGCTCTTCTCTGGAGTGCCATCAAGGAAATCAAGGCTCCTTTCATGTTTGATGTGGAACACGGAATTGCTCTGCACGCAGTGTAGGGGAATCGGGCCTCATCTTGCGGGGAGGGGGAAGTCTCATGGTTTTTCTCGAGTTGCGGCCGGAACCTGTGGTATATTCTCGAGTTACGACGGGGAGGGCCTTTCCAGACACGTGTTTGTTCCGCGATGTCATTACTCTTGTCTAGGTGCGAGGGAAACCTCGGAATTCTCCTCGAATCTTGGCATGGCAATTGGGACGCGTCTCCACGTGAGGCGGGAGACCCAGGGTCCCTTTCCACGTGCCACAGGGATCCTGGGTCTCCTATCCATTTTCAAGAGGAGTCAGGCATCATCTACCTAGGAAGCATTGATCTCCGCGGACCTCTCGAGTTTTCAAAGGATGTGTGGCCTCCGGTCGCGATGCGGCGGAGAACTAGGTCTTTCTCTGTCGTCTCCACAGGGGATTCAGACATCCCTTCGTCTTGGGAGATTCAAGACGAGCCTGCATTCAATTCACTGCAGGGATATGCGGCCTTACTTCGAGTCAGAGCATCTCGGTGTCCATTCCACTTGAGGCCACAAACTCAGGGTCACTCTCACATACCTGTAGCTGAGAGAAGCCTCCTCTTGAGGTGCTTGTGGAAAGTTGGTATTCCTCTTGAGTCGAAGTCAGTGACTAAGCTCTCATCTCGAGTTGATTTGGGGTCCACAGAGACCTTTCGTGTTGCTCCAGTGTCCTCAGGATCCCTCTAGACTTGAGACAGTGATCTTGGGTTTTGTCTGGAGTGCCATCAAGGAAATCAAGGCTCCTTTCACGTTTGATGTGGAACACGGAATTGCTCTGCACGCAGTGCAGGGGAAATGGGCCTCATCTCGTGGCGAGGGGGAAGTCTCATGGTTTTTCTCGAGTTGCGGCCGGAACCTGGGGTATATCTCGAGTTACGACGGGGAGGGCCCTTCCAGACACGTGTTTGTTCCGCGACGTCAGGACTCCTGTCTAGGTGCGAGGGACATCTCGGGATTCTCCTCGAGTCTTGGCATGGCAATTGGGACGCGTCTCCACGTGAGGCGGGAGACCCAGGGTCCATTTCCACGTGCCACAGGGATCCTGGGACTCCTATCCATTTTCAAGAGGAGTCAGGCATCGTCTCCTTTGGAAGCATTGATCTCAGCGGACCTCTCGAGTTTTCAAAGGATATGAGGCCTCCGGTTCCGATGAGGTGGATAACAAGGTATTTCTCTGTGGTCTCCACAGGGGATTCAGACATCCCTTCGTCTTGGGAGATGCAAGACGAGCCTGCATTCAATTCACTGCAGGGATATCCGGCCTCACTTCGAGTCAGAGCATCTCGGTGTCCATTCCACTTGAGGCCACAAAATCAGGGTCGCTTTCACATACTTTAGCTGAGAGAAGCCTCCTCTTGAGGTGCTTGTGGAAAGTTGGTATTCCTCTTGAGTCGAAGCCAGGGACTAAGTTCTCATCTCGAGTTGATTTGGGGTCCACGGAGCCCTTTCGTGTTGCTCCAGTGACCTCAGGATCCCTGTAGACTTGAGAGAGTGATCGTGGGTTTTCTCTGGAGTGCCATCATGGAAATCAAGGCTCCTTTCACGTTTGATGTGGAACACGGAATTGCTCTGCACGCAGTGCAGGGGAATCGGCCTCATCTCGCGGCGAGGGGGAAGTCTCATGGTTTTTCTCGAGTTGCGGCCGGAACCTGGGGTATATTCTCGAGTTACGATGGGGAGGGCCCTTCCAGACACGTGTTTGTTCAGCGACGTCAGGACTCCGGCCTAGGTGCGAGGGACATCTCCGGATTCTCCTCGAGTCTTGGCATGGCAATTGGGACGCGTCTCCACGTGAGGCGGGAGACCCAGGGTCCCTTTCCAAGTGCCACAGGGATCCTGGGACACCTATCCATTTTCAAGAGGACTCAGGCATCGTCTCCTTTGGAAGCATTGATCTCCGCGGACCTCTCGAGTTTTCAAAGGATGTGAGGCCTCCGGTCGCGATGAAGCGGAGGACTATGTCCTTCTCTGTGTCTCCACAGGGGATTCAGATATCCCTTCGTCTTGGGAGATGCAATACGAGCCTGCATTCAATTCACTGCAGGGATATCCGGCCTTCCTTCGAGTCAGAGCATCTCGGTCTGTATTCCACTTGAGGCCACAAACTCAGGGTCCCTCTCACATACCTGTAGCTGAGAGAAGCCTCCTCTTGAGGTGCTTGTGGAAAGTTGGTATTCCTCTTGAGTAGAAGCCAGGGACTAAGCTCTCATCTCGAGTTGATTTGGGGTCCAGGGAGCACTTTCGTCTTGCTCCAGTGACCTCAGGATCCCTCTAGACTTGAGACAGTGATCTTGGGTTTTCTCTGGAGTGCCATCAAGGAAATCAAGGCTCCTTTCACTTTTGATGTGGAACACGGAATTGCTCTGCACGCAGTGCAGGGGAATCGGGCCTCATCTCACAGCGAGGGGGAAGTCTCATGGTTTTTCTCTAGTTGCGGCCGGAACCTGGGGTATATTCTCGAGTTACGACGGGGAGGGCCCTTCCAGACACGTGTTTGTTCCGCGACGTCAGGACTCCTGCCTAGGTGCGAGGGACACCTCGGGATTCTCCTCGAGTCTTGGCATGGCCATTGGGACGCGTCTCCACGTGAGGCGGGAGACCCAGGGTCCCTTTCCACGTGCCACAGGGATAATGGGACTCCTATCCATTTTAAAGAGGAGTCAGGCATCGTCTCCTTTGGAAGCATTGATCTCCGCGGGCCTCTCGAGGTTTCAAAGGACGTGAGGCCTCCGGTCGCCATGAGGCAGAGAACTAGGTCTTTCTCTGTGGTCTCCACAAGGGATTCAGACATCCCTTCGTCGTGGGAGATGCAAGACGAGCCTGCATTCAATTCACTGCAGGGATATCCGGCCTTCCTTCGAGTCAGAGCATCTCGGTGTCCATTCCACTTGAGTCCACAAACTCAGAGTCGCTCTCACATACCTGTAGCTGAGAGAAACCTCCTCTTGAGGTGCTTGTGGAAAGTGGGTATTCCTCTTGAGTCCAAGCTAGGGAAGAAGCTCTCATCTCGAGTTGATTTGGGGTTCACGGAGGCCTTTCGTGTTGCTACAGTGACCTCAGGATCGCTCTAGATTGAGACAGTGATCTTGGGTGTTCTCTGGAGTGCCATTAAGGAAATCAAGGATCCTTTCATGTTTGATGTACTCGGAATTGCTCTGCACGCAGTGCAGGGGAATCGGGCCTCATCTCGCGGCGAGGGGGAAGTCTCATGGTTTTTCTCGAGTTGCGGCCGGAACCTGGGGTATATTCTCGAGTTACGACGGGTAGGGCCCTTCCAGACACGTGTTTCTTCAGCGACGTCAGGACTCCTGCCTAGGTGCGAGGGACACCTCGGGATTCTCCTCGAGTCTTGACATGGCCATTGGGACGTGTCTCCACGTGAGGCGGGAGACCCAGGTTCCCTTTCCACGTGCCACAGGGATCCTGGGACTCCTATCCATTTTCAAGAGGAGTCAGGCATCGTCTCCTTGGGAAGCATTGATCTCCGCGGACCTCTCGAGGTTTCAAAGGACGTGAGGCCTCCGGTCGCGATGAGGCAGAGAACAAGGTCTTTCTCTGTGGTCTCCACAGGGGATTCAGACATCCCTTCGTCGTGGGAGATGCAAGACGAGCCTGCATTCAATTCACTGCAGGGACATCCGGCCTTCCTTCGAGTCAGAGCATCTCGGTGTCCATTCCACTTGAGGCCACAAACTCAGGGTCCCTCTCACATACCTGTAGCTGAGAGAAACCTCCTCTTGCGGTGCTTGTGGAAAGTGGGTATTCCTCTTGAGTCGAAGCCAGGGATGAAGCTTTCATCTCGAGTTGATTTGGGGTCCAGGGAGCCCTTTCGTGTTGCTACAGTGACCTCAGGATTCCTCTAGACTTGAGACAGTGATCTTGGGTGTTCTCTGGAGTGCCATCAAGGAAATCAAGGCTCCTTTCATGTTTGATGTGGAACACGGAATTGCTCTGCACGGAGTGCGGGGGAATCTGGCCTCATCTCGCGGCGAGGGGGAAGTCTCATGGTTTTTCTCGAGTTGCGGCGGAACCTGGGGTATATTCTCGAGTTACGACGGGGAGGGCCGTTCCAGACACGTGTTTGTTCAGCGACGTCAGGACTCCTGCTAGGTGCGAGGTACACCTCGGGATTCTCCTCGAGTCTTGGCATGGCCATTGGGACGCGTCTCCATGTGAGGCGGGAGACTCAGGGTCGCTTTCCACGTGCCACAGGGATCCTGGGACTCCTATCAATTTTCTAGAAGAGTCAGGCATCGTCTCCTTTGGAAGCATTGATCTCCGCGGACCTCTCGAGTTTTCAAAGGACGTGAGGCCTCCGGTCACGATGAGGCGGAGAACTAGGTCTTTCTCTGTGGTCTCCACAGGGGATTCAGACATCCCTTCGTCGTTGGAGATGCAAGACGAGCCTGCATTCAATTCACTGCAGGGATATCCGGCCTTCCTTCGAGTCAGAGCATCTCGGTGTCCATTCCACTTGAGGCCACAAACTCAGGATCCCTCTCACATACCTGTAGCTGAGAGAAGCCTCCTCTTGAGGTGCTTGTGGAAAGTGGGTATTACTCTTGAGTAGAAGCCAGGGAAGAAGCTATCACCTTGAGTTGTTTTGGGGTCCACGGAGCCCTTTCGTGTTGCTACAGTGACCTCAGGATCCCTCTAGACTAGAGACAGTGATCTTGGGTGTTCTCTGGAGTGCCATTAAGGAAATCAAGGCTCCTTTCATGTTTGATGTGGAACAGGGAATTGCTCTGCACGCAGTTCAGGGGAATCGGGCCTCATCTCGCGGCGAGGGGGAATCTCATGGTTTTTCTCGAGTTGCGGGCAGAACCTGGGGTATATTCTAGAGTTACGACGGGGAGGGCCCTTCCAGACACGTGTTTGTTCAGCGACGTCAGGACTCCTGCCTAGGTGCGAGGGATACCTCGGGATTCTCCTCGAGTCTTGGCATGGCAATTGGGACGCGTCTCCACGTGAGGCGGGAGACCCAGGGTCCCATTCCACGTGCCACAGGGATCCCGGGACTCCTCTCCATTTTCAAGAGGAGTCAGGCATCGTCTCCTTTGGAAGCACTGATCTCCGTGGACCTCTCGAGTTTTCAAAGGATGTGAGGCCTCCGGTCGCGATTAGGCGGAGAACTAGGTCTTTGTCTGTTGTCTCCACGGGGGATTCAGCATCCGTTCGTCTTGGGAGATGAAAGACGAGCCTGCATTCAATTCACTGCAGGGATATCTGGCTTTACTTCGAGTCAGAGCATCTCGGTGTCCATTCCACTTGAGGCGACACACTCAGGGTCCCTCTCACATACCTGTATCTGAGAGAAGCCTCCTCTTGAGGTGCTTTTGGAAAGTTGGTATTCCTCTTGAGTCGAAGCCAGGGACAAAGCTCTCATCTTGTGTTGATTTGGGGTCCACGGAGCACTTTCGTGTTGCTACAGTGACCTCAGGGTCTCTCTAGACTTGAGACAGTGATCTTGGGTTTTCTCTGGAGTGCCATCAAGGAAATCAAGGCTCCTTTCACGTTTGATGTGGAACACGGAATTGCTCTGCACTCAGAGCAGGGGAATCGGGACTCATCTCGCGGCGAGGGGGAAGTCTCATGGTTTTTCTCGAGTTGCGGCCGGAACCTGGGGTATATTCTCGAGTTACGAGGGGGAGGGCACTTCCAGACACGTGTTTGGTCAGCGACGTCTGGACTCCTGCCTAGGTGCGAGGGACACCTCGAGATTCTCCTCGAGTCTTGGCATGGCAATTGGGACGCGTCTCCACTTGAGACAGGAGACCCAGGGTCCCTTTCCACGTGCCACAGGGATCATGGGACTCCTATCCATATTCAAGAGGAGTCAGGCATCGTCTCCTTTGGAAGCATTGATCTCCATGGACCTCTCGAGTTTTCAAAGGATGTGAGGCCTTCGGTCGCGATGAGGCGGAGAACTAGGTCTTTCTCTGTGGTCTCCACAGGGGATTCAGAAATCCCTTCGTCTTGGGAGATGCAAGACGAGCCTGCATTCCATTCACTGAAGGGCTATCCAGCCTTACTTCCAGTCAGAGCATCTCGGTGTCCTATCCACTTGAGGCCACAAAGTCAGGGTCCCTCTCACATACCTGTAGCTCAGAGAAGCCTCCTCTTGAGGTGCTTGTGGAAAGTGGGTATTCCTCTTGAGTCGAAGCCACTTACTAAGCTCTCATCTCGAGTTGATTTTGGGTCCACAGAGCCCTTTCCTGTTACTACAGTGACCTCAGGATCCCTCTAGACTTGAGACAGTGATCTTGGGTTTTCTCTGGAGTGCCATCAAGGAAAGCAAGGCTCCTTTCACGTTTGATGTGGAACGCAGAATTGCTCTGCATGCAGTGTGGGGGAATCAGGCCTCATCTTCCGGCGAGGGGAAGTCTCATGGTTTTTCTCGAGTTGCCGCCGGTACCTTGGGTATATTCTCGAGTTATTAAGGGGAGGGCCCTTCCAGACAAGTGTTTGTTCAGTGACCTCAGATCTCCTGCCTATGTGCGAGGGACACCTCGGGATTCTCCTCGAGTCTTTTCATGGCAATTGGGTCGCGCCTCCACGTGAGGCAGGAGACCCAGTTTCCCTGTACATGTGCCACACGGATCCTGGGACTCCTATCCATTTTCAAGAGGAGTCAGGCATCGTCTCCTTTGGAAGCATTTATCTCCGCGGACCTCTCGAGTTTTCCAAGGATATGAGGCCTCCGGTCGTGATGAGGTGGAGAACTCGGTCTTTCTCTGTGATCTCCACAGGAGATTCAGACATGCCTTCGTCTTGGGAGATGCAAGACGAGCCTGCATTCAATTCACTGCAGGGATACATGGCCTTACTTCGAGTCAGAGCATCTCGGTGTCCATTCCACTTGAGGCCACAAATTCAGGGACCCTCTCACATACCTGTAGCTGAGCGAAGCCTCCTCTTGAGGTGCTTGTGGAAAGTTGGTATTCCTCTTGCGTCGAAGCCAGGGACTAAGCTCTCATCTCGAGTTGATTTTTGGCCCATGGAGCCCTTTCGTGTTGCTACAGTGACCTCAGGATCCCTCTAGACTTGAGACAGTGATCTTGGGTATTCTCTGGAGTGCCGACAAGGATATCAAGGCTCCTTTCACGTTTGATGTGGAACACGGAATTGCTCTGCACGCAGTGCATGGGAATCGGACCTCATGTCCCGGCGAGGGGGAAGTCTTATGGTTTTTCTCGAGTTGCGGCCGGAACCTGGGGTATATTCTCGAGTTACGACGAGGAGGGCCCTTCCAGACACGTGTTTGTTCAGTGACGTCAGGACTCCTGCCTAGGTGCGAGGGACACTTCGGAATTCTCCTCGCGTCTAGGCATGGCAATTGGGACGGGTCTCCACGTGAGGCGGGAGACCCCGGGTCCCTTTCCACGTGCCACAGGGATCCTGGGACTCCTATCCATTTTCAAGAGGAGTCAGGCATCGTCTCCTTTGGAAGCATTGATCTCCGCGGACCTCTCGAGTTTTCAAAGGATGTCAGGCCTCCGGTCGCGATGAGGCGGAGAACTAGGTCTTTCTCTGTGTTCTCCACAGGGGATTCAGACATCCCTTCGTCTTGGGAGATGCAAGACGAGCCTGCATTCAATTCACTGCAGGGATATCCGGCCTTACTTCCAGTCAGAGCGTCTCGGTGTCCATTCCACTTGAGGCCACAATCTCATGGTCCCTCTCACATACCTGTAGCTGAGAGAAGCCTCCTCTTGAGGTGCTTGTGGAAAGTTGGTATTCCTCTTTAGTCGAAGCCAGGGACTAAGCTCTCATCTCGAGTAGATTTGGGGTCCACGGAGCCCTTTCGTGTTGCTCCAGTGTCCTCAGGATCCCTCTAGACTTGAGACAGTGATCTTGGGTTTTCTCTGGAGTGCCATCAAGGAAATCAAGGCTCCTTTCAGGTTTGATCTGGAACACGGAATTGCTCTGCACGCAGTGCAGGGGAATCGGGACTCATCTCGCGGCGAGGGGGAAGTCTCATGGTTTTTCTCGAGTTGCGGCCGGAACCTGGGGTCTATTCTCGAGTTATGACCGGGGGGGGCCCTTCCAGATACGTGTTTGTTCAGCGACGTCAGAACTCCTGCCTAGGTGCTATGGACACCTCGGGATTCTCCCCGAGGTTTCGCATGGCAATTGGGATGCGTCTCCAGGTGAGGCAGTAGACCCAGTGTCCCTTTCCACGTGACACAGCGTTCTGGGACTCCTATCCATTTTCAAGAGGAGTCAGGCATCGTCTCCTTTGGAAGCATTGATCTCCGCGGACCTCTCGAGTTTTCAAAGGACGTGAGGCCTCCGGTCGCGATGTGGCGAGAACTAGGTCTTTCTCTGTGGTCTCCAGAGGGGATTCAGACATCCCTTCATTTTGGAAGATGCAAGACGAACCTGCATTCAATTCACTGCAGGGATATCTGTCCTTACTTCGAGTCAGAGCATCTCGGTGTCCATTGCACTTGAGGCCACAAACTCAGGGTCCCTCTCACATTCCTGTAGCTGAGAGAAGCCTCCTCTTGACGTGTTTGTGGAAAGTTGCTATTCCCCTTGAGTTGAAGGCAGGGACTAAGCTCTTATCTCGAGTTGATTTGGGGTTCCCGGAGCCCTTTCTTGTTGCTCCAGTGACCTGAGGATCCCTCTAGACTTGAGACAGTGATCTTGGGTTTTCTCTGGAGTGGCATCAAGGAAATCAAGTCTCCTTTCACGTTTAATGTGGAACACGGAATTTCTCTGCACGCAATGCAGGGGAATCGGGCCTCATCTCGCGGCGAGGGGGAAGTCTCATGGTTTTTCTCGAGTTGCGGCCGGAACCTGGGGTATATTCTCGAGTTACGACGGGGAGGGACCTTCCAGACAGGTGTTTGTTCAGCGATGTCAGGACTCCTGCCTGGGTGCGAGGGACACTTCGGGATTCTCCTCGAGTCTTGGCATGGCAATTGGGACGCATCTCCACGTGAGGCGGGAGACCCAGGGTCCCTTTCCACGTGCCACAGGAATCCTGGGACTCCTATCCATTTTCAAGAGGAGTCAGGCATGGTCTCCTTTGGAAGCATTGATCTCCGCGGACCTCTCGAGTTTTCAAAGGATGTGAGGCCTCCGGTCGCGATGAGGCGGAGGACGAGGTCTTTCTCTGTGGTCTCCACAGGGGATTCAGACATCCCTTCGTCTTGGGAGATGCAAGACGAGCCTGCATTCAATTCACTGCAGGGATATCCGGCCTTACTTCGAGTCAGAGCATCTCGGTGTCCATTACACTTGAGCCCACAAACTCAGGGTCCCTCTCACATACCTGTAGCTGAGAGAAGCTTTCTGTTGAAGTGCTTGTTGAAAGTTGGTATTCCTCTTGTGTCGAAGCCAGAAACTAAGCTTTCATCTCGAGTTGATTTGGGGTCCACGGAGCCTTTTCGTGTTGCTTCACTGACCTCAGGATCCCTCTAGACTTGAGACAGTGACTTTCGGTTTTCTCTGGAGTGCCATCAAGGAAATCAAGGCTCCTTTCACGTTTGATGTGGAACACGGAATTGCTCTGCATGCAGTGCAGGGGAATCGGGCCTCATCTCGTGGCGAGGGGGAAGTCTCATGGTTTTTCTCGAGTTGCGGCCGGAACCTGGGGTATATTCTCGAGTTACGACGGGGAGGGCCTTTCCAGACACGTGTTTGTTCCGCGATGTCAGGACTCTTGTCTAGGTGCGAGGGAAACCTCGGAATTCTCCTCGAATCTTGGCATGGCAATTGGGACGCGTCTCCACGTGAGGCGGGAGACCCAGGGTCCCTTTCCACGTGCCACAGGGATCCTGGGTCTCCTATCCATTTTCAAGAGGAGTCAGGCATCATCTACCTAGGAAGCATTGATCTCCGCGGACCTCTCGAGTTTTCAAAGGATGTGTGGCCTCCGGTCGCGATGCGGCGGAGAACTAGGTCTTTCTCTGTCGTCTCCACAGGGGATTCAGACATCCCTTCGTCTTGGGAGATTCAAGACGAGCCTGCATTCAATTCACTGCAGGGATATGCGGCCTTACTTCGAGTCAGAGCATCTCGGTGTCCATTCCACTTGAGGCCACAAACTCAGGGTCCCTCTCACATACCTGTAGCTGACAGAAGCCTCCTCTTGAGGTGCTTGTGGAAAGTTGGTATTCCTCTTGAGTCGAAGTCAGGGACTAAGCTCTCATCTCGAGTTGATTTGGGGTCCACAGAGACCTTTCGTGTTGCTCCAGTGTCCTCAGGATCCCTCTAGACTTGAGACAGTGATCTTGGGTTTTGTCTGGAGTGCCATCAAGGAAATCAAGGCTCCTTTCACGTTTGATGTGGAACACGGAATTGCTCTGCACGCAGTGCAGGGGAAATGGGCCTCATCTCGTGGGGAGGGGGAAGTCTCATGGTTTTTCTCGAGTTGCGGCCGGAACCTGGGGTATATCTCGAGTTACGACGGGGAGGGCCCTTCCAGACACGTGTTTGTTCCGCGACGTCAGGACTCCTGTCTAGGTGCGAGGGACATCTCGGGATTCTCCTCGAGTCTTGGCATGGCAATTGGGACGCGTCTCCACGTGAGGCGGGAGACCCAGGGTCCATTTCCACGTGCCACAGGGATCCTGGGACTCCTATCCATTTTCAAGAGGAGTCAGGCATCGTCTCCTTTGGAAGCATTGATCTCAGCGGACCTCTCGAGTTTTCAAAGGATATGAGGCCTCCGGTTCCGATGAGGTGGATAACAAGGTATTTCTCTGTGGTCTCCACAGGGGATTCAGACATCCCTTCGTCTTGGGAGATGCAAGACGAGCCTGCATTCAATTCACTGCAGGGATATCCGGCCTCACTTCGAGTCAGAGCATCTCGGTGTCCATTCCACTTGAGGCCACAAAATCAGGGTCGCTTTCACATACTTTAGCTGAGAGAAGCCTCCTCTTGAGGTGCTTGTGGAAAGTTGGTATTCCTCTTGAGTCGAAGCCAGGGACTAAGTTCTCATCTCGAGTTGATTTGGGGTCCACGGAGCCCTTTCGTGTTGCTCCAGTGACCTCAGGATCCCTGTAGACTTGAGAGAGTGATCGTGGGTTTTCTCTGGAGTGCCATCATGGAAATCAAGGCTCCTTTCACGTTTGATGTGGAACACGTAATTGCTCTGCACGCAGTGCAGGGGAATCGGCCTCATCTCGCGGCGAGGGGGAAGTCTCATGGTTTTTCTCGAGTTGCGGCCGGAACCTGTGGTATATTCTCGAGTTACGATGGGGAGGGCCCTTCCAGACACGTGTTTGTTCAGCGACGTCAGGACTCCGGCCTAGGTGCGAGGGACATCTCCGGATTCTCCTCGAGTCTTGGCATGGCAATTGGGACGCGTCTCCACGTGAGGCGGGAGACCCAGGGTCCCTTTCCAAGTGCCACAGGGATCCTGGGACACCTATCCATTTTCAAGAGGACTCAGGCATCGTCTCCTTTGGAAGCATTGATCTCCGCGGACCTCTCGAGTTTTCAAAGGATGTGAGGCCTCCGGTCGCGATGAAGCGGAGGACTATGTCCTTCTCTGTGTCTCCACAGGGGATTCAGATATCCCTTCGTCTTGGGAGATGCAATACGAGCCTGCATTCAATTCACTGCAGGGATATCCGGCCTTCCTTCGAGTCAGAGCATCTCGGTCTGTATTCCACTTGAGGCCACAAACTCAGGGTCCCTCTCACATACCTGTAGCTGAGAGAAGCCTCCTCTTGAGGTGCTTGTGGAAAGTTGGTATTCCTCTTGAGTAGAAGCCAGGGACTAAGCTCTCATCTCGAGTTGATTTGGGGTCCAGGGAGCACTTTCGTCTTGCTCCAGTGACCTCAGGATCCCTCTAGACTTGAGACAGTGATCTTGGGTTTTCTCTGGAGTGCCATCAAGGAAATCAAGGCTCCTTTCACTTTTGATGTGGAACACGGAATTGCTCTGCACGCAGTGCAGGGGAATCGGGCCTCATCTCACAGCGAGGGGGAAGTCTCATGGTTTTTCTCTAGTTGCGGCCGGAACCTGGGGTATATTCTCGAGTTACGACGGGGAGGGCCCTTCCAGACACGTGTTTGTTCCGCGACGTCAGGACTCCTGCCTAGGTGCGAGGGACACCTCGGGATTCTCCTCGAGTCTTGGCATGGCCATTGGGACGCGTCTCCACGTGAGGCGTGAGACCCAGGGTCCCTTTCCACGTGCCACAGGCATCCTGGGACTCCTATCCGTTTTCAAGAGGAGTCAGGCATCGTCTCCTTTGGAAGCATTGATCTCCGCGGACCTCTCGAGTTTTCAAAGGATGTGAGGCCTCTGGTCGCGATGAGGCGGAGAACTAGGTCTTTCTCTGTGGTCTCCACAGGGGATTCAGACATCCCTTCGTCGTGGGAGATGCAAGACGAGCCTGCATTCAATTCACTGCAGGGATATCTGGCCTTCCTTCGAGTCAGAGCATCTCGGTGTCCATTCCACTTGAGGCCACAAACTCAGGGTCCCTCTCACATACCTGTAGCTGAGAGAAGCCTCCTCTTGAGGTGCTTGTGGAAAGTGGGTATTCCTCTTGAGTCGAAGTCAGGGAAGAAGCTATCATCTCGAGTTGATTTGGGGTCCACGGAGCCCTTTCGTGTTGCTACAGTGACCTCAGGATCCCTCCAGACTTGAGACAGTGATCTTGGGTGTTCTCTGGAGTGCCATTAAGGAAATAAAGGCTCCTTTCATGTTTGTTGTGGAACACGGAATTGTTGTGCACGCAATGCAGGGGAATCGGGCCTCATCTCGCGGCGAGGGGGAATTCTCATGGTTTTTCTCGAATTGCGGCCGGAACCTGGGGTATATTCTCGAGTTACGATGGCGAGGGCCCTTCCAGACACGTGTTTCTTCAGCGACGTCAGGACTCCTGCCTAGGTGCGAGGGACACCTCGGGATTCTCCTCGAGTCTTGGCATGGCCATTGGGACGTGTCTCCACGTAAGGCGGGAGACCCAGGGTCCCTTGCCACGTGCCACAGGGATCCTGGGACTCCTATCCATTTTCAAGAGGAGTCAAGCATCTTCTCCTTTGGAAGCATTGATCTCCGCGCACCTCTTGTGTTTTCTAAGGACGTGAGGCCTCCGGTCGCGATGAGGCGGAGAACTAGGTCTTTCTCTGTGGTCTCCACAGGGGATTCAGACATCCCTTCGTCATGGGAGATGCAAGACGAGCCTGCATTCAATTCACTGCAGGGATATCCGGCCTTCCTTCGAGTCAGAGCATCTCGGTGTCCATTCCACTTGAGGCCACAAACTCAGGGTCCCTCTCACATACCTGTAGCTGAGAGAAGCCTCCTCTTGAGGTGCTTGTGGAAAGTGGGTATTCCTCTTGAGTCGAAGCCAGGGACGAAGCTCTCATCTCGAGTTGATTTGGGGTCCACGGAGCCCTTTCGTGTTGCTACAGTGACCTCAGGATCCCTCTAGATTGAGACAGTGATCTTGGGTGTTCTCTGGAGTGCCATGAAGGAAATCAAGGCTCCTTTCATGTTTGATGTGGAATACGGAATTGCTCTGCACGCAGTGCAGGGGAATCGGGCCTCCTCTCGCGGCGAGGGTGAATTCTCATGGTTTTTCTCGAGTTGCGGCCGGAATGTGGGGTATATTCTCGAGTTACGACGGGGAGGGCCCTTCCAGACACGTGTTTCTTCAGCGACGTCAGGACTCCTGCCTAGGTGTGAGGGACACCTCGGGATTCTCCTCGAGTCTTGGCTTGGCCATTGGGACGAGTCTCCACGTGAGGCGGGAGACCCAGGGTCCCTTTCCACGTGCCACAGGGATCCTGGGACACCTATCCATTTTCAAGAGGAGTCAGGCATCGTCTCCTTTCGAAGCATTGATCTCCGCGGACCTCTCGAGTTTTCAAAGGACGTGAGGCACCCGGTCGCGATGAGGCGGAGAACTAGGTGTTTCTCTGTGGTCTCCACAGGGGATTCAGACATCCCTTCGTCGTGGGAGATGCAAGACGAGCCTGCATTCAATTCACTGCAGGGATATCCGGCCTTCCTTCGAGTCAGAGCATCTCGGTGTCCATTCCACTTGAGGCCACAAACTCAGGGTCCCTCTCACATACCTGTAGCTGAGAGAAGCCTCCTCTTGAGGTGCTTGTGGAAAGTGGGTATTCCTCTTGAGTCGAAGCCAGGGACGAAGCTCTCATCTCGAGTTGATTTGGTGTCCACGGAGCCCTTTCGTGTTGCTACAGTGACCTCAGGATCCCTCTAGACTTGCGACAGTGATCTTGGGTGTTCTCTGGAGTGCCATCAAGGAAATCAAGGCTCCTTTCATGTTTGTTGTGGAACACGGAATTGCTCTGCACGCAGTGCAGGGGAATCGGGCCTCATCTCGCGGCGAGGGGGAAGTCTCATGGTTTTTCTCGAGTTGCGGCCGGAACCTGGGGTATATTCTCGAGCTACGACGGGGAGGGCCCTTCCAGACACGTGTTTGTTCAGCGACGTCAGGACTCCTGCCTAGGTGCGAGGGACACCTCGGGATTCTCCTCGAGTCTTGGCATGGCCATTGGGACGCGTCTCCACGTGAGGCGGGAGACCCAGGGTCCCTTTCCACGTGCCACAGGGATAATGGGACTCCTATCCATTTTAAAGAGGAGTCAGGCATCGTCTCCTTTGGAAGCATTGATCTCCGCGGGCCTCTCGATGTTTCAAAGGACGTGAGGCCTCCGGTCGCCATGAGGCAGAGAACTAGGTCTTTCTCTGTGGTCTCCACAAGGGATTCAGACATCCCTTCGTCGTGGGAGATGCAAGACGAGCCTGCATTCAATTCACTGCAGGGATATCCGGCCTTCCTTCGAGTCAGAGCATCTCGGTGTCCATTCCACTTGAGTCCACAAACTCAGAGTCGCTCTCACATACCTGTAGCTGAGAGAAACCTCCTCTTGAGGTGCTTGTGGAAAGTGGGTATTCCTCTTGAGTCCAAGCTAGGGAAGAAGCTCTCATCTCGAGTTGATTTGGGGTTCACGGAGGCCTTTCGTGTTGCTACAGTGACCTCAGGATCGCTCTAGATTGAGACAGTGATCTTGGGTGTTCTCTGGAGTGCCATTAAGGAAATCAAGGATCCTTTCATGTTTGATGTGGAACACGGAATTGCTCTGCACGCAGTGCAGGGGAATCGGGCCTCATCTCGCGGCGAGGGGGAAGTCTCATGGTTTTTCTCGAGTTGCGGCCGGAACCTGGGGTATATTCTCGAGTTACGACGGGTAGGGCCCTTCCAGACACGTGTTTCTTCAGCGACGTCAGGACTCCTGCCTAGGTGCGAGGGACACCTCGGGATTCTCCTCGAGTCTTGGCATGGCCATTGGGACGTGTCTCCACGTGAGGCGGGAGACCCAGGTTCCCTTTCCACGTGCCACAGGGATCCTGGGACTCCTATCCATTTTCAAGAGGAGTCAGGCATCGTCTCCTTGGGAAGCATTGATCTCCGCGGACCTCTCGAGGTTTCAAAGGACGTGAGGCCTCCGGTCGCGATGAGGCAGAGAACTAGGTCTTTCTCTGTGGTCTCCACAGGGGATTCAGACATCCCTTCGTCGTGGGAGATGCAAGACGAGCCTGCATTCAATTCACTGCAGGGACATCCGGCCTTCCTTCGAGTCAGAGCATCTCGGTGGCCATTCCACTTGAGGCCACAAACTCAGGGTCCCTCTCACATACCTGTAGCTGAGAGAAACCTCCTCTTGCGGTGCTTGTGGAAAGTGGGTATTCCTCTTGAGTCGAAGCCAGGGATGAAGCTTTCATCTCGAGTTGATTTGGGGTCCAGGGAGCCCTTTCGTGTTGCTACAGTGACCTCAGGATTCCTCTAGACTTGAGACAGTGATCTTGGGTGTTCTCTGGAGTGCCATCAAGGAAATCAAGGCTCCTTTCATGTTTGATGTGGAACACGGCATTGCTCTGCACGCAGTGCGGGGGAATCTGGCCTCATCTCTCGGCGAGGGGGAAGTCTCATGGTTTTTCTCGAGTTGCGGCGGAACCTGGGGTATATTCTCGAGTTACGACGGGGAGGGCCGTTCCAGACACGTGTTTGTTCAGCGACGTCAGGACTCCTGCTAGGTGCGAGGTACACCTCGGGATTCTCCTCGAGTCTTGGCATGGCCATTGGGACGCGTCTCCATGTGAGGCGGGAGACTCAGGGTCGCTTTCCCCGTGCCACAGGGATCCTGGGACTCCTATCAATTTTCTAGAAGAGTCAGGCATCGTCTCCTTTGGAAGCATTGATCTCCGCGGACCTCTCGAGTTTTCAAAGGACGTGAGGCCTCCGGTCACGATGAGGCGGAGACCTAGGTCTTTCTCTGTGGTCTCCACAGGGGATTCAGACATCCCTTCGTCGTTGGAGATGCAAGACGAGCCTGCATTCAATTCACTGCAGGGATATCCGGCCTTCCTTCGAGTCAGAGCATCTCGGTGTCCATTCCACTTGAGGCCACAAACTCAGGATCCCTCTCACATACCTGTAGCTGAGAGAAGCCTCCTCTTGAGGTGCTTGTGGAAAGTGGGTATTACTCTTGAGTAGAAGCCAGGGAAGAAGCTATCACCTTGAGTTGTTTTGGGGTCCACGGAGCCCTTTCGTGTTGCTACAGTGACCTCAGGATCCCTCTAGACTTGAGACAGTGATCTTGGGTGTTCTCTGGAGTGCCATTAAGGAAATCAAGGCTCCTTTCATGTTTGATGTGGAACACGGAATTGCTCTGCACGCAGTTCAGGGGAATCGGGCCTCATCTCGCGACGAGGGGGAATCTCATGGTTTTTCTCGAGTTGCGGGCAGAACCTGGGGTATATTCTAGAGTTACGACGGGGAGGGCCCTTCCAGACACGTGTTTGTTCAGCGACGTCAGGACTCCTGCCTAGGTGCGAGGGATACCTCGGGATTCTCCTCGAGTCTTGGCATGGCAATTGGGACGCGTCTCCACGTGAGGCGGGAGACCCAGGGTCCCATTCCACGTGCCACAGGGATCCCGGGACTCCTCTCCATTTTCAAGAGGAGTCAGGCATCGTCTCCTTTGGAAGCACTGATCTCCGTGGACCTCTCGAGTTTTCAAAGGATGTGAGGCCTCCGGTCGCGATTAGGCGGAGAACTAGGTCTTTGTCTGTTGTCTCCACGGGGGATTCAGCATCCGTTCGTCTTGGGAGATGAAAGACGAGCCTGCATTCAATTCACTGCAGGGATATCTGGCTTTACTTCGAGTCAGAGCATCTCGGTGTCCATTCCACTTGAGGCGACACACTCAGGGTCCCTCTCACATACCTGTAGCTGAGAGAAGCCTCCTCTTGAGGTGCTTTTGGAAAGTTGGTATTCCTCTTGAGTCGAAGCCAGGGACAAAGCTCTCATCTTGTGTTGATTTGGGGTCCACGGAGCACTTTCGTGTTGCTACAGTGACCTCAGGATCTCTCTAGACTTGAGACAGTGATCTTGGGTTTTCTCTGGAGTGCCATCAAGGAAATCAAGGCTCCTTTCACGTTTGATGTGGAACACGGAATTGCTCTGCACTCAGAGCAGGGGAATCGGGCCTCATCTCGCGGCGAGGGGGAAGTCTCATGGTTTTTCTCGAGTTGCGGCCGGAACCTGGGGTATATTCTCGAGTTACGAGGGGGAGGGCACTTCCAGACACGTGTTTGGTCAGCGACGTCTGGACTCCTGCCTAGGTGCGAGGGACACCTCGAGATTCTCCTCGAGTCTTGGCATGGCAATTGGGACGCGTCTCCACTTGAGACAGGAGACCCAGGGTCCCTTTCCACGTGCCACAGGGATCATGGGACTCCTATCCATATTCAAGAGGAGTCAGGCATCGTCTCCTTTGGAAGCATTGATCTCCATGGACCTCTCGAGTTTTCAAAGGATGTGAGGCCTTCGGTCGCGATGAGGCGGAGAACTAGGTCTTTCTCTGTGGTCTCCACAGGGGATTCAGAAATCCCTTCGTCTTGGGAGATGCAAGACGAGCCTGCATTCCATTCACTGAAGGGCTATCCAGCCTTACTTCCAGTCAGAGCATCTCGGTGTCCTATCCACTTGAGGCCACAAAGTCAGGGTCCCTCTCACATACCTGTAGCTCAGAGAAGCCTCCTCTTGAGGTGCTTGTGGAAAGTGAGTATTCCTCTTGAGTCGAAGCCACTTACTAAGCTCTCATCTCGAGTTGATTTTGGGTCCACAGAGCCCTTTCCTGTTACTACAGTGACCTCAGGATCCCTCTAGACTTGAGACAGTGATCTTGGGTTTTCTCTGGAGTGCCATCAAGGAAAGCAAGGCTCCTTTCACGTTTGATGTGGAACGCAGAATTGCTCTGCATGCAGTGTGGGGGAATCAGGCCTCATCTTCCGGCGAGGGGAAGTCTCATGGTTTTTCTCGAGTTGCCGCCGGTACCTTGGGTATATTCTCGAGTTATTAAGGGGAGGGCCCTTCCAGACAAGTGTTTGTTCAGTGACCTCAGATCTCCTGCCTATGTGCGAGGGACACCTCGGGATTCTCCTCGAGTCTTTTCATGGCAATTGGGTCGCGCCTCCACGTGAGGCAGGAGACCCAGTTTCCCTGTACATGTGCCACACGGATCCTGGGACTCCTATCCATTTTCAAGAGGAGTCAGGCATCGTCTCCTTTGGAAGCATTTATCTCCGCGGACCTCTCGAGTTTTCCAAGGATATGAGGCCTCCGGTCGTGATGAGGTGGAGAACTCGGTCTTTCTCTGTGATCTCCACAGGAGATTCAGACATGCCTTCGTCTTGGGAGATGCAAGACGAGCCTGCATTCAATTCACTGCAGGGATACATGGCCTTACTTCGAGTCAGAGCATCTCGGTGTCCATTCCACTTGAGGCCACAAACTCAGGGACCCTCTCACATACCTGTAGCTGAGCGAAGCCTCCTCTTGAGGTGCTTGTGGAAAGTTGGTATTCCTCTTGCGTCGAAGCCAGGGACTAAGCTCTCATCTCGAGTTGATTTTTGGCCCATGGAGCCCTTTCGTGTTGCTACAGTGACCTCAGGATCCCTCTAGACTTGAGACAGTGATCTTGGGTATTCTCTGGAGTGCCGACAAGGATATCAAGGCTCCTTTCACGTTTGATGTGGAACACGGAATTGCTCTGCACGCAGTGCATGGGAATCGGGCCTCATGTCCCGGCGAGGGGGAAGTCTTATGGTTTTTCTCGAGTTGCGGCCGGAACCTGGGGTATATTCTCGAGTTACGACGAGGAGGGCCCTTCCAGACACGTGTTTGTTCAGTGACGTCAGGACTCCTGCCTAGGTGCGAGGGACACTTCGGAATTCTCCTCGCGTCTAGGCATGGCAATTGGGACGGGTCTCCACGTGAGGCGGGAGACCCCGGGTCCCTTTCCACGTGCCACAGGGATCCTGGGACTCCTATCCATTTTCAAGAGGAGTCAGGCATCGTCTCCTTTGGAAGCATTGATCTCCGCGGACCTCTCGAGTTTTCAAAGGATGTCAGGCCTCCGGTCGCGATGAGGCGGAGAACTAGGTCTTTCTCTGTGGTCTCCACAGGGGATTCAGACATCCCTTCGTCTTGGGAGATGCAAGACGAGCCTGCATTCAATTCACTGCAGGGATATCCGGCCTTACTTCCAGTCAGAGCGTCTCGGTGTCCATTCCACTTGAGGCCACAATCTCATGGTCCCTCTCACATACCTGTAGCTGAGAGAAGCCTCCTCTTGAGGTGCTTGTGGAAAGTTGGTATTCCTCTTTAGTCGAAGCCAGGGACTAAGCTCTCATCTCGAGTTGATTTGGGGTCCACGGAGCCCTTTCATGTTGCTACAGTGACCTCAGGATCCCTATAGACTTGAGACAGTGATCTTGGGTTTTCTCTGGAGTGCCATCAAGGAAATCAAGTCTCCTTTCACATTTGATATGGAACACGGAATAGCTCTGGACGCAGTGCACGGATTCGGGCCGCATCTCGCGGCGAGGGGGAAGTCTCATGGTTTTTCTTGAGTTGCGGCCGGATCCTGGGGTATATTCTCGAGTTAGGACGGGGAGGGCCCTTCGAGACACGTGTTTGTTCCGCGACGTCAGGACTCCTGCCTAGGTTCGAGGGACACCTCGGGATTCTCCTCGAGTCTTGGCATGGCAGTTGGGACGCGTCTCCACGTGAGGCGGGAGACCCAGGGTCCCTTTCCACGTGCCTCAGGGATCGTGGGACTCCTATACATTTTCAAGAGGAGTCAGGCATCGTCTCCTTTGGAAGCATTGATCTCCGCGGACCTCTCGAGTATTCAAAGGATGTGAGGCCTCCGGTCGCGATGAGGCGGAGAACTAGGTCTTTCTCTGTGGTCTCCACATGGGATTCAGACATCCCATCGTCTTGGGAGACGCAAGACGAGCGTGCATTCAATTCACTGCAGGGATATCCGGCCTTACTTCGAGTCAGAGCATCTCGGTGTCCATTCCACTTGAGGCCACAAACTCAGGGTCCCTCTCACATACCTGTAGCTGAGAGAAGCCTCCTCTTGAGGTGCTTGTGGAAAGTTGGTATTCCTTTTGAGTCGAAGCCAGGGACTAAGCTCTCATCTCCAGTAGATTTGGGGTCCACAGAGCCCTTTCGTGTTGGTACAGTGACTTCAGGATCCCTCTAGACTTGAGACAGTGATCTTGGGTTTTGTCTGGAGTACCATCAAGGAAATCAAGGCTCTTTCATGTTTGATGTGGAACACGGAATTGCTCTGCACGCAGTGCAGGGGAATCGGCGTCATCTCGCGGCGAGGGGGAAGTCTCATGGTTTTTCTCGAGTTGCGGCCGGAACCTGGGTTATATTCTCGAGTTACGACAGGGAGCCCCTTCCAGACACGTGTTTGTCCAGCAACATCAGGACTCTTGCCTAGTTGCGAGGGACACCTCGGGATTCTCCTCGAGTCTTGGCATGGCCATTGGGACGCGTCTCCACTTGAGGCGGGAGACCCTGTGTCCCTCTCCACGTGCCACAGGGATCCTGGGACTCCTATCCATTTTCAAGAGGAGTCAGGCATCGTCTCCTTTGGAAGCATTGATCTCCGCGGACCTCTCGAGTTTTCAAAGACGTGAGGCCTCCGGTCGCGATGAGGCGGAGAACTAGGTCTTTCTCTGTGGGCTCCACAGGGGATTCAGACATCCCCTCCTCGGGGCAGATGCAAGACGAGCCTGCATTCAATTCACTGCCGGGATATCCGGCCTTCCTCTGAGTCAGAGCATCTCGGTGTCCATTCCATTTGAGGCCACAAACTCAGGGTCCCACTCACATACCTGTAGCTGAGAGAAGCCTCCTCTTGAGGTGCTTGTGGAAAGTGGGAATTCCTCTTGAGTCGAAGCCAGGGACGAAGCAGTCATCTCGAGTTGATTTGGGGTCCACGGAGCCGTTTCGTGTTGCTACAGTGACCTCAGGATCCCTCTAGACTTGAGACAGTGATCTTGGGTGTTCTCTGGAGTGCCATCAAGGAAATCAAGGCTCTTTCATGTTTGATGTGGAACATGGAATTGCTCTGCACGCAGTGCAGGGGAATCGGGCCTCATCTCGCGGCGAGGGGGAAGTCTCATGGTTTTTCTCGAGTTCCGGCCGGAACCTGGGTTATATTCTCGAGTTACGACAGGGAGGGCCCTTCCAGACACGTGTTTGTCCAGCAACGTCAGGACTCCTGCCTAGGTGCGAGGGACACCTCGGGATTCTCCTCGAGTCTTGGCATGGCCATAGGGACGCATCTCCACGTGAGGCGGGATACCCAGGGTCACTTTCCACGTGCCACAGGGATCCTGGGACTCCTATCCATTTTCAAGAGGAGTCAGGCATCGTCTCCTTTGGAAGCATTGATCTCCGCGGACCTCTCGAGTTTTCAAAGGACGTGAGGCCTCCGGTCGCGATGAGGCGGAGAACTAGGTCTTTCTCTGTGGCCTCCACAGGGGATTCAGACATCCCTTCGTCGGGGTAGATGCAAGACGAGCCTGCATTCAATTCACTGCAGGGATACCCGGCCTTCCTTCGAGTCAGAGCATCTCGGTGTCCATTCCACTTGAGGCCACAAACTCAGGGTCCCTCTCACATACTTGTAGCTGAGAGAAGCCTCCTCTTGAGGTGCTTGTGGAAAGTGGGTATTCCTCTTGAGTCGAAGCCAGGGACGACGCTGTCATCTCGAGTTGATTTGGGGTCCACGGAGCCCTTTCATGTTGCTACAGTGACCTCAGGATCCCTCTAGACTTGAGACAGTGATCTTGGGTGTTCTCTGGAGTGCCATCAAGGAAATCAAGGCTCCTTTCATGTTTGATGTGGAACACGGAATTGCTCTGCACGCAGTGCAGGGGAATCGGGCCTCATCACTCGGCGAGGGGGAAGTCTCATGGTTTTTCTAGAGTTGCGGCCGGAACCTGGGGTATATTCTTGAGTTACGATCTGCAGGGCCCTTCCAGACACGTGTTTGTTCAGCGACGTCACGACTCCTGCCTAGGTGCGAGGGACAGCTCGGGATTCTACTCGAGTCTTGGCATGGCAATTGGGACGCTTCTCCACGAGAGGCGGGAGACCCAGGGTCCCTTTCCACGTGCCACAGGGATCCTGGGACTCCTATAAATTTTCAAGAGGAGTCAGGCATCGTCTCCTTTGGAAGCATTGATCTCCGCGGACCTCTCAAGTTTTCAAGCACGTGAGGCCTCCGGTCGCGATGAGGCGGAGAACTAGGTCTTTCTCTGTGGTCTCCACAGGGGATTCAGACATCCCTTCGTCTTGGGAGATGCAAGACGAGCCTGCATTCAATTCACTAGAGGGATATCCGGCCTTCCTTTGAGTCAGAGCATAACGGTGTCCATTCCACTTGAGGCCACAAACTCAGGGTCCCTCTCACATACCTGTAGCTGAGGGAATCCTCCTCTTGAGGTGCTTGTGGAAAGTGGGTATTCCACTTGAGTCGAAGCCAGGGACGAAGCTCTCATCTCGAGTTGATTTGGGGTCCACGGAGCCCTTTCATGTTGCTACAGTGACCTCAGGATCCCTCTAGACTTGAGACAGTGATCTTGGGTGTTCTCTGGAGTGCCATCAAGGAAATCAAGGCTCCTTTCAGGTTTGATGTGGAACACGGAATTGCTCTGCATGCAGTGCAGGGGAATCGGGCCTCATTTCGCGGTGAGGGGGAAGTCTCATGGTTTTTCTCGAGTTGCGGCCGGAACCTAGGGTATATTCTCGAGTTAGGACGGGGAGGGCCCTTCCAGACACGTGTTTGTTCAGCGACGTCAGGACTCCTGCCTAGGTGCGAGGGACACCTCGGGATTCTCCTCGAGTCTTGGCATGGCAATTTGGCGCATCTCCACGTGAGGCGGGAGACCCAGGGTCCCTTTCCACGTGCCACAGGGATCCTGGGACTCCTATCCATTTTCAAGAGGAGTCAGGCATCGTCTTCTTTGGAAGCATTGATCTCCGCGGACCTCTCGAGTTTTCAAAGGACGTGAGGCTTCCGGTCGCGATGAGACGGAGAACTAGGTCTTTCTCTGTGGTCTCCACAGGGGATTCAGACATCCCTTCGTCGTGGGAGATGCAAGACTAGCCTGCATTCAATTCACTGCAGGGATATCCGGCCTTCCTTCGAGTCAGAGCATCTCGGTGTCCATTCCACTTGAGGCCACAAACTCAGGGTCCCTCTCACATACCTGTAGCTGACAGAAGCCTCCTCTTGAGGTGCTTGTGGAAAGTGGGTATTCCTCTTGAGTCGAAGCCAGGGAAGAAGCTATCATCTCGAGTTGATTTGGGGTCCAGGGAGCCCTTTCGTGTTGCTACAGTGACGTCAGGATCCCTCTAGACTTGAGACAGTGATCTTGGGTGTTCTCTGGAGTGCCATCAAGGAAATCAAGGCTCCTTTCATGTTTGATGTGGAACACGGAATTGCTCTGCACGCAGTGCAGGGGAATCGGGCCTCATCTCGCGGCGAGGGGGATGTCTCATGGTTTTTCTCGAGTTGCGGCCCGAACCTGGGGTATATTCTCGAGTTACGACGGGGAGGGCCCTTCCAGACACCTGTTTTTTCAGCGACGTCAGGACTCCTGCCTAGGTGTGAGGGACACCTTGGTATTCTCCTCGAGTCTTGGCATGGCAGTTGGGACGCGTCTCCACGTGAGGCGGGAGACCCAGGGTCCCTTTCCCAGTGCCACAGGGATCCTGGGACTCCTATCCATTTTCAAGAGGAGTCAGGCATCGTCTACTTTGGAAGCATTGATCTCCGCAGACCTCTCGAGTTTTCAAAGGACGTGAGGCTTCCGGTCGTGATGAGGCGGAGAACTAGGTCTTTCTCTGTGGTTTCCACAGGGGATTCAGACATCCCTTCGCCGTGGGAGATGCAAGACGAGCCTGCATTCAATTCACTGCAGGGATATCCGGCCTTCCTTCGAGTCAGAGCGTCTCGGTGTCCATTCCACTTGAGGCCACAAACTCAGGGTCCCTCTCACATAACTGTAGCTGAGAGAAGCCTCCTCTTGAGGTGCTTGTGGAAAGTGGGTATTCCTCTTGAGTCGAAGCCAGGGACAAAACTCTCATCTCGAGGTGATTTGGGGTCCAGGGAGCCCTTTCGTGTTGCTACAGTGACCTCAGGATCCCTCTAGACTTGAGACAGTGATCTTTGGTGTTCTCTGGTGTGCCATCAAGGAAATCAAGGCTCCTTTCATGTTTGATGTGGAACACGGAATTGCTCTGCACGCAGTGCATGGGAATCGGGCCTCATCTCGCTGCGAGGGGGAAGTCTCATGGTTTTTCTCGAGTTGCGGCCGGAACCAGGGGTATATTCTCGAGTTACGACGGGGAGGGCCCTTCCAGACACGTGTTTGTTCAGCGACGTCACGACTCCTGCCTAGGTGCGAGGGACAACTCGGGATTCTCCTCGAGTCTTGGCATGGCAATTGGGACGCGTCTCCACGTGAGGAGGGAGACCCAGTGTCCCTTTCCAAGTGCCACAAGGATCCTGGGACTCCTAACCATTTTCAAGAGGAGTCAGGCATCGTTTCCTTGGGAAGCATTGATCTCCGCGGACCTCTCGAGTCTTCAAAGGATGTGAGGCCTCCGGTCGCGATGAGGTGGAGAACTAGGTCTTTCTCTGTGGTCTCCACAGGGGATTCAGACATCCCTTCGACAAGGGAGATGCAAGACGAGCCTGTATTCAATTCACTGCAGGGATATCCGGCCTTACTTCGAGTCAGAGCATCTCGCTGTTCATTCTACTTGAGGCCAGAAACTCAGGGTCCCTCTCACATACCTGTAGCTGAGAGAAGCCTCCTCTTACGGTGCTTGTGGAAAGTTGGTATTCTTCTTGAGTCGAAGCCAGGGACTAAGCTCTCATCTCGAGTTGATTTGGGGTCCACGAAGCCCTTTCTTGTTGTGACAGTGACCTCAGGATCCCTCTAGACTTGAGACAGTGATCTTGGGTTTTCTCTGGAGTGCCATCAAGGAAATCAAGGATCCTTTCACGTTTGATGTGGAACACGGAATTGCTCTGCACGCAGTGCAGGGGAATCGGGCCTCCTCTCGCCGTGAGGGGGAAGTCTCATGGTTTTTCTCGAGTTGGGGCCGGAACCTGGGGTATATTCTCGAGTTACGACGGGGAGGGCCCTTCCAGACACGTGTTTGTTCAGCGAAGTCAGGACTCCTGCCTAGGTGTGAGGGACACCTCGGGATTCTCCTCGAGTCTTGGCATGGCCATTGGGACGCGTCTCCACGTGAGGCGGGAGACCCAGGGTCCCTTTCCACGTGCCTCAGGGATCCTGGGACTCCTATACATTTTCAAGAGGAGTCAGGCATCGTCTCCTTTGGAAGCATTAATCTCCGCAGACCTCTCGCGTTTTCAAAGGATGTGAGGCCTCCGGTCGCGATGAGGCGGAGAACTAGGTCTTTCTCTGTGGTCTCCACATGGGATTCAGACATCCCTTCGTCTTGGGAGATGCATGATGACCCTGCATTCAATTTACTGCAGGGATATCTGGCCTTACTTCGAGTCAGAACATCTCGGGGTACATTCCACTTGAGGCCACAAACTCAGGGTCCCTCTCACATACCTGTAGCTGAGAAAAGCCTCCTCTTGAGGTGCTTGTGGAAAGTGGGTATTCCTCTTGAGTCGAAGCCAGGGACGAAGCTCTCATCTCGAGTTGATTTGGGGTCCACGGAGCCCTTTCTTTTTGCTACAGTTACCTCATGATCCCTCCTGACTTGAGAGACTGATCTTGGGTTTTCTCTGGAGTGCCATCAAGGAAATCAAGGCTCCTTACACGTTTGATGTGGTACTCGGAATTGCTCTGCACGCAGTACAGGGGAATCGGGCCTCATCTTGCGGTGAGGGGGAAGTCTCATGGTTTTTCTCAAGTTGCGGCTGGAACCTGGGGTATATTCTCGAGTTACAACGGGGAGCGCCCTTCCAGACACGTGTTTGTCAGAGACGTCAGGACTCCTGCCTAGGTGCGTGGGACACCTCGGGATTCTCCTCGAGTCCTGGCATGGCAATTGGGACCCTCTCCACGTGAGGCGGGAGAACCAGTGTCCCTTTCCACGTGCCACAGGGATCCTGGGCCTCCTATCCATTTTCAGGAGGAGTCAGGCATCGTCTCCTTTGGAAGCATTGATCTCCTCGGACCTCTCGAGATTTCAAAGGATGTGAGGCCTCCGGTCGCGATGAGGCGGAGAACTAGGTCTTTCTCTGTGGTCTCGACAGGGGATTCAGACATCCCTTCGTCTTGGGAGTTGCAAGACGAGCCTGCATTCAATTCACTGCAGGGATATCCGGCCTTACTTCCAGTCAGAGCATCTCGGTGTCCATTCCACTTAAGGCCACAAACTCAGGGGCCCTCTCACTTACCTGTAGCTGAGAGAAGCCTCCTCTTGAGGTGCTTGTGGAAAGTTGGTATTCCTCTTGAGTCGAAGCCAGGGACTAAGCTCTCATCTCGAGTAGATTTGGGGTCCACGGAGCCCTTTCGTGTTGCTCCAGTGTCCTCAGGATCCCTCTAGACTTGAGACAGTGATCTTGGGTTTTCTCTGGAGTGCCATCAAGGAAATCAAGGCTCCTTTCAGGTTTGATCTGGAACACGGCATTGCTCTGCCCGCAGTGCAGGGGAATCGGGCCTCATCTCGCGGCGAGGGGGAAGTCTCATGGATTTTCTCGAGTTTCGGCCGGAACCTGGGGTCTATTCTCGAGTTTCGACGGCGGGGGGCCCTTCCAGATACGTGTTTGTTCAGCGACGTCAGAACTCCTTCCTAGGTGCGATGGACAACTCGGGATTCTCCCCGAGGTTTCGCATGGCAATTGGGATGCGTCTCCAGGTGAGGCAGGAGACCCAGTGTCCCTTTCCACGTGCCACAGGGTTCTGGGACTCCTATCCATTTTCAAGAGGAGTCAGGCATCGTCTCCTTTGGAAGCATTGATCTCCGCGGACCTCTCGAGTTTTCAAAGGATATGAGGCCTCCGGTCGCGATGTGGCGAGAACTAGGTCTTTCTCTGTGGTCTCCAGAGGGGATTCAGACATCCCTTCGTCTTGGGAGATGCAAGACGAGCCTGCATTCAATTCACTGCAGGGATATCTGTCCTTACTTCGAGTCAGAGCATCTCGGTGTCCATTGCACTTGAGGCCACAAACTCAGGGTCCCTCTCACATTCCTGTAGCTGAGAGAAGCCTCCTCTTGACGTGCTTGTGGAAAGCTGTTATTCCCCTTGAGTTGAAGGCAGGGACTAAGCTCTCATCTCGAGTTGATTTGGGGTTCACGGAGCCCATTCTTGTTGCTCCATTGACCTCAGGATCCCTCTATACTTGAGACAGTGATCTTGGGTTTTCTCTGGAGTGCCATCAAGGAAATCAAGGCTCCTTTCATGTTTGATGTGGAACACGGAATTGCTCTGCACGCAGTGCAGGGGAATCGGGCCTCATATTGCGGCGAGGGGAAGTCGCATGATTTTTCTCGAGTTGCGGCCGAGACCTGGGATATATTCTCGAGTTTCGACGTCGAGGGCCCTTCCAGACACGTGTTTGTTCAGCTACGTCAGAACTCCTGCCTAAGTGTGAGGGACACCTCGTTATTCTCCTCGAGTCTTGGCATGGCAATTTGGACGCGTCTCCACGTGAGGCGGGAGACCCAGTGTCCCTTTCCACGTGCCACAGGGATCCTGGGACTCCTATTAATTTTCAAGAGGAGTCAGGCATCGTCTCCTTTAGAAGCATTGATCTCCGCGGACCTCTCGTGTTTTCAAAGGATGTGAGGCCTCTGGTCGCGATTTGGCGGAAATATAGGTCTTTCTCTGTGGTCTCCACAGGGGATTCAGACATCCCTTTGCTTCGGAGACGCAAGACGTGCCTGCATTCAATTCACTGCAGGAATATCCGGGCTTAATTCGAATCATTGCATCTCGTTGTCCATTCCACATGAGGCCACAAACTCAGGGTCCCTGTCACATACCAGTAGCTGAGAGAAGACTCCTCTTGAGGTGCTTGTGGAAAGTTGGAATTCCTCTTGAGTCGAAGCCAGGGACTAAGCTCTCATCTCGAATTGATTTGGGGTCCACGGAATCTTTTCTTGTTGCTACAGTGACCTCAGGTTCCCTCTCGACTTCAGACAGTGATATTGGGTTTTCTCTGGAGTGCCATCAAGGAAATCAAGGCTGTTTCACGTTTGATGTGGAACACGGAATTGCTCTGCATGCAGTGCAGGGGAATCGGGCCTCATCTCGCGCGAGGCGGAAGTCTCATGGTTTTTCTCCACTTGTGGCCAGAAGCTGGGGTATATTCTCGAGTTACGACGGGGGGGCCCTTCCAGACACGTGTTTGTTCAGCGAAGTGAGGACTCCTGACTAAGTGCGAGGGACACCTTGGGATTCTCCTGGAGTCTTGGATGGCAATTGCGACGTCTCCACGAGAGGCGATAGACCCAGGGTCACTGTCCACGTGCCACAGGGATCCTGGGACTCCTATCCATTTTCATGAGGGGTCAGGCATCGTCTCCTGTGGAAGCATTGATCTCCACGGACCTCTCGAGTTTTCAAAGGATGTGAGGCCTCCGGTCGCGATGAGGCGGAGAACTAGGTTTTTCTCTGTGGTCTCCACAGGGGATTCAGACATCCCTTCGTCTTGGGAGATGCAAGACGAGCCTGCATTCAATTCACTGCAGGGATATCCGGCCTTACTTCGAGTCAGAGCATCTCGGTGTCCATTCCACTTGAGGCCACAAACTCAGGGTCCCTCTCACTTACCTGTAGCTGAGAGAAGCCTCCTCTTGAGGTGCTTGTGGAAAGTTGGTATTCCTCTTGAGTCGAAGCCAGGGACTAAGCTCTCATCTCGAGTAGATTTGGGGTCCACGGAGCCCTTTCGTGTTGCTCCAGTGTCCTCAGGATCCCTCTAGACTTGAGACAGTGATCTTGGGTTTTCTCTGGAGTGCCATCAAGGAAATCAAGGCTCCTTTCAGGTTTGATCTGGAACACGGAATTGCTCTGCACGCAGTGCAGGGGAATCGGGACTCATCTCGCGGCGAGGGGGAAGTCTCATGGTTTTTCTCGAGTTGCGGCCGGAACCTGGGGTCTATTCTCGAGTTATGACGGGGGGGGCCCTTCCAGATACGTGTTTGTCCAGCGACGTCAGAACTCCTGCCTAGGTGCTATGGACACCTCGGGATTCTCCCCGAGGTTTCGCATGGCAATTGGGATGCGTCTCCAGGTGAGGCAGTAGACCCAGTGTCCCTTTCCACGTGACACAGCGTTCTGGGACTCCTATCCATTTTCAAGAGGAGTCAGGCATCGTCTCCTTTGGAAGCATTGATCTCCGCGGACCTCTCGAGTTTTCAAAGGACGTGAGGCCTCCGGTCGCGATGTGGCGAGAACTAGGTCTTTCTCTGTGGTCTCCAGAGGGGATTCAGACATCCCTTCATTTTGGAAGATGCAAGACGAACCTGCATTCAATTCACTGCAGGGATATCTGTCCTTACTTCGAGTCAGAGCATCTCGGTGTCCATTGCACTTGAGGCCACAAACTCAGGGTCCCTCTCACATTCCTGTAGCTGAGAGAAGCCTCCTCTTGACGTGTTTGTGGAAAGTTGCTATTCCCCTTGAGTTGAAGGCAGGGACTAAGCTCTTATCTCGAGTTGATTTGGGGTTCCCGGAGCCCTTTCTTGTTGCTCCATTGACCTCAGGATCCCTCTATACTTGAGACAGTGATCTTGGGTTATCTCTGGAGTGCCATCAAGGAAATCAAGGCTCCTTTCATGTTTGATGTGGAACACGGAATTGCTCTGCACGCAGTGCAGGGGAATCGGGCCTCATATTGCGGCGAGCGGAAGTCGCATGATTTTTCTCGAGTTGCGGCCGGAACCTGGGATATATTCTCGAGTTTCGACGGCGAGGGCCCTTCCAGACACGTGTTTGTTCAGCGACGTCAGGACTCCTGCCTAGGTGCGAGGGACACTTCGGGATTCTCCTCGAGTCTTGGCATGGCAATTGGGACGCGTCTCCACTTGAGGCGGGAGACCCAGTGTCCCTTTCCACGTGCCACAGGGATCCTGGGACTCCTATCCTTTTTCAAGAGGAGTCAGGCATCATCTCCTTTGGAAGCATTGATCTCCGCAGACCTCTCGAGTTTTCAAAGGATGTGAGGCCTCCAGTCGCGATGAGGCGGAGAACTAGGTCTTTCTCTGCGGTCTCCACAGGGGATTCAGACATCCCTTCGTCTTGGGAGATGCAAGACGAGCCTGCATTCAATTCACTGCAGGGATATCCGGCCTTACTTCGAGTCAGAGCATGTCGGTGTCCATTACACTTGAGCCCACAAAATCAGGGTCCCTCTCACATACCTGTAGCTGAGAGAAGCTTTCTGTTGAAGTGCTTGTTGAAAGTTGGTATTCCTCTTGTGTCGAAGCCAGAAACTAAGCTCTCATCTCGAGTTGATTTGGGGTCCACGGAGCCTTTTCGTGTTGCTTCACTGACCTCAGGATCCCTCTAGACTTGAGACAGTGACTTTCGGTTTTCTCTGGAGTGCCATCAAGGAAATCAAGGCTCCTTTCACGTTTGATGTGGAACACGGAATTGCTCTGCATGCAGTGCAGGGGAATCGGGCCTCATCTCGTGGCGAGGGGGAAGTCTCATGGTTTTTCTCGAGTTGCGGCCGGAACCTGGGGTATATTCTTGAGTTACGACGGGGAGGGCCTTTCCAGACACGTGTTTGTTCCGCGATGTCATTACTCTTGTCTAGGTGCGAGGGAAACCTCGGAATTCTCCTCGAATCTTGGCATGGCAATTGGGACGCGTCTCCACGTGAGGCGGGAGACCCAGGGTCCCTTTCCACGTGCCACAGGGATCCTGGGTCTCCTATCCATTTTCAAGAGGAGTCAGGCATCATCTACCTAGGAAGCATTGATCTCCGCGGACCTCTCGAGTTTTCAAAGGATGTGTGGCCTCCGGTCGCGATGCGGCGGAGAACTAGGTCTTTCTCTGTCGTCTCCACAGGGGATTCAGACATCCCTTCGTCTTGGGAGATTCAAGACGAGCCTGCATTCAATTCACTGCAGGGATATGCGGCCTTACTTCGAGTCAGAGCATCTCGGTGTCCATTCCACTTGAGGCCACAAACTCAGGGTCACTCTCACATACCTGTAGCTGAGAGAAGCCTCCTCTTGAGGTGCTTGTGGAAAGTTGGTATTCCTCTTGAGTCGAAGTCAGTGACTAAGCTCTCATCTCGAGTTGATTTGGGGTCCACAGAGACCTTTCGTGTTGCTCCAGTGTCCTCAGGATCCCTCTAGACTTGAGACAGTGATCTTGGGTTTTGTCTGGAGTGCCATCAAGGAAATCAAGGCTCCTTTCACGTTTGATGTGGAACACGGAATTGCTCTGCATGCAGTGCAGGGGAAATGGGCCTCATCTCGTGGCGAGGGGGAAGTCTCATGGTTTTTCTCGAGTTGCGGCCGGAACCTGGGGTATATCTCGAGTTACGACGGGGAGGGCCCTTCCAGACACGTGTTTGTTCCGCGACGTCAGGACTCCTGTCTAGGTGCGAGGGACATCTCGGGATTCTCCTCGAGTCTTGGCATGGCAATTGGGACGCGTCTCCACGTGAGGCGGGAGACCCAGGGTCCATTTCCACGTGCCACAGGGATCCTGGGACTCCTATCCATTTTCAAGAGGAGTCAGGCATCGTCTCCTTTGGAAGCATTGATCTCAGCGGACCTCTCGAGTTTTCAAAGGATATGAGGCCTCCGGTTCCGATGAGGTGGATAACAAGGTATTTCTCTGTGGTCTCCACAGGGGATTCAGACATCCCTTCGTCTTGGGAGATGCAAGACGAGCCTGCATTCAATTCACTGCAGGGATATCCGGCCTCACTTCGAGTCAGAGCATCTCGGTGTCCATTCCACTTGAGGCCACAAAATCAGGGTCGCTTTCACATACTTTAGCTGAGAGAAGCCTCCTCTTGAGGTGCTTGTGGAAAGTTGGTATTCCTCTTGAGTCGAAGCCAGGGACTAAGTTCTCATCTCGAGTTGATTTGGGGTCCACGGAGCCCTTTCGTGTTGCTCCAGTGACCTCAGGATCCCTGTAGACTTGAGAGAGTGATCTTGGGTTTTCTCTGGAGTGCCATCATGGAAATCAAGGCTCCTTTCACGTTTGATGTGGAACACGGAATTGCTCTGCACACAGTGCAGGGGAATCGTCCTCATCTCGCGGCGAGGGGGAAGTCTCATGGTTTTTCTCGAGTTGCGGCCGGAACCTGGGGTATATTCTCGAGTTACGATGGGGAGGGCCCTTCCAGACACGTGTTTGTTCAGCGACGTCAGGACTCCGGCCTAGGTGCGAGGGACATCTCCGGATTCTCCTCGAGTCTTGGCATGGCAATTGGGACGCGTCTCCACGTGAGGCGGGAGACCCAGGGTCCCTTTCCAAGTGCCACAGGGATCCTGGGACACCTATCCATTTTCAAGAGGACTCAGGCATCGTCTCCTTTGGAAGCATTGATCTCCGCGGACCTCTCGAGTTTTCAAAGGATGTGAGGCCTCCGGTCGCGATGAAGCGGAGGACTATGTCCTTCTCTGTGTCTCCACAGGGGATTCAGATATCCCTTCGTCTTGGGAGATGCAATACGAGCCTGCATTCAATTCACTGCAGGGATATCCGGCCTTCCTTCGAGTCAGAGCATCTCGGTCTGTATTCCACTTGAGGCCACAAACTCAGGGTCCCTCTCACATACCTGTAGCTGAGAGAAGCCTCCTCTTGAGGTGCTTGTGGAAAGATGGTATTCCTCTTGAGTAGAAGCCAGGGACTAAGCTCTCATCTCGAGTTGATTTGGGGTCCAGGGAGCACTTTCGTCTTGCTCCAGTGACCTCAGGATCCCTCTAGACTTGAGACAGTGATCTTGGGTTTTCTCTGGAGTGCCATCAAGGAAATCAAGGCTCCTTTCACTTTTGATGTGGAACACGGAATTGCTCTGCACGCATTGCAGGGGAATCGGGCCTCATCTCACAGCGAGGGGGAAGTCTCATGGTTTTTCTCTAGTTGCGGCCGGAACCTGGGGTATATTCTCGAGTTACGACGGGGAGGGCCCTTCCAGACACGTGTTTGTTCCGCGACGTCAGGACTCCTGCCTAGGTGCGAGGGACACCTCGGGATTCTCCTCGAGTCTTGGCATGGCCATTGGGACGCGTCTCCACGTGAGGCGGGAGACCCAGGGTCCCTTTCCACGTGCCACAGGGATAATGGGACTCCTATCCATTTTAAAGAGGAGTCAGGCATCGTCTCCTTTGGAAGCATTGATCTCCGCGGGCCTCTCGAGGTTTCAAAGGACGTGAGGCCTCCGGTCGCCATGAGGCAGAGAACTAGGTCTTTCTCTGTGGTCTCCACAAGGGATTCAGACATCCCTTCGTCGTGGGAGATGCAAGACGAGCCTGCATTCAATTCACTGCAGGGATATCCGGCCTTCCTTCGAGTCAGAGCATCTCGGTGTTCATTCCACTTGAGTCCACAAACTCAGAGTCGCTCTCACATACCTGTAGCTGAGAGAAACCTCCTCTTGAGGTGCTTGTGGAAAGTGGGTATTCCTCTTGAGTCCAAGCTAGGGAAGAAGCTCTCATCTCGAGTTGATTTGGGGTTCACGGAGGCCTTTCGTGTTGCTACAGTGACCTCAGGATCGCTCTAGATTGAGACAGTGATCTTGGGTGTTCTCTGGAGTGCCATTAAGGAAATCAAGGATCCTTTCATGTTTGATGTGGAACACGGAATTGCTCTGCACGCAGTGCAGGGGAATCGGGCCTCATCTCGCGGCGAGGGGGAAGTCTCATGGTTTTTCTCGAGTTGCGGCCGGAACCTGGGGTATATTCTCGAATTACGACGGGTAGGGCCCTTCCAGACACGTGTTTCTTCAGCGACGTCAGGACTCCTGCCTAGGTGCGAGGGACACCTCGGGATTCTCCTCGAGTCTTGGCATGGCCATTGGGACGTGTCTCCACGTGAGGCGGGAGACCCAGGTTCCCTTTCCACGTGCCACAGGGATCCTGGGACTCCTATCCATTTTCAAGAGGAGTCAGGCATCGTCTCCTTGGGAAGCATTGATCTCCGTGGACCTCTCGAGGTTTCAAAGGACGTGAGGCCTCCGGTCGCGATGAGGCAGAGAACTAGGTCTTTCTCTGTGGTCTCCACAGGGGATTCAGACATCCCTTCGTCGTGGGAGATGCAAGACGAGCCTGCATTCAATTCACTGCAGGGACATCCGGCCTTCCTTCGAGTCAGAGCATCTCGGTGTCCATTCCACTTGAGGCCACAAACTCAGGGTCCCTCTCACATACCTGTAGCTGAGAGAAACCTCCTCTTGCGGTGCTTGTGGAAAGTGGGTATTCCTCTTGAGTCGAAGCCAGGGATGAAGCTTTCATCTCGAGTTGATTTGGGGTCCAGGGAGCCCTTTCGTGTTGCTACAGTGACCTCAGGATTCCTCTAGACTTGAGACAGTGATCTTGGGTGTTCTCTGGAGTGCCATCAAGGAAATCAAGGCTCCTTTCATGTTTGATGTGGAACACGGAATTGCTCTGCACGCAGTGCGGGGGAATCTGGCCTCATCTCGCGGCGAGGGGGAAGTCTCATGGTTTTTCTCGAGTTGCGGCGGAACCTGGGGTATATTCTCGAGTTACGACGGGGAGGGCCGTTCCAGACACGTGTTTGTTCAGCGACGTCAGGACTCCTGCTAGGTGCGAGGTACACCTCGGGATTCTCCTCGAGTCTTGGCATGGCCATTGGGACGCGTCTCCATGTGAGGCGGGAGACTCAGGGTCGCTTTCCACGTGCCACAGGGATCCTGGGACTCCTATCAATTTTCTAGAAGAGTCAGGCATCGTCTCCTTTGGAAGCATTGATCTCCGCGGACCTCTCGAGTTTTCAAAGGACGTGAGGCCTCCGGTCACGATGAGGCGGAGAACTAGGTCTTTCTCTGTGGTCTCCACAGGGGATTCAGACATCCCTTCGTCGTTGGAGATGCAAGACGAGCCTGCATTCAATTCACTGCAGGGATATCCGGCCTTCCTTCGAGTCAGAGCATCTAGGTGTCCATTCCACTTGAGGCCACAAACTCAGGGTCCCTCTCACATACCTGTAGCTGAGAGAAGCCTCCTCTTGAGGTGCTTGTGGAAAGTTGGTATTCCTCTTGAGTCGAAGCCAGGGACTAAGCTCTCATCTAGAGTTGATTTGGGGTCCACGGAGCCCTTTCGTGATGCTACAGTGACCTCAGGATCCCTCTAGACTTGAGACAGTGATCTTGGGTTTTCTCTGGAGTGCCATCAAGGAAATCAAGGCTCCTTTCACGTTTGATGTGGAACACGGAATTGCTCTGCACGCAGTGCAGGGGAATCGGGCCTCATCTCGCGGCGAGGGGGAAGTCTCATGGTTTTTCTCCAGTTGCGGCAGGAACCAGTGGTACATTCTGGAGTTACGACCAGAAGGGCCTTTCCAGACACGTGTTTATTCAGCGATGTCTGGACTCCTGCCTTGGTGCGAGGGACACCTCGGGATTCTCCTCGAGTCTTGGCATGGCCATTGGGACGCGTCTCCACGTGAGGCGGGAGACCCAGGGTCCCTTTCCACGTGCCACAGGGATCCTGGGACTCCTATCCATTTTCAAGAGGAGTCAGGCATCGTCTCCTCTGGAAGCATTGATCTCCGCGAACCTCTCGAGTTTTCAAACGACGTGAGGCCAACGGTCGCGATGAGGCGGAGAACTAGGTCTTTCTCTGTGGTCTCCACAGGGGATTCAGACATCCCTTCGTCGTGGGAGATGCAAGACGAGCCTGCATTCAATTCACTGCAGGGATATCCGGCCTTCCTTCGAGTCAGAGCATCTCGGTGTCCATTCCACTTGAGGCCACAAACTCAGGGTCCCTCTCACATACCTGTAGCTGAGAGAAGCCTCCTCTTGAGGTGCTTGTGGAAAGGTGGTATTCCTCTTGAGTCGAAGCCAGGGACGAAGCTCGCATCTCGAGTTGATTTGGGGTCCACGGAAACCTTTCGTGTTGCTACAGTGATCTCAGTATCCCTCTAGACATGAGACAGTGATCTTGGGTGTTCTCTGGAGTGCCATCAAGGAAATCAAGGCTCCTTTCACGTTTGATGTGGAACACGGAATTGCTCTGCATGCAGTGCAGGGGAATCGGGCCTCATCTCGCGGCGAGGGGGAAGTCTCATGGTTTTTCTCGAGTTGCGGCCGGAACCTGGGGTACATTCTCGACTTACGACCAGAAGGGCCTTTCCAGACACGTGTTTATTCAGCGATGTCACGACTCCTGCCTGGGTGCGAGGGACAGCTCGGGATTCTCCTCGAGTCTTGGCATGGCCATTGGGACGCGTCTCCACGTGAGGCGGGAGACCCAGGGTCCCTTTCCACGTGCCACATGGATCCTGGTACTCCTATCCATTTTCAAGAGGAGTCAGGCATCGTCTCCTTTGGAAGCATTGATCTCCGCGGACCTCTCGAGTTTTCAAAGGACGTGAGGCCTCCGGTCGCGATGAGGAGTAGAACTAGATCTTTCTCTGTGGGCTTCACAGGGGTTTCAGACATCCCTTCGTCGTGGGAGATGCAAGACAAGCCTGCATTCAATTCACTGCAGGGATATCCGGCCTTCCTTCGAGTCAGAGCATCTCGGTGTCCATTCCACTTGAGGCCACAAACTCAGGGTCCCTCTCACATACCTGTACCTGAGAGAAGCCTCCTCTTGAGGTGCTTATGGAAAGTGGGTTTTCCTCTTGAGTCGAAGCCAGGGACGAAGATCTCATCTCGAGTTGATTTGGGGTCCACGGAGCACTTTCATGTTGCTCCAGTGACCTCAGGATCCCTCTAGACTGGAGACAGTGATCTTGGGTGTTCTCTGGAGTGCCATCAAGGAAATCAAGGCTCCTTTCAGGTTTGATGTGGAACACGGAATTGCTCTGCATGCAGTGCAGGGGAATCGGGCCTCATTTCGCGGCGAGTGGGAAGTCTCATAGTTTTTCTCGAGTTGCGGCCGGAACCTAGAGTATATTCTCGAGTTAGGACGGGGAGGGCCCTTCCAGACACGTGTTTGTTCAGCGACGTCAGGACTCCTGCCTAGGTGCGAGGGACACCTCGGGATTCTCCTCGAGTCTTGGCATGGCAATTTGGCGCATCTCCACGTGAGGCGGGAGACCCAGGGTCCCTTTCCACGTGCCACAGGGATCCTGGGACTCCTATCCATTTTCAAGAGTATTCAGGCATCGTCTCCTTTCGAAGCATTGATCTCCGCGGACCTCTCGAGTTTTCAAAGGATGTGAGGCCTCCGGTCGCGATGAGGCGGAGAACTCGGTCTTTCTCTGTGGTCTCCACAAGGGATTCAGACATCCCTTCGTCTTGGGAGATGCAAGACGAGCCTGCATTCAATTCACTGAAGGGATATCCTGCCTTACTTCGAGTCAGAGCGTCTCGGTGTCCATTCCACTTGAGGCCACAAACTCAGGGTCCCTCTCACATACCTGTAGCTGAGAGAAGCCTCCTCTTGAGGTGCTTGGGGAAAGTTGGTATTCCTCTTGAGTCGAAGCCAGGGACTAAGCTCTCATCTCGAGTTGATTTGGGGTCCACGGAGCCCTTTCGTGTTCCTCCAGTGACCTCAGGATCCCTCTAGACTTGAGACAGTGATCTTGACTTTTCTCTGGAGTGCCATCAAGGAAATGAAGGTTCCTTTCAAGTTTGATGTGGAACACGGAATTGCTCTGCACGCAGTGCAGGGGAATCGGGCCTCATCTCGCGGAAAGGAGGATGTCTCATGGTTTTTCTCAAGTTTCGGCCGAAACCTGGGGTATATTCTCGAGTTACCACGGGGAGGGCCCTTCCAGACACGTGTTTGTTCAGCGATATCAGGACTCCTGCCTAGGTGCGAGGGACACCTCGGGATTCTCCTCGAGTCTTGGCATGGCAATTGGGACGCGTCTCCACGTGAGGCGGGAGACCCAGTGTCCCTTTCGACGTACCACAGGAATCCTGGGACTCCTATCCATTTTGAAGAGGAGTCAGGCATCGTCTCCTTTGGAAGCATTGATCTCTGCAGACCTCTCGAGTTTTCAAAGGATGTGAGGCCTCCGGTCGCGATGAGGCAGAGAACTAGGTCTTTCTCTGTGGTCTCCACAGGGGATTCAGACATCCCTTTGTCTTGGGAGATGCAAGAGGAGCCTGCATTCAATTCCCTGCACGGATATCTGGCCTTACTTCGAGTCAGAGCATCTTGGTGTCCATTCCACTTGAGGCCACAAACTCATGGTCCCTCTCACATACCTGTCGCTGAGAGAAGCCTCCTCTTGAGGTGCTTGTGGAAAGTTGGTATTCCTCTTGAGTCGAAGCCAGGGACTAAGCTGTCATCTCGAGTTGATTTTGGGTCCCCGGAGCCCTTTCGTGTTGTTCCAGTGACCTCAGGATCCCTCTAGACTTGAGACAGTGATCTTGGGTTTTCTCTGGAGTGCCATCAAGGAAATCAAGGCTCCTATCATGTTTGATGTGGAACACGGAATTGCTCTGCACGCAGTGCAGGGGAATTGGGCCTCATCTCGCGGCAAGGGGGAAGTCTCATGGTTTTTCTCGAGTTGCGGCCGGTACCTGGAGTATATTCTCGAGTTACGACAGGGAGGGCCCTTCCAGACACGTGTTTGTTCAGCGACGTCAGGACTCCTGCCTAGGTGCGAGGGACACCTCGGGATTGTCCTCGAGTTTTCGCATGGCAATGGGACGCGTCTCCACGTGAGGCGGGAGACCCAGGTTCCCTTTCCACGTGCCACAGGGATCCTGAGACTCCTATCCATTTTCAAGAGGAGTCAGGCATCGTCTCCTTTGGAAGCATTGATCTCCGCCGACCTCTCGAGTTTTCAAAGGATGTGAGGCTTCGGGTCGCGATGAGGCGGAAAACTAGGACTTTCTCTGTGGTCTCCACAGGGGATTCAGACATCCCTTCGTCTTGGGAGATGCAAGACGAGCCTGCATTCAATTCACTGCAGGGATATCTCGCCTTACTTCGAGTCAGAGCATCTCTTTGTCCATTCCACTTGAGGCCACAAATTCAGCGTCCCTCTCACATACCTGCTGCTGAGAGAAGCTTCCTCTTGAGGTGCTTGTGGAAAGTTGGTATTCCTCTTGAGTCGAAGCCAGGGACTAAGCTCTCATCTCGAGTTGATTTGGGGTCCACGGAGCCCTTTCGTGTTGCTCCAGTGACCTCAGGATCCCCCTAGACTTGAGACAGTGATCTTGGATACTCTCTGGAGTGCCATCAAGGAAGTCAAGGCTCCTTTCACGTTTGATGTGGAACACGGAATTGCTCTGCACGCAGTGCAGGGGAATCGGGCCTCATCTCACGGCGAGGGGGAAGTCTCATGGATTTTCTCCAGTTGCGGCCAGAACCTGGGGTATATTCTCGAGTTATGACGGGGAGGGCCCTTCCAGACACGTGTTTGTTCAGCGACGTCAGGACTCCTGCCTAGGTGCGAGGGACACCTCGGGAGTCTCCTCGAGTCTTGGCATGGCAATTGGGACGCGTCTCCACGTGAGGCGGGAGACCCAGGGTCCCTTTCCACGTGCCACAGGGATACTGGGACTCCTATCCATTTTCAAGAGGAGTCAGGCATCGTCTCCTTTGGAAG
The DNA here is from genome assembly GCF_033118175.1 of Dama dama. Lineage (NCBI taxonomy): Eukaryota > Metazoa > Chordata > Mammalia > Artiodactyla > Cervidae > Dama > Dama dama. The sequence goes on from NC_083705.1 coordinate 7,685,467, forward strand.
CATTGATCTCCGCGGACCTCTTGAGTTTTCAAAGGATGTGAGGCCTCAGTTCGCGATGAGGGGGAGAACTTGGTCTTTCTCTGTCGTCTTCAATGTTGATTCAGACATCCCTTCATCTTGGGAGATGCAAGACGAGCCTGCATTCAATTCACTGCAGGGATATCCGGCCTTACGTCGAGTCAGAGCATCTCGGTGTCCATTCCACTTGAGGCCACAAACTCAGGGTCCCTCTCACATACTTGTAGCTGAGAGAAGCCTCCTCTTGAGGTGCTTGTGGAAAGTTGGTATTACTCTTGAGTCGAAGCCAGGGACTAAGTTCTCATCTCGAGTTGATTTGGGGTCCACGGAGCCCTTTCGTGTTGCTCCAGTGACCTCAGGATCCCTCTAGACATGAGACAGTGATCTTGGGTTTTCTCTGGAGTGCAATCAAGGAAATCAAGGCTCCTTTCTCGTTTGATGTGGAACACGGAATTGCTCTGCACGCAGTGTAGGGCAATCGGGCCTCTTCCCGCGGCGAGGGGGAAGTCTCATGGTTTGTCTCGAGTTGCGGCCGGAACCTGGGGTATATTCTCGACTTACGACGGGGAGGGCCCTTCCAGACACGTGTTTGTTCAGCGACGTCAGGACTCCTGCCTAGGTGCGAGGGACACTTCGGGATTCTCCTCGAGTCTTGGCATGGCAATAGGGACGCGTCTCCACGTGAGGCGGGAGACCCAGAGTCCCTTTCAAAGTGCCACAGGGATCCTGGGACTCCTATCTATATTCTAGAGGAGTCAGGCATCGTCTTCTTTGGAAGCATTGATCTCCGCACACCTCTCAAGTTTTCAAAGGATGTGAGGCCTCCGGTCGCGTTGAGGCAGAGGACTAGGTCTTTCTCTGTGGTCTCCACAGGGGATTCAGACATCCCTTCGTCTTGGGAGATGCAAGACGAGCCTGCATTCAATTCACTGCAGGGATATCCGGCCTTACTTCGAGTCAGAGCATCTCGGTGTCCATTCCACTTGAGGCCACAAACTCAGGGTCCCTCTCACATACCTGTAGCTAAGAGAAGCCTCCTCTTGAGGTGCTTGTGGAAAGTTGGTATTCCTCTTGAGTCGAAGCCAGGGAAAAGCTCTCATCTCAAGTTGATTTGGGGTCCAAGGAGCCCTTTCGTGTTGCTCCAGTGACCTCAGGATCCCTCTAGATTTGAGACAGTGATCTTGGGTTTTCTCTGGAGTGCCATCAAGGAAATCAAGGATCCTTTCACGTTTGATGTGGAACACGGAATTGCTCTGCACGCAATGCTGGGGAATCAGGCCTCATCTCGCGGCGAGGGGGAAGTCTCATGGTTTTTCTCGAGTTGCGGCCGGAACCTGGGGTATATTCTCGAGTTACGACGGGGAGGGCCCTTCCAGACACGTGTTTGTTCAGCGACGTCCGGACTCCTGCCTAGGTGCGAGGGACACCTCGGGATTCTCCTCGAGTCTTGGCATGGCAATTGGGACGCGTCTCCACGTGAGGCGGGAGACCCAGGTTCCCTTTCCACGTGCCACAGGGATCCTGGGACTCCTATCCATTTTCAAGAGGAGGCAGGCATCGTCTCCTTTGGAAGCATTTATCTCCGCGGACCTCTCGAGTTTTCAAAGGATGTGAGGCCTCCGGTCGCGTTGAGTTGGACGACTAGGTCTTTCTCTGTGGTCTCCACAGGGGAATAAATCATCCCTTTGTCTTGGGAGATGCAAGACGAGCCTGCATTCAATTCACTGCAGGGATATCCGGCCTTATTTCGAGTCAGAGTATCTCGGTGTCCATTCGACTTGAGGCCAAAATCTCAGGGTCCCTCTCACATACCTGTAGCTGAGAGAAGCCTCCTCTTGAGGGGCTCGTGGAAAGTTGGTATTCCTCTTGAGTCGAAGCCAGGGACTAAGCTCTCATCTCGAGTTGATTTGGGGTCCACGGAGCCCTTTCGTGTTGCTCCAGTGACCTCAGGATCCCTCTAGACTTGAGACAGTGATCTTGGGTTTTCTCTGGAGTGCCATCAAGGAAATCAAGGCTCCTTTCAAGCTTGATGTGGAACACGGAATTGCTCTGCACGCAGTGCAGGGGAATCGGGCCTCATCTCGCGTCGAGAGGGAAGTCTCATGGTTTTTCTCGAGTTGCGGCCGGAACCTGGGGTATATTCTCGAGTTACGACGGGGAGGGCCCTACCAGACACGTGTTTGTTCAGCGACGTCAGGACTCCTGCCTAGGTGCGAGGGACACGTCGGGATTCTCCTCGAGTCTTGGCATGGCATTTGGGAGGCGTCTCCACGTGAGACAGGAGACCCAGTGTCCCTTTCCACGTGCCACAGGGATCCTGGGACTCCTATCCATTTTCAAGAGGAGTCAGGCATCGTCTCCTTTGGAAGCATTGATCTCCGCGGACCTCTCGAGTTTTCAAAAGATGTGAGGCCTCCGCTGGCGATGAGGCGGAGAATTAGGTCTTTCTCTGTGGTCTCCACAGGGGATTCAGACATCCCTTCGTCTTGGGAGATGCAAGACGAGCCTGCATTCAATTCACTGCAGGGATATCCGGCCTTATTTCGAGTCAGAGCATCTCGGTGTCCATTCCATTTGAGGCCACAATCTCAGGGTCCCTCTCACATACCTGTAGCTGAGAGAAGCCTCCTCTTGAGGGGCTCGTGGAAAGTTGGTATTCCTCTTGAGTCGAAGCCAGGGACTAAGCTCTCATCTCGAGTTGATTTGGGGTCCACGGAGCCCTTTCTTGTTGCTCCAGTGACCTCAGGATCCCTCTAGACTTGAGACAGTGATCTTGGGTTTTCTCTGGAGTGCCATCAAGGAAATGAAGGCTCCTTTCATTTTTGATGTGGAATACGGAATTGCTCTGCACGCAGGGCAGGGGAATCAGGCCAAATCTCGCGGCGAGGGGGAAGTCTCATGGTTTTTCTCGAGTTGCGGCCGGAACCTGGGGTATATTCTCGAGTTACGACGGGGAGGGCCCTTCCAGACACGTGTTTGTTCTGCGACGTCAGGACTCCTGCCTAGGTGCAAGGGACACCTCGGGATTCTCCTCGAGGCTTGGCATGGCAATTGGGACGCGTCTCCACGTGAGGCGGGAGATCAAGGGTCCCTTTCCACGTGTCACAGGGATCCTGGGACTCCTATCCATTTTCAAGAGGAGTCAGGCATCGTCTCCTTTGGAAGCATTGATCTCCGCGGACCTCTCGAGTTTTCAAAGGATGTGAGGTCTCCTCTCGCGATGAGGCGGAGAACTAGGACTTTCTCTCTGGTCTCCACAGGGGATTCAGTCATCCCTTCGTCTTGGTAGATGCAAGACGAGCCTGCATTCAATTCACTGCAGGGATGTCCGGCCTTACTTCGAGTCAGAGAATCTCGGTGACCATTCCACTTGAGGCCACAAACTCAGGGTCCCTCTCACATACCTGTAGCTGAGAGAAGCCTCCCCTTGAGGTGCTTGTGGAAAGTTGGTATTCCTGTTGATTCGAAGCCAGGGACTAAGCTCTCATCTAGAGTTGATTTGGGGTCCACGGAGACCTTTCGTGTTTCTACAGTGACCTCAGGATCCCTTTAAGACTTGAGACAGTGATCTTGCTTTTTCTCTGGAGTGCCATCAAGGAAATCAAGCCTCCTTTCATGTTTGATGTGGAACACGGAATTGCTCTGCACGCAGTGCAGGGGAATCGGGCCTCATCTCGCGGCGAGGGGGAAGTCTCATGGTTTTTCTCGAGGTGCGACCGGAACCTGGGGTATATTTTCGAGTTACCACGGGGAGGGCCCTTCCAGACACTTGTTTGTTCAGCGACGTCAGGACTCCTGCCTAGGTGCGAGGGAAACCTCGGAATTCTCCTCGAGTCTTGGCGTGGCAATTGGGACGCGTCTCCATGTGAGGCGGGAGACCCAGGGTCCCTTTCCCCGTGCCACAGGGATCCTGGGACTCCTATCCATTTTCAAGAAGAGTCAGGCATCGTCTCCTTTGGAAGCATTGATCTCTGCAGACCTCTCGAGTTTTCAAAGGATGTGAGGTCTCCGATCGTGATGAGGCGGAGAACTCGGTCTTTCTCTGTGGTCTCCACAGGGATTCAGACATCCCTTCGTCTTGGGAGATGCAAGACGAGCCTGCATTCAATTCACTGCAGGGATATCCGGCCTTACTTCGAGTCAGAGCATCTCGGTGTCCATTCCACTTGAGGCCACAAACTCAGGGTCCCTCTCACATACCTGTAGCTGAGAGAAGCCTCTCTCTTGAGGTGCTTGTGGAAAGTTGGTATTCCTCTTGAGTCGAAGCCAGGGACTAAGCTCTCATCTCGAGTTGATTTGGGGTCCACGGAGCCCATTCGTGTTGCTACAGTGACCTCAGGATCCCTCTAGACTTGAGACAGTGAACTTGGGTTTTCTCTGGAGTGCCATCAAGGAAATCAAGGCTCCTTTCACGTTTCATGTGGAACACGGAATTGCTCTGCACGCAGTGCAGGGGAATCGGGCCTCATCTCGCGGCGAGGGGGAAGTCTCATGGTTTTTCTCGAATTGCGGCCGAAACCTGGGTTATATTCTTGAGTTACTACGGGGAGGGCCCTTCCAGACACGTGTTTGTTCAGCGATCTCAGGACTCCTGCCTAGGTGCGAGGGACACCTTGGGATTCTCCTCGAGTCTTGGCATGGCAATTGGGACGCGTCTCCACGTGAGGCTGGAGACCCAGCATCCCTTTCCACGTGTCACAGGGATCCTGGGACTCCTCTCCATTTTCAAGAGGAGTCAGGCATCGTCTGCTTTGGAAGCATTGATCTCCGCGGACCTCTCGAGTTTTCAAAGGATGTGAGGCCTCCTGTCGCGATGAGGCGGAGAACTAGGACTTTCTCTCTGGTCTCCACATGGGATTCAGTCATCCCTTCATCTTGGTAGATGCAAGACGAGCCTGCATTCAATTCACTGCAGGGATATCCGGCCTTACTTCGAGTCAGAGAATCTCGGTGACCATTCCACTTGAGGCCACAAACTCAGGGTCCCTCTCACATACCTGTAGCTGAGTGAAGCCTCCCCTTGAGGTGCTTGTGGAAAGTTGGTATTCCTCTTGATTCGAAGCCAGGGACTAAGCTCTCATCTAGAGTTGATTTGGGGTCCACGGAGACCTTTCGTGTTTCTACAGTGACCTCAGGATCCCTTTAAGACTTGAGACAGTGATCTTGCTTTTTCTCTGGAATGCCATCAAGGAAATCAAGCCTCCTTTCATGTTTGATGTGGAACACGGAATTGCTCTGCACGCAGTGCAGGTCAATCGGGCCTCATTTCGCGGCGAGGGGGAAGTCTCATGGTTTTTCTCGAGTTGCGACCGGAACCTGGGGTATATTTTCGAGTTACGACGGGGAGGGCCCTTCCAGACACTTGTTTGTTCAGCGACGTCAGGACTCCTGCCTAGGTGCGAGGGACACCTCGGAATTCTCCTCGAGTCTTGGCGTGGCAATTGGGACGCGTCTCCACTGGAGGCATGAGTCCCAGGGTCCCTTTCCACGTGCCACAGGGATCCTGGGACTCCTATCCATTTTCAAGAAGAGTCAGGCATCGTCTCCTTTGGAAGCATTGATCTCTGCAGACCTCTCGAGTTTTCAAAGGATGTGAGGCCTCCGGGCGCGATGAGGCGGAGGACTAGGTCTTTCTCTGTGGTCTCCACAGGGGATTCAGACATCCCTTCGACTTTGGAGATGCAAGACGAGCCTGCATTCAATTCACTGCAGGGATATCCGGCCTTACTTCGAGTCAGAGCATCTCGGTGTCCATTCCACTTGAGGCCACAAACTCAGGGTCCCTCTCACATACCTGTAGCTGAGAGAAGCCTCCTCTTGAGGTGATTGTGGAAACTTGGTATTTCTCTTGAGTCGAAGCCAGGGACTAAGCTCTCATCTCGAGTTGATTTGGGCTCCACGGATCCCTTTTGTGTTGCTCCAATGACTTCAGGATCCCTCTAGACTTGAGAAAGTGATCTTGGGGATTCTCTGGAGTGCCATCAAGGAAATCAAGGCTCCTTTCACGTTTGATGTGGAACACGGAATTGCTCTGCACGCAGTGCAGGGGAATCGGGCCTCATCTCGCGGCGAGGGGGAAGTCTCATGGTTTTTCTCGAGTTGCAGCCAGAACCTGGGGTATATTCTCGAGTTACGATCGGGAGGGCCCTTCCTTACACGTGTTTGTTCATCGATGTTAGGACTCCTCCCTAGGTGCGAGGGACACCTTGGGATTCTCCTCGAGTCTTGGCATGGCAATTGGGAAGCGTCTCCACGTGAGGCGGGAGACCCAGGGTCCCTTTCCACGTGCCACAGGGATCCTGGGACTCCTGTCCATTTTCAAGAGGAGTCAGGTATCGTCTCATTTGGAAGCATTGATTTCCGCGGACCTCTCGAATTTTCAAAGTATGTGAGGCCTCCGGTCGCGTTGAGGCGGAGGACAAGGTCTTTCTCTGTGGTCTCCACAGGGGATTCAGACAACCCTTCGTCTTGGGAGATTCAAGACGAGCCTGCTTTCAATTCACTGCAGGGATGTCCGGCCTTACTTCGAGTCAGAGAATCTCGGTGTCCATTCCACTTGAGGCCACATATTCAGGGTCCCTCTCACATACCTGTAGCTGAGAGAAGCCTCCTCTTGAGGTGCTTGTGGAAAGTTGGTATTCCTCTTGAGTCGAAGCCAGGGACTAATCTCTCATCTAGAGTTGATTTGCGGTCCATGGAGCCCTTTCGTGTTGCTACAGTGACCTCAGGATCCCTCTAGACTTGAGACAGTGATCTTGGGTTTCCTCTTGAGTGCCATCAAGGAAATCAAGGCTCCTTTCACGTTTGATGTGGAACACGGAATTGCTCTGCATGCAGTGCAGGGGAATCGGGCCTCATCTCGCGGCGAGGGGGAAGTCTCATGGTTTTTCTCGAGTTGCGGCCGGAACCTGGGGTATATTCTCGAGTTACAACGGGGAGGGCCCCTCCATACACGTGTTTGTTCAGTGACGTCAGGACTCCTGCCTAGGTGCGAGGGACACCTCGGGATTCTCCTCGAGTCTTGGCATGGCAATTGGGACGCGTCTCCACGTGAGTCGGGAGACCATGTGTCCCTTTCCACGTGCCACAGGGATCCTGGGACTCCTTTCCATTTTCAAGAGGAGTCAGGCATGGTCTCCTTTGGAAGCATTGATCTCAGCGGACCTTTCGAGTTTTTAAAGTATGTGAGGCCTCCGGTCGCGTTGAGGCGGAGGACTAGGTCTTCCTCTGTGGTCTCCACAGGGGATTCAGACAACCCTTCGTCTTGGGAGATTCAAGACGAGCCTGCATTCAATTCACTGCAGGGATGTCCGGCCTTACTTCGAGTCAGAGAATCTCGGTGTCCATTCCACTTGAGGCCACAAATTCAGTGTCCCTCTCACATACCTGTAGCTGAGAGAAGACTCTTCTTGAGGTGCTTGTGGAAAGTTGGTATTCCTCTTGATTCGAAGCCAGGGACTAAGCTCTCATCTAGAGTTGATTTGGGGTCCACGGAGACCTTTCGTGTTTCTACAGTGACCACAGGATCCCTTTAAGACTTGAGACAGTGATCTTGCTTTTTCTCTGGAGTGCCATCAAGGAAATCAAGCCTCCTTTCATGTTTGATGTGGAACACGGAATTGCTCTGCACGCAGTGCAGGGGAATCGGGCCTCATTTCGCGGCGAGGGGGAAGTCTCATGGTTTTTCTCGAGTTGCGACCGGAACCTGGGGTATATTTTCGAGTTACGACGGGGAGGGCCCTTCCAGACACTTGTTTGTTCAGCGACGTCAGGACTCCTGCCTAGGTGCGAGGGACACCTCGGAATTCTCCTCGAGTCTTGGCGTGGCAATTGGGACGCGTCTCCACTGGAGGCATGAGTCCCAGGGTCCCTTTCCACGTGCCACAGGGATCCTGGGACTCCTATCCATTTTCAAGAAGAGTCAGGCATCGTCTCCTTTGGAAGCATTGATCTCTGCAGACCTCTCGAGTTTTCAAAGGATGTGAGGCCTCCGGGCGCGATGAGGCGGAGGACTAGGTCTTTCTCTGTGGTCTCCACAGGGGATTCAGACATCCCTTCGACTTTGGAGATGCAAGACGAGCCTGCATTCAATTCACTGCAGGGATATCCGGCCTTACTTCGAGTCAGAGCATCTCGGTGTCCATTCCACTTGAGGCCACAAACTCAGGGTCCCTCTCACATACCTGTAGCTGAGAGAAGCCTCCTCTTGAGGTGATTGTGGAAACTTGGTATTTCCCTTGAGTCGAAGCCAGGGACTAAGCTCTCATCTCGAGTTGATTTGGGCTCCACGGATCCCTTTTGTGTTGCTCCAATGACTTCAGGATCCCTCTAGACTTGAGACAGTGATCTTGGGGATTCTCTGGAGTGCCATCAAGGAAATCAAGGCTCCTTTCACGTTTGATGTGGAACACGGAATTGCTCTGCACGCAGTGCAGGGGAATCGGGCCTCATCTCGCGGCGAGGGGGAAGTCTCATGGTTTTTCTCGAGTTGCGGCCAGAACCTGGGGTATATTCTCGAGTTACGATCGGGAGGGCCCTTCCTTACACATGTTTGTTCATCGATGTTAGGACTCCTCCCTAGGTCCGAGGGACACCTCGGGATTCTCCTCGAGTCTTGGCATGGCAATTGGGAAGCGTCTCCACATGAGGCGGGAGACCCAGGGTCCCTTTCCCCGTGCCACAGGGATCCTGGGACTCCTATCCATTTTCAAGAGGAGTCAGGTATCGTCTCATTTGGAAGCATTCATCTCCGCGGACCTCTCGAATTTTCAAAGTATGTGAGGCCTCCGGTCGCGTTGAGGCGGAGGACTAGGTCTTTCTCTGTGGTCTCCACAGGGGATTCAGACAACCCTTCGTCTTGGGAGATTCAAGACGAGCCTGCATTCAATTCACTGCAGGGATGTCCGGCCTTACTTCGAGTCAGAGAATCTCGGTGTCCATTCCACTTGAGGCCACATATTCAGGGTCCCTCTCACATACCTGTAGCTGAGAGAAGCCTCCTCTTGAGGTGCTTGTGGAAAGTTGGTATTCCTCTTGAGTCGAAGCCAGGGACTAATCTCTCATCTAGAGTTGATTTGCGGTCCATGGAGCCCTTTTGTGTTGCTCCAGTGACCTCAGGATCCCTCTAGACTTGAGACAGTGATCTTGGGTTTCCTCTTGAGTGTCATCAAGGAAATCAAGACTCCTTTCACGTTTGATGTGGAACACGGAATTGCTCTGCACGCAGTGCAGGGGAATCGGGCCTCATCTCGCGGCGAGGGGGAAGTCTCATGGTTTTTCTCGAGTTGCGGCCGGAACCTGGGGTATATTCTCGAGTTACAACGGGGAGGGCCCCTCCATACACGTGTTTGTTCAGCGACGTCAGGACTCCTGCCTAGGTGCGAGGGACACCTCGGGATTCTCCTCGAGTCTTGGCATGGCAATTGGGAAGCGTCTCCACGTGAGGCGGGAGACCCAGGGTCCCTTTCCACGTGCCACAGGGATCCTGGGACTCCTATTCATTTTCAAGAGGAGTCAGGTATCGTCTCATTTGGAAGCATTGATCTCCGTGGACCTCTCGAATTTTCAAAGTATGTGAGGCCTCCGGTCGCGTTGAGGCGGAGGACTAGGTCTTTCTCTGTGGTCTCCACAGGGGATTCAGACAACCCTTCGTCTTGGGAGATTCAAGACGAGCCTGCATTCAATTCACTGCAGGGATGTCCGGCCTTACTTCGAGTCAGAGCATCTCGGTGTCCATTCCACTTGAGGCCACATATTCAGGGTCCCTCTCACATACCTGTAGCTGAGAGAAGCCTCCTCTTGAGGTGCTTGTGGAAAGTTGGTATTCCTCTTGAGTCGAAGCCAGGGACTAATCTCTCATCTAGAGTTGATTTGCCGTCCATGGATCCCTTTTGTGTTGCTCCAGTGACCTCAGGATCCCTCTAGACTTGAGACAGTGATCTTGGGTTTTCTCTGGAGTGCCATCAAGGAAATCAAGGCTCCTTTCACGTTTGATGTGGAACACGGAATTGCTCTGCACGCAGTGCAGGGGAATCGGGCCTCATTTCGCGGCGAGGGGGAAGTCTCATGGTTTTTCTCGAGTTGCGGCCGGAACCTGGGGTATATTCTGGAGTTACGACGAGGAGGGCCCTTCTTGACACGTGTTTGTTCATCGACGTCAGCACTCCTGCCTAGGTGCGAGGGACACCTCGGGATTCTCCTCGAGACTTGGCATGGCATTTGAGACGCGTCTCCACATGAGGCGGGAGACCCAGGGTCCCTTTCCACGTGCCACAGGGATCCGGGGGCTCCTATCCATTTTGAAGAGGATTCAGGCATCGTCTCCTTTGGAAGCATTGATCTCCGTGGACCTCTCGAATTTTCAAAGAATGTGAGGCCTCCGGTCGCGATGAGGCGGTGGACTAGGTCTTTCTCTGTGGTCTCCAAAGGGGATTCAGTCAACCCTTCGTATTGGGAGATGCAAGACGAGCCTGCATTCAATTCACTGCCGGGATATCCGGCCTTACTTCGAGTCAGAGCATCTCGGTGTCCATTCCACTTGAGGCCACAAACTCAGGGTCCCTCTCACATACCTGTAGCTGAGAGAAGCCTCCTCTTGAGGTGATTGTGGAAACTTGGTATTTCTCTTGAGTCGAAGCCAAGGACTAAGCTCTCATCTCGAGTTGATTTGGGCTCCACGAATCCCTTTTGTGTTGCTCCAATGACCTCAGGATCCCTCTAGACTTGAGACAGTGATCTTGGGGTTTCTCTGGAGTGCCATCAAGGAAATCAAGGCTCCTTTCACGTTTGATGTGGAACACGGAATTGCTCTGAACGCAGTGCAGGGGAATCGGGCCTCATCTTGCGGCGAGGGGGAAGTCTCATGGTTTTTCTCGAGTTGCGGCCGGAACCTGGGGTATATTCTCGAGTTACGACGGGGAGGGCCCTTCCAGACACTTGTTTGTTCAGCGACGTTAGGACTCCTGCCTAGGTGCGAGGGACACCTCGGGATTCTCCTCGAGTCTTGGCATGGCAATTGGGATGCGTCTACACGTGAGGCGGGAGACCCAGTGTCCCTTTCGAAGTGCCACAGGGATCCTGGGACTCCTATCTATTTTCAAGAGGAGTCAGGCATCGTCTCCTTTGGAAGCATTGATCTCCACGGGCCTCTCGAGTTTTCAAAGGATGTGAGGCCTCCGGTCGGGTTGAGGCGGAGGACTAGGTCTCCCTGTTGTCTCCACAGGGGATTCAGACATCCCTTCGTCTTGGGAGATGCAAGACGAGCCTGCATTCAATTCACTGCAGGGATATCCGGCCTTACTTCCAGTCAGAGCATCTCGGTTTCCAGTCCACTTGAGGCCACAAACTCAGGGTCCCTCTCACATACCTGTAGCTGAGAGAAGCCTCCTCTTGAGGTGCTTGTGGAAAGTTGTTAATCCTCTTGAGTCGAAGCCAGACACTAAGCTCTCATCTCGAGTTGATTTGGGGTCCACCGAGCCCTTTCGTGTTGCTCCAGTGACCTCAGGATCCCTCTAGACTTGAGACAGTGATCTTTGGTTTTCTCTGGTGTGCCATCAAGGAAATCAAGGCTCCTTTCACGTTTGATGTGGAACACGGAATTGCTTTGCACGCAGGGCAGGGGAATCGGGCCTCATCTAGCGGCGAGGGGGAAGTCTCATGGTTTTTCTCGAGTTGCGGCCGGAACCTGGGGTATATTCTCGAGTTACGACGGGGAGGGCCCTTCCAGACACGTGTTTGTTCACCGACGTCAGGACTCCTGCCTAGGTTCGAGGGACACCTCGGGAATCTCCTCGAGTCTTGGCATGGCAATTGGGACGCGTCTCCACGTGAGGCGGGAGACCCAGTGTCACTTTCCACTTGCCACAGGGATCCTCGGACTCCTATCCATTTTCAAGAGGAGTCCGGCATCGTCTCCTTTGGAAGCATTGATCTCCGCAGACCTCTCTAGTTTTCAAAGGATGTGAGGCATCCGGTCGCGATGAGGCGGAGAACTAGGTCTTTCTCTGTGGTCTCCACAGTGGATTCAGACATCCCTTCCTCTTGGGAGATGCAAAACGAGCCTGCATTCAATTCACTGCAGGGATATCCGGACTTACTTCGAGTCAGAGCATCACGCTATCCATTCGACTTGAGGCCACAAACTCAGGGTCCCTCTCACATACCTGTAGCTGAGAGAAGCCTCCTGTTGAGATGCTTGTGGAAAGTTCGTCTTCCTCTTGAGTCGAAACCAGGGACTAAGCTCTCATCTCGAGTTGATTTGGGGTCCATGGGGCCCTTTTGTGTTGCTCCAGTGACCTCAGGATCCCTCTAGACTTGAGACAGTGATCTTGGGTTTTCTCTGGAGTGCCATCAAGGAAATCAAGGCTCCTTTCACGTCTGATGTGGACACGGAATTGCTCTGCACGCAGTGCAGGGGAATCGGGCCTCATCTCGCGACAAGGGAGATGTCTCATGGTTTTTCTGGAGTTGCGGCCGGAACCTGGGGTATATTCTCGAGTTACGACGGGGAGGGCCCTTCCAGACACGTGTTTGTTCAGCGACGTCAGGACTCCTGCCTAGGTGCGAGGGACACCTAGGGATTCCCCTCGAGTCTTGGCATGGCAATTGGGACGCGTCTCCACGTGAGGCGGGAGACCCAGGGTCCCTTTCCACGTGCCACAGGGATCCTGGGACTCCTATCCATTTTCAAGAGGAGTCAATCATCGTCTCTTTTGGAAGCATTGATCTCCGCGGACCTCTTGAGTTTTCAAAGGATGTGAGGTCTCCGGTCGCAATGAGGCGGAGAACTCGGTCGTTCTCTGTGGTCTCCACAGGGGATTCAGACAACCCTTCGTCTTGGGAGATGCAAGACGAGCCTGCATTCAATTCACTGCAGGGATATCATGCCTTACTTCGGGTCAGAGCATCTCGGTGTCCATTCCACTTGAGGCCACAAACTCAGGGTTCCTCTCACATACCTGTAGCTGAGAGAAGCCTCCTCTTGAGGTGCTTGTGGAAAGTTGGTATTCCTCTTGAGTCGAAGCCAGGGACTAAGCTCTCATCTCGAGTTGATTTGGGGTCCACGGAGCCCTTTCCTTTTGGTCCAGTGACCTCAGGATCCCTCTAGACTTGAGACAGTGATCTTGGGTTTTCTCTGGAGTGCCATCAAGGAAATCAAGGCTCCTTTCACGTTTGATGTGGAACACGGAATTGCTCTGCATGCAGTGCAGGGGAATAGGGCCTCAACTCGCGGCGAGGGGGAAATCTCATGGTTTTTCTCGAGTTGCGGCCCGAACCTGGGGTATATTCTCGAGTTACGATGGGGAGGGCCTTCCAGACACGTGTTTGTTCAGCCAGGTCAGGACTCCTGCCTAGGTGCGAGCGACACCTCGGGATTGTCCTCGAGTCTTGGCATGGCAATTGGGACGCGTCTCCACGTGAGGCGGGAGACCCAGGGTCCCTTTCCACGTGCCACAGGGATCCTGGGACTCCTATCCATTTTCAAGAGGAGTCAGGCATCGTCTCCATTGGAAGTATTGATCTTCGCGGACCTCTCCAGTTTCAAAGGATGTGAGGCCTCCGGTCTCGATGAGGCGGAGAACGAGGTCTTTCTCTGTGGTCTCCAAAGGGGATTCAGACAACCCTTCGTCTTGGGAGATGAAAGACGAGCCTGCATTAAATTCACTGCAGGGATATCCGGCCTTACTTCGAGTCAGAGCATCTCCGTGTCCATTCCACTTGAGGCCACAAACTCAGGGTCCCTCTCACATACCTGTAGCTGAGAGAAGCCTCCTCTTGAGGTGCTTGTGGAAAGTTGGTATTCCTCTTGAGTTGAAGCCAGGGACTAAGCTCTCATCTCGAGTTTATTTGGGGTCCACGGAGCCCTTTCCTTTTGGTCCAGTGACCTCAGGATCCCTCTAGACTTGAGACAGTGATCTTGGGTTTTCTCTGGAGTGCCATCAAGGAAATCAAGGCTCCTTTCACGTTGATGTGGAACACGGAATTGCTCTGCACGCAGTGCAGGGGAATCGGGCCTCATCTAGCCGCGAGGGGTAGGTCTCATGGAATTTCTCGAGTTGCGGCCGGAACCTGGGGTATATTCTCGAGTTACTATGGGGAGGGCCCTTCCAGACACGTGTTTGTTCAGCGAAGTCAAGACACCTGCCTAGGAGCGAGGGACACCTCGGGATTCTCCTCGAGTCTTGGCATGGCAATTGGGACGCGTCTCCACCTGAGGCGGGAGACCCAGGGTCCCTTTCCACGTGCCACAGGGATCCTGGGACTCCTATCCATTTTCAAGAGGAGTCAGGCATCGTCTCCTTTGGAAGCATTGATCTCCGTGGACCTCTCGAGTTTTCAAAGGATGTGAGGCCTCCGGTCGCGATGAGGCGGAGAACTAAGTCTTTGTCTGTGGTCTCCACAGGGGATTCAGATATCCCTTCGTCTTGGGAGATGCAAGACGAGCCTGCATTCAATTCTCTGCATGGATATCTGCCCTTACTTCGAGTCAGAGCATCTCGGTGTCCATTCCACTTGAGGCCACAAACTCAAGGTCCCTCTCACATACCTGTAACTGAGAGAGGCCTCCTCTTGAGGTGCTTGTGGAAAGTTGGTATTCCTCTTGAGTCAAAGCCATGGACGAAGCTCTCCTCTCGAGTTGATTTATGGTCCACGGAGCTCTTTCTTGTTGCTACAGTGACCTCAGGATCCCTCTAGACTTGAGACAGTGATCTTGGCTTTTCTTTGGAGTGCCATCAAGGAAATCAAGAATCTTTTCACGTTTGATGTGGAACACGGAATTGGTCTGCACGCAGTGCAGGGGAATCGGGCCTCATCTCAAGGCGATGGGGAAGTCTCATGATGTTTCTCGAGTTGCGGCCGGAACCTGGGGTATATTCTCGAGTTACGACGGGGAGGGCCTTTCCAGACACGTGTTTGTTCTGCGACGTCAGGATTCCTGCCTAGGTGCGAGGGACACCTCGGCATTCTCCTCGAGTCTTGGCATGGCAATTAGGACAAGTCTCCACGTGAGGCGGGAGACCCAGGGTCCCGTTCCACGTGCCACAGGGATTCTTGGACTCCTATCCATTTTCAAGAGGCGTCAGGCATCGTCTCCTTTACAAGCATTGATCTCCGCGGACCTCTCGAGTTTTCAAAGGATGTGACGCCTCCGGTCGTGATGAGGCGGAGAACTAGGTCTTTCTCTGTGGTCTCCACAGTGGATTCAGACATCCCTTCGTCTTGCGAGATGCAAGACGAGCCTGCATTCAATTCACTGCAGGGATGTCCGGCCTTACTTCGAGTCAGAGCATCTCGGTGTCCATTCTACTTGAGGTCACAAACACAGGTTCCCTCTCACATACCTTTAGATGAGAGAAGAATCCTCTTGAGGTGCTCGTGGAAAGTTGGTATTCCTCTTGAGTCGAAGCCAGGGACGAAGCTCTCATCTCGATTTGATTTGGAGTCCACGGACCCCTTTCGTGTTGCTACAGTGACCTCAGGATCCCTCTCGACTTGAGACAGTGATCTTGGGGTTTCACTGGAGTGCCATCAAGGAAATCAAGGCTCCTTTCACGTTTGATGTGGAACACGGATATTCTCTGCACGCAGTGCAGGGGAATCAGGCCTCATCTTGAGGCGAGGGGGAAGGCTCATGGTTTTTCTCGATTTGTAGCCCGAACCTGTGGTATATTCTCGAGTTACGATGGGGAGGGCCCTTCCAGACACGTGTTTTTCCAGCGACGTCAGGACTCCTGCCTAAGTGCGAGGGACACCTCGGGATTCTCTTCGAGCCTTGGCATGGCAATTGGGACGCGTCTCCACGTGAGGCGGGAGACCCAGGGTCCCTTTCCACGTGCCACAGTGATCCTGGGACTCCTATCCATTTTCAAGAGGAGTCAGGCATCGTCTCCTTTGGAAGCATTGATATCCGCGACCTCTCGAGTTTTCAAAGGATGTGAGGCCTCCAGTCGCGATGAGGCGGAGAACTCGGTCTTTCTCTGTGGTCTCCACATGGGATTCAGACATCCCTTCATCTTGGGAGATGCAAGACGAGCCTGCATTCAATTCACTGCAGGGATATCCGGCCTTTCTTCGAGTCAGAGCATCTCGGTGTCCATTCCACTTCAGGCCACAAACTCAGGATCCCTCTCACATACCTGTAGCTGAGAGAAGCCTCCTGTTGAGATGCTTGTGGAAAGTTCGTCTTCCTCTTGAGTCGAAGCCAGGGACTAATCTCTCATCTCGAAATGATTTGGGGTCCATGGGGCCCTTTTGTGTTGCTCCAGTGACCTCAGGATCCCTCTAGACTTGAGACAGTGATCTTGGGTTTTCTCTGGAGTGCCATCAAGGAAATCAAGGCTCCTTTCACGTCTGATGTGGACACGGAATTGCTCTGTACGCAGTGCAGTGGAATCGGGCCTCATCTCGCGACAAGGGAGATGTCTCATGGTTTTTCTGGAGTTGCGGCCGGAACCTGGGGTATATTCTCGAGTTACGACGGGGAGGGCCCTTCCAGACACGTGTTTGTTCAGCGACGTCAGGACTCCTGCCTAGGTGCGAGGGACACCTCGGGATTCCCCTCGAGTCTTGGCATGGCAATTGGGACGCGTCTCCACGTGAGGCGGGAGACCCAGGGTCTCTTTCCACGTGCCACAGGGATCCTGGGACTCCTATCCATTTTCAAGAGGAGTCAATCATCGTCTCCTTTGGAAGCATTGATCTCCGCGGACCTCTTGAGTTTTCAAAGGATGTGAGGTCTCCGGTCGCAATGAGGCGGAGAACTCGGTCGTTCTCTGTGGTCTCCACAGGGGATTCAGACAACCCTTCGTCTTGGGAGATTCAAGACGAGCCTGCATTCAATTCACTGCAGGGATATCATGCCTTACTTCGAGTCAGAGCATCTCGGTGTCCATTCCACTTGAGGCCACAAACTCAGGGTTCCTCTCACATACCTGTAGCTGAGAGAAGCCTCCTCTTGAGGTGCTTGTGGAAAGTTGGTATTCCTCTTGAGTCGAAGCCAGGGACTAAGCTCTCATCTCGAGTTGATTTGGGGTCCACGGAGCCCTTTCCTTTTGGTCCAGTGACCTCAGGATCCCTCTAGACTTGAGACAGTGATCTTGGGTTTTCTCTGGAGTGCCATCAAGGAAATCAAGGCTCCTTTCACGTTTGATGTGGAACACGGAATTGCTCTGCACGCAGTGCAGGGGATTCGGGCCTCATTTCTCGGCGAGGGGGAAGTCTCATGGTTTTTCTCTAGTTGCGGCCGGAACCTGTGGTATATTCTCAAGTTACGACGGGGAGGGCCCTTCCAGAAACGTGTTTGTTCAACGACGTCAGGACTCCTGCCTAGTTGCGAGGGACACCTCGGGATTCTCCTCGAGTCTTGGCATGGCAATTGGGACGCGTCTCCACGTGAGGCGGAAGACCCAGGGTCCCTTCCCACGTGCCACAGAGATCCTGGGACTCCTATCCATTTTCAAGAGGAGTCAGGAATCGTCTCCTTTGGAAGCATTGATCTCCCCAACCTCTCGAGTTTTCAAAGGATGTGAGGTCTCCGGTCGCGATGAGGCGGAGGACTAGGTCTTTCTCTTTGGTCTCCACAGGGGATTCAGACATCCCTTCGTCTTGGGAGACGCAAGACGAGCCTGCATTCAATTCACTGCAGGGATATCTGGTCTTACTTCGAGTCAGAGCATCTCGGTGTCCATTCCACTTGAGGCCACAAACTCAGGGTCCCTCTCACATACCTGTAGCTGAGAGAAGCCTCCTCTTGAGGTGCTTGTGGAAAGTTGGTATTCCTCTTGAGGCGAAGCCAGGGACTAAGCTCTCATCTCGAGTTGATTTGGGGTCCACGGAGCCCTTTCGTGTTGCTCCAGTGACCTCAGGATCCCTCTAGACTTGAGACAGTGATCTTGGGTTTTCTCTGGAGTGCCATCAAGGAAATCAAGGCTCCTTTCACGTTTGATGTGGAACACGGAATTGCTCTGCACGCAGTGCAGGGGAATCGGGCCTCATCTCGCGGCGAGGGGGAAGTCTCATGGTTTTTCTCGAGTTGCGGCCGGAACCTGGGGTATATTCTCGAGTTACGACGGGGAGGGCCCTTCCAGACACGTGTTTGTTCAGCGACGTCAGGACTCCTGCCTATGTGCGAGGGACACCTCGGGATTCTCCTCGAGTCTTGGCATGGCAATTGGGACGCGTCTCCACGTGAGGCGGGAGACCAAGGGCCCCTTTCCACGTGCCACAGGGATCCTGGGACTCCTATCCATTTTCAAGAGGAGTTAGGCATCATCTCCTTTGGAAGCATTGATCTCCGTGGACCTCGCGAGTTTTCAAAGGATGTGAGGCCTCCGTTCGCGTTGAGGCGTAGGACTAGGTCTTTCTCTGTGGTCTCAACAGGGGATTCAGACAACCCTTCGTCTTGGGAGATGCAAGACGAGCCTGCATTCAATTCACTGCAGGGATATCCGGCCTTACTTCGAGTCAGAGCATCTCGGTGTCCATTTCACTTGAGGCCACAAACTCAGGGTCCCTCTCACATACCTGTAGCTGAGAGAAGCCTCCTCTTGAGGTGCTTGTGGAAATTTGATATTCCTCTTGAGTCGAAGCCAGGGACTAAGCTCTCATCTCGAGTTGATTTGGGGTCCACGGAGCCCTTTCGTTTTGCTCCAGTGACCTCAGGATCCCTCTAGACTTGAGACAGTGATCTTGGGTTTTCTCTGGAGTGCCATCAAGGAAATCAAGGCTCCTTTCACGTTTGATGTGGAACACGGAATTGCTCTGCACGCAGTGCAGGGGAATCGGGCCTCATCTCGCGGCGAGGGGAAGTCTCATGGTTTTTCTCGAGTTGCGGCCGGAACCTGGGGTATATTCTCGTGTTACGACGGGGAGGGCCCTTCCAGACACGTGTTTGTTCAGCGACGTCAGGACTCCTGCCTAGGTGCGAGGGACACCTCGGGATTCTCCTCGAGTCTTGGCATGGCAATTGGGACGCGTCTCCACGTGAGGCGGGAGACCCAGGGTCCCTTTCCACGTGCCACAGGGATCCTGGGACTCCTATCCACTTTCAAGAGGAGTCAGGCATCCTCTCCTTTGGAAGCATTGATCTCCTCGGACCTCTGGAGTTTTCAAAGGATGTGAGGCCTCCGTTCGCGTTGAGGCGGAGGACTAGGTCTTTCTCTGTGGTCTCCACAGGGGATTCAGACATCCCTTCGTCTTGGGAGATGCAAGACGAGCCTGCATTCAATTCACTGCAGGGATATCCGGCCTTACTTCGAGTCAGAGCATCTCGGTGTCCATTCCACTTGAAGCCACAAACTCAGGGTCCCTCTCACATACCTGTAGCTGAGAAAAGCCTCCTCTTGAGGTGCTTGTGGAAAGTTGGTATTCCCCTTGAGTCGAAGCCAGGGACTAAGCTCTCATCTCGAGTTGATTTGGGGTCCACGGACCCCTTTCGTGTTGCTCCAGTGACCTCAGGATCCCTCTAGACTTGAGCCAGTGATCTTGGGTTTTCTCTGTAGTGCCATCAAGGAAATCAAAGCTCCTTTCACGATTAATGTGGAACACGGAATTGCTCTGCACGCAGTGCAGGGGATTCGGGCCTCATCTCTCGGCGAGGGGGAAGTCTCATGGTTTTTCTCGAGTTGCTGACGGAACCTGGGGTATATCCTCGAGTTACGACGGGGAGGGCCCTTCCAGACACGTGTTTGTTCAACGACGTCAGGACTCCTGCCTAAGTGCGAGGGACACCTCGGGATTCTCCTCGAGTCTTGGCATGGCAATTGGGACGCGTCTCCACGTGAGGCGGGAGACCCAGGGTCCCTTCCCTCGTGCCACAGAGATCCTGGGACTCCTATCCATTTTCAAGAGGAGTCAGGCATCGTCTCCTTTGGAAGCATTGATCTCCCCAACCTCTCGAGTTTTCAAAGGATGTGAGGTCTCCGGTCGCGATGAGGCGGAGGACTAGGTCTTTCTCTGTGGTCTCCACAGGGGATTCAGACATCCCTTCGTCTTGGGAGACGCAAGAAGAGCCTGCATTCAATTCACTTTAGGGATATCTGGTCTTACTTCGAGTCAGAGCATCTCGGTGTCCATTCCATTTGAGGCCACAAACTCAGGGGCCCTCTCACATACCTGTAGCTGAGAGAAGCCTCCTCTTGAGGAGCTTGTGGAAAGTTGGTATTCCTCTTGAGTCGAAGCCAGGGACTAAGCTCTCATCTCGAGTTGATTTGGGGTCCAGGGAGCCCTTTCGTGTTGTTCCAGTGACCTCAGGATCCTTCTAGACTTGAGACAGTGATCTTGGGTTTTCTCTGGATTGCCATCACGGAAATCAAGGCTCCTTTCACGTTTGATGTGGAACACGGAATTGCTCTGCATGCAGTGCAGGGGAATCGGGCCTCAACTCGCGGCAAGGGGGAAATCTCATGGTTTTTCTCGAGTTGCGGCCCGAACCTGGGGTATATTCTCGAGTTACGACGGGGAGGGCCCTTCCAGACATGTGTTTGTTCAGCGACGTCAGTACTCCTGCCTAGGTGCGAGGGACAACTCGGGATTCTCCTCGAGTCTTGGCATGGCAATTGGGACGCGTCTCCACGTGAGGCGGGAGACCCAGGGTCCCTTTCCACGTCCCACAGGGATCCTGGGACTGCTATCCATTTTCAAGAGGAGTCAGGCATCGTCTCCTTTGGAAGCATTGATCTCCGCAGACCTCTCGAGTTTTCAAAGGATGTGAGGCCTCCGGTCGCGATGAGCCGGAGGACTAGGACTTTCTCTGTGGTCTCCACAGGGGATTCAGACATCCCTTCGTCTTGGGAGATGCAAGACGAGCCTGCATTCAATTCACTGCAGGGATATCCGGCCTTACATTGAGTCAGAGCATCTCGGTGTCCATTCCACTTGAGGCCACAAACTCAGGGTCCCTCTCACATACCTGTAGCTGAGAGAAACCTCCTCTTGAGGAGCTTTTGGAAAGTTGGTATTCCTCTTGAGTCGAAGCCAGGGACAAAGCTCTCATCTCGAGTTGATTTGGGGTGCACGGAGCCCTTTCCTTTTGGTCCAGTGACCTCAGGATCCCTCTAGACTTGAGACAGTGATCTTGGGTTTTCTCTGGAGTGCCATCAAGGAAATCAAGGCTCCTTTCACGTTTGATGTGGCACACGGAATTGCTCTGCATGCAGTGCAGGGGAATCGGGCCTCAACTCGCGGCAAGGGGGAAATCTCATGGTTTTTCTCGAGTTGCGGCCCGAACCTGGGGTATATTCTCGAGTTACGACGGGGAGGGCCCTTCCAGACAC
The DNA here is from genome assembly GCF_033118175.1 of Dama dama. NCBI lineage: Eukaryota > Metazoa > Chordata > Mammalia > Artiodactyla > Cervidae > Dama > Dama dama. The sequence continues at coordinate 7,706,757 of NC_083705.1, forward strand.
GTGTTTGTTCAGCGACGTCAGGACTAGTGCCTAGGTGCGAGGAACACCTCTGGATTCTCCTCGAGTCTTTGCATTGCAATTGGGACGCGTCTCCTCGTGAGGTGGGAGACCCAGGGTTTCTTTCCACGTGCCACAGGGATCCTGGGACTCCTATCCATTTTCAAGCGGAGTCAGTCATCGTATCCTTTGGAAGCATTGATCTCCGCGGACCACTCGAGTTTTCAATGGATGTGACGCCTCCGGTCGGGATGAGGCGGAGAACTAAGTCTTTCTCTGTGGTCTCCACAGGGGATTCAGACATCCCTTCGTCTTGGGAGATGCTAGACGAGACTTCATTCAATTTACTGCAGGGATATCCGGCCATACTTCGAGTCAGAGCATCTCGGTGTCCATTCCGCTTGAGGCCACAAACTCAGGGACCCTCTCACATACATGTAGCTGAGAGAAGCCTCCTCTTGAAGTGCTTGTGGAAAGTTGGTATTCCTCTTGAGTCGAAGCCAGGGACGAAGCTCTCATCTCGAGTTGATTTGGAGTCCACGGAGCCCTTTCGTTTTGCTACAGTGACCTCAGGATACCTCTCGACTTGAGACAGTGATCTTGGTGTTTCTCTGGAGTGCCATCAAGGAAATCAAGGCTCCTTTCACGTTTGATGTGGAACACGGATATTCTCTGCACGCAAGTCAGGGGAATCAGGCCTCATCTTGCGGCGAGGGGGAAGGCTCATGGTTTTTCTCGATTTGTAGCCCGAACCTGTTGTATATTCTCGAGTTTCGATGGGGAGGGCCCTTCCAGACACGTGTTTTTCCAGCGACGTCAGGACTCCTGGCTAAGTGCGAGGGACAACTCGGGATTCTCTTCGAGCCTTGGCATGGCAATTGGGACGCGTCTCCACGTGAGGCGGGAGACCCAGTGTCCCTTTCCACGTGCCACAGTGATCCTGGGACTCCTATCCATTTTCAAGAGGAGTCAGGCATCGTCTCCTTTGGAAGCATTGATCTCCGCGACCTCTCGAGTTTTCAAAGGATGTGAGGCCTCCAGTCGCGATGAGGCGGAGAACTCGGTCTTTCTCTGTGGTCTCCACATGGGATTCAGACATCCCTTCATCTTGGGAGATGCAAGACGAGCCTGCATTCAATTCACTGCAGGGATATCCGGCCTTTCTTCGAGTCAGAGCATCTCGGTGTCCATTCCACTTCAGGCCACAAACTCAGGGTCCCTCTCACATACCTGTAGCTGAGAGAAGCCTCCTGTTGAGATGCTTGTGGAAAGTTCGTCTTCCTCTTGAGTCGAAGCCAGGGACTAAGCTCTCATCTCGAGTTGATTTGGGGTCCATGGGGCCTTTTTGTGTTGCTCCAGTGACCTCAGGATCCCTCTAGACTTGAGACAGTGATCTTGGGTTTTCTCTGGAGTGCCATCAAGGAAATAAAGGCTCCTTTCATGTTTGTTGTGGAACACGGAATTGTTGTGCACGCAATGCAGGGGAATCGGGCCTCATCTCGCGACAAGGGAGATGTCTCATGGTTTTTCTGGAGTTGCGGCCGGAACCTGGGGTATATTCTCGAGTTACGACGGGGAGGGCCCTTCCAGACACGTGTTTGTTCAGCGACGTCAGGACTCCTGCCTAGGTGCGAGGGACACCTAGGGATTCCCCTCGAGTCTTGGCATGGCAATTGGGACGCGTCTCCACGTGAGGCGGGAGACCCAGGGTCCCTTTTCACGTGCCACAGGGATCCTGGGACTCCTATCCATTTTCAAGAGGAGTCAATCATCGTCTCCTTTGGAAGCATTGATCTCCGCGGACCTCTTGAGTTTTCAAAGGATGTGAGGTCTCCGGTCGCAATGAGGCGGAGAACTCGGTCGTTCTCTGTGGTCTCCACAGGGGATTCAGACAACCCTTCGTCTTGGGAGATGCAAGACGAGCCTGCATTCAATTCACTGCAGGGATATCATGCCTTACTTCGGGTCAGAGCATCTCGGTGTCCATTCCACTTGAGGCCACAAACTCAGGGTTCCTCTCACATACCTGTAGCTGAGAGAAGCCTCCTCTTGAGGTGCTTGTGGAAAGTTGGTATTCCTCTTCAGTCGAAGCCAGGGACTAAGCTCTCATCTCGAGTTGATTTGGGGTCCACGGAGCCCTTTCCTTTTGGTCCAGTGACCTCAGGATCCCTCTAGACTTAAGACAGTGATCTTGGGTTTTCTCTGGAGTGCCATCAAGGAAATCAAGGCTCCTTTCACGTTTGATGTGGAACACGGAATTGCTCTGCATGCAGTGCAGGGGAATCGGGCCTCAACTCGCGGCGAGGGGGAAATCTCATGGTTTTTCTCGAGTTGTGGCCCGAACCTGGGGTATATTCTCGAGTTACGACGGGGAGGGCCCTTCCAGACACGTGTTTGTTCAGCGACGTCAGGACTCCTGCCTAGGTGCGAGGGACACCTCGGGATTGTCCTCGAGTCTTGGCATGGCAATTGGGACGCGTCTCCACGTGAGGCGGGAGACCCAGAGTCCCTTTCCACGTGCCACAGGGATCCTGGGACTCCTATCCATTTTCAAGAGGAGTCAGGCATCGTCTCCATTGGAAGTATTGATCTCCGCGGACCTCTCCAGTTTCAAAGGAGGTGAGGCCTCCGGTCTCGATGAGGCGGAGAACGAGGTCTTTCTCTGTGGTCTCCACAGGGGATTCAGACAACCCTTCGTCTTGGGAGATGCAAGACGAGCCTGCATTAAATTCACTGCAGGGATATCCGGCCTTACTTCGAGTCAGAGCATCTCCGTGTCCATTCCACTTGAGGCTACAAACTCAGGGTCCCTCTCACATACCTGTAGCTGAGAGAAGCCTCCTCTTGAGGTGCTTGTGGAAAGTTGGTATTCCTCTTGAGTTGAAGCCAGGGACTAAGCTCTCATCTCGAGTTGATTTGGGGTCCACGGAGCCCTTTCGTTTTGCTCCAGTGACCTCAGGATCCCTCTAGACTTGAGACAGTGATCTTGGGTTTTCTCTGGAGTGCCATCAAGGAAATCAAGGCTCCTTTCACGTTTGATGTGGAACACGGAATTGCTCTGCATGCAGTGCAGGGGAATCGGGCCTCATCTCGCGGCGAGGGGAAGTCTCATGGTTTTTCTCGAGTTGCGGCCGGAACCTGGGGTATATTCTCGTGTTACGACGGGGAGGGCCCTTCCAGACACGTGTTTGTTCAGCGACGTCAGGACTCCTGCCTAGGTGCGAGGGACACCTCGGGATTCTCCTCGAGTCTTGGCATGGCAATTGGGACGCGTCTCCACGTGAGGCGGGAGACCCAGGGTCCCTTTCCACGTGCCACAGGGATCCTGGGACTCCTATCCACTTTCAAGAGGAGTCAGGCATCCTCTCCTTTGGAAGCATTGATCTCCTCGGACCTCTGGAGTTTTCAAAGGATGTGAGGCCTCCGTTCGCGTTGAGGCGGAGGACTAGGTCTTTCTCTGTGGTCTCCACAGGGGATTCAGACATCCCTTCGTCTTGGGAGATGCAAGACGAGCCTGCATTCAATTCACTGCAGGGATATCCGGCCTTACTTCGAGTCAGAGCATCTCGGTGTCCATTCCACTTGAAGCCACAAACTCAGGGTCCCTCTCACATACCTGTAGCTGAGAAAAGCCTCCTCTTGAGGTGCTTGTGGAAAGTTGGTATTCCCCTTGAGTCGAAGCCAGGGACTAAGCTCTCATCTCGAGTTGATTTGGGGTCCACGGACCCCTTTCGTGTTGCTCCAGTGACCTCAGGATCCCTCTAGACTTGAGCCAGTGATCTTGGGTTTTCTCTGTAGTGCCATCAAGGAAATCAAAGCTCCTTTCACGATTAATGTGGAACACGGAATTGCTCTGCACGCAGTGCAGGGGATTCGGGCCTCATCTCTCGGCGAGGGGGAAGTCTCATGGTTTTTCTCGAGTTGCTGACGGAACCTGGGGTATATCCTCGAGTTACGACGGGGAGGGCCCTTCCAGACACGTGTTTGTTCAACGACGTCAGGACTCCTGCCTAAGTGCGAGGGACACCTCGGGATTCTCCTCGAGTCTTGGCATGGCAATTGGGACGCGTCTCCACGTGAGGCGGGAGACCCAGGGTCCCTTCCCTCGTGCCACAGAGATCCTGGGACTCCTATCCATTTTCAAGAGGAGTCAGGCATCGTCTCCTTTGGAAGCATTGATCTCCCCAACCTCTCGAGTTTTCAAAGGATGTGAGGTCTCCGGTCGCGATGAGGCGGAGGACTAGGTCTTTCTCTGTGGTCTCCACAGGGGATTCAGACATCCCTTCGTCTTGGGAGACGCAAGAAGAGCCTGCATTCAATTCACTTTAGGGATATCTGGTCTTACTTCGAGTCAGAGCATCTCGGTGTCCATTCCATTTGAGGCCACAAACTCAGGGGCCCTCTCACATACCTGTAGCTGAGAGAAGCCTCCTCTTGAGGAGCTTGTGGAAAGTTGGTATTCCTCTTGAGTCGAAGCCAGGGACTAAGCTCTCATCTCGAGTTGATTTGGGGTCCAGGGAGCCCTTTCGTGTTGTTCCAGTGACCTCAGGATCCTTCTAGACTTGAGACAGTGATCTTGGGTTTTCTCTGGATTGCCATCACGGAAATCAAGGCTCCTTTCACGTTTGATGTGGAACACGGAATTGCTCTGCATGCAGTGCAGGGGAATCGGGCCTCAACTCGCGGCAAGGGGGAAATCTCATGGTTTTTCTCGAGTTGCGGCCCGAACCTGGGGTATATTCTCGAGTTACGACGGGGAGGGCCCTTCCAGACATGTGTTTGTTCAGCGACGTCAGTACTCCTGCCTAGGTGCGAGGGACAACTCGGGATTCTCCTCGAGTCTTGGCATGGCAATTGGGACGCGTCTCCACGTGAGGCGGGAGACCCAGGGTCCCTTTCCACGTCCCACAGGGATCCTGGGACTGCTATCCATTTTCAAGAGGAGTCAGGCATCGTCTCCTTTGGAAGCATTGATCTCCGCAGACCTCTCGAGTTTTCAAAGGATGTGAGGCCTCCGGTCGCGATGAGCCGGAGGACTAGGACTTTCTCTGTGGTCTCCACAGGGGATTCAGACATCCCTTCGTCTTGGGAGATGCAAGACGAGCCTGCATTCAATTCACTGCAGGGATATCCGGCCTTACATTGAGTCAGAGCATCTCGGTGTCCATTCCACTTGAGGCCACAAACTCAGGGTCCCTCTCACATACCTGTAGCTGAGAGAAACCTCCTCTTGAGGAGCTTTTGGAAAGTTGGTATTCCTCTTGAGTCGAAGCCAGGGACAAAGCTCTCATCTCGAGTTGATTTGGGGTGCACGGAGCCCTTTCCTTTTGGTCCAGTGACCTCAGGATCCCTCTAGACTTGAGACAGTGATCTTGGGTTTTCTCTGGAGTGCCATCAAAGAAATCAAGGCTCCTTTCACGTTTGATGTGGCACACGGAATTGCTCTGCATGCAGTGCAGGGGAATCGGGCCTCAACTCGCGGCAAGGGGGAAATCTCATGGTTTTTCTCGAGTTGCGGCCCGAACCTGGGGTATATTCTCGAGTTACGACGGGGAGGGCCCTTCCAGACACGTGTTTGTTCAGCGACGTCAGGACTAGTGCCTAGGTGCGAGGAACACCTCTGGATTCTCCTCGAGTCTTTGCATTGCAATTGGGACGCGTCTCCTCGTGAGGTGGGAGACCCAGGGTTTCTTTCCACGTGCCACAGGGATCCTGGGACTCCTATCCATTTTCAAGCGGAGTCAGTCATCGTATCCTTTGGAAGCATTGATCTCCGCGGACCACTCGAGTTTTCAATGGATGTGACGCCTCCGGTCGGGATGAGGCGGAGAACTAAGTCTTTCTCTGTGGTCTCCACAGGGGATTCAGACATCCCTTCGTCTTGGGAGATGCTAGACGAGACTTCATTCAATTTACTGCAGGGATATCCGGCCATACTTCGAGTCAGAGCATCTCGGTGTCCATTCCGCTTGAGGCCACAAACTCAGGGACCCTCTCACATACATGTAGCTGAGAGAAGCCTCCTCTTGAAGTGCTTGTGGAAAGTTGGTATTCCTCTTGAGTCGAAGCCAGGGACGAAGCTCTCATCTCGAGTTGATTTGGAGTCCACGGAGCCCTTTCGTTTTGCTACAGTGACCTCAGGATACCTCTCGACTTGAGACAGTGATCTTGGTGTTTCTCTGGAGTGCCATCAAGGAAATCAAGGCTCCTTTCACGTTTGATGTGGAACACGGATATTCTCTGCACGCAAGTCAGGGGAATCAGGCCTCATCTTGCGGCGAGGGGGAAGGCTCATGGTTTTTCTCGATTTGTAGCCCGAACCTGTTGTATATTCTCGAGTTTCGATGGGGAGGGCCCTTCCAGACACGTGTTTTTCCAGCGACGTCAGGACTCCTGGCTAAGTGCGAGGGACAACTCGGGATTCTCTTCGAGCCTTGGCATGGCAATTGGGACGCGTCTCCACGTGAGGCGGGAGACCCAGTGTCCCTTTCCACGTGCCACAGTGATCCTGGGACTCCTATCCATTTTCAAGAGGAGTCAGGCATCGTCTCCTTTGGAAGCATTGATCTCCGCGACCTCTCGAGTTTTCAAAGGATGTGAGGCCTCCAGTCGCGATGAGGCGGAGAACTCGGTCTTTCTCTGTGGTCTCCACATGGGATTCAGACATCCCTTCATCTTGGGAGATGCAAGACGAGCCTGCATTCAATTCACTGCAGGGATATCCGGCCTTTCTTCGAGTCAGAGCATCTCGGTGTCCATTCCACTTCAGGCCACAAACTCAGGGTCCCTCTCACATACCTGTAGCTGAGAGAAGCCTCCTGTTGAGATGCTTGTGGAAAGTTCGTCTTCCTCTTGAGTCGAAGCCAGGGACTAAGCTCTCATCTCGAGTTGATTTGGGGTCCATGGGGCCTTTTTGTGTTGCTCCAGTGACCTCAGGATCCCTCTAGACTTGAGACAGTGATCTTGGGTTTTCTCTGGAGTGCCATCAAGGAAATAAAGGCTCCTTTCATGTTTGTTGTGGAACACGGAATTGTTGTGCACGCAATGCAGGGGAATCGGGCCTCATCTCGCGACAAGGGAGATGTCTCATGGTTTTTCTGGAGTTGCGGCCGGAACCTGGGGTATATTCTCGAGTTACGACGGGGAGGGCCCTTCCAGACACGTGTTTGTTCAGCGACGTCAGGACTCCTGCCTAGGTGCGAGGGACACCTAGGGATTCCCCTCGAGTCTTGGCATGGCAATTGGGACGCGTCTCCACGTGAGGCGGGAGACCCAGGGTCCCTTTTCACGTGCCACAGGGATCCTGGGACTCCTATCCATTTTCAAGAGGAGTCAATCATCGTCTCCTTTGGAAGCATTGATCTCCGCGGACCTCTTGAGTTTTCAAAGGATGTGAGGTCTCCGGTCGCAATGAGGCGGAGAACTCGGTCGTTCTCTGTGGTCTCCACAGGGGATTCAGACAACCCTTCGTCTTGGGAGATGCAAGACGAGCCTGCATTCAATTCACTGCAGGGATATCATGCCTTACTTCGGGTCAGAGCATCTCGGTGTCCATTCCACTTGAGGCCACAAACTCAGGGTTCCTCTCACATACCTGTAGCTGAGAGAAGCCTCCTCTTGAGGTGCTTGTGGAAAGTTGGTATTCCTCTTCAGTCGAAGCCAGGGACTAAGCTCTCATCTCGAGTTGATTTGGGGTCCACGGAGCCCTTTCCTTTTGGTCCAGTGACCTCAGGATCCCTCTAGACTTAAGACAGTGATCTTGGGTTTTCTCTGGAGTGCCATCAAGGAAATCAAGGCTCCTTTCACGTTTGATGTGGAACACGGAATTGCTCTGCATGCAGTGCAGGGGAATCGGGCCTCAACTCGCGGCGAGGGGGAAATCTCATGGTTTTTCTCGAGTTGTGGCCCGAACCTGGGGTATATTCTCGAGTTACGACGGGGAGGGCCCTTCCAGACACGTGTTTGTTCAGCGACGTCAGGACTCCTGCCTAGGTGCGAGGGACACCTCGGGATTGTCCTCGAGTCTTGGCATGGCAATTGGGACGCGTCTCCACGTGAGGCGGGAGACCCAGAGTCCCTTTCCACGTGCCACAGGGATCCTGGGACTCCTATCCATTTTCAAGAGGAGTCAGGCATCGTCTCCATTGGAAGTATTGATCTCCGCGGACCTCTCCAGTTTCAAAGGAGGTGAGGCCTCCGGTCTCGATGAGGCGGAGAACGAGGTCTTTCTCTGTGGTCTCCACAGGGGATTCAGACAACCCTTCGTCTTGGGAGATGCAAGACGAGCCTGCATTAAATTCACTGCAGGGATATCCGGCCTTACTTCGAGTCAGAGCATCTCCGTGTCCATTCCACTTGAGGCTACAAACTCAGGGTCCCTCTCACATACCTGTAGCTGAGAGAAGCCTCCTCTTGAGGTGCTTGTGGAAAGTTGGTATTCCTCTTGAGTTGAAGCCAGGGACTAAGCTCTCATCTCGAGTTGATTTGGGGTCCACGGAGCCCTTTCGTGTTGCTCCAGTGACCTCAGGATCCCTCTAGACTTGAGACAGTGATCTTGGGTTTTCTCTGGAGTGCCATCAAGGAAATCAAGGCTCCTTTCACGTTTGATGTGGAACACGGAATTGCTCTGCACGCAGTGCAGGGGAATCGGGCCTCATCTAGCCGCGAGGGGTAGGTCTCATGGAATTTCTCGAGTTGCGGCCGGAACCTGGGGTATATTCTCGAGTTACTATGGGGAGGGCCCTTCCAGCCACGTGTTTGTTCAGCGAAGTCAGGACACCTGCCTAGGTGCGAGGGACACCTCGGGATTCTCCTCGAGTCTTGGCATGGCAATTGGGACGCGTCTCCACCTGAGGCGGGAGACCCAGGGTCCCTTTCCACGTGCCACAGGGATCCTGGGACTCCTATCCATTTTCAAGAGGAGTCAGGCATCGTCTCCTTTGGAAGCATTGATCTCCGTGGACCTCTTGAGTTTTCAAAGGATGTGAGGCCTCCGGTCGCGATGAGGCGGAGAACTAATCTTTGTCTGTGGTCTCCACAGGGGATTCAGACATCCCTTCGTCTTGGGAGATGCAAGACGAGCCTGCATTCAATTCTCTGCATGGATATCTGCCCTTACTTCGAGTCAGAGCATCTCGGTGTCCATTCCACTTGAGGCCACAAACTCAAGGTCCCTCTCACATACCTGTAACTGAGAGAGGCCTCCTCTTGAGGTGCTTGTGGAAAGTTGGTATTCCTCTTGAGTCGAAGCCAGGGACGAAGCTCTCCTCTCGAGTTGATTTGTCGTCCACGGAGCTCTTTCTTGTTGCTACAGTGACCTCAGGATCCCTCTAGACTTGAGACAGTGATCTTGGGTTTTCTTTGGAGTGCCATCAAGGAAATCAAGAATCTTTTCACGTTTGATGTGGAACACGGAATTGGTCTGCACGCAGTGCAGGGGAATCGGGCCTCATCTCAAGGCGAGGGGGAAGTCTCATGATGTTTCTCGAGTTGCGGCCGGAACCTGTGGTATATTCTCGAGTTACGACGGGGAGGGCCTTTCCAGACACGTGTTTGTTCTGCGACGTCAGGATTCCTGCCTAGGTGCGAGGGACACCTCGGCATTCTCCTCGAGTCTTGGCATTGCAACTGGGACTCGTCTCCTCGTGAGGTGGGAGACCCAGGGTTCCTTTCCACGTGCCACAGGGATCCTGGGACTCCTATCCATTTTCAAGCGGAGTCAGTCATCGTATCCTTTGGAAGCATTGATCTCCGCGGACCACTCGAGTTTTCAATGGATGTGACGCCTCCGGTCGGGATGAGGCGGAGATCTAAGTCTTTCTCTGTGGTCTCCACAGGGGATTCAGACATCCCTTCGTCTTGGGAGATGCAAGACGAAACTTCATTCAATTTACTGCAGGGATATCCGGCCATACTTCGAGTCAGAGCATCTCGGTGTCCATTCCGCTTGAGGCCACAAACTCAGGGACCCTCTCACATACATGTAGCTGAGAGAAGCCTCCTCTTGAAGTGCTTGTGGAAAGTTGGTATTCCTCTTGAGTCGAAGCCAGGGACGAAGCTCTCATCTCGAGTTGATTTGGAGTCCACGGAGCCCTTTCGTTTTCCTACAGTGACCTCAGGATACCTCTCGACTTGGGACAGTGATCTTGGGGTTTCTCTGGAGTGCCATCAAGGAAATCAAGGCTCCTTTCACGTTTGATGTGGAACACGGATATTCTCTGCACGCAGTGCAGGGGAATCAGGCCTCATCTTGCGGCGAGGGGGAAGGCTCATGGTTTTTCTCGATTTGTAGCCCGAACCTGTGGTATATTCTCGAGTTACGATGGGGAGGGTCCTTCCAGACACGTGTTTTTCCAGCGACGTCAGGACTCCTGCCTAAGTGCGAGGGACACCTCGGGATTCTCTTCGAGCCTTGGCATGGCAATTGGGACGCGTCTCCACGTGAGGCGGGAGACCCAGGGTCCCTTTCCACGTGCCACAGTGATCCTGGGACTCCTATCCATTTTCAAGAGGAGTCAGACATCGTCTCCTTTGGAAGCATTGATCTCCGCGACCTCTCGAGTTTTCAAAGGATGTGAGGCCTCCAGTCGCGATGAGGCGGAGAACTCGGTCTTTCTCTGTGGTCTCCACATGGGATTCAGACATCCCTTCATCTTGGGAGATGCAAGACGAGCCTGCATTCAATTCACTGCAGGGATATCCGGCCTTTCTTCGAGTCAGAGCATCTCGGTGTCCATTCCACTTCAGGCCACAAACTCAGGGTCCCTCTCACATACCTGTAGCTGAGAGAAGCCTCCTGTTGAGATGCTTGTGGAAAGTTCGTCTTCCTCTTGAGTCGAAGCCAGGGACTAAGCTCTCATCTCGAGTTGATTTGGGGTCCATGGGGCCCTTTTGTGTTGCTCCAGTGACCTCAGGATCCCTCTAGACTTGAGACAGTGATCTTGGGTTTTCTCTGGAGTGCCATCAAGGAAATCAAGGCTCCTTTCACGTCTGATGTGGACACGGAATTGCTCTGCACGCAGTGCAGGGGAATCGGGCCTCATCTCGCGACAAGGGAGATGTCTCATGGTTTTTCTGGAGTTGCGGCCGGAACCTGGGGTATATTCTCGAGTTACGACGGGGAGGGCCCTTCCAGACACGTGTTTGTTCAGCGACGTCAGGACTCCTGCCTAGGTGCGAGGGACACCTCGGGATTCCCCTCGGGTCTTGGCATGACAATTGGGACGCGTCTCCACGTGAGGCGGGAGACCCAGGGTCCCTTTCCACGTGCCACAGGGATCCTGGGACTCCTATCCATTTTCAAGAGGAGTCAATCATCGTCTCCTTTGGAAGCATTGATCTCCGCGGACCTCTTGAGTTTTCAAAGGATGTGAGGACTCCGGTCGCAATGAGGCGGAGAACTCGGTCGTTCTCTGTGGTCTCCACAGGGGATTCAGACAACCCTTCGTCTTGGGAGATGCAAGACGAGCCTGCATTCAATTCACTGCAGGGATATCATGCCTTACTTCGAGTCAGAGCATCTCGGTGTCCATTCCACTTGAGGCCACAAACTTAGGGTTCCTCTCACATACCTGTAGCTGAGAGAAGCCTCCTCTTGAGGTGCTTGTGGAAAGTTGGTATTCCTCTTGAGTCGAAGCCAGGGACTAAGCTCTTTCTCGAGTTGATTTGGGGTCCACGGAGCCCTTTCCTTTTGGTCCAGTGACCTCAGGATCCCTCTAGACTTGAGACAGTGATCTTGGGTTTTCTCTGGAGTGCCATCAAGGAAATCAAGGCTCCTTTCACGTTTGATGTGGAACACGGAATTGCTCTGCATGCAGTGCAGGGGAATCGGGCCTCAACACGCGGCGAGGGGGAAATCTCATGGTTTTTCTCGAGTTGCGGCCCGAACCTGGGGTATATTCTCGAGTTACGACGGGGAGGGCCCTTCCAGACACGTGTTTGTTCAGCGACGTCAGGACTCCTGCCTAGGTGCGAGCGACACCTCGGGATTGTCCTCGAGTCTTGGCATGGCAATTGGGACGCGTCTCCACGTGAGGCGGGAGACCCAGGGTCCCTTTCCACGTGCCACAGGGATCCTGGGACTCCTATCCATTTTCAAGAGGAGTCAGGCATCGTCTCCATTGGAAGTATTGATCTCCGCGGACCTCTCCAGTTTCAAAGGAGGTGAGGCCTCCGGTCTCGATGAGGCGGAGAACGAGGTCTTTCTCTGTGGTCTCCACAGGGGATTCAGACAACCCTTCGTCTTGGGAGATGCAAGACGAGCCTGCATTAAATTCACTGCAGGGATATCCGGCCTTACTTCGAGTCAGAGCATCTCCGTGTCCATTCCACTTGAGGCCACAAACTCAGGGTCCCTCTCACATACCTGTAGCTGAGAGAAGCCTCCTCTTGAGGTGCTTGTGGAAAGTTGGTATTCCTCTTGAGTTGAAGCCAGGGACTAAGCTCTCATCTCGAGTTGATTTGGGGTCCACGGAGCCCTTTCGTGTTGCTCCAGTGACCTCAGGATCCCTCTAGACTTGAGACAGTGATCTTGGGTTTTCTCTGGAGTGCCATCAAGGAAATCAAGGCTCCTTTCACGTTTGATGTGGAACACGGAATTGCTCTGCACGCAGTGCAGGGGAATCGGGCCTCATCTAGCCGCGAGGGGTAGGTCTCATGGAATTTCTCGAGTTGCGGCCGGAACCTGGGGTATATTCTCGAGTTACTATGGGGAGGGCCCTTCCAGACACGTGTTTGTTCAGCGAAGTCAGGACACCTGCCTAGGTGCGAGGGACACCTCGGGATTCTCCTCGAGTCTTGGCATGGCAATTGGGACGCGTCTCCACCTGAGGCGGGAGACCCAGGGTCCCTTTCCACGTGCCACAGGGATCCTGGGACTCCTATCCATTTTCAAGAGGAGTCAGGCATCGTCTCCTTTGGAAGCATTGATCTCCGTGGACCTCTTGAGTTTTCAAAGGATGTGAGGCCTCCGGTCGCGATGAGGCGGAGAACTAATCTTTGTCTGTTGTCTCCACAGGGGATTCAGACATCCCTTCGTCTTGGGAGATGCAAGACGAGCCTGCATTCAATTCTCTGCATGGATATCTGCCCTTACTTCGAGTCAGAGCATCTCGGTGTCCATTCCACTTGAGGCCACAAACTCAAGGTCCCTCTCACATACCTGTAACTGAGAGAGGCCTCCTCTTGAGGTGCTTGTGGAAAGTTGGTATTCCTCTTGAGTCGAAGCCAGGGACGAAGCTCTCCTCTCGAGTTGATTTGTCGTCCACGGAGCTCTTGTTGCTACAGTGACCTCAGGATCCCTCTAGACTTGAGACAGTGATCTTGGCTTTTCTTTGGAGTGCCATCAAGGAAATCAAGAATCTTTTCACGTTTGATGTGGAACACGGAATTGGTCTGCACGCAGTGCAGGGGAATCGGGCCTCATCTCAAGGCGAGGGGGAAGTCTCATGATGTTTCTCGAGTTGCGGCCGGAACCTGGGGTATATTCTCGAGTTACGACGGGGAGGGCCTTTCCAGACACGTGTTTGTTCTGCGACGTCAGGATTCCTGCCTAGGTGCGAGGGACACCTCGGCATTCTCCTCGAGTCTTGGCATTGCAACTGGGACTCGTCTCCTCGTGAGGTGGGAGACCCAGGGTTCCTTTCCACGTGCCACAGGGATCCTGGGACTCCTATCCATTTTCAAGCGGAGTCAGTCATCGTATCCTTTGGAAGCATTGATCTCCGCGGACCACTCGAGTTTTCAATGGATGTGACGCCTCCGGTCGGGATGAGGCGGAGATCTAAGTCTTTCTCTGTGGTCTCCACAGGGGATTCAGACATCCCTTCGTCTTGGGAGATGCAAGACGAAACTTCATTCAATTTACTGCAGGGATATCCGGCCATACTTCGAGTCAGAGCATCTCGGTGTCCATTCCGCTTGAGGCCACAAACTCAGGGACCCTCTCACATACATGTAGCTGAGAGAAGCCTCCTCTTGAAGTGCTTGTGGAAAGTTGGTATTCCTCTTGAGTCGAAGCCAGGGACGAAGCTCTCATCTCGAGTTGATTTGGAGTCCACGGAGCCCTTTCGTTTTCCTACAGTGACCTCAGGATACCTCTCGACTTGGGACAGTGATCTTGGGGTTTCTCTGGAGTGCCATCAAGGAAATCAAGGCTCCTTTCACGTTTGATGTGGAACACGGATATTCTCTGCACGCAGTGCAGGGGAATCAGGCCTCATCTTGCGGCGAGGGGGAAGGCTCATGGTTTTTCTCGATTTGTAGCCCGAACCTGTGGTATATTCTCGAGTTACGATGGGGAGGGTCCTTCCAGACACGTGTTTTTCCAGCGACGTCAGGACTCCTGCCTAAGTGCGAGGGACACCTCGGGATTCTCTTCGAGCCTTGGCATGGCAATTGGGACGCGTCTCCACGTGAGGCGGGAGACCCAGGGTCCCTTTCCACGTGCCACAGTGATCCTGGGACTCCTATCCATTTTCAAGAGGAGTCAGACATCGTCTCCTTTGGAAGCATTGATCTCCGCGACCTCTCGAGTTTTCAAAGGATGTGAGGCCTCCAGTCGCGATGAGGCGGAGAACTCGGTCTTTCTCTGTGGTCTCCACATGGGATTCAGACATCCCTTCATCTTGGGAGATGCAAGACGAGCCTGCATTCAATTCACTGCAGGGATATCCGGCCTTTCTTCGAGTCAGAGCATCTCGGTGTCCATTCCACTTCAGGCCACAAACTCAGGGTCCCTCTCACATACCTGTAGCTGAGAGAAGCCTCCTGTTGAGATGCTTGTGGAAAGTTCGTCTTCCTCTTGAGTCGAAGCCAGGGACTAAGCTCTCATCTCGAGTTGATTTGGGGTCCATGGGGCCCTTTTGTGTTGCTCCAGTGACCTCAGGATCCCTCTAGACTTGAGACAGTGATCTTGGGTTTTCTCTGGAGTGCCATCAAGGAAATCAAGACTCCTTTCACGTCTGATGTGGACACGGAATTGCTCTGCACGCAGTGCAGGGGAATCGGGCCTCATCTCGCGACAAGGGAGATGTCTCATGGTTTTTCTGGAGTTGCGGCCGGAACCTGGGGTATATTCTCGAGTTACGACGGGGAGGGCCCTTCCAGACACGTGTTTGTTCAGCGACGTCAGGACTCCTGCCTAGGTGCGAGGGACACCTCGGGATTCCCCTCGGGTCTTGGCATGACAATTGGGACGCGTCTCCACGTGAGGCGGGAGACCCAGGGTCGCTTTCCACGTGCCACAGGGATCCTGGGACTCCTATCCATTTTCAAGAGGAGTCAATCATCGTCTCCTTTGGAAGCATTGATCTCCGCGGACCTCTTGAGTTTTCAAAGGATGTGAGGACTCCGGTCGCAATGAGGCGGAGAACTCGGTCGTTCTCTGTGGTCTCCACAGGGGATTCAGACAACCCTTCGTCTTGGGAGATGCAAGACGAGCCTGCATTCAATTCACTGCAGGGATATCATGCCTTACTTCGAGTCAGAGCATCTCGGTGTCCATTCCACTTGAGGCCACAAACTTAGGGTTCCTCTCACATACCTGTAGCTGAGAGAAGCCTCCTCTTGAGGTGCTTGTGGAAAGTTGGTATTCCTCTTGAGTCGAAGCCAGGGACTAAGCTCTCATCTCGAGTTGATTTGGGGTCCACGGAGCCCTTTCCTTTTGGTCCAGTGACCTCAGGATCCCTCTAGACTTGAGACAGTGATCTTGGGTTTTCTCTGGAGTGCCATCAAGGAAATCAAGGCTCCTTTCACGTTTGATGTGGAACACGGAATTGCTCTGCATGCAGTGCAGGGGAATCGGGCCTCAACACGCGGCGAGGGGGAAATCTCATGGTTTTTCTCGAGTTGCGGCCCGAACCTGGGGTATATTCTCGAGTTACGACGGGGAGGGCCCTTCCAGACACGTGTTTGTTCAGCGACGTCAGGACTCCTGCCTAGGTGCGAGCGACACCTCGGGATTGTCCTCGAGTCTTGGCATGGCAATTGGGACGCGTCTCCACGTGAGGCGGGAGACCCAGGGTCCCTTTCCACGTGCCACAGGGATCCTGGGACTCCTATCCATTTTCAAGAGGAGTCAGGCATCGTCTCCATTGGAAGTATTGATCTCCGCGGACCTCTCCAGTTTCAAAGGATGTGAGGCCTCCGGTCTCGATGAGGCGGAGAACGAGGTCTTTCTCTGTGGTCTCCACAGGGGATTCAGACAACCCTTCGTCTTGGGAGATGCAAGACGAGCCTGCATTCATTCACTGCAGGGATATCCGGCCTTACTTCGAGTCAGAGCATCTCCGTGTCCATTCCACTTGAGGCCACAAACTCAGGGTCCCTCTCACATACCTGTAGCTGAGAGAAGCCTCCTCTTGAGGTGCTTGTGGAAAGTTGGTATTCCTCTTGAGTTGAAGCCAGGGACTAAGCTCTCATCTCGAGTTGATTTGGGGTCCACGGAGCCCTTTCGTGTTGCTCCAGTGACCTCAGGATCCCTCTAGACTTGAGACAGTGATCTTGGGTTTTCTCTGGAGTGCCATCAAGGAAATCAAGGCTCCTTTCACGTTTGATGTGGAACACGGAATTGCTCTGCACGCAGTGCAGGGGAATCGGGCCTCATCTAGCCGCGAGGGGTAGGTCTCATGGAATTTCTCAAGTTGCGGCCGGAACCTGGGGTATATTGCCGAGTTACTATGGGGAGGGCCCTTCCAGACACGTGTTTGTTCAGCGAAGTCAGGACTCCTGCCTAGGTGCGAGGGACACCTCGGGATTCTCCTCGAGTCTTGGCATGGCAATTGGGACGCGTCTCCACCTGAGGCGGGAGACCCAGGGTCCCTTTCCACGTGCCACAGGGATCCTGGGACTCCTATCCATTTTGAAGAGGATTCAGGCATCGTCTCCTTTGGAAGCATTGATCTCCGTGGACCTCTCGAGTTTTCAAAGGATGTGAGGCCTCCGGTCGCGATGAGGCTGAGAACTAAGTCTTTGTCTGTGGTCTCCACAGGGGATTCAGACATCCCTTCGTCTTGGGAGATGCAAGACGAGCCTGCATTCAATTCACTGCAGGGATATCCGGCCTTACTTCGAGTCAGAGCATCTCGGTGTCCATTCCACTTGAGGCCACAAACTCAAGGTCCCTCTCACATACCTGTAACTGAGAGAGGCCTCCTCTTGAGGTGCTTGTGGAAAGTTGGTATTCCTCTTGAGTCGAAGCCAGGGACGAAGCTCTCCTCTCGAGTTGATTTGTCGTCCACGGAGCTCTTTCTTGTTGCTACAGTGACCTCAGGATCCCTCTAGACTTGAGACAGTGATCTTGGCTTTTCTTTGGAGTGCCATCAAGGAAATCAAGAATCTTTTCACGTTTGATGTGGAACACGGAATTGGTCTGCACGCAGTGCAGGGGAATCGGGCCTCATCTCAAGGCGAGGGGGAAGTCTCATGATGTTTCTCGAGTTGCGGCCGGAACCTGGGGTATATTCTCGAGTTACGACGGGGAGGGCCTTTCCAGACACGTGTTTGTTCTGCGACGTCAGGATTCCTGCCTAGGTGCGAGGGACACCTCGGCATTCTGCTCGAGTCTTGGCATGGCAATTAGGACAAGTCTCCACGTGAGGCGGGAGACCCAGGGTCCCGTTCCACGTGCCACAGGGATTCTTGGACTCCTATCCATTTTCAAGAGGAGTCAGGCATCGTCTCCTTTACAAGCATTGATCTCCGCGGACCTCTCGAGTTTTCAAAGGATGTGACGCCTCCGGTCGTGATGAGGCGGAGAACTAGGTCTTTCTCTGTGGTCTCCACAGTGGATTCAGACATCCCTTCGTCTTGCGAGATGCAAGACGAGACTGCATTCAATTCACTGCAGGGATGTCCGGCCTTACTTCGAGTCAGAGCATCTCGGTGTCCATTCGACTTGAGGCCACAAACTCAGGTTCCCTCTCACATACCTTTAGCTGAGAGAAGCCTCCTCTTGAGGTGCTCGTGGAAAGTTGGTATTCCTCTTGAGTCGAAGCCAGGGACGAAGCTCTCATCTCGAGTTGATTTGGAGTCCACGGACCCCTTTCGTGTTGCTACAGTGACCTCAGGATCCCTCTCGACTTGAGACAGTGATCTTGGGGTTTCTCTGGAGTGCCATCAAGTAAATCAAGGCTCCTTTCACGTTTGATGTGGAACACGGAATTGCTCTGCACGCAGTGCAGGGGAACCGGCCTCATCTTGCGGCGACTGGGAAGGCTCATGGTTTTTCTCGAGTTGCAGTCAGGACCTGGGGTATATTCTCGAGTTACGATGGGGAGGGCCCTTCCAGACACGTGTTTGTTCAGCGACGTCAGGACTCCTGCCTAGGTGCGAGGGACACCTCGGGATTCTCCTTGAGCCTTGGCCTGGCAATTGGGACGCGTCTCCAGTGAGGCGCAAGACCCAGGGTCCCTTTCCACGTGCCACATGGATTCTGGGACTCCTATCCATTTTCAAGAGGAGTCAGGCATCGTCTCCTTAGGAAGCATTGATCTCCGCGGACCTCTCGAGTTTTCAAAGTATGTGAGGCCTATGGTCGCGATGAGGCGGAGATCTAGGTCTTTGTCTGTGGTGTCCACAGGGGATTCAGACATCCCTTCGTCTTGGGAGATCCACGACGAGCCTGCATTCAATTCACTGCAGGAATATCCGGCCTTACATTGAGTCAGAGCATCTCGGTGTCCATTCCACTTGAGGCCACAAACTCAGGGTCCCTCTCACATACCTGTAGCTGAGAGAAACCTCCTCTTGAGGAGCTTTTGGAAAGTTGGTATTCCTCTTGAGTCGAAGCCAGGGACAAAGCTCTCATCTCGAGTTGATTTGGGGTGCACGGAGCCCTTTCGTGTTGCTACAGTGACCTCAGGATCCCTCTAGACTTGAGACAGTGATCTTGGCTTTTCTTTGGTGTGCCATCAAGGAAATCAAGAATCCTTTCACGTTTGATGTGGAACACGGAATTGGTCTGCACGCAGTGCAGGAGAATCGGGCCACATCTCAAGGCGAGGGGGAAGTCTTATGGTTTTTCTCGAGTTGCGGCCGGAACATGGGGTATATTCCTGAGTTACGACGGGGAGGGCCCTTCCAGACAAGTGTTTGTTCAGCGACGTCAGGACTAGTGCCTAGGTGCGAGGAACACCTCGGGATTCTCCTCGAGTCTTGGCATGGAAATTAGGACAAGTCTCCATGTGAGGCGGGAGACCCAGGTTCCCGTTCCACGTGCCACAGGGTTTCATGGACTCCTATCCATTTTCAAGAGGAGTCAGGCATCGTCTCCTTAGGAAGCATTGATCTCCGCGGACCTCTCGAGTTTTCAAAGATGTGATGCCTCCGGTCGCCATGAGAGGGAGAACTAGGTCTTTCACTGTGGTCTCCACAGGGGATTCAGACATCCCTTCGTCTTGGGAGATGCAAGACGAGACTTCATTCAATTCACTGCAGGGATATCCGGCCTTACTTCGAATCAGAGCATCTCGGTGTCCATTCTACTTGAGGCCACAAACTCAGTGTCCCTCGCACATACCTGTAGCTGACAGAAACGGCCTCTTGAGGTGCATGTGGAAAGTTGGTATTCCTCTTGAGTCGAAGCCAGGGACTAAGCTCTCATCTCGACTTGATTTGGGGTCCACGGAGACCTTTCTTGTTGCTACAGTGACCTCAGGATCCCTCTAGACTTGAGACAGTGATCTTGGGTTTTCTCTGGAGTGGCATCAAGGAAATCAAGGCTCCTTTCACTTTTGATGTGGAACACGGAATTGCTCTGCATGCAGTGCAGGTAAATCGGGCCTCATCTCGTGGCGAGGGGGAAGTCTCATGGTTTTTCTTGAGTTGCGACAGGAACCCGGGGTATATTCTCGAGTTACGACGGGGAGGGCCCTTCCAGACACGTGTTTGTTCAGTGACGTCAGGACTCCTGCCTAGGTGTGAGGGACACCTCGGGATTATCCTCGAGTCTTGGCATGGCAATTGGGACGCGTCTCCATGTGAGGCGGGAGACCCAGGTTCCCGTTCCACGTGCCACAGGGTTTCTTGGACTCCTATCCATTTTCAAGAGGAGTCAGGCATCGTCTCCTTTGGAAGCATTGATCTCCGCGGACCTCTCGAATTTTCAAAGATGTGATGCCTCCGGTCGCCATGAGAGGGAGAACTACGTCTTTCTCTGTGGTATCCACAGGGTATTCAGACATCCCTTCGTCTTGGGAGATGCAAGACGAGCCTGCATTCAATTCACTGCAGGGATATCCAGCCTTACTTCGAGTCAGAGCTTCTCGGTGTCCATTCCACTTGAATCCCCAACTCAGGGCCCTCTCACATAACTTTATCTGAGAGAAGCCTCCTCTTGAGGTGCTTGTGGAAAGTTGCTATTCCTCTAGAGTCGAAGCCAATGAATAAGCTCTCATCACGAGTTGATTTGGGGTCCATGGACCCATTTCATGTTGCTACAGTGACCTCAGGATCCCTCTAGACTTGAGACAGTGATCTCGGGTTTTCTCTGGAGTGCCATCAAGGAAATCAAGGCTCCTTTCACGTTTGATGTGGAACACGGAATTGCTCTGCATGCAGTGAAGGGGAATCGGGCCTCATCTCGCGGCGAGGGGGAAGTCTCATGGTTTTTCTCGAGTTGCGGCCGGAACCTGGGGTATATTCTCGAGTTACGACGGGGAGGTCCGTTCCAGCCACGTGTTTGTTCAGCGACGTCAGGACTCCTGCGTCGGTGCGAGGGACACCTCGGGATTCTCCTCGAGTCTTGTCATGGCAATTGGGACGCGTCTCCACGTGAGGCGGGAGATCCAGGGTCCCTTTCCATGTGCCACAGGGATCCTGGGACTCCTATCCATTTTCAAGAGGAGTCAGGCATCGTCTCCTTTGGAAGCATTGATCTCCGTGGACCTCTCGAGTTTTCAAAGGATTAGAGGCCTCCGGTCGCGATGAGGCGGAGAACTAGGTTTTCTCTGTGGTCTCCACATTGGATTCAGACATCCCTTCGTCTTGGGAGATGCAAGACGAGCCTGCATTCAATTCACAGCAGGGATATCCGGCCTTACTTCGAGTCAGAGCATCACAGTGTCCATTGCACTTGAGGCCACAAACTCAGGGTTTCTCTCACATACCTGTATCTCAGAGAAGCCTCCTCTTGAGGTGCTTGTGGAAAGTTGGTATTCCTCTAGAGTAGAAGCCACGGACGAAGCTCTCATCTCGAGTTGATTTGGGGTCCACGGAGCCCTTTCGTGTTGCTCCAGTGACCTCAGGATCCCTCTAGACTTGAGACAGTGATCTTGGGTTTTCTTTGGAGTGCCATCAAGGAAATCAAGTCTCCTTTAACGTCTGATGTGGAACACGGAATTGCTCTGCACGCAGTGCAGGGGAATCTGGCCTCATCTCATGGTGAGGGGGAAGTCTCATGGTTTTTCTCGAGAAGCGGCTGGAACCTGGGGAATATTCTCGAGTTACGACGGGGAGGGCCCTTCCAGACACGTGTTTGTTCAGCGACGTCAGGACTCCTGCCTAGGTGCGAGCGACACCTCGGGATTGTCCTCGAGTCTTGGCATGGCAATTGGGACGCGTCTCCACGTGAGGCGGGAGACCCAGGGTCCCTTTCCACGTGCCACAGGGATCCTGGGACTCCTATCCATTTTCAAGAGGAGTCAGGCATCGTCTCCATTGGAAGTATTGATCTCCGCGGACCTCTCCAGTTTCAAAGGATGTGAGGCCTCCGGTCTCGATGAGGCGGAGAACGAGGTCTTTCTCTGTGGTCTCCACAGGGGATTCAGACAACCCTTCGTCTTGGGAGATGCAAGACGAGCCTGCATTAAATTCACTGCAGGGATATCCGGCCTTACTTCGAGTCAGAGCATCTCCGTGTCCATTCCACTTGAGGCCACAAACTCAGGGTCCCTCTCACATACCTGTAGCTGAGAGAAGCCTCCTCTTGAGGTGCTTGTGGAAAGTTGGTATTCCTCTTGAGTTGAAGCCAGGGACTAAGCTCTCATCTCGAGTTGATTTGGGGTCCACGGAGCCCTTTCGTGTTGCTCCAGTGACCTCAGGATCCCTCTAGACTTGAGACAGTGATCTTGGGTTTTCTCTGGAGTGCCATCAAGGAAATCAAGGCTCCTTTCACGTTTGATGTGGAACACGGAATTGCTCTGCACGCAGTGCAGGGGAATCGGGCCTCATCTAGCCGCGAGGGGTAGGTCTCATGGAATTTCTCAAGTTGCGGCCGGAACCTGGGGTATATTGCCGAGTTACTATGGGGAGGGCCCTTCCAGCCACGTGTTTGTTCAGCGAAGTCAGGACTCCTGCCTAGGTGCGAGGGACACCTCGGGATTCTCCTCGAGTCTTGGCATGGCAATTGGGACGCGTCTCCACCTGAGGCGGGAGACCCAGGGTCCCTTTCCACGTGCCACAGGGATCCTGGGACTCCTATCCATTTTGAAGAGGATTCAGGCATCGTCTCCTTTGGAAGCATTGATCTCCGTGGACCTCTCGAGTTTTCAAAGGATGTGAGGCCTCCGGTCGCGATGAGGCTGAGAACTAAGTCTTTGTCTGTGGTCTCCACAGGGGATTCAGACATCCCTTCGTCTTGGGAGATGCAAGACGAGCCTGCATTCAATACACTGCAGGGATATCCGGCCTTACTTCGAGTCAGAGCATCTCGGTGTCCATTCCACTTGAGGCCACAAACTCAAGGTCCCTCTCACATACCTGTAACTGAGAGAGGCCTCCTCTTGAGGTGCTTGTGGAAAGTTGGTATTCCTCTTGAGTCGAAGCCAGGGACGAAGCTCTCCTCTCGAGTTGATTTGTCGTCCACGGAGCTCTTTCTTGTTGCTACAGTGACCTCAGGATCCCTCTAGACTTGAGACAGTGATCTTGGCTTTTCTTTGGAGTGCCATCAAGGAAATCAAGAATCTTTTCACGTTTGATGTGGAACACGGAATTGGTCTGCACGCAGTGCAGGGGAATCGGGCCTCATCTCAAGGCGAGGGGGAAGTCTCATGATGTTTCTCGAGTTGCGGCCGGAACCTGGGGTATATTCTCGAGTTACGACGGGGAGGGCCTTTCCAGACACGTGTTTGTTCTGCGACGTCAGGATTCCTGCCTAGGTGCGAGGGACACCTCGGCATTCTCCTCGAGTCTTGGCATGGCAATTAGGACAAGTCTCCACGTGAGGCGGGAGACCCAGGGTCCCGTTCCACGTGCCACAGGGATTCTTGGACTCCTATCCATTTTCAAGAGCAGTCAGGCATCGTCTCCTTTACAAGCATTGATCTCCGCGGACCTCTCGAGTTTTCAAAGGATGTGACGCCTCCAGTCGTGATGAGGCGGAGAACTAGGTCTTTCTCTGTGGTCTCCACAGTGGATTCAGACATCCCTTCGTCTTGCGAGATGCAAGACGAGACTGCATTCAATTCACTGCAGGGATGTCCGGCCTTACTTCGAGTCAGAGCATCTCGGTGTCCATTCGACTTGAGGCCACAAACTCAGGTTCCCTCTCACATACCTTTAGCTGAGAGAAGCCTCCTCTTGAGGTGCTCGTGGAAAGTTGGTATTCCTCTTGAGTCGAAGCCAGGGACGAAGCTCTCATCTCGAGTTGATTTGGAGTCCACGGACCCCTTTCGTGTTGCTACAGTGACCTCAGGATCCCTCTCGACTTGAGACAGTGATCTTGGGGTTTCTCTGGAGTGCCATCAAGTAAATCAAGGCTCCTTTCACGTTTGATGTGGAACACGGAATTGCTCTGCACGCAGTGCAGGGGAACCGGCCTCATCTTGCGGCGACTGGGAAGGCTCATGGTTTTTCTCGAGTTGCAGTCAGGACCTGGGGTATATTCTCGAGTTACGATGGGGAGGGCCCTTCCAGACACGTGTTTGTTCAGCGACGTCAGGACTCCTGCCTAGGTGCGAGGGACACCTCGGGATTCTCCTTGAGCCTTGGCCTGGCAATTGGGACGCGTCTCCAGTGAGGCGCAAGACCCAGGGTCCCTTTCCACGTGCCACATGGATTCTGGGACTCCTATCCATTTTCAAGAGGAGTCAGGCATCGTCTCCTTAGGAAGCATTGATCTCCGCGGACCTCTCGAGTTTTCAAAGTATGTGAGGCCTATGGTCGCGATGAGGCGGAGATCTAGGTCTTTGTCTGTGGTGTCCACAGGGGATTCAGACATCCCTTCGTCTTGGGAGATCCACGACGAGCCTGCATTCAATTCACTGCAGGAATATCCGGCCTTACATTGAGTCAGAGCATCTCGGTGTCCATTCCACTTGAGGCCACAAACTCAGGGTCCCTCTCACATACCTGTAGCTGAGAGAAACCTCCTCTTGAGGAGCTTTTGGAAAGTTGGTATTCCTCTTGAGTCGAAGCCAGGGACAAAGCTCTAATCTCGAGTTGATTTGGGGTGCACGGAGCCCTTTCGGGTTGCTACAGTGACCTCAGGATCCCTCTAGACTTGAGACAGTGATCTTGGCTTTTCTTTGGTGTGCCATCAAGGAAATCAAGAATCCTTTCACGTTTGATGTGGAACACGGAATTGGTCTGCACGCAGTGCAGGAGAATCGGGCCACATCTCAAGGCGAGGGGGAAGTCTTATGGTTTTTCTCGAGTTGCGGCCGGAACCTGGGGTATATTCCTGAGTTACGACGGGGAGGGCCCTTCCAGACAAGTGTTTGTTCAGCGACGTCAGGACTAGTGCCTAGGTGCGAGGAACACCTCGGGATTCTCCTCGAGTCTTGGCATGGAAATTAGGACAAGTCTCCATGTGAGGCGGGAGACCCAGGTTCCCGTTCCACGTGCCACAGGGTTTCATGGACTCCTATCCATTTTCAAGAGGAGTCAGGCATCGTCTCCTTAGGAAGCATTGATCTCCGCGGACCTCTCGAGTTTTCAAAGATGTGATGCCTCCGGTCGCCATGAGAGGGAGAACTAGGTCTTTCACTGTGGTCTCCACAGGGGATTCAGACATCCCTTCGTCTTGGGAGATGCAAGACGAGACTTCATTCAATTCACTGCAGGGATATCCGGCCTTACTTCGAATCAGAGCATCTCGGTGTCCATTCTACTTGAGGCCACAAACTCAGTGTCCCTCGCACATACCTGTAGCTGACAGAAACGGCCTCTTGAGGGGCATGTGGAAAGTTGGTATTCCTCTTGAGTCGAAGCCAGGGACTAAGCTCTCATCTCGACTTGATTTGGGGTCCACGGAGACCTTTCTTGTTGCTACAGTGACCTCAGGATCCCTCTAGACTTGAGACAGTGATCTTGGGTTTTCTCTGGAGTGGCATCAAGGAAATCAAGGCTCCTTTCACTTTTGATGTGGAACACGGAATTGCTCTGCATGCAGTGCAGGTAAATCGGGCCTCATCTCGTGGCGAGGGGGAAGTCTCATGGTTTTTCTTGAGTTGCGACAGGAACCCGGGGTATATTCTCGAGTTACGACGGGGAGGGCCCTTCCAGACACGTGTTTGTTCAGTGACGTCAGGACTCCTGCCTAGGTGTGAGGGACACCTCGGGATTATCCTCGAGTCTTGGCATGGCAATTGGGACGCGTCTCCACGTGAGGCGGGAGACCCAGGTTCCCGTTCCACGTGCCACAGGGTTTCTTGGACTCCTATCCATTTTCAAGAGGAGTCAGGCATCGTCTCCTTTGGAAGCATTGATCTCCGCGGACCTCTCGAATTTTCAAAGATGTGATGCCTCCGGTCGCCATGAGAGGGAGAACTACGTCTTTCTCTGTGGTATCCACAGGGTATTCAGACATCCCTTCGTCTTGGGAGATGCAAGACGAGCCTGCATTCAATTCACTGCAGGGATATCCAGCCTTACTTCCAGTCAGAGCTTCTCGGTGTCCATTCCACTTGAATCCCCAACTCAGGGCCCTCTCACATAACTTTATCTGAGAGAAGCCTCCTCTTGAGGTGCTTGTGGAAAGTTGCTATTCCTCTAGAGTCGAAGCCAATGAATAAGCTCTCATCACGAGTTGATTTGGGGTCCATGGACCCATTTCATGTTGCTACAGTGACCTCAGGATCCCTCTAGACTTGAGACAGTGATCTCGGGTTTTCTCTGGAGTGCCATCAAGGAAATCAAGGCTCCTTTCACGTTTGATGTGGAACACGGAATTGCTCTGCATGCAGTGAAGGGGAATCGGGCCTCATCTCGCGGCGAGGGGGAAGTCTCATGGTTTTTCTCGAGTTGCGGCCGGAACCTGGGGTATATTCTCGAGTTACGACGGGGAGGTCCGTTCCAGACACGTGTTTGTTCAGCGACGTCAGGACTCCTGCGTCGGTGCGAGGGACACCTCGGGATTCTCCTCGAGTCTTGTCATGGCAATTGGGACGCGTCTCCACGTGAGGCGGGAGATCCAGGGTCCCTTTCCATGTGCCACAGGGATCCTGGGACTCCTATCCATTTTCAAGAGGAGTCAGGCATCGTCTCCTTTGGAAGCATTGATCTCCGTGGACCTCTCGAGTTTTCAAAGGATTAGAGGCCTCCGGTCGCGATGAGGCGGAGAACTAGGTTTTCTCTGTGGTCTCCACATTGGATTCAGACATCCCTTCGTCTTGGGAGATGCAAGACGAGCCTGCATTCAATTCACAGCAGGGATATCCGGCCTTACTTCGAGTCAGAGCATCACAGTGTCCATTGCACTTGAGGCCACAAACTCAGGGTTTCTCTCACATACCTGTATCTCAGAGAAGCCTCCTCTTGAGGTGCTTGTGGAAAGTTGGTATTCCTCTAGAGTAGAAGCCACGGACGAAGCTCTCATCTCGAGTTGATTTGGGGTCCACGGAGCCCTTTCGTGTTGCTCCAGTGACCTCAGGATCCCTCTAGACTTGAGACAGTGATCTTGGGTTTTCTTTGGAGTGCCATCAAGGAAATCAAGTCTCCTTTAACGTCTGATGTGGAACACGGAATTGCTCTGCACGCAGTGCAGGGGAATCTGGCCTCATCTCATGGTGAGGGGGAAGTCTCATGGTTTTTCTCGAGAAGCGGCTGGAACCTGGGGAATATTCTCGAGTTACGACGGGGAGGGCCCTTCCAGACACGTGTTTGTTCAGCGACGTCAGGACTCCTGTCTAGGTGCGAGGGACACCTCGCGATTCTCCTCGAGTCTTGGCATGGCAATTGGGACGCGTCTCCACGTGAGGCAAGAGACCCAGGGTCCCTTTCCACGTGCCACAGGGATCCTGGGATTCCTATCCATTTTCAAGAGGAGTCAGGCATCGTCTCCTTTGGAAGCTTTGTTCTGCGTGGACCTCTCGAGTTTTCAAAGGATGTGAGGCATCCGGTCGCGATGAGGCCGAGAACTAGGTCTTTCTCTGTGGTCTCCACAGGGGATTCAGACATCCCTTCGTCTTGGGAGATGCAAGACGAGCCTGCATTCAATTCACTGCAGGGATATCCGGCCTTACTTTGAGTCAGAGCATCTCGGTGTCCATTCCACTTGAGGCCACAAACTCAGGGTCCCTCTCACATAACTGTAGCTGAGAGAAGCCTCCTCTTGAGGTGCTTGTGGAAAGTTGGTATTCCTCTTGAGTCGAAGCCAGGGAAAAGCTCTCATCTCGAGTTGATTTGGTTGTCCACGGAGCCCTTTCGTGTTGCTCCAGTGACCTCAGGATCCCTCTAGACTTGAGACAGTGATCTTGGGTTTTCTCTGGAGTGCCATCAAGGAAATCAAGGCTCCTTTCACGTTTGATGTGGAACACGGAATTGCTCTGCACGCAGTGCAGGGGAATCGGGCCTCATCTCGCGGCGAGGGGAAGTCTCATGGTTTTTCTCGAGTTGCGGCCGTAACCTGGGGTATATTCTCGAGTTACGACGGGGTGGGCCCTTCCAGACACGTGTTTGTTCAGCGACGTCAGGACTCCTGCCTAGGTGCTAGGGACACCTCGGGATTCTCCTCGAGTCTTGGCATGGCAATTGGGACGCGTCTCCACGTGAGGCGGGAGACCCAGGTTCCCTTTCCACGTGCCACAGGGATCCTGGGACTCCTATCCATTTTCAAGAGGAGTCAGGCATCGTCTCCTTTGGAAGCATTGATCTCCACGGACCTCTCGAGTTTTCAAAGGATGTGAGGCCTCCGGTCGCGTTGAGTCGGACGACTAGGTCTTTCTCTGTGGTCTCCACAGGGGAATAAGACATCCCTTTGTCTTGGGAGATGCAAGACGAGCCTGCATTCAATTCACTGCAGGCATATCCGGCCTTACTTCGAGTCAGAGCATCTCGGTGTCCATTCCACTTGAGGCCACAAACTCATGGTCCCTCTCACATACCTGTAGCTGAGAGAAGCCTCCTCTTGAGGTGCTTGTGGAAAGTTGGTATTCCTCTTGAGTCGAAGCCAGGGACTAAGCTCTCATCTCGAGTTGATTTGGGGTCCACGGAGCCCTTTCTTGTTGCTCCAGTGACCTCAGGATCCCTCTAGACTTCAGACAGTGATCTTGGGTTTTCTCTGGAGTGCCATCAAGGAAATCAAGGCTCCTTTCACGTTTGATTTGGAACACGGAATTGCTCTGCACGCAGTGCAGGGGAATTGGGCCTCATCTCGCGGCGAGCTGGAAGTCTCATGGTTTTTCTCGAGTTGCGGCCGGAACCTGGGGTATATTCTCGAGTTACGACGGGGAGGGCACTTCCAGACACGTGTTTGTTCAGCGACGTCAGGACTCCTGCCTAGGTGCGAGGGACACCTCGGGATTCTCCTCGAGTCTTGGCATGGCAATTGGGACCCGTCTCCACGTGAGGTGCGAGACCCAGTGTCCCTTTCCACGTGCCACAGGGATCCTGGGACTTCTATCCATTTGCAAGAGGAGTCAGGCATCGTCTCCTTTGGCAGCATTGATCTGAGCGAACCTCTCGAGTTTTCAAAGGATGTGAGGCCTCCGTTCGCGTTGAGGCGGAGGACTAGGTCTTTCTCTGTGGTCTCCACAGGGGACTCAGACATCCCTTTGTCTTGGGAGATGCAAGACGAGCCTGCATTCAATTCACTGCAGGGATATCCGGCCTTACTTCAAGTCAGAGCATCTCGGTGTCCATTCCACTTGAGGCCACAAACTCAGGGTCCCTCTCACATACCTGTA
Source organism: Dama dama (assembly GCF_033118175.1). Taxonomy (NCBI): domain Eukaryota; kingdom Metazoa; phylum Chordata; class Mammalia; order Artiodactyla; family Cervidae; genus Dama; species Dama dama. The sequence goes on from NC_083705.1 coordinate 7,735,814, forward strand.
GCTGAGAGAAGCCTCCTCTTGAGGTGCTTGTGGAAAGTTGGTATTCCTCTTGAGTCGAAGCCAGGGACTAAGCTCTCATTTCGAGTTGATTTGGGGACCACGGAGCCCTTTCTTGTTGCTACAGTGACCTCAGGATCCCTCTAGACTTGAGACAGTGATCTTGGGGTTTCTCTGGAGTGCCATCAAGGAAATCAAGGCTCCTTTCACGTTTGATGTGGAACACGGAATTGCTCTGCACGCAGTTCAGGGGAATCGGGCCTCATCTCGCGGCGAGGGGGAAGTCTCATGATTTTCCTGCAGTTGCGGCCGGAACCTGGGGTATATTCTCGAGTTACAACGGGGAGGGCCCTTCTAGACACGTGTTTGTTCAGCGACGTCAGGACTCGTGCCTAGCTGTGAGGGACACCTCGGGATTCTCCTCGAATCTTGTCATGGCAATTGGGACGCGTCTCCACGTGAAGCGGGAGACCCAGGGTCCCTTTCCACGTGCCACAGGGATCCTGGGACTCCTATCCATTTTCAAGAGGAGTCAGGCATCGTCTCCTTTGGAAGCATTGATCTCCGCGGACCTCTCGAGTTTTCAAAGGATGTGAGGCCTCCGGTCGCGATGAGGCGGAGGACTAGGTCTTTCTCTGTGGTCTCCACAGGGCATTCAGACATCCCTTCGTCTTGGGAGATGCAAGACGAGCCTGCATTCAATTCACTGCAGGGATATCCGGCCTTACTTCGAGTCAGACCATCTCGGTGTCCATTCCACTTGAGGCCACAAACTCAGGGTACCTCTCACATCCATGTAGCTGAGAGAAGCCTCTTCTTGAGGTGCTTGTGGAAAGTTGGTATTCCTCTTGAGTCGAAGCCAGGGACTAAGCTCTCATCTCGAGTTGATTTGGGGTCCACGGAGCCCTTTCGTGTTGCTCCAGTGACCTCAGGATCCCTCTAGACTTCAGACAGTGACTCTGGGTTTTCTCTGGAGTGCCATCAAGGAAATGAAGGTTCCTTTCACTTTTGATGTGGAACACGGAATTGCTCTGCATGCAGTGCAGGGGAATCAGGCCTCATCTCGCGGCGAGGGGGAAGTCTCATGGTTTTATTCGAGTTGCGGCAGGAACCTGGGGTATATTCTCGAGTTACGATGGGGAGGGCCCTTCCAGACACGTGTTTGTTCAGCGACGTCAGGACTCCTGCCTAGGTGCGAGGGACACCTCGGGATTCTCCTCGAGTCTTGGCATGGCAATTGGGACGCGTCTCCACGTGAGGCGGGAGACCCAGGATCCCTTTCCACGTGCCACAGGGATCCTGGGACTCCTATCCATTTTCAAGAGGAGTCAGGCATCGTCTCCTTTGGAAGCATTGATCTCCGCGGACCTCTCGAGTTTTCAAAGGATGTGAGGCCTCCAGTCGCGATGAGGCGGAGAACTAGGTCTTTCTCTCTGGTCTCAACAGGGGATTCAGACATCCCTTCGTCTTGGACATGCAAGACGATCCTGCATTCAATTCACTGCAGGGATATCCGGCCTTACTTCGAGTCAGAGCATCTCGTTGTCCATTCCACTTGAGGCCACAAATTCAGGGTCCCTCTCTCATACCTGTAGCTGAGAGAAGCCTCCTCTTGAGGTGCTTGTGGAAAGTTGATATTCCTCTTGATTCGAAGCCAGGGACTAAGGTCTCATCTCGAGTTGATTTGGGGTCCACGGAGCCCTTTCGTGTTGCTCCAGTGACCTCAGGATCCCTCTAGACTTGAGACAGTGATCTTGGGTTTTCTCTGGAGTGCCATCAAGGAAATCAAGGCTCCTTTCACGTTTGATGTGGAACACGAAACTGCTCTGCACGCAGTGCAGGGGAATCGGGTCTCATCTCGCGGCGAGGGGGAAGTCTCATGGGTTTTCTCGAGTTGCGGCCGGGACCTGGGGTATATTCTCAAGTTATAACAGGGAGGGCCATTCCAGACACGTGTTTGTTCAGCGATGTCAGGACTCCTGCCTAGGTGCGAGGGACACCTCGGGATTCTCGTCGAGTCTCGGCATCGCAATTGTGACGCGTCTCCACGTGAGGCGGGAGACCCAGGGTCCCTTTCGACGTACCACAGGGATCCTGGGACTCCTATCCATTTTCAAGAGTAGTCAGGCATCGTCTAATTTGGAAACATGGATCCCCACGGACCTCTCGAGTTTTCAAAGGATGTGAGGCCTCCGGTCGCGATGAGGCGGAGAACTAGGTCTTTCTCTGTCGTCTCCACAGGGGATGCAGACATCCCTTCGTTTTGGGAGATGCAAGATGAGCCTGCATTCAATTCACTGCAGGAATATCCGGTCTTACTTCGAGTCAGAGCATCTCGGTGCCCATTCCACTTGAGGCCACAAACTCAGTGTCCCTCTCACATATCTGTAGCTGAGAGAAGCCTCCTCTTGAGGTGCTTGTGGAAAGTTCGTGTTCCTCTTTAGTCGAAGCCAGGGACTAAGCTCTCACCTCGAGTTGATTTGGGGTCCACGGAGCCCTTTCGTGTTGCTCCAGTGACCTCAGGATCCCTCTAGACTTGAGACAGTTATCTTGGGTTTTCTTTGGAGTGCCATCAAGGAAATCAAGGCTCCTTTCACGTTTGATGTGGAACACGGAACTGCTCTGCACGCAGTGCAGGGGAATCGGGCCTCATCTCGAGGCGAGGGGGAAGTCTCATTGTTTTTCTCGAGTTGCGGCGGGGACCTGGGGTATATTCTTGAGTTACAACGGGGAGGGCCCTTCCAGACACGTGTTTGTTCAGCGATGTCAGGACTCCTGCCTAGGTGCGAGGGACACCTTGGGATTCACGTCGAGTCTCGGCATGGCAATTGGCACGCGTCTTCACGTGAGGCGGGAGACCCAGGGTCCCTTTCGACGTGCCACAGGGATCCTGGGACTCCTATCCATTTTCAAGAGTAGTCAGGCATCGTCTAATTTGGAAACATGGATCCCCGCGGACCTCTCGAGTTTTCAAAGGATGTGAGGCCTCCGGTCGCGATGAGGCGGAGAACTAGGTCTATCTCTGTGGTCTCCACAGGGGATGCAGACATCCCTTCGTCTGGGGGATGCAAGATGAGTCTGCATTCAATTCACTGCAGGGATATCCGGCCTTACTTCGAGACAGCATCTCAGTGTCCATTCCACTTGAGGCCACAAATTCAGGGTCCCTCTCACATACCTGTAGCTAAGAGAAGCCTCCTCTTGAGGTGCTTGTGGAAAGTTGGTATGACTCTTGAGTCGAAGCCAGGGAATAAGCTCTCATCTCGAGTTGATTTGGGGTCCAGGAGCCGTTTTGTGTTGCTATAGTGACCTCAGGATCCCTCTAGACTTGAGACAGTGATCTTGGGTTTTCTCTGGAGTGCCATCAAGGAAATCAAGGCTCCTTTCACGTTTGATGTGGAACACGGAATTGCTCTGCACGCAGTGCTGGGGAATCGGGCCTCATCTCGCGGCAAGGGGGAAGTCTCCTGGTTTTTCTCGAGTTGCGGCCGGAACATGGGGTATATTCTCGAGTTACGACCGGGAGGGCCCTTGCAGACACGTATTTGTTCAGCGACGTCAGGACTCCTGTCTACGTGCGAGGGACACCTCGGGATTATCCTCGAGTCTTGGCATGGCAATTGGGACGCGTCTCCACGTGAGACGGGAGACCCAGGGTCCCTTTCCACGTGCCACAGGGATGCTGGGACTCCTATCCATTTGCAAGAGGAGTCAGGCATCGTCTCCTTTGGAAGCATTGATCTCCGCGAACCTCTCGAGTTTTCAAAGGATGTGAGGCCTCCGGTCGCGATGAGGCGGAGAACTAGGTCTTTCTCTCTGGTCTCAACAGGGGATTCAGACATCCCTTCGTCTTGGAGATGCAAGACGATCCTGCATTCAATTCACTGCAGGGATATCCGGCCTTACTTCGAGTCAGAGCATCTCGTTGTTCATTCCACTTGAGGCCACAAATTCAGGGTCCCTCTCTCATACCTGTAGCTGAGAGAAGCCTCCTCTTGAGGTGCTTGTGGAAAGTTGGTATTCCTCTTGAGTCGAAGTCAGGGACTAAGCTCTCATCTCGAGTTGATTTGGGGTCCACGGAGCATTTTCGTGTTGCTACAGTGACCTCAGGATCCCTCTAGACTTGAGAGTTATCTTGGGTTTTCTCTGGAGTGCCATCAAGGAATTCAAGGCTCTTTTCACGTTTGATGTGGGATACGGAATTGCTCTGCACGCAGTGCAGGGGAATCGGGACTCATCTCGCAGCGAGGGGGAAGTCTCATGATTTTCCTCGAGTTGCGGCCGGAACCTGGGGTATATTCTCGAGTTATGTCGGGGAGGGCCCTTCCAGACACGTGTTTGTTCAGCGACGTCAGGACTCTTGCCTAGGTGCAAGGGACACCTCGGGATTCTCCTCGAGTCTTGGCATGGCAATTGGGACGCGTCTCCACGTGAAAAGGGAGACCAACGGTCCCTTTCACGTGCCAGAGGGATCCTGGAACTCCTATCCATTTTCAAGAGGAGTCAGGCATCGTCTCCTTTGGAAGCATTGATCTCCGCTGACCTCTCCAATTTTCAAAGGATTCGAGGCCTCCGGTCGCGAAGAGGCGGAGAACTAGGTCTTTCTCTGTGGTCTCCACAGGTGATTGAGACATCCCTTCGTCTTGGGAGATTCAAAACGAGCCTGCACTCAATTCACTGCAGGGATATACGGCCTTACTTCGAGTCAGAGCATCTCGGTGTCCATTCCACTTGAGGCCACAAACTCAGGGTCCCTCTCACATACCTGTAGCTGAGAGAAGCCTCCTCTTGAGGTGCTTGTGGAAAGTTGGTATTCCTCTTGCGTCGAAGCCAGGAACTAAGCTCTCATCTCGAGTTGATTTGGGGTCCACGGAGCCCTTTCGTGTTTCTACAGTGACCTCAGGATCCCTCTAGACTTGAGACAGTGATCTTGCTTTTTCTCTGGAGTGCCATCAAGGAAATCAAGCCTCATTTCAAGTTTGATATGGGATACGGAATTGGTCTGCACACAGTGCAGTGAAAAAGGGCCTCATCTCGCGGCGAGGGGGAAGTCTCATATTTTTTCTCGAGTTGCGGCCGGATCCTGGGGTATATTCTCGAGTTACGACGGGGAGGGCCCTTCCAGACACGTGTTTATTCAGCGACGTCAGGACTCGTGTCTAGGTGCGAGGGAACCTCTGGATTCTCCTCGAGTCTTGGCATGGCATTTGGGACGCGTCTCCACATGAGGCGGGGACCCAGGGTCCCTTTCCAGGTGCGACAGGGATCCTGGGACTCCTATCCATTTTCAAGAGGAGTCAGGCATCGTCTCATTTGGAAGCATTGATCTCCGCAGACCTCTCGAATTTTCAAAGGATGTGAGGCCTCTGGTCGCGATGAGGCGGAGGACTAGGTCTTCCTCTTTTGTCTCCACAGGGGATTCAGACATCCCTTCATCTTGGGAGATGCAAGACGAGCCTGCATTCAATTCACTGCAGGGATATCTGGCCTTACTTCAAGTCAGAGCATCTCGGTGTCCATTCCACTTGAGGCCACAAACTCATGGTCCCTCTCACATACCTGTAGCTGAGAGAAGCCTCCTCTTAAGGTGCTTGTGGAAAGTTGGTATTCCTCTTGAGTCGAAGCCAGGGACTAAGCTCACATCTCGAGTTGATTTGGGGTCCACGGAGCCCTTTCGTGTTGCTCCAATGACCTCAGGATCCCTCTAGACTTGAGACAGTGATCTTGGGTTTTCTCTGGAGTGCCATCAAGGAAATCAAGGCTCCTTTCACGTTTGATGTGGAACACGGAATTGCTCTGCACGCAGTGCAGGGGAATCGGGCCTCATCTCGCGGTGAGGGGAAATCTCATGGTTTTTCTCAAGTTGCGGCCGGAACCTGGGGAATATTCTCGAGTTACGACGTGGAGGGCCCTTCCAGACACGTGTTTGTTCAGCGACCTCAGGACTCCTGCCTAGGTGCGAGAGACACCTCGGGATTCTCCTCGAGTCTTGGCATGGCAATTGGGACGCGTCTCCACGTGAGGCGGGGGAACTTGTGTCCCTTTCCACGTGCCACAGGGATCCTGGGACTCCTATCCATTTTCAAGAGGAGTCAGGCATCGTCTCCTTTGGAAGCATTGATCTCAGCAGACCTTTCGAGTTTTTAAAGGATGTGACGCCTCCGGTCGCGTTGAGGCGGAGGACTAGATCTTTCTCTGTGGTCGCCACAGGGGATTCAGACATCCCTTCGTCTTGGAAGATGCAAGACGAGCCTGCATTCAATTCACTGCAGGGATATCCGGCCTTACTTCAAGTCAGAGCATCTCGGTGTCCATTCCACTTGAGGCCACAAACTCAGGGTCCCTGTCACATACCTGTAGCTGAGAGAAGCCTCCTCTTGAGGTGCTTGTGGAAAGTTGGTGTTCCTCTTGAGTCGAAGCCAAGGACTAAGCTCTCATCTCGAGTTGATTTGGGGTCCACGGAGCCCTTTCGTGTTGCTCCAGTGACCTCAGGATCCCTCTAGACTTGAGAGAGTGATCTTGGGTTTTCTCTGGAGTGCCATCAAGGAAATCAAGGCTCCTTTCACATTTGATGTGGAACACAGAATTGCTCTGCACGCAGTGCAGGGGAATCGGGCCTCATATCGCACCGAAGGGGAAGTCTCATGGTTTTTCTCGAGTTGCGGCCGGAACCTGGGGTATATTCTCAAGTTACGACGGGGAGGGCCCTTCCAGACACGTGTTTGTTCAGCGATGTCAGGACTCCTGCCTAGGTGCGAGGGACACTTCGCGATTCTCCACAAGTCTTGGCATGGCAATTGGGACGCGTCTCCACGTGAGGCGGGAGACCCAGGTTCCCTTTCCACGTGCCACAGGGATGCTGGGACTCCTATCCATTTTCAAGAGGAGTCAGGCATCGTCTCCTTTGGAAGCATTGATCTCCGCGGACCTCTCGAGTTTTCAAAGGAAGTGAGGCCTCAGGTCGCAATGAGGCGGAGAACTCGGTCTTTCTCTGTGGTCTCCACAGGGGATTCAGACATCCCTTCGTCTTGGGAGATGCAAGACGAGCGTGCATTTAATTCACTGCAGGGATATCCGGCCTTACTTCGAGTCAGAGCATCTCGGTGCCCATTCCACTTGAGGCCACAAACTCAGGGTCCCTCTCACATACCTGTAGCTGAGAGAAGCCTACTCTTCAGGTGCTTGTGGAAAGCTGGTATTCCTCTTGAGTCGAAGCCAGGGACTAACCTCGCATCTCGAGTTGATTTGGGGTCCACGGAGCCCTTTCGTGTTGCTCCAGTGACCTCAGGATCCCTCTAGACTTGAGACAGTGATCTTGGGTTTTCTCTGGAGTGCCATCAAGGAAATCAAGTCTCCTTTCATGTTTGATGTGGAACACGGAATTGCTCTGCATGTAGTGCAGGGGAATCGGGCCTCATCTCGCGGCGAGGGGGAAGTCTCATGGTTCTTCTCGAGTTGCGGCCGTAACCTGGGGTATATTCTCGAGTTACGATGGGGTGGGCCCTTCCAGACACGTGTTTGTTCAGCGACGTCAGGACTCCTGCCTAGGTGCTAGGGACACCACGGGATTCTCCTCGAGTCTTGGCATGGCAATTGGGACGCGTCTCCACGTGAGGCGGGAGACCCAGGTTCCCTTTCCACGTGCCACAGGGATCCTGGGACTCCTATCCATTTTCAAGAGGAGTCAGGCATCGTCTCCTTTGGAAGCATTGATCTCCACGGACCTCTCGAGTTTTCAAAGGATGTGAGGCCTCCGGTCGCGTTGAGTCGGACGACTAGGTCTTTCTCTGTGGTCTCCACAGGGGAATAAGACATCCCTTTGTCTTGGGAGATGCAAGACGAGCCTGCATTCAATTCACTGCAGGCATATCCGGCCTTACTTCGAGTCAGAGCATCTCGGTGTCCATTCCACTTGAGGCCACAAACTCATGGTCCCTCTCACATACCTGTAGCTGAGAGAAGCCTCCTCTTGAGGTGCTTGTGGAAAGTTGGTATTCCTCTTGAGTCGAAGCCAGGGACTAAGCTCTCATCTCGAGTTGATTTGGGGTCCACGGAGCCCTTTCTTGTTGCTCCAGTGACCTCAGGATCCCTCTAGACTTCAGACAGTGATCTTGGGTTTTCTCTGGAGTGCCATCAAGGAAATCAAGGCTCCTTTCACGTTTGATTTGGAACACGGAATTGCTCTGCACGCAGTGCAGGGGAATTGGGCCTCATCTCGCGGCGAGCTGGAAGTCTCATGGTTTTTCTCGAGTTGCGGCCGGAACCTGGGGTATATTCTCGAGTTACGACGGGGAGGGCACTTCCAGACACGTGTTTGTTCAGCGACGTCAGGACTCCTGCCTAGGTGCGAGGGACACCTCGGGATTCTCCTCGAGTCTTGGCATGGCAATTGGGACCCGTCTCCACGTGAGGTGCGAGACCCAGTGTCCCTTTCCACGTGCCACAGGGATCCTGGGACTTCTATCCATTTGCAAGAGGAGTCAGGCATCGTCTCCTTTGGCAGCATTGATCTGAGCGAACCTCTCGAGTTTTCAAAGGATGTGAGGCCTCCGTTCGCGTTGAGGCGGAGGACTAGGTCTTTCTCTGTGGTCTCCACAGGGGACTCAGACATCCCTTTGTCTTCGGAGATGCAAGACGAGCCTGCATTCAATTCACTGCAGGGATATCCGGCCTTACTTCAAGTCAGAGCATCTCGGTGTCCATTCCACTTGAGGCCACAAACTCAGGGTCCCTCTCACATACCTGTAGCTGAGAGAAGCCTCCTCTTGAGGTGCTTGTGGAAAGTTGGTATTCCTCTTGAGTCGAAGCCAGGGACTAAGCTCTCATTTCGAGTTGATTTGGGGACCACGGAGCCCTTTCTTGTTGCTACAGTGACCTCAGGATCCCTCTAGACTTGAGACAGTGATCTTGGGGTTTCTCTGGAGTGCCATCAAGGAAATCAAGGCTCCTTTCACGTTTGATGTGGAACACGGAATTGCTCTGCACGCAGTTCAGGGGAATCGGGCCTCATCTCGCGGCGAGGGGGAAGTCTCATGATTTTCCTGCAGTTGCGGCCGGAACCTGGGGTATATTCTCGAGTTACAACGGGGAGGGCCCTTCTAGACACGTGTTTGTTCAGCGACGTCAGGACTCGTGCCTAGCTGTGAGGGACACCTCGGGATTCTCCTCGAATCTTGTCATGGCAATTGGGACGCGTCTCCACGTGAAGCGGGAGACCCAGGGTCCCTTTCCACGTGCCACAGGGATCCTGGGACTCCTATCCATTTTCAAGAGGAGTCAGGCATCGTCTCCTTTGGAAGCATTGATCTCCGCGGACCTCTCGAGTTTTCAAAGGATGTGAGGCCTCCGGTCGCGATGAGGCGGAGGACTAGGTCTTTCTCTGTGGTCTCCACAGGGCATTCAGACATCCCTTCGTCTTGGGAGATGCAAGACGAGCCTGCATTCAATTCACTGCAGGGATATCCGGCCTTACTTCGAGTCAGACCATCTCGGTGTCCATTCCACTTGAGGCCACAAACTCAGGGTACCTCTCACATCCATGTAGCTGAGAGAAGCCTCTTCTTGAGGTGCTTGTGGAAACTTGGTATTCCTCTTGAGTCGAAGCCAGGGACTAAGCTCTCATCTCGAGTTGATTTGGGGACCACGGAGCCCTTTCGTGTTGCTCCAGTGACCTCAGGATCCCTCTAGACTTCAGACAGTGACTCTGGGTTTTCTCTGGAGTGCCATCAAGGAAATGAAGGTTCCTTTCACTTTTGATGTGGAACACGGAATTGCTCTGCATGCAGTGCAGGGGAATCAGGCCTCATCTCGCGGCGAGGGGGAAGTCTCATGGTTTTATTCGAGTTGCGGCCGGAACCTGGGGTATATTCTCGAGTTACGATGGGGAGGGTCCTTCCAGACACGTGTTTGTTCAGCGACGTCAGGACTCCTGCCTAGGTGCGAGGGACACCTCGGGATTCTCCTCGAGTCTTGGCATGGCAATTGGGACGCGTCTCCACGTGAGGCGGGAGACCCAGGATCCCTTTCCACGTGCCACAGGGATCCTGGGACTCCTATCCATTTTCAAGAGGAGTCAGGCATCGTCTCCTTTGGAAGCATTGATCTCCAAGGACCTCTCGAGTTTTCAAAGGATGTGAGGCCTCCAGTCGCGATGAGGCGGAGAACTAGGTCTTTCTCTCTGGTCTCAACAGGGGATTCAGACATCCCTTCGTCTTGGACATGCAAGACGATCCTGCATTCAATTCACTGCAGGGATATCCGGCCTTACTTCGAGTCAGAGCATCTCGTTGTCCATTCCACTTGAGGCCACAAATTCAGGGTCCCTCTCTCATACCTGTAGCTGAGAGAAGCCTCCTCTTGAGGTGCTTGTGGAAAGTTGATATTCCTCTTGATTCGAAGCCAGGGACTAAGGTCTCATCTCGAGTTGATTTGGGGTCCACGGAGCCCTTTCGTGTTGCTCCAGTGACCTCAGGATCCCTCTAGACTTGAGACAGTGATCTTGGGTTTTCTCTGGAGTGCCATCAAGGAAATCAAGGCTCCTTTCACGTTTGATGTGGAACACGAAACTGCTCTGCATGCAGTGCAGGGGAATCGGGTCTCATCTCGCGGCGAGGGGGAAGTCTCATGGGTTTTCTCGAGTTGCGGCCGGGACCTGGGGTATATTCTCAAGTTATAACAGGGAGGGCCATTCCAGACACGTGTTTGTTCAGCGATGTCAGGACTCCTGCCTAGGTGCGAGGGACACCTCGGGATTCTCGTCGAGTCTCGGCATGGCAATTGTGACGCGTCTCCACGTGAGGCGGGAGACCCAGGGTCCCTTTCGACGTACCACAGGGATCCTGGGACTCCTATCCATTTTCAAGAGTAGTCAGGCATCGTCTAATTTGGAAACATGGATCCCCGCGGACCTCTCGAGTTTTCAAAGGATGTGAGGCCTCCGGTCGCGATGAGGCGGAGAACTAGGTCTATCTCTGTCGTCTCCACAGGGGATGCAGACATCCCTTCGTTTTGGGAGATGCAAGATGAGCCTGCATTCAATTCACTGCAGGAATATCCGGTCTTACTTCGAGTCAGAGCATCTCGGTGTCCATTCCACTTGAGGCCACAAACTCAGTGTCCCTCTCACATATCTGTAGCTGAGAGAAGCCTCCTCTTGAGGTGCTTGTGGAAAGTTCGTGTTCCTCTTTAGTCGAAGCCAGGGACTAAGCTCTCATCTCGAGTTGATTTGGGGTCCACGGAGCCCTTTCGTGTTGCTCCAGTGACCTCAGGATCCCTCTAGACTTGAGACAGTGATCTTGGGTTTTCTTTGGAGTGCCATCAAGGAAATCAAGGCTCCTTTCACGTTTGATGTGGAACACGGAACTGCTCTGCACGCAGTGCAGGGGAATCGGGCCTCATCTCGAGGCGAGGGGGAAGTCTCATGGTTTTTCTCGAGTTGCGGCGGGGACCTGGGGTATATTCTTGAGTTACAACGGGGAGGGCCCTTCCAGACACGTGTTTGTTCAGCGATGTCAGGACTCCTGCCTAGGTGCGAGGGACACCTTGGGATTCTCGTCGAGTCTCGGCATGGCAATTGGCACGCGTCTTCACGTGACGCGGGAGACCCAGGGTCCCTTTCGACGTGCCACAGGGATCCTGGGACTCCTATCCATTTTCAAGAGTAGTCAGGCATCGTCTAATTTGGAAACATGGATCCCCGCGGACCTCTCGAGTTTTGAAAGGATGTGAGGCCTCCGGTCGCGATGAGGCGGAGAACTTGGTCTATCTCTGTGGTCTCCACAGGGGATGCAGACATCCCTTCGTCTGGGAGATGCAAGATGAGCCTGCATTCAATTCACTGCAGGGATATCCGGCCTTACTTCGAGACAGCATCTCAGTGTCCATTCCACTTGAGGCCACAAATTCAGGGTCCCTCTCACATACCTGTAGCTGAGAGAAGCCTCCTCTTGAGGTGCTTGTGGAAAGTTGGTATGACTCTTGAGTCGAAGCCAGGGAATAAGCTCTCATCTCGAGTTGATTTGGGGTCCAGGAGCCGTTTCGTGTTGCTATAGTGACCTCAGGATCCCTCTAGACTTGAGACAGTGATCTTGGGTTTTCTCTGGAGTGCCATCAAGGAAATCAAGGCTCCTTTCATGTTTGATGTGGAACACGGAATTGCTCTGCACGCAGTGCTGGGGAATCGGGCCTCATCTCGCGGCAAGGGGGAAGTCTCCTGGTTTTTCTCGAGTTGCGGCCGGAACCTGGGGTATATTCTCGAGTTACGACGGGGTGGGCCCATCCAGACACGTGTTTGTTCAGCGACGTCGGACTGCTGCCTAGGTGCGAGGGACACCTCGGGATTCACCTCGAGTTTTGGCATGGCAATTGGGACGCGTTTCCACGGGAGCCAGGAGATCCAGGGTCCCTTTCCACGTGCCACAGAGATCCTGGGACTCCTATCCATTTTCAAGAGGAGTCAGGCATATTCACTTTGGAAGCATTGATCTCCGCAGACCTCTCGAGTTTTCAAAGGATGTGAGGCCTCCGGTCGCGATTAAGCGGCGGACTAGGTCTTTCTCTGTGGTCTCCACAGGGGATTCAGACATCCCTTCGTCTATGGAGATGCAAGACGAGCCTGCATTCAATTCACTGCAGGGATATCCGGGCTTACTTCGAGTCAGAGCATCTCGGTGGCCATTCCACTTGAGGCCACAAACTCAGGGTCCCTCTCACATACCTGTAGCTGAGAGAAGCCTCCTCTTGAGGTGCTTGTGAAAAGTTGGGATTCCTCTTGAGTCGAAGCCAGGGACTAAGCTTTCATCTCGGGTTGATTTGCGGTGCACGGAGCCCTTTCGTGTTGCTCCAGTGACCTCAGGATCCCTCTAGACTTGAGACAGTGATCTTGGGTTTTCTCTGCAGTGCCATCAAGGAAATCAAGGCTCCTTTCACGTTTGATGTGGAACACGGAATTGCTCTGCACGCAGTGGAGGGGAATCGGGCCTCATCTCGAGGCGAGGGGGAAGTCTCATGGTTTTTCTCGAGTTGCGGCCGGAACCTGGGGTATATTCTCGAGTTACGATGGGGAGGGCCCTTCCAGACACGTGTTTGATCAGCGACGTCAGGACTCCTGCCTAGGTGCGAGGGACACCTCGGGATTCTCCTCGAGTCTTGGCATGGCAATGGGGACGCGTCTCCACGTGAGGCGGGAGAACCAGGGTCCCTTTCCACGTGCCACAGGGATCCTGGGACTCCTATCCATTTTCAAGAGGAGTCAGGCATCGTCTCCTTTGGAAGCGTTGATCTCCGCGGACCTCTCGAGTTTTCAAAGGATGTGAGGCCTCCGGTCGCGATGAGGCGGAGAATTAGGTCTTTCTCTGTGGTCTCCACAGGGGATTCAGACAACCCTTCATCTTGGGAGATGCAAGACGAGCCAGCATTCAATTCACTGCAGGGATATCCGGCCTTACTTCGAGTCAGAGCATCTCGGTGTCCATTCCACTTGAGGCCACAAACTCAGGGTCCCACTCACATACCTGTAGCTGAGAGAAGCCTCCTCTTGAGGTGCTTGTGGAAAGTTGGTATTCCTCTTGAGTCAAAGCCAGGGATTAAGCTCTCATCTCGAGGTGATTTGGGGTCCACAGAGCGCTTTGGTGTTGCTACAGTGACCTCAGGATCCCTATAGACTTGAGACAGTGATCTTGGGTTTTGTCTAGAGGGCCATCAAAGAAATCAAGGCTCCTTTCACGTTTGATGTGGAACACGGAATTGCTCTGCACGCAGTGCAGGGGAATCGGGCCTCATCTCGCGGCTAGGGGGAAGTCTCATGGTTTTCTTCGAGTTGCGCCGGAAACTGGGGTATATTCTCGAGTTACGATGGAGAGGTCCCTTCCAGACACGTGTTTGTTCAGCGACGTCAGGACTTCTGCCTAGGTGCGAGGGACAACTCGGGATTCTCCTCGAGTCTTGGCATGGCAATTGGGACGCGACTCCACGTGAGGCGCGAGACCCAGGGTCCCTTTGCACGTGCCACAGGGATCCTGGGACTCCTATCCATTTTCAGGAGGAGTCAGGCATCGTCTCGTTTGGAAGCATTGATCTCTGCAGACCTCTCGAGTTTTCAAAGGATGTGAGGACTCCGGACGCGATGAGGCGGAGGACTAGTTCTTTCTCTGTCGTCTCCACAGGGGCTTCAGACATCCCTTCATCTTGGGAGATGCAAGACGTGCCTGCATTCAGTTCACTGCAGGGATATCCGGCCTTACTTGGAGTCAGAGCATCTCGGTGTCCATTCCACATGAGGCCACAAAATCAGGGTCCCTCTGACATACCTGTAGCTGAGAGAAGCCTCCTCTTGAGGTGCTTGTGGAAAGTTGGTATTCCTCCTGAGTCGAATCCAGGGACTATGCTCTCATCTCGAGTTGATTTGGGGTCCACGGAGCCCTTTCGTGTTGCTAGAGTGACCTCAGGGTCCCTCTAGACTTGAGACAGTGATCTTGGGTTTTCTCTGGAGTGCCATCAAGGAAATCAAGGCTCCTTTCACGTTTGATGTGGAACACGGAATTGCTCTGCACGCATTGCAGGGGAATCGGGCCTCATGTCGCGGCGAGGGGGAATTCTCATGGTTTTTCTCGAGTTGCGGCCGGAACCTGGGGTATATTCTCGAGTTACGACGGGGAGGGCCCTTCCAGACACGTGTTTCTTCAGCGACGTCAGGACTCCTGCCTAGATGCGAGGGACTCCTCAGGGTTCTGCTCGAGTCTTGGCATGGCAATTGGGACGCGTCTCCACGTGAGGCCGGAGACCCAGAGTCCCTTTGCACGTGCCACAGGGATCCTGGGACTCCTATCCATTTTCAAGAAGAGTCAGGCATCGTCTCCTTTGGAAGCATTGACCTTCGCAGACCTCTCGAGTTTTCAAAGGATGTGAGGCCTCAGCTCGCGATGAGACGGAGGACTAGGTCTTTCTCTGTCGTCTCCACAGGGGATTCAGACATCCCTTCGTCTTGGGAGATGCAAGAGGAGCCTGCATTCAATTCACTGTTGGGATATCCGGCCTTACTTCGAGTCAGAGCATCTCGGTGTCGATTCCACTTGAGGCCACAAACTCAGGGTCCCTCTCACATACCTGTAGCTGAGAGAAGCCTCCTCTTGAGATGCTTGTGAAAAGTTGGTATTCCTCTTGAGTCGAAGCCAGGGACTAAGCTCTCATCTCGAGTTGATTTGGGGTCCACGGAGCCATTTCGTGTTGCTCCAGTGACCTCAGGATCCCTCTAGACTTGAGACAGTGATCTTGGGTTTTCTCTGGAGTGCCATCAAGGAAATCAAGTCTCCTTTCACGTTTGATTTTGAACACGGAATTGCTATGCACGAAGTGCTGGGGATTCGGGCCTCATCTCGCGGCGAGAGGGAAGTCTCATGGATTTTCTCGAGTTTAGCCCGGAACCTGGGGTATATTCTCGAGTTACGACGGGGAGGACCCTTCCAGACACGTGTTTGTTCAGCTACGTCAGGACTCCGTGTTAGGTGCGAGGGACACCTCGGGATTCTCCTCGAGTCTTGGCATGGCAATTGGGACGCGTCTCCCCGTGAGGCTGGAGACCCAGAGTCCCTTTCCATGTGCCACAGGGATCCTGGGACTCCTATCCATTTTCAAGAGGAGTCAGGCATCGTCTCCTTTGGAAGCATTGACCTTCGCAGACCTCTCGAATTTTCAAAGGATGTGATGCCTCCGGTCTCGATGAGGCGGAGGACTAGCTCTTTCTCTGTGGTCTCCACAGGGGATTCAGACATCCCTTCGTCTTGGGAGATGCAAGACGAGCCTGCATTCAATTCACTGCAGGGATATCCGGCCTTACTTCGAGTCAGAGCATCTCAGTGTCCATTACACTTGAGGCCACAAACTCAGGGTCCCTCTCACTTACATGTAGCTGAGAGAAGCCTCCTCTTGAGGTGCTTGTGGAAAGTTGGTATTCCTCTTGAGTCAAAGCCAGGGACTAAGCTCTCATCTCGAGTTGATTTGGGGTCCACGGAGCGCTTTCGTGTTGCTCCAGTGACCTCAGGATCCCTCTAGACTTGAGACAGTGATCTTGGGTTTTCCCTGGAGTGCCAGCAAGGAAATCAAGGCTCCTTTCACGTTTGATGTGGAACTCGGAATTGCTCTGCACGCAGTGCAGGGGAATCGGGCCTCATGTCGCGGCGAGGGGGAATTCTCATGGTTTTTCTCGAGTTGCGGCCGGAACCTGGGGTATATTCTCGAGTTACGACGGGGAGGGTTCTTCCAGACACGTGTTTGTTCGGCGACGTCAGGACTCCTGCCTAGGTGCGAGGGACACCTCGGGATTCTCCTCGAGTCTTGGCATGGCAATTGGGACGCGTCTCCACGTGAGGCGGGAGACCCAGGGTCCCTTTGCACGTGCCACAGGGATCCTGGGACTCCTATCCATTTTCAAGAAGAGTCAGGCATCATCTCCTTTGGAAGGATTGACCTTCGCAGACCTCTCGACTTTTCAAAGGATGAGAGGCCTCCGGTCGCGATGAGGCGGAGGACTAGGTCTTTCTCTGTCGTCTCCGCAGGGGATTCAGACATCCCTTCGTCTTGTGAGATGCAAGATGAGCCTGCATTCAATTCACTGTTGGGATATCCGGCCTTACTTCGAGTCAGAGCATCTCGGTGTCCATTCCACTTGAGGCCACAAACTCAGGGTCCCTCTCACATACCTGTAGCTGAGAGAAGCCTCCTCTTGAGGTGGTTGTGGAAAGTTGGTATTCCTCTTGAGTCGAAGCCAGGGACTAAGCTCTCATCTCGAGTTGATTTGGGGTCCACGGAGCCCTTTCGTGTTGCTCCAGTGACCTCAGGATCCCTCTAGACTTGAGACAGTGATCTTGGGTTTTCTCTGGAGTGCCATCAAGGAAATCAAGGCTCCTTTCACGTTTGATGTGGAACACGGAATTGCTCTGCACGCAGTGCAGGGGAATCGGGCCTTATCTCGCGGCGAGGGGGAAGTCTCATGGTTTTTCTCGAGTTGCGGCCGGAACCTGGGGTATATTCTCGAGTTACGACGGGGTGGGCCCATCCAGACACGTGTTTGTTCAGCGACGTCGGACTCCTGCCTAGGTGCGAGGGACACCTCGGGATTCACCTCGAGTTTTGGCATGGCAATTGGGACACGTTTCCACGGGAGCCAGGAGATCCAGGGTCCCTTTCCACGTGCCCCAGAGATCCTGGGACTCCTATCCATTTTCAAGAGGAGTCAGGCATATTCACTTTGGAAGCACTGATCTCCGCAGACCTCTCGAGTTTTCAAAGGATGTGAGGCCTCCGGTTGCGATGAGGCGGCGGACTAGGTCTTTCTCTGTGGTCTCCACAGGGGATTCAGACATCCCTTCGTCTATGGAGATGCAACACGAGCCTGCATTCAATTCACTGCAGGGATATCCGGGCTTACTTCGAGTCAGAGCATCTCGGTGGCCATTCCACTTGAGGCCACAAACTCAGGGTCCCTCTCACATACCTGTAGCTGAGAGAAGCCTCCTCTTGAGGTGCTTGTGAAAAGTTGGGATTCCTCTTGAGTCGAAGCCAGGGACTAAGCTTTCATCTCGGGTTGATTTGCGGTCCACGGAGCCCTTTCGTGTTGCTCCAGTGACCTCAGGATCCCTCTAGACTTGAGACAGTGATCTTGGGTTTTCTCTGCAGTGCCATCAAGGAAATCAAGGCTCCTTTCACGTTTGATGTGGAACACGGAATTGCTCTGCATGCAGTGGAGGGGAATCGGGCCTCATCTCGCGGCGAAGGGGAAGTCTCATGGTTTTTCTCGAGTTGCGGCCGGATCCTGGGGTATATTCTCGAGTTACGATGGGGAGGGCCCTTCCAGACACGTGTTTGATCAGCGACGTCAGGACTCCTGCCTAGGTGCGAGGGACACCTCGGCATTCTCCTCGAGTCTTGGCATGGCAATGGGGACGCGTCTCCACGTGAGGCGGGAGACCCAGGGTCCCTTTCCACGTGCCACAGGGATCCTGGGACTCCTATCCATTTTCAAGAGGAGTCAGGCATCGTCTCCTTTGGAAGCGTTGATCTCCGCGGACCTCTCGAATTTTCAAAGGATGTGAGGCCTCCGGTCGCGATGAGGCGGAGAATTAGGTCTTTCTCTGTGGTCTCCTCAGGGGATTCAGACAACCCTTCGTCTTGGGAGATGCAAGACGAGCCAGCATTCAATTCACTGCAGGGATATCCGGCCTTACTTCGAGTCAGAGCATCTCGGTGTCCATTCCACTTGAGGCCACAAACTCAGGGTCCCACTCACATACCTGTAGCTGAGAGAAGCCTCCTCTTGAGGTGCTTGTGGAAAGTTGGTATTCCTCTTGAGTCAAAGCCAGGGACTAATCTCTCATCTCGAGGTGATTTGGGGTCCACAGAGCGCTTTGGTGTTGCTACAGTGACCTCAGGATCCCTATAGACTTGAGACAGTGATCTTGGGTTTTGTCTAGAGGGCCATCAAGGAAATCAAGGCTCCTTTCACGTTTGATGTGGAACACGGAATTGCTCTGCACGCAGTGCAGGGGAATCGGGCCTCATCTCGCGGCTAGGGGGAAGTCTCATGGTTTTCTTCGAGTTGCGCCGGAACCTAGGGTATATTCTCGAGTTACGACGGGGAGGTCCCTTCCAGACACGTGTTTGTTCAGCGACGTCAGGACTTCTGCCTAGGTGCGAGGGACAACTCGGGATTCTCCTCGAGTCTAGGCATGGGAATTGGGACGCGTCTCCACGTGAGGCGCGAGACCCAGGGTCCCTTTGCACGTGCCACAGGGATCCTGGGACTCCTATCCATTTTCAGGAGGAGTCAGGCATCGTCTCCTTTGGAAGCATTGATCTCTGCAGACCTCTCGAGTTTTCAAAGGATGTGAGGACTCCGGACGCGATGAGGCGGAGGACTAGTTCTTTCTCTGTCGTCTCCACAGGGGATTCAGACATCCCTTCATCTTGGGAGATGCAAGACGTGCCTGCATTCAGTTCACTGCAGGGATATCCGGCCTTACTTGGAGTCAGAGCATCTCGGTGTCCATTCCACATGAGGCCACAAACTCAGGGTCCCTCTCACGTACCTGTAGCTGAGACAAGCCTCCTCTTGAGGTGCTTGTGGAAAGTTGGTATTCCTCCTGAGTCGAATCCAGGGACTATGCTCTCATCTCGAGTTGATTTGGGGTCCACGGAGCCCTTTCGTGTTGCTCCAGTGACCTCAGGGTCCCTCTAGACTAGAGACAGTGATCTTGGGTTTTCTCTGGAGTGCCATCAAGGAAATCAAGGCTCCTTTCACGTTTGATGTGGAACACGGAATTGCTCTGCACGCAGTGCAGGGGAATTGGGTCTCATTTCGCAGCGAGGGGGAAATCTCATGGTTTTTCTCGAGTTGCGGCCGGAACCTGGGGTATATTCTCGAGTTACGACGGCTTGGGCCCTTCCAGACACGTGTTTGTTCAGCGATGTCAGGACTCCTGCCTAGGTGCGAGGGACACCTCGGGATTCTCCTCGAGTCTTGGCATGGCAATTGGCACGAGTCTCCACGTGAGGCGGGAGACCCAGTGTCCCTTTCCACGTGCCACAGTGATCCTGGGACTCCTATCCATTTTCAAGAGGAGTCAGGCATCGTCTACTTTGGAATCATTGATCTCTGCGGACCTCTCGAATTTTCAAAGGATGTGAGGCCTCCGGTCTCGATGAGGCGGAGAACTAGGTCTTTCTCTGTGGTCTCCACAGGGGATTCAGACATCCCTTCGTCTTGGGAGATGCAAGACGAGCCTACTTTCAATTCACTGCAGGGATATCCGGCCTTACTTCTAGTCAGAGCATCTCGGTGTCCATTCCACTTGAGGCCACAAACTCAGGGTCCCTCTCACATACCTGTAGCTGAGAGAAGCCTCCTCTTGAGGTGGTTGTGGAAAGTTGGTATTCCTCTTGAGTCGAAGCCAGGGACTAAGCTCTCATCTCGAGTTGATTTGGGGTCCACGGAGCCCTTTCGTGTTGCTCCAGTGACCTCAGGATCCCTCTAGACTTGAGACAGTGATCTTGGGTTTTCTCTGGAGTGCCATCAAGGAAATCAAGGCTCGTTGCACGTTTGATGTGGAACACGGAATTGCTCTGCACGCAGTGCAGGGGAATCGGGCCTTATCTCGCGGCGAGGGGGAAGTCTCATGGTTTTTCTCGAGTTGCGGCCGGAACCTGGGGTATATTCTCGAGTTACGACGGGGTGGGCCCATCCAGACACGTGTTTGTTCAGCGACGTCGGACTCCTGCCTAGGTGCGAGGGACACCTCGGGATTCTCCTCGAGTCTTGGCATGGCAATTGGGACGCGTCTCCACGTGAGGCCGGAGACCCAGGGTCCCTTTCCACGTGCCACAGGGATCCTGGGACTCCTATCCATTTTCAAGAGGAGTCAGGCATCGTCTCCTTCGGAAACATTGATCTCCGCGGGCCTCTCGAGTTTTCAAAGGATGTGAGGACTCCGGTCGCTTCGAGGCGGACGACTAGGTCTTTCTCTGTCGTCTTCACCGGGGTTTCAGACATCCCTTCGTCTTGGGAGATGCAAGACGAGCCTGTATTCAATTCACTGCAGGGATATCCGGCCTTACTTCGAGTCAGAGCATCTCGGTGTCCATTCCACTTGAGGCCACAATCTCACGGTCCCTCTCACATACCTCTAGCTGAGAGAAGCCTCCTCTTGAGGTGCTCTTGGAAAGTTGGTATTCCTCTTGAGTCGAAGCCAGGGACTAAGCTCTCATCTCGAGTTGATTTGGGGTCCACGGAGCCCTTTCCTGTCACTCCAGTGACCTCAGGATCCCTCTAGACTTGAAACAGTCATCTTGGGTTTTCTCTGGAGTGCCATCAAGGAAATCAAGGCTCCTTTCACGTTTGATGTGGAACACGGAATTGCTCTGCACGCAGTGCAGGGGAATCGGGCCTCATCTCACGGCGAGGGGGAAGTCTCATAGTTTTTCTCGAGTTGCGGCCGGAACCTGGGGTATATTCTCGAGTTACGACGGGGATGGCCCTTCCAGACACGTGTTTGTTCAGCGACGTCAGGACTCGTGCCTAGGTGCGAGGGACACCTCGGGATTCTCCTCGAGTCTTGGTATGGCAATTGGGACGCGTCTCCACGTGAGGCGGGAGACCCAGGGTCCCTTTCCACGTGCCACAGGGATCCTGGGACTCCTAACCATTTTCAAGAAGAGTAGGGCATCATCTCCTTTGTGAGCATTGATCTCCGCGGACCTCTCGAGTTTTCAAAGGATGTGAGGCCTCCCGTCTAGATGAGGCGGAGAACTAGGTCTTTCTCTGTGGTCTCCACAGGGGATTCAGACATCCCTTCGTCTTGGGAGATGCAAGACGAGCCTACTTTCAATTAACTGCAGGGATATCCGGCCTTACTTCTCTTCAGAGCATCTCGGTGTCCATTCCACTTGAGGCCACAAACTCAGGGTCCCTCTCACATACCTGTAGCTGAGAGAAGGCTCCTCTTGAGGTGCTTGTGGAAAGTTGGTATTCCTCTTGAGTCAAAGCCAGGGACTAAGCTCTCATCTCGAGTTGATTTGGGGTCCACGGAGCCCTTTCGTGTTGCTCCAGTGACCTCAGGATCCCTCTAGACTTGAGACAGTGATCTTGAGTTTTCTCTGGAGTGCCATCAAGGAAATCAAGGCTCCTTTCATGTTTGATGTGGAACACGGAATTGCTCTGCATGCAGTGCAGGGGAATGGGGCCTCATCTCGCGGCGAGGGGGAAGTCTCATGGTTTTGTTCGAGTTGCGGCCGGAACCTGGGGTATATTCTCGAGTTACGACGGGGAGGGCCCTTCCAGACACGTGTTTGTTCAGCGACGTCAGGACTCCTGCCTAGGTGCCAGGGACACCTCGGGATTCTCCTCGAGTCTTGGCATGGCAGTTGGGACGCGTCCCCACGTGAGGCGGGAGACCCAGGGTCCCTTTCCACGTGCCAGAGGGATCCTGGGACTCCTATCCATTTTCAAGAGGAGTCAGGCATCGTCTTCTTTGGAAGCATTGATCTCCGCAGACCTCTCGAGTTTCCAAAGGATGTGAGGCCAGCGCTCGCGATGAGGCGGAGAATTAGGTCTTTCTCTGTGGTCTCCACAGGGGATTCAGACATCCCTTCGTCTTTGGAGATGCAAGACGAGCCTGCATTCAATTCACTGCAGGGATATCCGGCCTTACTTCGAGTCAGAGCATCTCGGTGTCCATTCCACTTGAGGCCACAAACTCAGGGGCCCTCTCACATACCTGTAGCTGAGAGAAGCCTCCTCTTGAGGTGCTTGTGGAAAGTTGGTATTCCTCTTGAGTCGAAGCCTGGGACTAAGCTCTCATCTCGAGTTGATTTGGGGTCCAGGGAGCCCTTTCGTGTTGCTACAGTGACCTCAGCATCCCTCTATACTTGAGACAGTGATCTTGGGTTTTCTCTGGAGTGCCATCAAGGAAATCAAGGCTCCTTGCATTTTTGATGTGGAATACGGAATTGCTCTGCACGCAGTGCAGGGGAATCGGGCCTCATCTCTCAGCGAGGGCGAAGTCTCATGGTTTTTCTCGAGTTGCGGCCGGAACCTGGGGTATATTCTCGAGTTACGACGGGGAGGGCCCTTCCGGACACGTGTTTGTTCAGCGACGTCAGGACTCCTGCCTAGGTGCGAGGGACACCTCGTGATTCTCCTTGAGTCTTGGCATGGCAATTGAGACCCGTCTGCACGTGAGGCGGGAGACCCAGGGTCCCTTTTCACATGCCACAGGGATCCTGGGACTCCTATCTATTTTCAAGAGTAGTCAGGCATTGTCTCCTTTGGAAGCATTGATCTCCGCGGACCTCTCGAGTTTTCAAAGGATGTGAGGCCTCAGGTCGCGTTGAGGCGGAGGACTAGGTCTTTCTCTGTTGTCTCCACAGGGGATTCAGACATCCCTTCGTCTTGGGAGATGCAAGACGAGCCTGCATTCAATTCACTGCAGGGATATCCAGCCTTACTTCGAGTCAGAGCATCTCGGTGTCCATTCCACTTGAGGCCACAAACTCAGGGTGCCTCTCACATACCTATAGCTGAGAGAAGCGTCCTCTTGAGGTGCTTGTGGAAAGTTGGTACTCCTCTTGAGTCGAAGCCAGGGACTAAGCTCTCATCACGAGTTGATTTGGGGTCCACGGAGCCCTTTCGTGTTGCTCCAGTGACCTCAGGATCCCTCTAGACTTGAGACAGTGATCCTGGGTTTTCTCTGGAGTTCCATCAATGAAATCAAGGCTCCTTTCACGTTTAATGTGGAACACGTAATTGCTCTGCACGCATTGCAGGGGAATCGGACCTCATCTCGCGGCGAGGGTGAAGTCTCATGGGTTTTCTCGAGTTGTGGCCGGAACCTGGGGTATATTCTCGAGTTACGACAGGGAGGGCCCTTCCAGACACGTGTTTGTTCAGCGACGTCACGACTCCTGCCTAGGTGCGAGGGACACCTCGGGATTCTCCTCGAGTCTTGGCATGGCAATTGGGACGCGTCTCCACGTGAGGCGGGAGACCCAGGGTCCCTTTCCACGTGCCACAGTGATCCTGGGACTCCTATCCATTTTCAAGAGGAGTCAGGCATCGTCTCCTTTGGAAGCATTGACCTCCGCGGACCTCTTGAGTTTTCAAAGGATGTGAGGCCTCCGGTCGCGATGAGGCGGAGAACTAGGACTTTCCCTGTGGTCTCCACAGGGGATTCAGACATCCCTTCGTCTTGGGAGATGCAAGACGAGCCTGCATTCAATTCACCGCAGGGATATCCGGCCTTACTTCGAGTCAGAGCATCTCGGTGTCCATTCCAATTGAGGCCACAAACTCAGGGTCCCTCTCACATACCTATAGCTGAGAGAAGCCTCCTCTTGAGGTGCTTGTGGAAAGCTGGTATTCCTCTTGAGTCGAAGCCAGGGACTAAGCTCTCATCTCGAGTTGATTTGGGGTCCACGGAGCCCTTTCGTTTTGCTCCTGTGACCTCAGGATCCCTCTAGACTTGAGACAGTGATCTTGCGTTTTCTCTGGAGTGCCATTAAGGAAATCAAGGCTCCTTTCACGTTTGATGTGGAACACGGAATTGCTCTGCACGCAGTGCAGGGGAATCGGGCCTCATCTCTCAGCGAGGGCGAAGTCTCATGGTTTTTCTCGAGTTGCGGCCGGAACCTGGGGTATATTCTCGAGTTACGACGGGAAGGGCCCTTCGAGACACGTGTTCATTCAGCGACGGCAGGACTCCTGCCTAGGTGCGAGGGACACATCGGGATTCTCCTCGAGTCTTGGCATGGCAATTGGGACGCGTCTCCACGTGAGGCGGGAGACCAAGGGTCCCTTTCCAAGTGCCACAGGGATCCTGGGAATCCTATCCATTTTCAAGAGGAGTCAGGCATCGTCTCCTTTGGAAGCATTGATCTCCGCAGACCTCTCGAGTTTTCAAAGGATGTGAGGCCTCCGGTCGCGATGAGGCGGAGAATTAGGTCTTTCTCTGTGGTCTCCACATCGGATTCAGACATCCCTTCGTCTTGGGAGATGCAAGACGAGCCTGCATTAAATTCACTACAGGTATATCCGGCCTTACTTCGAGTCAGAGCATCTCGGTGTACATTCCACTTGAGGCCACAAACTCAGTGTCCCTCTCACATACCTGTAGCTGAGAGAAGGCTCCTCTTGAGGTGCTTGTGGAAAGTTGGTATTCCTCTTGAGTCGAAGCCAGGGACTAAGCTCTCATCTCGAGTTGATTTGGGGTCCACGGAGCCCTTTCGTGTTGCTCCAGTGACCTCAGGATCCCTCTAGACTTGAGACAGTGATCTTGGGTTTTCTCTGGAGTGCCATCAAGGAAATCAAGGCTCCTTTCACTTTTGATGTCGAACATGGAATTGCTCTGCACGCAATGCAGGGGAATCGGGCCTCATCTCGCGGCGAGGGGGAAGTCTCATGGTTTTTCTCGAGTTGCGGCCGGAACCTGGGGTATATTCACGAGTTACGACGGGGAGGGCCCTTCGAGACACATGTTTGTTCAGCGACGTCCGGACTCCTGCCTAGGTGCGAGGGACACCTCGGGATTCTCCTCGAACTTGGCATGGCAATTAGGACGCATCTCCACGTGAGGCGGGAGACCCAGGGTCCCTTTCGACGTGCCACAGGGATCCTGGGACTCCTATCTATTTTCAAGAGGAGTTAGGCATCTTCTCCTTTGGAAGCATTGATCTCCGCGGATCTCTCGAGTTTTCAAAGGATGTGAGGCCTCCGGTCGGGTTGAGGCGGAGGACTAGGTCTTTCTCTGTGGTCTCCACAGGGGATTCAGACATCCCTTCATCTTGGGAGATGCAAGACGAGCCTGCATTCAATTCACTGCAGGGATATCCAGCCTTACTTCGAGTCAGAGCATCTCGGTGTCCATTCCACTTGAGGCCACAAACTCAGGGTCCCTCAAATATACCTGTAGCTGAGAGAAGCCTCCTCTTGAGGTGCTTGGGGAAAGTTGGTATTCCTCTTGAGTCGAAGCAAGGGACTAAGCTATCATCTCGAGTTGATTTGGGGTCCACGGAGCCTTTTCGTGTTGCTCCAGTGACCTCAGGATCCCTCTAGACTTGAGACAGTGATCTTGGGTTTTCTCTGGAGTGCCATCAAGGAAATCAATTCTCCTTTCACGTTTGATGTGGAACACGGAATTGCTCTGCATGCAGTGCAGGGGAATCGGGCCTCATCTCGCGGCGAGGGGGAAGTCTCATGGTTTTGTTCGAGTTGCGGCCGGAACCTGGGGTATATTCTCGAGTTACGATGGGGAGGGCCCTTCCAGAAGTCTCATGGTTTTTCTCGAGTTGCGGCCGAAACCTGGGGTATATTCTCGAGTTACGACAGGGAGGGCCCTTCCAGACACGTGTTTGTTCAGCGATGTCAGGACTCCTGCCTAGGTGCGAGGGACACCTCGGGATTCTCCTCGAGTCTTGGCATGGAAATTATGATGCGTCTCCACGTGAGGCGGGAGACCCAGGGTCCCTCTCCACGTGCCACAGGGATCCTGGGACTCCTATCCATTTTCAAGAAGAGTCAGGTATCGTCTCCTTTGGAAGCATTGATCTCCACAGACCTCTCGAGTTTTCAAAGGATGTGATGCCTCCGGTCTCGATTAGTCGGAGGACTAGGTCTTTCTCTGTGGTCTCCACAGGGGATTCAGACATCCCTTCATCTTGGGAGATGCAAGACGAGCCTGCATTCAATTCACTGCAGGGATATCCGGCCTTACTTCGAGTCAGAGCATCTCAGTGTCCATTCCACTTGAGGCCACAAACTCAGGGTCCCTCTCTCATACCTGTAGCTGAGAGAAGCCTCCTCTTGAGGTGCTTGTGGAAAGTTGGTATTCCTCTTGAGTCGAAGCCAGGGACTAAGCTCTCATCTCGAGTTGATTTGGGGTCCACGGAGCCCATTCGTGTTGCTCCAGTGACCTCAGGATCCCTCTAGACTTGAGACAGTGATCTTGGGTTTTCTCTGGAGTGCCATCAAGGAAATTAAGGCTCCTTTCACGTTTGATGTGGAACACGGAATTGCTCTGCACGCAGTGCAGGGGAATCGGGTCTCATCTCGCGGCGAGGGGGAAGTCTCATGGTTTTTCTCGAGTTGCGGCCGGAACCTGGGGTATGTTCTTGAGTTACGACGGGGAGGGCCCTTCCAGACACGTGTTTGTTCAGCGACGTCAGGACTCCTGCCTAGGTGCGAGGGACACCTCGGGATTATCCTCGAGTCTTGGCATGGCAATTGGGACGCGTCTCCACGTGACGCGGGAGACAAAGCGTCCCTTTCCACGTGCCACAGGGATCCTGGGACTCCTATCCATTTTCAAGAGGAGTCAGGCATCGTCTCCTTTGGAAGCATTGATGTCCGCGGACCTCTCCAGTTTTCAAAGGATGTGAGGCCTCCGGTCGCGATGAGGCGGAGGACTAGGTCTTTCTCTGTGGTCTCCACAGCAGATTCAGACATCCCTTCGTCTTGTGAGATGCAAGACGAGCCTGCATTCAATTCACTGCAGGGATATCCGGCCTTACTTCGAGTCAGAGCATCTCGGTGTCCATTCCACTTGAGGCCACAAACTCAGGGTCCCTCTCACATACCTGTAGCTGACAGAAGCCTCCTCTTGAGGTGCTTGTGAAAAGTGGGTATTCCTCTTGAGTCGAAGCCAGGGACTAAGCTCTCATCTCGAGTTGATTTGGGGTCCACGGAACCCTTTCGTGTTGCTCCAGTGACCTCAGGATCCCTCTAGACTTGAGACAGTGATCTTGGGTTTTCTCTGGAGTGCCATCAAGGAAATCAAGGCTCCTTTCACGTTTGATGTGGAACACGGAAATGCTCTGCACGCAGTGCCCGGGAATCAGGCCTCATCTCGCGGTGAGGGGGAAGTCTCATGCTTTTACTCGAGTTGCGGCCGGAACCTGGGGTATATTCTCGAGTTACGACGGGGAGGGCCCTTCCAGACACGTGTTTGTTCATCGACGTCAGGACTCCTGCCTAGGTGCGAGGGACACCTCGGGATTCTCCTCGACTCTTGGCATGGCAATTGGGATGCGTCTCCACGTGAGCCGAGAGACCCAGGGTCCCTTTCCACTTGCCACAGGAATCCTGGGACTCCTATCCATTTTGAAGAAGAGTCAGGCATCGTCTCCTTTGGAAGGATTGATCTCCGCAGACCTCTCGAGTTTTCAAAGGATGTGATGCCTCCGGTCTCGATGAGGCGGAGGACTAGGTCTTTCTCTGTCGTCTCCACAGGGGATTCAGACATCCCTTCTTCTTGGGAGAAGCAAGACGAGCCTGCATTCAATTCACTGCAGGGATATCCGGCCTGACTTCGAGTCAGAGCATCTCGGTGTCCATTCCACTTGAGGCCACAAACTTATGGTCCCTCTCACATACATGTAGCTTAGAGAAGCCTCCTCTTGAGGTGCTTGTGAAAAGTGGGTATTCCTCTTGAGTCGAAGCCAGGGACTAAGCTCTCATCTCGAGTTGATTTGGGGTCCACGGAGCCCTTTCCTGTCGATCCAGTGACCTCCGGATCCCTCTAGACTTGAGACAGTGATCTTGGGTTTTCTCTGGAGTGCCATCAAGGAAATCAAGGCTCCTTTCATGTTTGATGTGGAACACGGAATTGCTCTGCACGCAGTGCAGGGGAATCGGGCCTCATCTCGCGGCGAGGGGGAATTCTCATGGTTTTTCTCGAGTTGCGGTCGGAACCTGGGGTATATTCTCGAGTTACGATGGGGAGGGCCCTTCCAGACACGTGTTTGTTCAGCGACGTCAGGACTCATGCCTAGGTGCGAGGGACAACTCGGGATTCTCCTCGAGTCTTGGCATGGCAGTGGGGACGCGTCTCCACATGAGGCGGGAGACCCAGGGTCCCTTTCCACGTGCCACATGGATCCTGGGACTCCTATCCATTTTCAAGAGGAGTCAGGCATTGTCTCCTTTGGAAGCATTGATCTCCGCAGAACTCTCGAATTTTCAAAGGATGTGAGGCCTCGGGTCACGATGAGGCGGAAAATTAGGTCTTTCTCTGTGGTCTCCACAGGGGATTCAGACATCCCTTCGTCTTGGGAAATGCAAGACGAGCCTTCATTCCATTCACTGCAGGGATATCCGGCCTTACTTCGAGTAAGAGCATCTCGGTGTCCATTCCACTTGAGGCCACAAACTCAGGGTCCCTCTCACATACCTGTAGCTGAGAGAAGCCTCCTCTTGGGGTGCTTGTGGAAAGTTGGTATTCCTCTTGAGTGGAAGCCAGGGACTAAGCTCTCATCTCGAGTTGATTTGCGGTCCATGGAGCACTTTCGTGTTGCTCCAGTGACCTCAGGATCCCTCTAGACTTGAGACAGTGATCTTGGGTTTTCTCTGGAGTGCCATCAAGGAAATCAAGTCTCCTTTCACGTTTGATGTGGAACTCGGAATTGCTCTGCACGCAGTGCAGGGTAATCTGGCCTCATGTCGCGGCGACGGGGAAGTCTCATGGTTTTTCTCGAGTTGCGGCCGGAACCTGGGGTATATTCTCGAGTTACGACGGGGAGGGCCCTTCCAGACACGGGTTTGTTCAGCGACGTCAGGACTCCTGCCTAGGTGCGAGGGACACCTCGGTATTCTCCTCGAGTCTTGGCATGGCAATTGGGACGCGTCTCCACGTGAGGCGGGAGACCCAGGGTCCCTTTCCACGTGCCACAGGTATCCTGAGACTCCTATCCATTTTCAAGAGGAGTCAGGCCTCGTCTCCTTTGGAAGCATTGATCTCCGCGGACCTCTCGAGTTTTCAAAGGATGTGAGGCCTCCGGTGGTGTTGAGGCGGAGGACTAGGTCTCTCTGTGGTCTCCACAGGGGATTTAGACATCCCTCGTCTTGGGAGATGCAAGACGAGCCTTCTTTCAATTCACTGCAGGGATATCCAGCCTTACTTCGAGTCAGAGCATCTCGGTGTCCATTCCACTTGAGGCCACAAACTCAGGGTCCCTCTCACATACCTGTAGATGAGAGAAGCCTCCTCTTGAGGTGCTTGTGGAAAGTTGCTATTCCTCTTGAGTCGAAGCCAGGGACTAAGATATCATCTCGAGTTGATTTGGGGTCCACGGAGCCCTTTCGTGTTGCTCCAGTGACCTCAGGATGCCTCTAGACTTGAGACAGTGATCTTGGGTTTTCGCTGGAGTGCCATCAAGGAAATCAAGGCTCCTTCCACGTTTGATGTGGAACACGGAATTGCTCTGCATGCAGTGCAGGGGAATCGGGCCTCATCTCGCGGCGAGGGACAAGTCTCATGGTTTTTCTCGAGTTGCGGCCGGAACCTGGGGTATATTCTCGAGTTACGACGGGGAGGGCCCTTCCAGACACGTCTTTGTTCAGCGACCTCAGGACTCCTGCCTAGGTGCGAGGGACACCTCGGGATTCTCCTCGAATCTTGGCATGGCAATTCGGATGCCTCTCCACGTGAGGCGGGAGACCCAGTGACCCTTTCCTCGTGCCACAAGTATCCTGGGACTCCTATCCATTTTCAAGAGGAGTGAGGCATCGTCTCCTTTGGAAGCTTTGATATCCGCGGACCTCTCAAGTTTTCAAAGAATGTGAGGCCTCCGGTCGCGATGAGGCGGAGAAATAGATCTTTCTCTGTGGTCTCCACAGGGGATTCAGACATCCCTTCGTCTTGGGAAATGCAAGACGAGCCTTCATCAATTCACTGCAGGGATATCCGGCCTTACTTCGAGTAAGAGCCTCTCGGTGTCCATTCCACTTTAGGCCACAAACTCAGGGTCCCTCTCACATACCTGTAGCTGAGAGAAGCCTCCTCTTGGGGTGCTTGTGGAAAGTTGGTATTCCTCTCGAGTGGAAGCCAGGGACTAAGCTCTCATCTCGAGTTGATTTGCGGTCCATGGAGCCCTTTCGTGTTGCTCCAGTGATTTCAGGATCCCTCTAGACTTGAGACAGTGATCTTGGGTTTTCTCTGGAGTGCCATCAAGGAAATCAAGACTCCTTTCACTTTTGATGTGGAACTCGGAATTGCTCTGCACGCAGTGCAGGGGAATCTGGCCTCATGTCACGGCGACGGGTAAGTCTCATGGTTTTTCTCGAGTTGCGGCCGGAACCTGGGGTATATTCTCGAGTTACGATGGGGAGGGCCCTTCCAGACACGTGTTTGTTCAGCGAAGTTAGGACTCCTGCCTAGGTGCGAGGAACACCTCGGGATTCTCCTCGAGTCTTGGCATGGCAATTGGGACGCGTTTCCACGTGAGGCGGGAGAACCAGGGTCCCTTTCCACGTGCCACAGTGATCCCGTGACTCCTATCCATTTTCAAGAGGAGTCAGGCATCGTCTCCTTCGGAAGTATTGATCTCAGCGGACCTCTCGAGTTTTCAAAGGATATGAGGCCTCAGGTCGCGAGGAGGCGGAGGACTAGGTCTTTCTCTGTGGTCTCCACAGGGGATTCAGACAACCCTTCGTCTTGGGAGATGCAAGACGAGCCTGCATTCAATTCACTGCAGGGATATCCGGCCTTACTTCGAGTAAGAGCATCTCGGTGTCCATTCCACTTGAGGCCACAAACTCAGGGTCGCTCGCACATACCTGTAGCTGAGAGAAG
This sequence comes from Dama dama, assembly GCF_033118175.1. NCBI lineage: Eukaryota > Metazoa > Chordata > Mammalia > Artiodactyla > Cervidae > Dama > Dama dama. The sequence goes on from NC_083705.1 coordinate 7,766,917, forward strand.
CCTCCTCTTGAGGTGCTTGTGGAAAGTTGGCATTCCTCTTGAGTCGAAGCCAGGGACTAAGCTCTCATCTCGAGTTGATTCGTGGTCCACGGAGCACTTTCGTGTTGCTCCAGTGACCTCAGGATGCCTCTAGACTTGAGATAGTGACCTTGGGTTTTCTCTGGAGTGCCATCAAGGAAATCAAGGCTCCTTTCACGTTTGATGTGGAACACGGAATTACTCTGCATGCAGTGCAGGGGAATGGGGCCTCAACTCGCGGCGAGGGAGAAATCTCATGGTTTTTCTCGAGTTGCGGACGGAACCTGGGGTATATTCTCGAGTTATGACCGGGAGGGCCCTTCCAGACACGTGTTTGTTCAGCGACGTCAGGACTCCTGCCTAGGTGCGAGGGACACATCGGGATTCTCCTCGAGTCTTGGCATGGCAATTGGGACGCGTCTCCACATGAGGCGGGAGACCCAGGGACCCTTTCCTCGTGCCACAAGTATCCTGGGGCTCCTATCCATTTTCAAGAGGAGTGAGGCATCGTCTCCTTTGGAAGCTTTGATATCCGCGGACCTCTCAAATTTTCAAATGATGTGAGGCCTCCGGTCGCGATGAGGCGGAGAAATAGATCTTTCTCTGTGGTCTCCACAGGGGATTCAGACATCCCTTCGTCTTGGGAGATGCAAGACGAGCCTTCATTCAATTCACTGCAGGGATATTCGGCCTTACTTCGAGTAAGTGCATCTCGGTGTCCATTCCACTTGAGGCCACAAACTCAGGGTCCCTCTCACATACCTGTAGCTGAGAGAAGCCTCCTCTTGAGGTGCTTGTGGAAAGTTGGTATTCCGCTTGAGTGGAGCCAGGGACTAAGCTCTCACCTTGAGTTGATTTGCGGTCCATGGAGCCCTTTCGTGTTGCTCCAGTGACATCAGGATCCCTCTAGACTTGAGACAGTGATCTTGGGTTTTCTCTGAAGTGCCATCAAGGAAATCAAGACTCCTTTCACGTTTGATGTGGAACTCGGAATTGCTCTGCACGCAGTGCAGGGGAATCTGGCCTCATGTCGCGGCGACGGGGAAGTCTCATGGTTTTTCTCGAGTTGCGGCCGGAACATGGGGTATATTCTCGAGTTACGACGGGGAGGGCCCTTCCAGACACGGGTTTGTTCAGCGACGTCAGGACTCCTGCCTAGGTGCGAGGGACACCTCGGGATTCTCCCCGAGTCTTGGCATGGCAATTGGGACGCGTCTCCACGTGAGGCGGGAGAACCAGGGTCCCTTTCCACGTGCCACAGTGATCCCGTGACTCCTATCCATTTTCAAGAGGAGTCAGGAATCGTCTCCTTTGGAAGCATTGATCCCCGCGGACCTCTCGAGTTTTCAAAGGATGTGAGGCCTCCAGTCGCGATGAAGCGGAAAACTAGGTCTTTCTCTGTGGTCTGCACAGGGTATTCAGACATCCCTTCGCCTTGGGAGATGCAAGACGAGCCTGCATTCAATTCACTGCAGGGACATTCGGCCTTCCTTCGAGTCAGAGCATCTCGGTGTCCATTCCACTTGAGGCCACAAACTCAGGGTCCCTCTCACATACCTGTAGATGAGAGAAGCCTGCCCTTGAGGTGCATGTGGAAAGTTGGTATTCCTCTTGAGACGAAGCCAGGGACTAAGCTCTCATCTCGAGTTGATTTGCGGTCCACGGAGCCCTTTCCTGTTGCTCCAGTGACGTCAGGATCCCTCTAGACTTGAGACAGTGATCTTGGGTTTTCTCTGGAGTGCCATCAAGGAAATCAATTCTCCTTTCACGTTTGATGTGGAACACGGAATTGCTCTGCAAGCAGTGCAGGATAATCGGGCCTCATCTCGCAGCGAGGGGGAAGTCTCATGTTTTTTCTCATGTTGCAGCCGGAACCTGGGGTATATTCTCGAGTTATGACGAGAAGGGCCCTTCCAGACAAGAGTTTGTTCAGCGAGGTCAGGACTCCTGCCTAGGTGAGAAGGACACCTCGGGATTCTCCTCGAGTCTTGGCATGGCAAATGGGACGCGTCTCCACGTGAGGCGGGAGACCCAGGGTCCCTTTCCACGTGCCACAGGAATCCTGGGACTCCTATCCATTTTCAAGAGGAGTCAGGCATCGTCTCCTTTGGAAGCATTGATCTCCGCGGACCTCTCGAGTTTTCAAAGGATGTGAGGCCTCCGGTCGCGATGAGGGAGAGAACTAGGTCTTTCTCTGTGGTCTCCACAGGGGATTCAGACATCCCTTCGTCTTAGGAGATGCAAGACGAGAATGCATTTAATTCACTGGAGGGATATCCGGCCTTACTTCGAGTCAGAGCATCTCGGTGTCCATTCCACTTGAGGCCACAAACTCAGGGTCCCTCTCACATACCTGTAGCTGAGAGAAGCCTCCTCTTGAGGTGCTTGTGGAAAGTTGGTATTCCTCTTGAGTCGAAGCCAGGGACTAAGCTCTCATCTCCAGTTGATTGGGGGTCCACGGAGCCCTTTCCTGTTGCTCCAGTGACCTCAGGATCCCTCTAGACTTGAGACAGTGATCTTGGGTTTTCTCTGGAGTGCCATCAAGGAAATCGAGGCTCCTTTCAAGCTTGATGTGGAACACGGAATTGCTCTGCACGAAGTGCAGGGGAATCGAGCCTCATCTCGCGGCGAGGGGGAAGTCTCATGGTTTTTCTCGAGTTGCGGCCGGAACCTGGGGTATATTCTCGAGTTACGACGGGGAAGGCCCTTCCAGACACGTGTTTCTTCAGCGACGTCAGGACTGCTGCCTTGGTGCGAGGGACACCTCGGGATTCTCCTCGAGTCTTGGCATGGCATTTGGGACGCGTCTCCACGTGAGGCGGGAGACCCAGGGTCCCTTTCCTTGTGCCACAGGGATCCTGGGACTCCTATCCATTTTCAAGAGGAGTCAGGCATCGTCTCCTTTGGAAGCATTGATCTCCGCAGACCTCTCGAGTTTTCAAAGGATGTGAGGCCTCCGGTCGCAATGAGGCGGAGAACTTGGTCTTTCTCTGCGGTCTCCACAGGGGATTCAGACATCCCTTAATCTTGGGAGATGCAAGACGAGCCTGCATTCAATTCACTGCAGGGATATCAGGTCTTACTTCGAGTCAGAGCATCTCAATGTCCATTCCACTTGAGACCACAAACTCAGGGTCCCTCTCACATACCTGTAGCTGAGAGAAGCCTCCTCTTGAGGTGCTTGTGGAAACTTGGTATTCCTCTTGAGTCGAAGCCAGGGACTAAACTCTCATCTCGAGTTGACTTGGGGTCCACGGAGCCCTTTCGTGTTGCTCCAGTGACCTCAGGATCCCTCTAGACTTGATACAGTGATCCTGGGTTTTCTCTGGAGTGCCGTCAAGGAAATCAAGGCTCCTTTCACTTTTGATGTGGAACACGGAATTGCTCTGAATACAGTGCAGGGTAATCGGGCCTCAACTCGCGGCGAGGGGGAAATCTCATGGTTTTTTTCGAGTTGCTGCCAGAACATTGGGTATATTTTCGAGTTACGACGAGGAGGGCCCTTCCAGACACGTGTTTGTTCAGCGACGTCAGGACTCCTGCCTAGGTGTAAGGGATACCTCGGGATTCTCCTCGAGTCTTGGCATGGCAATTGGGACGCGTCTCCACGTGAGGCGGGAGACCCAGGGTCCCTTTCCACGTGCCACAGGAATCCTGGGACTCATTTCCATTTTCAAGAGGAGTCAGGCATCGTCTCCTTTGGAAGCATTGATCTCCGCGGACCTCTTGAGTTTTCAAAGGATGTGAGGCCTCCGGTTGCGATGAGGCGGAGAACTATGTATTTCTCTGTGGTCTCCACAGGGGATTCAGACATTCCTTCGTCTTGGGAGATGCAAGACGAGCCTGCATTCAATTCACTGCAGGGATATCTGGCCTTACTTCGAGTCAGAGCATCTCGGTGTCCATTCCACTTGAGGCCACAAACTCAGGGTCCTTCTCACATACCTGTTGCTGAGAGAACCCTCCTCTTGAGGTGCTTGTGGAAAGTTGGTATTCCTCTTGAGTCGAAGCCAGGTACTAAGCTCTCATCTCGAGTTGATTTGGTGTCCACGGAGCCCTTTCATGTTGCTCCAGTGACCTCAGGATCCCTCTTGACTTGAGACAGTGATCTTGGGTTTTCTCTGGAGTGCCATCAAGGAAATCAAGGCTCCTCTCACGTTTGATGTGGAACACGGAATTGCTCTGCACGCAGTGCAGGGGAATCGGGTCTCATCTCGCGGCGAGGGGGAAGTCTCATGGTTTTTCTCGAGGTGCGGCCAGAACCTGGGGTATATTCTCGAGTTACGACGGGGAGGGCCCTTCCAGACACGTGTTTGTTCAGCGAGGTCAGGACTCCTGCCTAGGTGCGAGGGACACCTCGGGATTCTCCTGGAGTCTTGGCATGGCAATTTGGACGCATCTCCACGTGAGGCGGGAGACCCAGGGTCCCTTTCCACGTGCCACAGGGATCCTGGGACTCCTATCCATTTTCAAGAGGAGTCAGGCATCGTCTCTTTGGAAGCATTGATCTCCGCATACCTCTCGAATTTTCAAAGGATGTGAGGCCTCCGGTCGCGATGCGGCGGAGTACTAGGTCTTTCTCTGTGGTCTCCACAGGGGATTCAGACATCCCTTCGTCTTGGGAGATGCAAGACGAGCCTGCATTCAATTCCCTGCAGGGATATCCAGCCTTACTTCGAGTCAGAGCATCTCGGTGTCTATTCCACTTGAGACCACAAACTCGGCGTCCCTCAAATATACCTGTAGCTGAGAGAAGCCTCCTCTTGAGGTGCTTGTGGAAAGTTGGTATTCCTCTTGAGTCGAAGCCAGGGACTAAGCTCTCATCTCGAGTTGATTTGGGGTCCACGGAGCCCTTTCGTGTTGCTCCAGTGACCTCAGGATCCATCTAGACTTGAGACAGTGATCTTGGGTTTTCTCTGGAGTGCCATCAAGGAAATCAAGGCTCCTTTCACGTTTGATATGGAACACGGAATTGCTCTGCATGCAGTGCAGGGGAATCGGGCCTCAACTCGCGGCGAGGGGGAAATCTCATGGTTTTTCTCGAGTTGCGGCCCGAACCTGGGGTATATTCTCGAGTTACGATGGGGAGGGCCCTTCCAGACACGTGTTTGTTCAGCGACGTCAGGACTCCTGCCTAGGTGAAAGGGACACCTCGGGATTCTCATCGAGTCTTGGCATGGCAATTGGCACGCGTCTCCACATGAAGCAGGAGACCCAGGGTCCCCGTCCATGTGGGCAGGGATCCTGGGAATTCTAACCATTTTCAAGAGGAGTCAGGCATCGTCTCCTTTGGAAGCATTGATCTCCGCGGACCTCTCGAGTTTTCAAAGGATGTGAGGCCTCCGGTCGCGATGAGGCGGAGAACTACGTCTTTCTCTGTGATCTCCACAGGGGATTCAGACATCCCTTCGTCTTGGGAGATGCAAGACCAGCTTGCATTCAATTCACTGCAGGGATATCCGGCCTGACTTCAAGTCAGAGCATCTCGGTGTCCATTCCAGTTGAGGCCACAAACTCAGGGTACTTCTCACATCCATGTAGCTGGGAGAAGCCTCCTCTTGAGGTGCTTGTGGAAACTTGGTATTCCTCTTGAGTCGAAGCCAAGGACTAAGCTCTCATCTCGAGTTGATTTGGGGTCCACGGAGCACTTTCGTGTTGCTCCAGTGACCTCAGGATCCCTCTAGACTTGAGACAGTGACTTTGGGTTTTCTCTGGAGTGCCATCAAGGAAATTAAGGCTCCTTTCACGTTTGATGTGGAACACGGAATTGCTCTGCACGCAGTGCAGGGGAATCGGGCCTCATCTCACGGCGAGGGGGAAGTCTCACGGTTTTTCTCGAGTTGCGGCCCGAACCTGGGGTATATTCTCGAGTTACGACAGGGAGGGCCCTTCCAGACAAGTGTTTGTTCAGCGACGTCAGGACTCCTGCCTAGGTGCGAGGGACACCTCGGGATTCTCCTCGAGTCTTGGCATGGCAATTGGGACGCGTCTCCACGTGAGGCGGGAGACCCAGGGTCCCTTTCCACGTGCCACAGGGATCATGGGACTCCTATCCATTTTCAAGAGGAGTCAGGCATCATCTCCTTTGGAAGCATTGATCTCCGCGGACCTCTCGAGTTTTCAAAGGATGGGAGGCCTCCGGTCGCGAAGAGGCGGAGAATGAGGTCTTTTTCTGTGGTCTCCACAGGGGATTCAGACATCCCTTCGTCTTGGGAGATGCAAGACGAGCCTGCATTCAATTCACTGCAGGGATATCCGGCCTTACTTCGAGTCAGAGCATCTCGGTGTCCATTCCACTTGAGGCCACAAACTCAGGGTCCCTCTCACATACCTGTAGCTGAGAGAAGCCTCCTCTTGAGGTGCTTGTGGAAAGTTGGTATTCCTCTTGAGTCGAAGCCAGGGACTAAGCTCTCATCTCGAGTTGATTTGGGGTCCAGGGAGCCCTTTCGTGTTACTCCAGTGACCTGAGGGTCCCTCTAGACTTGAGACAGTGATCTTGGGTTTTCTCTGGAGTGCCATCAAGGAAATCAAGACTCCTTCCCCGTTTGATGTGGAACACGGAATTGCTCTGCACGCAGTGCAGGGGAGTCAGGCCTCATCTCGCGGCGAGGGGGAAGTCTCATGGTTTTTCTCGAGTTGCGGCCGGACCCTGGGGTATATTCTCGAGTTACGATGGGGAGGGCCCTTCCAGACACGTGTTTGTTCAGCGACGTCAGGACTCCTGCCTAGGTGCGAGGGACACCTCGGGATTCTCCTCGAGTCTTGGCATGGCAATTGTCACGCGTCTACACGTGAAGAAGGAGACCCTGTGTCCCCGTCCATGTGGACAGGGATCCTGGGAATTGTAACCATTTTCAAGAGGAGTCAGGCATCGTCTCCTTTGGAAGCATTGATCTCCGCGGACCTCTCGAGTTTTCAAAGGATGTGAGGCCTCCGTTCGCGTTGAGGCGGAGAACTAGGTCTTTCTCTGTGGTCTCCACAGGGGATTCAGACATCCCTTCATCTTGGGAGATGCAAGACGAGCCTGCATTCAATTCACTGCAGGGATATCCGGCCTTACTTCGAGTCAGAGCATCTCGGTGTCCATTCCACTTGAGGCCACAAACTCAGGGTCCTCTCACATACATGTAGTTGAGAGAAGCCTCCTCTTGAGGTGCTTGTGGAAAGTTGGTATTCCTCTTGAGTCGAAGGCACGGACTAAGCTCTCATCTCGAGTTGATTTGGGTTCCACGGAGAAATTTCATGTTGCTCCAATGACCTCAGGATACCTCTAGACTTGAGACAGTGATCTTGGGTTTCTCTGGAGTGCCATCAAGGAAATCAAGGCTCCTTTCCCGTTTGATGTGGAACACGGAATTGCTCTGCACGCAGTGCAGGGGAATTTGGCCTCATCTCGCGGCGAGGGGGAAGTCTCATGGTTTTTCTCGAGTTGCGGCCGGAACCTGGGGTATATTCTCGAGTTACGACGGGGAGGGCCCTTCCAGACACGTGTTTGTTCAGCGACGTCAGGACTCCTGCCTAGGTGCGAGGGACACCTCGGGATTCTCCTCGAGTCTTGGCATGGCAATTGGGACGCGTCTCCACGTGAGGCGGGAGACCCAGGGTCCCTTTCCTCGTGCCACAGGGATCCTGGGACTCCTATCCACTTTTAAGAAGAGTCAGGCATAGTCTTCTTGTGAAGCATTGATCTCCGTGGACCTCTCGAGTTTTCAAAGGATGTGAGGCCTCCGGTCGCATTGAGGCGGAGAACTAGGTCTTTCTCTGTGGTCTCCACAGGGGATTCAGACATCCCTTCATCTTGTGAGATGCAAGACGAGCCTGTATTCAATTCACTGCAGGGATATCCGGCCTTATTTCGTGTCAGAGCATCTAGGTGTCCATTCCACTTGAGGCCACAAACTCAGGATCCCTCTCACATACCTGTAGCTGAGAGAAGCCTCCTCTTGATGTGCTTGTGGAAAGTTGATATTCCACTTGAGTCGAAGCCAGGGACTAAGCTCTCATCTCGAGTTTATTTGGGGTCCACAGATCCCTTTCGTGTTGCTCCAGTGACCTCAGGATCCCTCTAGACTTGAGCCAGTGATCTTGGGTATTCCCTGGAGTGCCATCAAGGAAATCAAGGCTCCTTTCACGTTTGATGTGGAACACGGAATTGCTCTGCACGCAGTGCAGGGGATTCGGGCCTCATCTCGCGGCGAGGGGGAAGTCTCATGGTTTTTCTCGAGTTGCGGCCGGAACCTGGTGTATATTCTCGAATTACGACGGGGAGGGTCCTTCCAGACACGTGTTTGTTCAGCGACGTCAGGACTCCTGCCTAGGTGCGAGGGAAACCTCGGGATTCTCCTCGAGTCTTGGCATGGCAATTGGGACGTGTCTCCACGTGAGGCGGGAGACCCAGGATCCCTTTCCACGTGCCACAGGGATCCTGGGATTCCTATCCATTTTCAAGAGGAGTCAGGCATCGTCTCCTTTGGAAGCATTGATCTCCGTGGACCTCTCGAGTTTTCAAAGGATGTGAGGACACCGGTCGCGATGAGGCGGAGAACTAGTTCTTTCTCTGTGGTCTCCACAGGGGATTCAGACATCCCTGGTCTTGGGAGATGCAAGATGAGCCTGCATTCAATTCACTGCAGAGATATCCGGCCTTACTTCGAGTCAGAGCATCTCGGTGTCCATTCCACTTGAGGCAACAAACTTAGGGGCCCTCTCACATACCTGTAGCTGAGAGAAGCCTCCTCTTGAGGTCCTTGTGGAAAGTTGGTATTCCTCTTGAGTCGAAACCAGGGTCTAAGCTCTCATCTCGAGTTGATTTGGAGTCCACGGAGCCCTTTCGTGTTGCTCCAGTGACCTCAGGATCCATCTAGACTTGAGACAGTGATCTTGGGTTTTCTCTGGAGTGCCATCAAGGAAATCAAGGCTCCTTTCACGTTTGATGTGGAACACGCAATTGCTCTGCACGCAGTGCAGGGGAATTGGGCCACATCTCGCGGCGAGGGGGAAGTCTCATGGTTTTTCTCCAGTTGCGGGCGGAACCTCAGATATATTCTCGAGTTACGACGAGGAGGGCCCTTCCAGACACGTGTTTGTTCAGCGACGTCAGGACTCCTGCCTAGGTGCGAGGGACACCTCGGGATTCTCCTCGAGTCTTGGCATGGCAATTGGGACGCGTCTCCACGTGAGGCGGGAGACACAGGGTCCCTTTCCACGTGCCACAGGGATCCTGGGACTCCTATCCATTTTCTTTTTTTTTTTTTTTTTCTTTTTTTTTTAATTATTATTAATTTTTTTTTCCAGTGGGTTTTGTCATACATTGATATAAATCAGTCATGGATTTACATGTATTCCCAATCCCGATTTTCAAGAGGAGTCAGGCATCGTCTCCTTTGGAAGCATTGATCTCCGCGGACCTCTCGAGTTTTCAAAGGATGTGAGGCCTCCGGTCACGATGAGGCGGAGAACAAGGTCTTTCTCTGTGGTCTCCACAGGGGATTCAGATATCCCTTCCTCTTGGGAGATGCAAGACGAGCCTGCATTCAATTCACTGCAGGGATATCTGGCCTTACTTCGAGTCAGAGCATCTCGATGTCCATTCCACTTCAGGCCACAAACTCAGGGTCCCTCTCACATACCTGCAGCTGAGAGAAGCCTCCTCTTGAGGTGCTTGTGGAAAGTTGGTATTCCTCTTTAGTTGAAGCCAGGGACTAAGCTCTCATCTCGAGTTGATTTGGGGTCCACGGAGCCCTTTCGTGTTGCTAGAGTGACCTCAGGATCCCTCTAGACTTGAGACAGTGATCTTGGGTTTTCTCTGGAGTGCCATCAAGGAAATCAAGGCTCCTTTCACGTTTGATGTGGAACACGGAATTGCTCTGCACGCAGTGCAGGGGAATCGGGCCTCATCTCGCGGCGAGGGGGAAGTCTCATGGGTTTTCTCGAGTTGCGGCCGGAACCTGGGGTATATTCTCGAGTTTCGAAGGGGAGTTCCGTTCCAGACACGTGTTTGTTCATCGACGTCAGGACTTCTGCCTAGGTGCGAGGGAAACCTCGGGATTCTCATTGAGTCTTGGCATGGCAATTGCGAGGCGTCTCCACGTGAGGCGGTAGACCCAGGGTCACTTTCCACGTGCCAAAGGGATCCTGGGACTCCTATCAATTTTCAAGAGGAATCAGGCATCGTCTCCTTTGGAAGCATTGATCTCCGCGGACCTCTCGAGTTTTCAAAGGATGTGAGGCCTCCGGTCGCAATGAGGCGAGAACTAGGTCTTTCTCTGTGGTCTCCGCAGGGGATTCAGACATGCCTTCGTCTTGGGAGATGTAAGACGAGCCTGCATTCAATTCACTGCAGGGATATCCGGACTTACTTCGAATCAGAGCATCTCGGTGTATATTCCACTTGAGGCCACAAATTCAGGGTCCCTCTCACATACCTGTAGCTGAGAGAAGCCTCCTCTTGAGGAGCTTCGAAAGTTGGTATTCCTCTTGATTCGAAGCCAGGGACTAAGCTTCCATCTCGAGTTGATTTCGGGTCCACGGAGCCCTTTCGTGTTGCTACAGTGACTTCAGGATCCCTCTAGACTTGAGACAGTGATCTTGGGTTTTCTCTGGAGTTACAACAAGGAAATCAAGGCTCCTTTCACGTTTGATGTAGAACACGGAATTGCTCTACACGCAGTGCAGGGGAATCGGGCTTCATCTCGTGGCGAGGGGGAAGTCTCATGGTTTTTCTCGAGTTGCGGCCTGAACATGGGGTATATTCTCGAGTTACGACGGGGAGGGCCCTTCCAGACATGTGTTTATTCAGCGACGTCAGGAATCCTGCCTAGGTGCGAGGGACATCTCAGGATTCTCCTTGAATCTTGGCATGGCAATTGGGACGCGTCTCAACGTGAGGCGGGAGACCCAGGGTCCCTTTACACGTGCCACAGGGATCATGGGACTCCTATCCATTTTCAAGAGGAGTCAGGCATAGTCTCCTTTGGAAGCATTGATCTTCGCGGACCTCTCGAGTTTTCAAAGGATGTGAGGCCTCCGGTCGCGATGAGGCGAAGAATTAGGTCTTTCTCTGTGGTCTCCACAGGGGATTCAGACATCCATTTGTATTGGGAGATGCAAGACGAGCCTGCATTCAATTCACTGCAGGGATATCCCGCCTTACTTCGAGTCAGAGCATCTCGGTGTCCATTCCACTTGAGGCCACAAACTCAGGGTCCCTCTCACATACCTGTAGCTGAGAGAAGCCTCCTCTTGAGGTGCTTGTGGAAAGTTGGTATTCCTCTTGAGTCGAAGCCAGGGACTAAGCTCTCATCTCGAGTTGATTTGGGGTCCACGGAGCCCTTTCTTGTTGCTACAGTGAGCTCAGGATCCCTCTAGACTTGAGACAGTGATCTTGCGTTTTCTCTGGAGTGCCATCAAGGAAATCAAGGCTCCTTTCACGTTTTATGTGGAACACGGAATTGCCCTGCACGCAGTGCAGGGGAATCGGGCCTCATCTTGGGGCGAGGGGGAAGTCTCATGGTTTTTTTCCAGTTGCGGCCGGAACCTGGGGTATATTCTCGAGTTACGACGGGGAGGGCCCTTCCAGACACGTGTTTGTTCAGCGACGTCAGGACTCCTGCCTAGGTGCGAGGGACACCTCGGGATTCTCCTCGAGTCTTGGCATGGCAATTGGGACGCGTCTCCACGTGAGGCGGGAGACCCAGGGTCCCTTTCCACGTGAGAAAAGGATCCTGGAACTCCTATCCATTTTCAAGAGCAGTCAGGCATCGTCTCCTTGGGAAGCATTGATCTCCGCGGACCTCTCGAGTTTTCAAAGGATGTGAGGCCTCCGGTCGCGATGAGGCGAAGAACTAGGTCTTTCTCTGTGGTCTCCACAGCGGATTCAGACATCAATTCGTCTTGGGAGATGCAAGACGAGCCTGCATTCAATTCACTGCATGGATATCCGGCCTTACTTCGAATCAGAGCATCTCGGTGTATATTCCCCTTGAGGCCACAAATTCAGGGTCCCTCTCACATACCTGTAGCTGAGAGAAGCCTTCTCTTGAGGTGCTTCGAAAGTTGGTATTCCTCTTGAGTCGAAGCCAGGGACTAAGCTCTCATCTCGAGTTGATTTGGGGTCCACGGAGCCCTTTTGTGTTGCTACAGTGACTTCAGTATCCCTCTAGACTTGAGACAGTGATCTTGGGTTTTCTCTGGAGTTACAACAAGGAAATCAAGGCTCCTTTCACGTTTGATGTGAACACGGAATTGCTCTGCACGCAGTGCAGGGGAATCGGGCCTCATCTCGCGCCGAGGGGGAAGTCTCATGGTTTTTCTCGAGTTGCGGCCGGAACCTGGGGTATATTCTCGAGTTACGACAGGCAGGGACCTTCCAGACACGTGTTTGTTCAGCGACCTCAGGACTCCTGCCTAGGTGCGAGGCACACCTCGGGATTCTCCTCGAGTCGTGGCATGGCAATTGGGTCGCGTCTCCACGGGAGGCGGGAGACCCAGTGTCCCTTTCCAGGTGTCACAGGGATCCTGGGACTCCTATCCATTTTCAAGAGGAGTCAGGCATCGTCTCCTTTGGAAGCATTGATCTCCGTGGACCTCTCGAGTTTTCAAAGAATGTGAGGCCTCCGGTCGCGATGAGGCGGAGAACTAGGTCTTTCTCTGTGGTCTCCACAGGGGATTCAGACATCACTTCGTCTTGGGAGATGCAAGACGAGCCTGCATTCAATTCACTGCAGGGACATACGGCCTTTCTTCGAGTCAGAGCATCTCGGTGTCCATTCCACTTGAGGCCACAAACTCAGGGTCCCTCTCACATACCTGTAGCTGAGAGAAGCCTCCACTTGACATGCTTGTGGAAAGTTGGTATTCCTCTTGAGTCTAAGCCAGGGACTAAGCTCTCATCTCGAGTTGATTTGGGGTCCACGGAGCCCTTTCGTGTTTCCACAGTGACCTCAGGATCCCTTTAGACTTGAGACAGTGATCTTGCTTTTTCTCTGGAGTGCCATCAAGGAAATCAAGCCTCCTTTCATGTTTGATGTGGAACACGGAATTGCTCTGCACGCAGTGCAGGGGAATCGGGCCTCATCTCGAGGCGAGGGGAAAGTCTCATGGTTTTTCTCGAGTTGCGGCCGGAACCTGGGGTATATTCTCGAGTTACGCCGGGGAGGGCCCTTCCAGACACGTGTTTGTTCAGCGACCTCAGGACTCCTGCCTAGGTGCGAGGGACACCTCGGAATTCTCCTCGAGTCTTGGCATGACAATTGAGTCGCGTCTCCACGGGAGGCGGGAGAACCAGGGTCCCTTTCCACGTGTCACAGGGATCCTGGGACTCATATCCATTTTTAAGAGGAGTCAGGCATCGTGTCCTATGGAAGCATTGATCTCCGCGGACCTCTCGAGTTTTCAAAGGATGTGAGGCCTCCGGTCGCGATGAGGCGAAGAACTAGGTCTTTCTCTGTGGTCTCCACAGGGGATTCACACATCCCTTCGTCTTGGGAGATGCAAGACAAGCCTGCATTCAATTCACTGCAGGGATATCCGGCCTTAATTCGAGTCAAAGCATCAAGGTGTCCATTCCACTTGAGGCTACAACCTCAGGGTACCTCTCACATACATGTAGCTGAGAGAAGCCTCCTCTTCAGGTGCTTGTGGAAAGTTGGTATTCCTCTTGAGTCGAAGCCAGGGACTAAGCTCTCATCTCGAGTTGATTTGGTGTCCACGGAGCCCTTTCGTGTGGCTCCAGTGACCTCAGGATCCCTCTAGACTTGAGACAGTGATCTTGGGTTTTCTCTGGAGTGCCATCAAGGAAATCAAGGCTCCTTTCACGTTTGATGTGGAACACGGAATTGCTCTGCACGCAGTGCAGGGAAATAGGTCCTCATCTCGCGGCGAGGGGGAAGTCTCATGGTTTTTCTTGAGTTCCGGCCGGAACCTGGGGTATATTCTCGAGTTACGACGGGGAGGGCCCTTCCAGACACGTGTTTGTTCAGTGACGTCAGGACTCCTGCCTATGTGCGAGGGACACCTCGGGATTCTCCTCGAGTCTTGCCATGGCAATTGGGACGCGTCTCCACCTGAGGCGGGAGACCCAGGGTCCCTTTCCCCATGCCACAGGGATCCTGGGACTCCTATCCATTTTCAAGAGGAGTCAGGCATCGTCTCCTTTGGAAGCATTGATCTCCGCAAAACTCTCGAGTTTTCAAAGGATGTGAGGCCTCCGTTCGCGTTGAGGCGGAGGACTAGGTCTTTCTCTGTGGTCTCCACAGGGGATTCAGACAACCCTTCGTCTTGGGAGATGCAAGAGGAGCCTGCATTCAATTCATTGCAGGGATATCCGGCTTTAGTTCGAGTCAGAGCATCTCGGTGTCCATTCCACTTGAGGCCACAAACTCAGGGTCCCTCTCACATAGCTGTAGCTGAGAGAAGCCTCCTCTTGTGGTGCTAGTGGAAAGTTGGTATTCCTCTTGAGTCGAAGCCTGGGACTAAGCTCTCATCTCGAGTTGATTTGGGGTTCACGGAGCCCTTTCGTGTTGCTCCAGTGACCTCAGAATCCCTCTAGACTTGAGACAGTGATTTTGGGTTTTCTCTGGAGTGCCATCAAGGAAATCAAGGCTCCTTTCACGTTTGATGTGGAACACAGAATTGCTCTGCACGCAGTGCAGGGGAATCGGTCCTCAACTCGCGGCGAGGGTGAAGTCTCATGGTTTTTCTCGAGTTGCGGCCGGAACCTGGGGTATATTCTCGAGTTACGACGGGGAGGGCCCTTCCAGACACGTGTTTGTTCAGCGACGTCAGGACTCCTGCCTAGGTGCGAGGGACACCTCGGGATTTTCCTCGAGTCTTGGCATGGCAATTGGGACGCGTCTCCACGTGAGGCGGGAGACCCAGAGTCCCTTTCAACGTGCCACAGGGATCCTGGGACTCCTATCCATTTTCAAGAGGAGTCAGGCATCGTCTCCTTTGGAAGCATTGATCTCCGCGGACCTCTCGAGTTTTCAAAGGATGTGAGGCCTCAGGTCGCGATGAGGCGGAGAACTAGGTCTTTCTCTGTGGTCTCTACAGGGGATTCAGACATCCCTTCGTCTTGGGAGATGTAAGACGAGCATGCATTCAATTCACTGCAGGGATATCCGGCCTTACATCGAGTCAAAGCATCTCAGTGTCCATTCCACTTGAGCCCAAAAATTCAGGGTACCTCTCACATACATATAGCTGAGAGAAGCCTCCTCTTGAGGTGCTTGTGGAAAGCTAGTATTCCTCTTAAGTCGAATCCAGGGACTAAGCTTTCATCTCGAGTTGATTTGGGTCCACGGAGCTCTTTCGTGTTGCTACACTTATTTCAGGATACCTATAGACTTGAGACAGTGATATTGGGTTTTCTCTGGAGTGCCATCAGGAAATCAAGGCTCCTTTCAAGTTTGATGTGGAACACGGAATTGCTCTGCATGCCTTACAGGGGAATCGGGCCTCATCTCACGGCGAGGGGGAAGTCTCATGGTTTTTCTCGAGTTGCGGCCAGAACCTGGGGTATATTCTCGAGTTATGACGGGGAGGGCCCTTCCAGACACGTGTTTGTTCAGCGACGTCAGGACTACTGCCTAGGTGCGAGGGACACCTCGGGATTGTCCTCGAGCCTTGGCATGGCAATTGGGACTCGTCTCCACGTGAGGCGGGAGACCCAGGGTCCCTTTCCACGTGCCACAGGGATCCTGGCACTCCTATCGATTTTCAAGAGGAGTCAGGCATCGTGTCCTTTTGAAGCATGGTTCTCGGCAGACCTCAAGAGTTTTCAAAGGATGTGAGGCCTCCGGTCGCGATGAGGTGGATAACTAGGTCTTTCTCTGTGGTCTCCACAGGGGATTCAGTCATCCCTTCGTCTTGGGAGATGCAAGACGAGCCTGCATTCAATTCACTGCAGGGATATCCAGCCTTACTTAAGTCAGAGCATCTCGGTCTCCATTCCACTTGAGGCCACAAACTCAGGGTCCCTCTCACATACCTGTAGCTGAGAGAAGCCTCCTTTTGATGTACTTGTAGAAAGTTGGCATTCCTCTTGAGTCGAAGCCAGGGACTAAGCTCTCATCTCGAGTTGATTTCGGTCCACGGAGCCCTTTCGTGTTGCAACAGTGACCTCAGGATCCCTCTAGACTTGATACAGTGATCTTGGGATTTCTCTGGAGTGCCATCAAGGAAATCAAGGCTCTTTTCACGTTTGATGTCGAACACGGAATTGCTCTGCACCGAGTGCAGGGGAATCGGGCCTCATCTCGCGGCGAGGGGGAATTCTCATGGTTTTTCTCGAGTTGCGGCCGGAACCTGGGGTATATTCTCGAGTTACGACGGGGAGGGCCCTTCCAGGCTCGTGTTTGTTCAGCGACGTCAGGACTACTGCCTAGGTGCGAGGGACAACTCAGGATTCTCCTCGAGTCTTGGCATGGCAATTGGGACGCGTCTCCACCTGAGGTGGGAGACCCAGGGACCCTTTCCACGTGCCACAGGGATCCTGGGACTCCTATCCATTTTCAAGAGGAGTCAGGCATCGTCTCCTTTGGAAGGATTGATTTCTGCGGACCTCTCGAGTTTTCAAAGGATGTGAGGCCTCAGGTCGCGATGAGGTGGAGAACTAGGTCTTTCTCTGCGGTCTCCACAGGGGATTCAGACATCCCTCCGTCTTCGGAGATGCAAGACGAGCCTGCATTCAATTCACTGCAGGGATATCCGGCCTTACTTCGAGTCAGAGCATTTCGGTGTCCATTCCACTTGAGGCCACAAACTCAGGGTCCCTCTCACATACCTGGAGCTGAGACAAGCTTCCTCTTGAGGTGCTTATGGAAAGTTGTTATTCCTCTTGAGTCGAAGACAGGGTCTAAGCTCTCATCTCGAGTTGATTTGGGGTTCACGGAGCCCTTTCGTGTTGCTCCAGTGACCTCAGAATCCCTCTAGACTTGAGACAGTGATCTTGGGTTTTCTGTGGAGTGCCATCAAGGAAATCAAGGCTCCTTTCACGTTTGATGTGGAAATCGGAATTGCTATTCACGCATGGCAGGGGAATCGGGCCTCATCTCGCGGGGAGGGGGAAGTTTCATGGTTTTTCTCGAGTTGCGGCCGGAACCTGTGGTATATTCTCGAGTTACGACGGGGAAGGCCCTTCCAGACACGGGTTTGTTCAGCGACGTGAGGACTCCTGCCTAGGTGCGAGGGACACCTCGGAATACTCCTCGAGTCTTGGCATGGCAATTTGGACGCGTCTCCACGTGAGGCGGGAGACCCAGGGTCCCTTTCCACGTGCCACAGGGATCCTGGGACTCCTATCCATTTTCAAGAGGAGTCAGGCATCGTCTCCTTTGGAAGCATTGATCTCCGCGGACCTCTCGAATTTTCAAAGGATGTGAGGCCTCCGGTCGCGATGAGGCGGAGAACTCGGTCTTTCTCTGTGGTCTCCACAGGGGATTCATACATCCCTTCGTCTTGGGAGATGCAAGACGAGCCTGCATTCAATTCACTGCAGGGATATCCGGCCTTACTTCGAGTCAGAGCATCTCGGTGTCCATTCCACTTGAGGCCACAAACTCAGGGGCCCTCTCACATACCTGTAGCTGAGAGAAGCCTCCTCTTGAGGTGCTTGTGGAAAGTTGGCATTCCTCTTGAGTCGAAGCCAGGGACTAAGCTCTCATCTCGAGTTGATTTGGGGTCCATGTAGCCCTTTCGTGTTGCTCCAGTGACCTCAGGATCCCTCTAGACTTGAGACAGTGATCTTGGGTTTTCTCTGGAGTGCCATCAAGGAAATCAAGGCTCCTTTCACGTTTGATGTGGAACACAGAATTGCTCTGCACTCAGAGCAGGGGAATCGGGCCTCATCTTGCGGCGAGGGGGAAGTCTCATGGTTTTTCTCGAGTTGCGGCCGGAACCTGGGGTATATTCTCGAGTTACGACGGGGAGGGCCCTTCCAGACACGTGTTTGTTCAGCGACGTCAGGACTCCTGCCTAGGTGCGAGGGACACCTCGGGATTCTCCTCGAGTCTTGGCATGGCAATTGGGACGCGTCTCCACGTGAGGCGCGAGACCCAGTGTCCCTTTCCACGTGCCGCAGGGATCCTGGGACTCCTATCCATTTGCAAGAGGAGTCAGGCATCGTCTCCTTTGGAAGCATTGATCTGCGGGGACCTCTCGAGTTTTCAAAGGATGTGAGGCCTCCGTTCGCGTTGAGGCGGAGGACTAGGTCTTTCTCTGTGGTCTCCACAGGGGATTCAGAGATCCCTTCGTCTTGGGAGATGCAAGGCGAGCCTGCATTGAATTCACTGCCGGGATATCCGGCCTTACTTCAAGTCAGAGCATCTCGGTGTCCATTCCACTTGAGGCCAAAAACTCAGGATCCCTCTCACATACCTGTAGCTGAGAAAAGCCTCCTCTTGTGGTGCTTGTGGAAAGTTGGTATTCCTCTTGAGTCGAAGCCAAGGACTAAGCTCTCATCTCGAGTTGATTTGGGGTTCACGGAGCCCTTTCGTGTTGCTCCAGTGACCTCAGAATCCCTCTAGACTTGACACAGTGATCTTGGGTTTTCTCTGGAGTGCCATCAAGGAAATCAAGGCTCCTTTCACGTTTGATGTGGAACACGGAATTGCTCTGCAAGCAGTGCAGGGGAATCGGTCCTCATCTCGCGGCCAGGGGGAAGTCTCATGGTTTTTCTCGAGTTGCGGTCGGAACCTGGGGTATATTCTCGAGTTACGACGGGGAGGGCCCTTCCAGACACGTGTTTGTTCCGCGACGTCAGGACTCCTGCCTAGGTGCGAGGGACACCTCGGGATATTCCTCGAGTCTTGGCATGGCAAGTGGGACGCGTCTCCACGTGAGGCGGGAGACCCAGGGTCCCTTTCCACGTGCCACAGGGATCCTGGGACTCCTATCCATTTTCAAGAGGAGTCAGGCATCGTCTCCTTTGGAAGCATTGATCTCCGCGGACCTCTCGAGTTTTCAAAGGATGTGAGGCCTCCGGTCGAGATGAGGGGGAGATCTAGGTCTTTCTCTGTGGTCTCCACAGGGGTTACAACATCCCTTCGTCTTGGGAGATGCAAGACGAGCCTGCATTCAATTCACTGCAGGGATATCCGGCCTTACTTCGAGTCAGAGCATCTCGGTGTCCATTCCACTTGAGGCCACAAACTCAGGGTCCCTCTCACATACCTGTAGCTGAGAGAAGCCTCCTCTTGAGGTGCTTGTGGAAAGTTGGTATTCCTCTTGAGTTGAAGCCAGGGACTAAGCTCTCATCTCGAGTTGATTTGGGGTCCACGGAGCCCTTTCGTGTTGCTACAGTGACCTCAGGATCCCTCTAAACTTGAGACAGTTATCTTGGTTTTCTCTGGAGTGCCATCAAGGAAATCAAGGCTCCTTTCACGTTTGATGTGGATCACGGAATTGCTCTGCACGCAGTGCAGGGGAATCGGGCCTCATCTCGCGGCGAGGGGGAAGTCTCATGGTTTTTCTCGAGTTGCGGCCGGAACCTGGTGTAAATTCTCGAGTTACGATCGGGGGGGCCCTTCCAAACACGTGTTTGTTCAGCGACGTCAGGACTCCTGCCTAGGTGCGAGGGACACCTCGGGATTCTCCACGAGTCTTGGCATGGCAATTGGGACGCGTCTCCATGTGAGGCGGGAGACCCAGTGTCCCTTTCCACGTGCCACAGGGATCCTGGGACTCCTATCCATTTTCAAGAGGAGTCAGGCATCATCTCCTTTGGAAGCATTGATCTGCGCGGACCTCTCGAGTTTTCAAAGGATGTGAGGCCTCCGGTCGCGATGAGGCGGAGAACGAGGTCTTTCTCTGTGGTCTCCACAGGGGATTCAGACATCCCTTCGTCTTGGGAGATGCAAGACGAGCCTGCATTCAATTCACTGCAGGGATATCCGGCCTTACTTCGAGTCAGAGCATCTCGGTGTCCATTCCACTTGAGGCCACAAACTCAGGGTCCCTCTCACATACCTGTAGCTGAGAGAAGCCTCCTCTTGAGGTGCATGTGGAAAGTTGGTATTACTCTTGAGTCGAAGCCAGGGACTACGATCACATCTAGAGTTGATTTGTGGTCCACGGAGCCCTTTCGGGTTGCTACAGTGACCCCAGAATCCCTCTAGACTTTAGACAGTGATCATGGCTTTTCTCTGGAGTGCCATCAAGGAAATCAAGGCTCCTTTCACGTTTGATGTGGAACACGGAATTGCTCTGCACGCAGTGCAGGCGAATCAGGCCTCATCTCGCGGCGAGGGGGAAGTCTCATCGTTTTTCTCGAGTTGCGGCCGGAACCTGGTGTGTATTCTCGAGTTACGACGGGGAGGGCCCTTCCAGGCACGTGTTTGTTCAGCGACGTCAAGACTCCTGCCTAGGTGCTAGGGACACCTCGGGATTCTCCTCGAGTCTTGGCATGGCAATTGGGACGCGTCTCCACGTGTGACGGGAGACCCAGTGTCCCTTTCCACGTGCCACAGGGATCCTGGGACTCCTATCCATTTTCAAGACGAGTCAGGCATCGTCTCCTTTGGAAGCATTGATCACCGCGGACCTCTCGAGTTTTCAAAGGATGTGAGGCCTCCGGTCGCGATGAGGGGGAGAACTAGGTCTTTTTCTGTGGTCTCCACAGGGGATTCAGACATCCCTTCGTCTTGGGAGATGCAAGAAGAGCCTGCATTCAATTCACTGCAGGGATATCCGGCCTTAATTTGAGTCAGAGAATCTCGGTGTCCATTCCACTTGAGGCCACAAACGCAGGGTCCCTCTCACATACCTGTAGCTGAGAGAAGCCTCCTCTTGAGGTGCTTGTGGAAAGTTGGTATTTCTATTGAGTTGAAGTCAGGGACTAAGCTCTCATCTCGAGTTGATTTGGGGTCCACGGAGCCCTTTCGTGTTGCTACAGTGACCTCAGGATCCCTCTAGACTTGACACAGTGATCTTGGGTTTTCTCTGGAGTGCCATCAAGGAAATCAAGGCTCCTTTCACGTTTGATGTGGAACACAGAATTGCTCTGCACGCAGTGCAGGGGAATCGGGCCTCATCTCACGGCGAGGAGGATGTCTCATGGTTTTTCTCGAGTTGCGGCCGAAACCTGGGGTATATTCTCGAGTTACGACGGGGAGGGCCCTTCCAGACACGTGTTTGTTCAGCGACGTAAGGACTCCTGCCTAGGTGCGAGGGACACCTCGGCATTCTCCTCGAGTCGTGGCATGGCAATTGGGACGCATCTCCACTTTTGACGGGAGACCCGGTGTCTCTTTCCCCGTGCCACAGGGATCCTGGGACACCTAACCATTTTCAAGAGGAGTCAGGCATCGTCTCCTTTGGAAGCATTCATCTCCACGGACCTCTCCAGTTTTCAAAGGATGTGAGGCCTCCGGTCTCTATGAGGCGGAGAACTAGGTCTTTCTCTGTGGTCTCCACAGGGGATTCAAACATCCCTTCGTCTTGGGAGATGCAGGACGAGTCTGCATTCAATTCACTGCAAGGATATGCGTCCTTACTTGGAGTCAGATAATCTCGGTGTCCATTCCACTTGAGGCCACAAACTCAGGGTCCCTCTCACATACCTGTAGCTGAGAGGAACCTCCTCTTGAGGTGCTTGTGGAAAGTTGGTATTCCTCTTCAGTCGAAGCCAGGGACTAAGCTCTAATCTCGAGTTGATTTGGGGTCCATTGAGCCCTTTCATGTGGCTCCAGTGACCTCAGGATCCCTCTAGACTTGAAATAGTGATCTTGGGTTTTCTGAAGATCTGAAATGGTGTGAAAAACATGAAGAGCCTAAAAGGTGTGAAAAATATGAAAAGCTTCAAAAGATGTCACAAATATGAGGAGCATGAAACGGTCTGAAAAATTGGAGGATCATGAAGCGGTGTTGAAAAACATGGAGAGCATGAAAAGCTGTGAAAAATATGAAGAGCTTCAAAAGGTGTCAAATATATGGGAGCATGAAACGTCTGAAAAATAGGAGGAAAATGAAGAGGTGTTGAAAACCATGAAGAGCCTGAAAAGGTGTGAAAAATATGAAGAGCTTCAAAATGTGTCAAAAATATGAGAAGCATGAAACGGTCTGAAAAATAGGATCTTCATGAAACGGTGTTCGAAAACCTCAAGATCCTGAAAAGGTGTGAAAAATATGAAGAGCCTCAAAAGGTTTGAAAAATATGAAGAGCTTCAAAAGCTGTCAAAAATGAGATGAGCATGAAACGGTCTGAACAATAGGAGGGGCATGAAGTTGTCTTGAAAAACATGAAGAGCCTGAAACGGGGTGAAAAATATGAAGAGCTTCAAAAGGTGTCAAAAATATGTGGAACATGAAACGGTCTGAAATATAGGAGGAGCATGAAGCGGTGTTCCAATACATGAAGAGCCTGAAAAGGTGTGAAATATATGAAGAGATTCAAAATGTGTCAAAAATATGAGGAGCATGAAACGGTCTGAAAAATAGGAGGATCAAAAGCGGTGTTGAAAAACATGAAGATCTGAAAACTTGTGAAAAATATGAAGAACTTCAAAAGGTGTGAAAAATATGAAGAGCTTCAAAAGGTGTCAAAAATGAGATGAGCATGAAACGGTCTGAAAAATAGGTGGAGCATGAAGAGGTGTTGAAAAACATGAAGAGCCTGAAAATGTGTGAAATATGTGAAGAGATTCAAAAGGTGTCAAAAATATGAGGAGCATGTAACGGTTTGGAAAATAGGACGAGCATGAAGTGGTGTTGAAAAACATGAAGAGCTTGAAAAGATGTGAAAAATATGAAGAGCTTCAAAAGGTGTCCACAATATGAGGAACATGAAACTGTCTGAGAAATAGGAGGAGCATGAAGTGGTGCTGAAAAACATGAAGAGCCTAAAAGGTGTGAAAAATAAGAAAAGCTTCAAAAGATGTCACAAATATGAGGAGCATGAAACGGTCTGAAAAATTGGAGGATCATGAAGCGGTGTTGAAAAACATGAAGAGCCTGAAAAGGTGTGAAATATATGAAGAGATTCAAAAGGTGTCAAAAATGTGAGGAGCATGTAACGGTTTGGAAAATAGGACGAGCATGAAGTGGTGTTGAAAAACATGAAGAGCCTGAAAAGATGTGAAAAATATGAAGAGCTTCAAAAGGTGTCCACAATATGAGGAGCATGAAACGGTCTGAAAAATAGGAGGAGCATGAAGAGGTGTTAAAAAACATGTAGAGCATGAAAAGGGGTGAAAAATATGAAGAGCTTCAAAAGGTGCCAAAACTATGAGGAGTATGAAACGGTCTGAAAATAGGAGCAGCATGAAACGGTTTCAAAAACATGAAGAGCCTGAAAAGGTGTGAAAAATATGAAGAGCTTCAAAAGGTGTCAAAAATTAGATTAGCATGGAACGGTCTGAAAAATAGGAGGAGCATGAAGTGGTGTTGAAAAACATGAAGAGCCTGAAAAAGTGTAAAATATATGAAGAGCTTCAAAAGGTGTGAAAAATATTAGGAGCTTCAAAAGAGGTCAAAAAAATGAGGAGCATGAAACGGTCTGAAAAATAGGAGGAGCATGAAACGGTTTTGAAAAACACGAAGGGCCTGAAAAGGTGTGAAAAATATGAAGAGCTTCAAAAGGTGTGAAATACATAGGGCCATGAAACGGTCTGAAAAACAGAAGGAGCATGAAGCTGTGTTGATAAACATGAAGAGCCTGAAAAGATGTGAAAAATATGAATAGCTTCAAAAGGTGTCAAAAATAGGAGGAGAATGTAACGGTCTGAAAAATAGGTGGAGCATGAAGCAGTGTTTAAAAACATGAAGAGCCTGAAAAGGTGTGAAAAATATGAAGAGCTTCAAAAGGTGTGAAAAATATGAAGAACTTCAAAAGGTGTGAAATATATGAGGAGGATGGAACCGTCTGAAAAATAGGAGGAGCATGAAGCGTTGTTCAAATATATGAAGAGCCTGAAAAGGTGTGAAAAATATGAAGAGCTTCAAAAGGTGTCAAAGATATTAGGAGCATGAAACGGTCTGAAAAAGAGGAGGAGCAGGAAACCGTGTTCAAAAACATGAAGAGCCTGAAAAGGTGTGAAAAATATGAAGAGCTTCAAAAGGTGTTAAAAATAGGAGGAGCATGAAGCGGTGTTCAAAAACATGAAGAGCCTGAAAATGTGTGTAAAATATGAAGAGCTTCAAAACGTGTCAAAAATATGAGAAGCATGAAACGGTCTGAAAAATAGGCGGATCAGAAGCGGTGTTGAAAAACATGAAGAGCCTGAAAAGGTGTGAAAAATATGAAGAGCTTCAAAACGTGTCAAAAATATGAGGAGCATGAAACGCTCGATAAAAAGGAGGAACTTGAAGCGGTGTTCAAAAACATGAAGAGCCTGAAAAGGTGTGAAAAATATGAAGAGCTTCAAAACGTGTCAAAAATATGAGGAGCATGAAACGGTCTGAAAAATAGGAGGAGCATGATGCGGTGTTGAAAAATATGAAGAGCCTGAAAACGTGTGAAAAATATGAAGATCTTTAAAAGGTATGAAAAATATGAAGAGCTTCAAAAGGTGTCAAAAAAGAGATGAGCATGAAACGGTCTGAAAAATAGGAGGAGCATGAAGTTGTGTTCAAGAAAATGAAGAGCCTGAAAAGGTGTGAAGTATATGAAGATTGCAAAAGGTGTCAAAAATCTGAGGAGCATGAAAACGTCTGAAAAATAGGAGGAGCATGAAGTGATGTTGAAAAATATGAAGAGCCTGAAAAGGCGTGAAAAATATGAAGAGCTTCAAAAGGTGTGAAAAATATGAGGAGCATGAAACGGTCTGAAATATATGAGGAGCATGAACCGGTGTTCAAAAACATGAAGGCCTGAAAAGGTGTGAAAAATTTGAGGAGCTTCAAAAGCTGTGAAAAATATGAAGAGCTTCAAAAGGTGTCAAAAATGAGATGAGCATGAAACGCTCTGAAAAATAGGAGGAGCATGAAGCGGTGTTCAAAAACATGAAGAGCCTGAAAAGGTGTGAAAAATATGAAGAGCTTCAAAATGTGTCAAAAATATGAGGAGCATGAAACGGTCTTAAAAATACGAGGAGCATGAAGAGGTGTTGAAAAAAACGAAGAGCCTGAAAAGGTGTGAAAAATATGAAGACCTTCAAAAGGTGTCAAAAATATGAGCAGCATGAAACGGTCTGAAATATAAAGGAGCATGAAACGCTGATCAAATACATGAAGAGCCTGAAAAGGTGTGAAAAATATAAAGAGCTTCAAAAGGTTGAAATACATGAGGAGCATGAAACGGTCTGAAAAATAGGACAAGCATGAAGTGGTGTGGAAAAGGATGAAGAGCCTGAAAAAGTGTGAAAAATATGAAGAGCTTCAAAAGGTGTAAAATATATGAGGAGCATGAAACGGTCTGAAAAATATGAGGAGCATGAAGAGGTGTTGAAAAACCTGAAGAGACTGACATGGTGTGAAATATATGAAGAGCTTCAAAACGTATCAAAAATCGATGAGCAGGAAATGGTCTGAATAACAGGAGAGCATGAAGTGGTGTTAAAAACATGAAGAGCCTGAAAAGGTGTGAAATATATGAAGAGCTTGAAACGGTGTCAAAAATATGCGGAGCATGAAATGGTCTGAAAAATAGGAGGAGCATGAAGCGGTGTTGAAAAACATGAAGAGCCTGAAAACGTGTGAAAAATATGAAGAGCTTCAAAAGGTGTGAAAAATATGAAGAGCTTCAAAATGTGTCAAAAATATGCGGAGCATGAAACGGTCTGAAAAATAGGAGGAGCATGAAGCGGTGTTGAAAAACATGAAGAGCCTGACAACGTGTGAAAAATATGAAGAGCTTCAAAAGGTGTGAAAAATATGAAGAGCTGCAAAAGGTGTCAAAAATGAGATGAGCATGAAACTGTCTGTAAAATAGGAGGAGCATGAAGTGGTATTGAAAAACATGAAGAGCCTGAAAAGGTGTGAAAAATATGAAGAGCTTCAAAAGGTGTGAAAAATATGAAGAGCTGCAAAAGGTGTCAAAAATGAGATGAGTCTGAAACTGTCTGAAAAACAGGAGGATCATGAGGCGGTGTTGAAAAGCATGAAGAGCCTGAAAAGGTGTGAGAAATATGAAGAGCTTCAAAAGGTGTCAAAAAAATGAGGAGCATGAAACGGTCGGAAAAACAGGAGGAGCATGAAACGGTGTTCAAAAACATGAAGAGCCTGAAAAGGTGTGAAAAATATGAAGAGCTTCACAAAATGTCAAAAATATGAGGAGCATGAAACGGTCTGAAAAATAGGAGAATCATGCAGCGGTGTTGAAAACTATAAACAGCCTTAAAAAGTGTGAAAAATATGAAGAGCTTCAAAAGGTGTCAAAAATATGAGTACCATGAAACGGTCTGAAAAATAGGAGCAACATGAAACGATGTTCAAAAACATGAAGACATTGAAAATGTGTGAAAAATATGAAGACGTTCAAAAGGTGTGAAATACATGAGGATCATGAAATGGTCTGAAAAATTTGAGGAGCATGAAGCGGTGTTGAAAAACATGAAGAGCCTGAAAAGGTGAGAAAATGATGAAGAGCTTCAAAAGCTGTCAAAAATATGAGGAGCATGAAACGGTCTGAAAAATAGGAGGAGCATGAAGCGGTGTTAAAAAACATGAAGAGCATGAAAACGCGTGAAAAATATGAAGAGCTTCAAAAGGTGTAAAAAATATGAAGAGCTTCAAAAGGTGTCAAAAATGAGATGAGCATGAAACGGTCTGAAAAATAGGAGGAGCATGAAGTGGTATTGAAAAAAAAGAAGAGCCTGAAGAGGTGTGAAATATATGAAGATCTTCAAAAGGTGTCAAAAATATGAGGAGCATGAAAAGGTCTGAAAAATAGCAGGATCAAGAAGCGGTGTTGAAAAACATGAAGAGCCTGAAAATGTGTGAAATATATGAAGAGATTCAAAAGGTGTCAAAAATATGAGGAGCATGTAACGGTTTGGAAAATAGGACGAGCATGAAGTGGTGTTGAAAAACATGAAGAGCTTGAAAAGATGTGAAAAATATGAAGAGCTTCAAAAGGTGTCCAGAATATGAGGAACATGAAACTGTCTGAGAAATAGGAGGAGCATGAAGTGGTGCTGAAAAACATGAAGAGCCTAAAAGGTGTGAAAAATAAGAAAAGCTTCAAAAGATGTCACAAATATGAGGAGCATGAAACGGTCTGAAAAATTGGAGGATCATGAAGCGGTGTTGAAAAACATGAAGAGCCTGAAAAGGTGTGAAATATATGAAGAGATTCAAAAGGTGTCAAAAATGTGAGGAGCATGTAACGGTTTGGAAAATAGGACGAGCATGAAGTGGTGTTGAAAAACATGAAGAGCCTGAAAAGATGTGAAAAATATGAAGAGCTTCAAAAGGTGTCCACAATATGAGGAGCATGAAACGGTCTGAAAAATAGGAGGAGCATGAAGAGGTGTTAAAAAACATGTAGAGCATGAAAAGGGGTGAAAAATATGAAGAGCTTCAAAAGGTGTCATAACTATGAGGAGTATGAAACGGTCTGAAAATAGGAGCAGCATGAAACGGTTTCAAAAACATGAAGAGCCTGAAAAGGTGTGAAAAATATGAAGAGCTTCAAAAGGTGTCAAAAATTAGATTAGCATGGAACGGTCTGAAAAATAGGAGGAGCATGAAGTGGTGTTGAAAAACATGAAGAGCCTGAAAAAGTGTAAAATATATGAAGAGCTTCAAAAGGTGTGAAAAATATTAGGAGCTTCAAAAGAGGTCAAAAAAATGAGGAGCATGAAACGGTCTGAAAAATAGGAGGAGCATGAAACGGTTTTGAAAAACACGAAGGGCCTGAAAAGGTGTGAAAAATATGAAGAGCTTCAAAAGGTGTGAAATACATAGGGCCATGAAACGGTCTGAAAAACAGAAGGAGCATGAAGCTGTGTTGATAAACATGAAGAGCCTGAAAAGATGTGAAAAATATGAATAGCTTCAAAAGGTGTCAAAAATAGGAGGAGAATGTAACGGTCTGAAAAATAGGTGGAGCATGAAGCAGTGTTTAAAAACATGAAGAGCCTGAAAAGGTGTGAAAAATATGAAGAGCTTCAAAAGGTGTGAAAAATATGAAGAACTTCAAAAGGTGTGAAATACATGAGGAGGATGGAACCGTCTGAAAAATAGGAGGAGCATGAAGCGTTGTTCAAATATATGAAGAGCCTGAAAAGGTGTGAAAAATATGAAGAGCTTCAAAAGGTGTTAAAAATAGGAGGAGCATGAAGCGGTGTTCAAAAACATGAAGAGCCTGAAAATGTGTGTAAAATATGAAGAGCTTCAAAACGTGTCAAAAATATGAGAAGCATGAAACGGTCTGAAAAATAGGCGGATCAGAAGCGGTGTTAAAAACATGAAGAGCGTGAAAAAGTGTGAAAAATATGAAGAGGTTCAAAAGGTGTGAAAAATATGAAGAGTTTAAAATGGTGTCAAAAATGAAATGAGCATGAAACGGTCTGAAAAATAGGAGCAGCATGAAACGGTGTTCAAAAACATGAAGAGCCTGAAAAGGTGTGAAAAATATGAAGAGCTTCAAAAGGTGTGAAAAATATGAGGAGAATGAAACGGTCTGAAAAATAGGTGGAGCATGAAACAGTGTTTAAAAACATGAAGAGCCTGAAAAGGTGTGAAAAATATGAAGAGCTCAAAAGGTGCCAAAAATATGAGGAGCATGAAACGGTCTGAAAAATAGCAGGAGCATGAAGTGTTGTTGAAAAATATGAAGAGCCTGAAAAGGTGTGAAATATATGAAGAGATTCAAAATGTGTCAAAAATATGAGGAGTATGAAACGGTCTGAAAAATAGGAGCAGCATGAAACGCTGTTCAAAATCATGAAGAGCCTGAAAAGGTGTGAAAAATATGAAGAGCTTCAAACGGTGTGAAATACATGAGGAGCATGAAACTCTCTGAAAAATAGGAGGAACATGAAGTGGTGTTCAAAAACATGAAGAGCCTGAAAAGTTGTGAAAAATATGAAGAGCTTCAAAAGTTGTGAAAAATATGAGTATCATGAAATGGTATGAAAAATAGGAGGAGTATGAAGTGATGTTGAAAAACATGAAGAGCCTGAAATGGTGTGAACAATATGAAGAGATTCAAAAGCTGTGAAATACATGTGGAGCATAAAACGGTCTCAAAAATAGGAGGAGCATGAAGCGGTGTTGAAAAACATGAAGAGCCTGAAAAGGTGTGAAAAATATGAAGAGCTTCAAAAGGTGTCAAAAATATGAGGAGCATGAAACGCTCGATAAAAAGGAGGAACTTGAAGCGGTGTTCAAAAACATGAAGAGCCTGAAAAGGTGTGAAAAATATGAAGAGCTTCAAAACGTTTCAAAAATATGAGGAGCATGAAACGGTCTGAAAAATAGGAGGAGCATGATGCGGTGTTGAAAAATATGAAGAGCCTGAAAACGTGTGAAAAATATGAAGATCTTTAAAAGGTATGAAAAATATGAAGAGCTTCAAAAGGTGTCAAAAAAGAGATGAGCATGAAACGGTCTGAAAAATAGGAGGAGCATGAAGTTGTGTTCAAGAAAATGAAGAGCCTGAAAAGGTGTGAAGTATATGAAGATTGCAAAAGGTGTCAAAAATCTGAGGAGCATGAAAACGTCTGAAAAATAGGAGGAGCATGAAGTGATGTTGAAAAATATGAAGAGCCTGAAAAGGCGTGAAAAATATGAAGAGCTTCAAAAGGTGTGAAAAATATGAGGAGCATGAAACGGTCTGAAATATATGAGGAGCATGAACCGGTGTTCAAAAACATGAAGGCCTGAAAAGGTGTGAAAAATTTGAGGAGCTTCAAAAGCTGTGAAAAATATGAAGAGCTTCAAAAGGTGTCAAAAATGAGATGAGCATGAAACGCTCTGAAAAATAGGAGGAGCATGAAGCGGTGTTCAAAAACATGAAGAGCCTGAAAAGGTGTGAAAAATATGAAGAGCTTCAAAATGTGTCAAAAATATGAGGAGCATGAAACGGTCTTAAAAATACGAGGAGCATGAAGAGGTGTTGAAAAAAACGAAGAGCCTGAAAAGGTGTGAAAAATATGAAGACCTTCAAAAGGTGTCAAAAATATGAGCAGCATGAAACGGTCTGAAATATAAAGGAGCATGAAACGCTGATCAAATACATGAAGAGCCTGAAAAGGTGTGAAAAATATAAAGAGCTTCAAAAGGTTGAAATACATGAGGAGCATGAAACGGTCTGAAAAATAGGACAAGCATGAAGTGGTGTGGAAAAGGATGAAGAGCCTGAAAAAGTGTGAAAAATATGAAGAGCTTCAAAAGGTGTGAAATATATGAGGAGCATGAAACGATCTGAAAAATATGAGGAGCATGAAGAGGTGTTGAAAAACCTGAAGAGCCTGACATGGTGTGAAATATATGAAGAGCTTCAAAACGTATCAAAAATCGATGAGCAGGAAATGGTCTGAATAACAGGAGAGCATGAAGTGGTGTTAAAAACATGAAGAGCCTGAAAAGGTGTGAAATATATGAAGAGCTTGAAACGGTGTCAAAAATATGCGGAGCATGAAACGGTCTGAAAAATAGGAGGAGCATGAAGCGGTGTTGAAAAACATGAAGAGCCTGAAAACGTGTGAAAAATATGAAGAGCTTCAAAAGGTGTGAAAAATATGAAGAGCTTCAAAATGTGTCAAAAATATGCGGAGCATGAAACGGTCTGAAAAATAGGAGGAGCATGAAGCGGTGTTGAAAATCATGAAGAGCCTGAAAACGTGTGAAAAATATGAAGAGCTTCAAAAGCTGTGAAAAATATGAAGAGCTGCAAAAGGTGTCAAAAATGAGATGAGCATGAAACTGTCTGTAAAATAGGAGGAGCATGAAGTGGTATTGAAAAACATGAAGAGCCTGAAAAGGTGTGAAAAATATGAAGAGCTTCAAAAGGTGTGAAAAATATGAAGAGCTGCAAAAGGTGTCAAAAATGAGATGAGTCTGAAACTGTCTGAAAAACAGGAGGATCATGAGGCGGTGTTGAAAAGCATGAAGAGCCTGAAAAGGTGTGAGAAATATGAAGAGCTTCAAAAGGTGTCAAAAAAATGAGGAGCATGAAACGGTCGGAAAAACAGGAGGAGCATGAAACGGTGTTCAAAAACATGAAGAGCCTGAAAAGGTGTGAAAAATATGAAGAGCTTCACAAAATGTCAAAAATATGAGGAGCATGAAACGGTCTGAAAAATAGGAGAATCATGCAGCGGTGTTGAAAACTATAAACAGCCTTAAAAAGTGTGAAAAATATGAAGAGCTTCAAAAGGTGTCAAAAAAATGAGGAGCATGAAACGGTCGGAAAAATAGGAGGAGCATGAAACGGTGTTCAAAAACATGAAGAGCCTGAAAAGGTGTGAAAAATATGAAGAGCTTCACAAAATGTCAAAAATATGAGGAGCATGAAACGGTCTGAAAAATAGGAGAATCATGCAGCGGTGTTGAAAACTATAAACAGCCTTAAAAAGTGTGAAAAATATGAAGAGCTTCAAAAGGTGTCAAAAATATGAGTACCATGAAACGGTCTGAAAAATAGGAGCAACATGAAACGATGTTCAAAAACATGAAGATATTGAAAATGTGTGAAAAATATGAAGACGTTCAAAAGGTGTGAAATACATGAGGATCATGAAATGGTCTGAAAAATTTGAGGAGCATGAAGCGGTGTTGAAAAACATGAAGAGCCTGAAAAGGTGTGAAAATGATGAAGAGCTTCAAAAGCTGTCAAAAATATGAGGAGCATGAAACGGTCTGAAAAATAGGAGGAGCATGAAGCGGTGTTAAAAAACATGAAGAGCATGAAAACGCGTGAAAAATATGAAGAGCTTCAAAAGGTGTGAAAAATATGAAGAGCTTCAAAAGGTGTCAAAAATGAGATGAGCATGAAACGGTCTGAAAAATAGGAGGAGCATGAAGTGGTATTGAAAAAAAAGAAGAGCCTGAAGAGGTGTGAAATATATGAAGATCTTCAAAAGGTGTCAAAAATATGAGGAGCATGAAAAGGTCTGAAAAATAGCAGGATCAAGAAGCGGTGTTGAAAAACATGAAGAGCCTGAAAATGTGTGAAATATATGAAGAGATTCAAAAGGTGTCAAAAATATGAGGAGCATGTAACGGTTTGGAAAATAGGACGAGCATGAAGTGGTGTTGAAAAACATGAAGAGCTTGAAAAGATGTGAAAAATATGAAGAGCTTCAAAAGGTGTCCAGAATATGAGGAACATGAAACTGTCTGAGAAATAGGAGGAGCATGAAGTGGTGCTGAAAAACATGAAGAGCCTAAAAGGTGTGAAAAATAAGAAAAGCTTCAAAAGATGTCACAAATATGAGGAGCATGAAACGGTGATCAAAAACATGAATACCTGAAAAGGTGTGAAAAATATGAAGAGCTTCAAAAGTTGTGAAATACATGAGGAGCATGAAACGGTCTGAAAAATAGGAGAAGCATGAAGTGGTGTGGGAAAACATGAAGAGCCTGAAAAGGTGTGAAAAATATGAAGAGCTTCAA
Source organism: Dama dama (assembly GCF_033118175.1). Lineage (NCBI taxonomy): Eukaryota > Metazoa > Chordata > Mammalia > Artiodactyla > Cervidae > Dama > Dama dama. Next base: position 7,799,431 of record NC_083705.1, read on the forward strand.
AAAGTGTCAAAATTAAGAGGAGCATGAAACGGTCTGAAATATATGAGGAGCATGAACCGGTGTTGAAAAACATAAAGAGCCTGAAAACGTGTGAAAAATATGAAGAGCTTCAAAAGGTGTGAAAAATATGAAGAGCTTCAAAAGGTGTCAAAAATGAGATGAGCGTGAAACTGTCTGTAAATAGGAGGAGCAAGAAGTGGTATTGAAAATCATGAAGAGCCTGAAAAGGTGTGAAAAATATGAAGAGCTTCAAAAGGTGTGAAAAATACGAATAGCTTCAAAAGGTGTCAAAAATATGAGGAGCATGAAATGGACGGAAAATAGGAGGAGCATGAAGCGGTGTTGAAAAACATGAAGAGCCAGAAAACGTGTGAAAAATATGAAGAGCTTCAAAAGGTGTCAAAAATGAGATGAGCATGAAACTGTCTAGAAAATAGGAGGAGCATGAAACGGTGTTCAAAAACATGAAGAGCCTGAAAAGGTGTGAAAAATATGAAGAGCTTCAAAAAATGTCAAAGATATGAGGAGCATGAAACGGTCTGAAAAATAGGAGAATCATGCAGCGGTGTTGAAAACTATAAACAGCCTTAAAAACTGTGAAAAATATGAAGAGCTTCAAAAGGTGTCAAAAATATGAGGAGCATGAAACGGTCTGAAAAATAGAGCAACATGAAACGATGTTCAAAAACATGAACACATTGAAAATGTGGGAAAAATATGAAGAGCTTCAAAAGGTGTGAAAAATACGAATAGCTTCAAAAGGTGTCAAAAATATGAGGAGCATGAAACGGACGGAAAAATAGGAGAAGCATGAAGCAGTGTTCAAAAACATGAAGAGCTGAAAACGTGTGAAAAGTAGGAGGAGCTTCAAAAGGTGTTAAAATTATGAGGAGCATGAAATGGTCTGAAAAATAGGAGGAGCATGAAGCGGTGTTCAAAAACATGAAGAGCCTGAAAAGGTGTGAAAAATATGAAGAGCTTCAAAAGCTGTCAAGTATATGAGTAGCATGAAACGGTATGAAAACTAGCAGGAGCATGAAATGGTATTGAAAACCTTGAAGAGCCTGAAAAGGTGTGGAAAATAGGAGGAGCTTCAAAAGGTGTCAAAAATATGCGGAGCGTGAAACGGTCTGAAAAATAGGAGGAGCATGAAGCGGTGTTTAAAAACATGAAGAGACTGAAAAGGTGTGAAAAATATGAAGAGCTTCGAAGGTGTGAAAAATATAAGGAGCATGAAACGGTCTGAAAAATAGGAGTAGCATGAAGCGGTGTTGAAAACCATGAAGAGTCTGAAAACGTGTGAAAATATGAAGAGCTTCAAAGGTGTCAAAAATAAGGAATATGAAACGGTCTGAAAAATACGAGGAGCAAGAAGCGCTGTTCAAAAACATGAAGAGCCAGAAAAGGTGTGACAAATATAAAGAGCTTCAAAAGGTGTGAAAAAAATGAGGAGCATGAAACGGTCTGAAAAATAGGGGAGGATGAAACGGTGTGAAAAACACGAAGAGCATGAAAAGGTGTGAAAAAAAGGAAGAGCTTCAAAAGGTGTCAAAAATATGAGGAGAATGAAAGGGTCTGAAAAATAGAAGGAGCATGAAGCGGTGTTTAATAAGATGAAGAGCCTGAAAAGTTGTGAAAAATATGAAGAGCTTCAAAAGGTGTGAAACATATGAGGAGCATGAAACGGTCTGAAAAATAGGAGGAGCATAAAGCGGTGTTCAAAATATGAAGAGCCTGAAAAGTTGTGAAAAATATGAAGAGCTTCAAAAGGTGTCAAAAATATGCGGAGCATGAAACGGTCTCAAAAATAGGATGAGAATGAAACGGTCTGAAAAGTAGGAGAAGCATGAAACGGTCTGAAAAATAGGAGGAGCATGAAACAGTGTGAAAAATAGGAGGAGCAAGAAACGGTGTACAAAAACATGAAGAGGCTGAAAAGGTGTGGAAAAGATGAAGAGCTTCAAAAGCTGTCAAAAATATGAGGAGCATGAAACGGTCTGAAAAATAGGAGGAGCATGAAACGGTCTGAAAAATAGGAGGAGAATGAAGCTGTGTTCAAAAACATGGAGAGTCTAAAAAGCTGTGAAAAATATGAAGAGCTTCAAAAGTTATCAAAAATATGAGGAGCATGAAACGGTCTGAAAAATAGGAGGATCTTAAAGCGGTTTTCAAAAACATGAAGAGCCTGAAAAGGTGTGAAAAATATGAAGAGCTTCAAAAGGTGTCAAAAATATGAGGAGCATGAAACGGTCTGAAACATAAGAGGAGCAAGAAGTGGTGTTCAAAAACATGGAGAGCCTGAAAAGGTATGAAAAATATGAAGAGCTTCAAAAGGTGTCAAAAATAGGAGGAGCATGAAACGGTCTGAAAAATAGGAGGAGCATGAAACGGTGTTGAAACACATGAAGAGGCTGAAAAGGTATGAAAAATAGGAAAGCTTCAAAAGGTGTCAAAATATGAGGAGCATGAAACGGTCTGAAAAATAGAAGGAGCAGGAAGCAGTGTTCAAAAACATGAAGAGCCTGAAAAGGTGTGAAAAATATGAAGTGCTTCAAAAAGTGTGAAAAATATGAGGAGCATGAAACGGTCTGAAAAATAGGAGGAGCATGAAGCGGTGTTCAAAAACATGAAGAGCCTGAAAAGGTGTGAAAAATCTGAAGATCTTCAAAAGCTGTCAAGTATATGAGGAGCATCAAACGGTATGAAAAATAGGAGGAGCATGAAACGGTGTTGAAAAACTTGAAGAGCCTGAAAAGGTGTGAAAAATATGAAGAGCTTCAAAAGGTTTCAAAATATGAGGAGCATGAAACGGTCTGAAAAATAGGAGGAGCATGAAGCTCTGCTCAAAAACATGAAGAGCCTGAAAAGGTGTGAAAAATATGAAGAGCTCCAAAAGTTGTCAAAATATGTGGAGCGTGAAACAGTCTCAAAAGTAGGAGGAGCGTGAAGCGGAGATGAAAAACATGAAGAGCCTGAAAACGTGTGAAAAATATGAAGAGCTTCAAAAGGTGTCAAAAATAAGGAATATGAAACGGTCTGAAAAATATGAGGAGCATGAAACGGTCTGAAAAATAAGAGGAGCATGAAACGGTGTTGAAAAACATGAAGAGCCTGAAAAGGTGTCAAAAATAGGATGAGCTTCAAAAAGTGTCAAAAATAAGGAATAAGAAACGGTCTGAAAAACACGAGGAGCATGAAGCAGTGTTCAAAAACATGAAGAGCCTGAAAAGGTGTGAAAAATATGAAGAGCTTCAAAAGGTGTGAAATATATGAGGAGCATGAAACGGTCTGAAAAATAGGAGCATCATAAAGCGGTTTTCAAAAACATGAAGAGCCTGAAAATGTTTGAAAAATATGAAGAGCTTCAAAAGCTGTGAAAAATATGAGGAGCATGAAACGGTCTGAAAAATAAGAGGAGCAAGAAGCGGTGTTCAAAAACATGGAGAGCCTGAAAAGGTATGAAAAATATGAAGAGCTTCAAAAGTGTCAAAAATAGGAGGAGCATGAACCGGTCTGAAAAATAGGAGGAGCAAGAAACGGTGTTCAAGAACAAGAAGACTGTGAAAAGGTGTGAAAAATATGAAGAGCTTCAAGGGGTGTGAAACATATGAACAGCATTAAACGGCCTGAAAAATAGGAGGAGCATGAAACGGAGTTGAAATACATGAAGAGCCTGAAAAGGTGTGAAAAATAGGAAGAGCTTCAAAAGGTGTCAAAATATTAGGAGCATGAAACGGTCTATAAAATAGAAGGAGCAGGAAGCAGTGTTCAAAAACATGCAGAGCCTGAAAAGTTGTGAAAAATATGAAGAGCTTCAAAAGGTCTGAAAAATAAGAGGAAATGAAGCGGTGTTCAAAAATATGAAAAGCCTGAAAAGGTGTGAAAAATATGAAGAGCTTCAAAAGGTGTGAAAAATATGATGAGCATGAAATGGTCTGAAACATAGGAGGAGCATGAAGCGGTGTTGAAAAACATGAAGAGCCTGAAAAGGTGTGAAAAAGATGAAGAGCTTCAAAAGGTGTCAAAAATATGAGGAGCATGAAACGGTCTGAAAAACAGGAGGATCATGAAGCGTTGTTGAAAAACATGAGGAGCCTGAAAAGGTGTGAAAAATAAGAGGAGCTTCAAAAGGTGTGAAAAATGTGAATACCTTCAAAAAGGTGTCAAAAAAGAGATGAGCATGAAACGGTCTGAAAATTGGAGGAGCATGAAGCGGTGTTGAAAAACATGAAGAGCATGAAAAGGTGTGAAAAATATGAAGAGCTTCAAAAGGTGTCAATAATAAGAGGTGCATGAAACAGTTTGCAAAATAGGATGACCATGAAACAGTTTGAAAAATAGGAGGAGCATGAAATGGTGTTGAAAAAAAAGAAGAGACTGAAAAGGTGTGAAATATATGAAGAGCTTCAAAAGCTGTCACAAATATGAGGAGAATGAAAGGGTCTGAAATATAGGAGGAGCATGAAGCTGTGTTGAAAAACATGAAGAGCCTGAACAGGTGTGAAAAATATGAAGAGCTTCTAAAGGTGTGAAAAATATGAGGAGCATGAAACTGTCTGAAAAATAGGAGGAGCATGAAGTGGTGTTGAAAAACATGAAGAGCCTGAAATGGTGTGAAAAATATGAAGAGCTTCAAAAGGTGTCAAAAATATGAGGAGCATGAAACCGTCTGAAAAATAGGAGGTACATAATGCGGTGTTCAAAAACATGAAGAACCTGAAAAGGTGTGAAAAATATGAAGAGCTTCAAAAGGTGTAAAATATACGAGGAGCATGAAACGGTCTGAAAAATAGGAGAAGCATGAAGTGGTGTGGAAAAACATGAAGAGCATGGAAAGGTGTGAAAAATGTGAAGAGCTTCAAAAGGTGTGAAATACATGAGGAGCATGAAACGGGCTGAAAAATAGGAGAAGCATGAAGTGGTGTGGAAAAACATGAAGAGCCTGAAAAGTTGTGAAAAATATGAAGAGCTTCAAAAGGTGTGAAATACATGAGGAGCATGAAAATCTCAGAAAAATAAGAGAAGCATGAAGCGGTGTTCAAAAACATGAAGAGCCTGAAAATTTGTGCAAAATATGAAAAGCTCCAAAAGGTGTCAAAAATGAGATGAGCATGAAAATGTCTTAAAAATAGGAGGATCATGAAATGGTGTTGAAAAACATGAAGAGCCTGAAAAGGTGTGAAAAATATGAAGAGCTTCAAAAGGTGTCAAAAATGAGATGACCATGAAACGGTCTGAAAAATAAGAGGAGCATGAAGCTGTGTTCAAAAACATGAAGAGCCTAAAAAGGTGTGAAAAATATGAAGAGCTACAAAAGGTGTCAATAATATGAGGAGCATGAATCGGTCGGAAAAATAGGAGGAGCATGAAGCCGTGTTCAAAATCATGAAGAGGCTGAAAATTTGTGAAAAATATGAAGAGCTTCTAAATGTGTGAAAAATATGAGGTGCATGAAAAGGTCTGAAAAATAGGAGGAGCATGAAGTGGTGTTGAAAAAGATGAACAGCCTGAAACCGTGTGAAAAATATGAAGAGCTTCAAAAGGTGTGAAAAATATGAAGAGCTTCAAAAGGTGTCAAAAATCGTTGAGCAGGAAATGGTCTGAAAAATAGGAGGAGCATGAAATGGTGTTAAAAACATGAAGAGCCTGAAAAGGTGTGAAATATATGAAGAGCTTCAAAATGTGCCAAAAATATGAGGAGAATGAAACGGTGTGAAAATAGGAGGAGCATTAAGTGTTGTTGAAAAACATGAAGAGCCTGAAAAGCTGTGAAAAATATGAAGAGCTTCAAAAGGTGTGAAAAATATGAGGAGCATGAAACGGTCTGAAAAATAGAAGCGGCATGAAATGGTGTTGAAAAACATGAAGAGACTGAAAAGGTGTGAAAAATATGAAGAGCTTCAAAATGTGTTAAAAATATGAAGAGCATGAAAAGGTCTGAAAAATAGGAGGATCATGAAGCGGTGTTCAAAAACATGAAGAGCCTGAAACGTGTAAAAATATGAAGAGCTTCAAAGGTGTCAAAATATGAGGAGCATGAAACGGTCTGAAAAATAGGAGGAGCATGAAACGGTGATCAAAAACATGAAGAGACTGAAAAGGTGTGAAAAATAAAGAGCTTCAAAAGGTGTGAAATACATGAGGAGCATGAAACGGTCTGAAAATTATGAGAAGCATGAAGTGGTGTGGAAAAACATGAAGAGCCTGAAAAGGTGTGAAAAATATGAAGAGCTTCAAAAGGTGTCAAACATATGAAGAGCATGAACTGGTCTGAAAAATAGGAGGATCATGAAGCAGTGTTCAAAAACATGAAGAGCCTGAAAAGGTGTGAAAAATATGAAGATCTTCAAAATGTGTCAAATATATGAGGAGCATGAAACGGTCTGAAAAATAGGAGGAGCATGAAACTGTGATTAAAAACATGAAGAGCCTGAAAAGGTGTGAAAATTATGAAGAGCTTCAAAAGTTGTGAAATACATGAGGAGCATGAAACGGGCTGAAAAAAAGGAGAAGCATGAAGTGGTGTGGAAAAACATGAAGAGCATGAAAATGTGTGAAAAATATGAAAAGCCTCAAAACGGATCAAAAATGAGATGAGCGTGAAACGGTCTGAAAAATAGGAGGATCATGAAACGGTGTTGAAAAAGATGAAGAGCCTGAAAAGTTGTGAAAAATATGAAAAGCCTCAAAAGGGATCAAAAATGAGATGAGCGTGAAACGGTCTGAAAAATAGGAGGATCATGAAACGGTGTTGAAAAACATGAAGAGCCTGAAAAGGTGTGAAAAATATGAGGAGCTTCAAAAGGTGTGAAAAATCTGAGGAGCATGAAACGGTCTGAAAAATAGGAGCACCATGAAGCGGTGTTCAAAAACATGAAGAGCCTGAAAACGTGTGAAAAATATGAAGAGCTTCAAAAGGTGTGAAATACATAAGGAGCATTAAATGGTCTGAAAATAGGAGGACATGAAACGGTGTTCAAAAACAGGAAGAGCCTGAAAAGTTGTGAAAAATATGAAGAGCTTCAAAAGGTGTCAAATATATGAGGAGCATGAAACGGTCTGAAAAATAGGAGGAGCATGAGTGGTGTTCAAAAACATGAAAAGCCTGAAAAGGTGTGAAAAATATGAAGAGCTTCAAAAGGTGTCAAAATTGAGATGAGAATGAAACGGTCTGAAAAATAGGAGGAGCATGAAGTGGAGTTGAAAAAAAAGAAGAGACTGAAAAGGTGTGAAATATATGGAGAGCTTCAAAAGGTGTCAAAAATATGAGGAGAATGAAAGGGTGTGAAAAATAGGATGAGCATGAAGCTGTGTTGAAAAACATGAAGAGCCTGAAAAGGTGTGAAAAATATGAAGAGCTTCAAAAGGTGTGAAATACATGAGGAGCATGAAATTCTCTGAAAAATAAGAGGAGCATGAAGCGGTGTTCAAAAACTTGAAGAGCCTGAAAATATGTGCAAAATATGAAAAGCTTCAAAAGGTGTCAAAAATGAGATGAGCATGATAATGTCTTAAAATAGGAGGATCATGAAACGGTGTTGAAAAACATGGAGAGCCTGAAAAGGTGTGAAAAATATGAAGAGATTCAAAAGGTGTCAAAAATGAGATGAGCATGAAACGGTCTGAAAATAAGAGGAGCATGAAGCGGTGTTCAAAAACATGAAGAGCCTGAAAAGGTGTGAAAAATATGAAGAGCTTCAAAAAGTGTCAATAATATGAGGAGCATGAAACGGTCTGAAAAATAGGAGGAGCATGAAGCGGTGTTGAAAAACATGAAGAGCCTGAAAAGATGTGAAAAATATGAAGAGCTTCAAAAAGTGTCAATAATATGAGGAGCATGAAACGGTCTGAAAAATAGGAGGAGCATGAAGCGGTGTTTAAAAACATGAAGAGCCTGAAAAGGTGTGAAAAATATGAAGAGCTACAAAATGTGTCAAAAATATGAGGAGCATGAAACGGTCTGAAAAATAGGAGGAGCATGAAGCGGTGTTGAAAAACATGAAGAGCCTGAAAAGGTGTGAAAAATATGAAGAGCTTCAAAAGATGTGAAATACATGAGGAGCATTAAACGGGCTGAAAAATAGGAAAAGCATGAAGTGGTGTGGAAAAACATGAAAGCCTGAAAAGGTGTGAAAAATATGAAGAGCTTCAATAGGTGTCAATAATATAAGGAGCATGAAACGGTCTGAAAAACAGGAGGAGCATGAAGCGGTGTTGAAACACCTGAGGAGCCTGAAATGGTGTGAAATATATGAAGAGATTCAAAATGTGTGAAAAATATGAGGAGCATGATACGGTTTGAAAAATAGGAGGAGCATGAAGCGGTGTTCAAAAGCAAGAAGAGCCTGAAAACGTGTGAAAAACATGAAGAGCATGAAAAGGTGTGCAAAATATGAAGAACTTCAAAAGGTGTCAAAAATATGAGGAGCATGAAACGGTCTGAAAAATAGGAGGAGCATGAAGCGGTGTTGAAAAACAAGAAGACCCTGAAAAGGTGTGAAAAATATGAAGAGCTTCAAAAGGTGTCAAAAATATGAGGAGCATGAAAGGTTCTGAAAAAGGAGTAGCATGAAACGTTGTTCAAAAACATGAAGAGCCTGGAAATCTGTGAAAAATATGAAGAGCCTCAAAACGTGTCAAAAAAATGAGGAGCATGAAACGATCTGAAAAATCAGAGGAGCATGAAGCAGTGTTGAAAAACATGAAGAGCGTGAAAACGTGTGAAAAATATGAAGAGCTTCAAAAGATGTGAAATATATTAAGAGCTTCAAAAGGTGTAAAAAATGAGATGAGCATGAAACGGTGTGAAAAATAGGAGGAGCATGAAGTGGTGCTGAAAAACATGAAGTGCCTGAAAAGGTGTGAAAAATATGGAGAGCTTCAAAAGGTGTCAAAAATATGAGGAGCATGAAACGCTCTGAAAAATAGGAGGAGCATGAAGCCGTGTTTAAAACATGAAGAGTCTGAAAAGGTGTGAAAAATATGAAGAGCTTCAAAAGGTGTCATAAATACGAGGAGCATGAAACAGTCTGAAAAATAGGAGGAGCATGAAGTGGTGTTCAAAAACACAAAGAGACTGAAAACGTGTGAAACACATGAAGAGCCTGAAAAGGTGTGAAAAATATGAAGAGCTTCAAAAGGTGAGAAAAATATGAGGAGCATGAAATGGTCTGAAAAATAGGAGGATCATGAAGCGGTGTTGAAAAACATGAAGAGCCTGAAAAGGTGTGAAAAATATGAAGAGCTTCAAAAGGTGTAAAAAATATGAGGAGCATGAAACGGTCTGAAAAAAAGGAGGATCAAGAAACGGTTTTGAAAACATGAAGAGCCTGAAAACGTGTGAAAAATATGAAGAGCTACAAAAGGTGTCAAAAATGAGATGAGCATGAAACGGTCTGAAAGATAGGAGGAGTGAGAAGTGGTGTTCAAAAACATGAAGAGCGTGAAAAGGTGTGAAAAATATGAAGAGCTTCAAAAGGTGTGAAAAACATGAACAGCCTGAAAACGTGTGAAAAATATGAAGAGCTTCAAACGGTGTGAAAAATATGAAGAGCTTCAAAAGGTGTCAAAAATCGATGAGCAGGAAATGGTCTGAAAAATAGGAGGAGCATGAAGTGGTGTTAAAAACATGAAGAGCCTGAAAAGGTGTGAAATATATGAAGAGCTTCAAAATGTGCCAAAAATATGAGGAGAATGAAACGGTGTGAAAATAGGAGGAGCATTAAGTGTTGTTGAAAAACATGAAGAGCCTGAAAAGGTGTGAAAAATATGAAGAGCTTCAAAAGGTGTGAAATACATGAGGAGCATGAAACGGTGTTCAAAAACAGGAAGAGCCTGAAAAGTTGTGAAAAATATGAAGAGCTTCAAAAGGTGTCAAATATATGAGGAGCATGAAACGGTCTGAAAAATAGTAGGAGCATGAGTGGTGTTCAAAAACATGAAAAGCCTGAAAAGGTGTGAAAAATATGAAGAGCTTCAAAAGGTGTCAAAAATGAGATGAGCATGAAACGGTCTGAAAAATAGGAGGAGCATGAAGTGGTGTTGAAAAAAAAGAAGAGCCTGAAAAGGTGTGAAAAATATGAAGAGCTTCAAAAGGTGTCAATAATATGAGGAGCATGAAACCGTCTGAAAAATAGGAAGAGCATGAAGCGGTGTTCAAAATCATGAAGAGCAATAAAAGGTGTGGAAAATATGAAGAGCTTCAAAAGGTGTGAATTACATGAGGAGCATGAAATGGGCTGAAAAATAGGAGAAGCGTGAAGTGGTGTGGAAAAACATGAAGAGCCTGAAATGTTGTGAAAAATATGAAGATCTTCAAAAGGTGTGAAATACATGAGGAGCATGAAATTCTCTGAAAAATAAGAGGAGAATGAAACGGTGTTCAAAAACTTGAAGAGCCTGAAAATTTGTGCAAAATATGAAAAGCTTCAAAAGGTGTCAAAAATGAGATGAGCATGAAAATGTCTTAAAAATAGGAGGATCATGAAACGGTTTTGAAAAACATGGAGAGCCTGAAAAGGTGTGAAAAATATGCAAAGCTTCAAAAGGTGTCAAAAATGAAATGAGCATGAAACGGTCTGAAAAATAGGAGGAGGATGAAGCGGTGTTGAAAAACATGAAGAGCCTGAAAAGTTGTGAAAAATATGAAGAGCTTCAAAAGGTGTGAAATACATGAGGATCATGAAACGGGCTGAAAAATAGGAGAAGCATGAAGTGGTGTTGAAAAACATGGAGAGCCTGAAAAGTTGTGAAAAATATGAAGAGCTTCAAAAGGTGTGAAATACATGAGGAGCACGAAACTCTCTGAAAAATAGAAGGAGCATGAAGCGGTGTTGAAATACATGAAGAGCCTGAAAACGTGTGAAAAATATGAAGAGCTTCAAAAGGTGTGAAAAATATGAAGAGCTTCAAAATGTGTCAGAAAATAGATGGGCATGAAACGGTGTGAATTATAGGAGGAGCAAGAAGAAGTGTTGAAAATAATGAAGAGCCGGAAAAGGTGTGAAAAATATGAAAGCTTCAAACGGTGTCAAAAATATGAGGAGCATGAAACGGCCTGAAAAATAGGAGGAGCATGAAGAGTTGTTGAAAAAGATGTAGAGCCTGAAAAGGTGTAAAAAATATGAAGAGCTTGAAAAGGTGTGAAATATATGAAGAGCTTCAAAAGGTGTCAGAAATTAGATGGGCATGGAACGGTGTGAAATATAGGAGGAGCAAGAAGTAGTGTTGAAAAAAATGAAGAGCCTGAAAAGGTGTGAAAAATATGAAGAGCTTAAAAAGGTGTCAAAAATATGAGGAGCATGAAACGGTCTGAAAAAATGGAGGAGCATGAAGCTGTGTTCAAAAACATGAAGAGCCTGAAAAGGTGTGAAAAATATGAAGAGCTTAAAAAGGTGTCAAAAACATGAGGAGCATGATACGGTTTGAAAAATAGGAGGAGCATGAAGAGGTGTTGAAAAACATGTAGAGCCTGAAAAGTTGTGAAAAATATGAAGAGCTTGAAAAGGTGTGAAATATATGAAGAGCTTCAAAAGGTGTCAGAAATTAGATGGGCATGGAACGGTGTGAAATATAGGAGTAGCAAGAAGTAGTGTTGAAAAAAATGAAGAGCCTGAAAAGGTGTGAAAAATATGAAGAGCTTCAAAAAGTGTCAAAAATATGAGGAGCACGTAACGGTCTGAAAATTAGGAGGAGCATGAAGCGGTGTTGAAAAACACGAAGAGCCTGAAAAGGTGTGAAAAATATGAAGAGCTTGAAAAGGTGTGAAATATATGAAGAGCTTCAAAAGGTGTCAAAAATGAGATGAGCATGAAACGGTCTGAAAAATAGGGGGAGCATGATGTGGTGTTGAAAAAAATGAAGAGCCTTAAAAGGTGTGAAATATATGAAGAGCTTCAAAAGGTGTCAAAAATATGAGGAGCATGAAACGGTCTGAAAAATAGGAGGAGCATGAAATGGTGCTCAAAAACAAGAAGAGCCTGAAAACGTGTGAAAAACATGAAGAACCTGAAAAGGTGTGCAAAATATGAAGAGCTTCAAAAGGTGTCAAAATATGAGGAGCATGAAATGGTCTGAAAAATAGGAGGAGAATGAAGCGATGTTCAAAAACATGGCGAACCTGAAAAGGTGTGAAAAATATGAAGAGCGTCAAAACGTGTCAAAAATATGAGAAGCATGAAACGGTCTGAAAAATAGGAGGAGCATGAAACGGTGTTCAAAAACAAGAAGAGCCTGAAAACGTGTGAAAAACATGAAGAACATGAAAAGGTGTGCAAATATGAATAGCTTAAAAAGGTGTCAAAAATATGAGGAGCATGAAACGGTCTGAAAAATAGGAGGAGAATGAAGCGGTGTTCATAAACATGGCGACCTGAAAAGGTGTGAAAAAT